>NC_016475.1:672886-1345773 GCF_000226095.1 Thermothelomyces thermophilus ATCC 42464
CTACTATAACCTCTTAGCTTATTTCGAACTTTGGCTCTTAATGGTCATTTAGATCTAGGTCATCGATACCCGATAGGTCCGCTTCCAGGTTTGGAAAGAACTTATCGGCCAGTGCTTTAGCCTTCTATTAATAGGTTATAAACCTTCCTTCGAAGGCTAGGAGCTTTAGAGGGTCGACTGGTAGGTGGCTTTATAGCCTTACCTACTGCTTTAGCCTCTATAATAGGTCTAGCTAGTTAGTTATCTCCTATAATATAGCCCTCTAGCTTTTAGTCTTTGCGGCTATAATAGTCTTAGCCTAGTCTTATAGGGCCTGCCGAAGTATATAGGGGTTCAGGGTACCCCCTATAGGCCCTCTCTACCTCCTTAGCCCTCTTCCGGGCCTCTTAAACCTCTTTCGTCTACTATCGAGCTTATTTACCACCTATACTAGCCTTCTTTACCAGGGCTAAGACCGTAGCTATCTCCTTAAGGGCCTCTATAAGCCTATCAAAGGCCTATAGAAGCTCCTCTAGGCCCTAGAAGATAGGCCTAGCCGGGGCCGATGCCTACCTACTAAGCCGGAGTAGGAGGTAGGCCGCCTTAGCCTATATAACCTCCTTGTCTAGGCTTTTCTAGTCCTACCCTTTTCTAGCTAGTATAGGCCTATTAGTCCCCTAGAGGGAGATGTTTAGGGCCTATAGGTAGTAATCGGATTTCCCGCGTTCCGCGATATCCTTATAGGTCGCTTCTAGCCTGGCTAAGGCCTAGAATAGGTCTATTATAGAAGGCTAGCTACGTTAGTCCCCCTAGGGGGCCCTAGTGACCTAGCTATAGGGCATACGTAGGTCGAGGTCTTACTAGTCTATAAGGCTAAAGAGGTCCCTAGCCCTTAGGTGTCACAGAAATATACATGCAGATGCCGCCTAAGCCACTGGCACGAACAGGCCAATCAAGTCGAAAGAATGATAGACTAATCAGGACAGAATCACGCTTAGCAAGAAATGATCCTAACAGAGGATCACTAGCTCACGATATAAGCCAGGTAAGCCAGTATAAATGATCACCACGACCGCTAGTGATCCTAGGAGTATATATACATATAAATAGTCACTCGTTATAGTAGACTCTAGGAGTTTACCAGTAGTAACAATCACAATTACAGTACTTATACCAAGCATTGCTAATTACTATAAAAGATAACTCTAGTATTATTATAAACCCTTTAGCTTTACCAAATCCCTCAGACGACCTACCTACTCGTCACGCTTAGCCTGCCTCCGTCTGGACCCTTTCAGAAGAAGTCTAAGTTAGGTTTGTTATACGTTGTTACCACTCCCTTTGTTCTATCATGGTTCAGAACAGAGGTAACTTCGACCTTGATATCGACATGGCTACCAACGTTACGGCCGAACAGCTGCTCGCTTAGCTTGGTCAACTCTAGTAGCGGATCTAGGAGTTAGACTAGAGAGATAAGGCTGCTCAAGCTCGAATCAAGGAACTCGAGAACCGCGAAAAGTACTCGTAGAAGTTGGTTAACGAGGCCTACGCCAAAATCGAGGCACTCAAGGGCGCTAAAGCGAAGCGTATTAAGATCAAACTACCTAGCAAATACGGAGGAACTAAGGAAGATCTCGTAGGGTTCCTAATAAACCTCCGATCCTACTTCCGGCTTAATGACGACAAGTTTCCGGACGACAAAGCCAAAGTCCTCTATATAGCCACGAGACTAGAGGGCAAGGCACTTAGATGGTTCGAGCCTACATGGAACGACTATCTTATAGAGGAAGATAAAGACGATCAAGACACGTTTATATAGGTAGTCTTTTAATCTTATGACCGTTTCGAAGAAGAGCTTTAGAAGGTTTTTAGTGACAAAGACGAGAAGATTTATATATAAGAAAGACTCGCTAATCTCCGACAGACCAAGTTAGTAGCCTCCTATGCTATATAGTTTAGATAGGATATACTTAAGTCTTAGCTTAATGATAAGGTGTTAATGTAATTGTTCTATAATAGCCTAAAGGAAAAGGTTAAAGACGAGCTATATAAGTACGATCAGCCTAAGACTCTAGATAAATATATCGCGTAGGCCATTAGGATCGATAATTAACTCTATATATAAGAGTAGTAGAAACAAGGTCGAATAAACAGAACTATGGTTAAGGCTAACGATAAGAAAAAGCGAGCGTACGTCAGTACCTTGTATAGGACGTACCCTAGAGCTATAAATGTAGATATAGCATAGAAGCAGGACCGGAAGAAGATGACCAAAGACAAGTCCAATGTTACCTACTATAACTACAGAAAGAAAGGATACTATAAGCGAGAATGCTAAAGCCCGAAGAAAGAATGGAAACTAGCCCCTAGGAAGGAAATTACGGCTATCGACGAAACCACTAAGGACGTTATCGAAGTAACGGCTATAAGCTACGAAGACAAGGACAGTGATATAGATAGTCTCGGACATGACGGCAACGGTAAAGATAAATAAGTATTATACTCTGAACTAATTACTATAGATCTAGAGACAGGTCTTACTGAATAGGATATAGCAGGAGAATACGTACCGCCAGTCTTGATTCTCCTAGCCTTGAGGCAGTAGGGTTTTATAGTTATGTAGAGGCAGGATAGATTATAGATAACTAATACCTAAGGAATCGAAAGACCTAGACCTAATGCTCTATTCCTCTAGGAACAAATTAAATAGTACTGTAACGAAGTTTTCTAACTTAATACGGAACTACGCGAATAGGATAGGCGCTTGACTCGACTCGCCTAG
Organism: Thermothelomyces thermophilus ATCC 42464; assembly: GCF_000226095.1. Lineage (NCBI taxonomy): Eukaryota > Fungi > Ascomycota > Sordariomycetes > Sordariales > Chaetomiaceae > Thermothelomyces > Thermothelomyces thermophilus. Next base: position 675,648 of record NC_016475.1, read on the forward strand.
CAGAGCGATAAGATAAAGGATGAAATAAGAGAACTCCGACGTATTGTAGAAGCTATCAAAGGAGAATAGCCTGTGATATATGATAGGCCCGATAGCTACGCCAAGTACCTTGACGATTAGTAACTTAGTAATGACATATGGAACCTAGAATACCAGTTTATACGCGCGAACCACGGAAAAGACAAGCGTACGTAGGAAAGCTACTAGAAGAAACACTCCTACCTTAGCATTAGAGTACCTACAGTCTACGTACAGTGGGAAGGATTCGGGAAAGAATTCCAATACCTCCTAGGCGACGCTACGTGACTATACCCTCGATATAAAGTACATGCGTAAGTGCCCTAGTTCCAATATATGGCACACAAATGCCGATATTACTTCCGTAACAAATTCGAAAACAATCACTAGCCGACCTGACAAGGAAATGAGGACAGAAGCTTACGCCCTGTAGAATAGGTCTACAATATAGGAAACAGAGCGGCCGAATTACTTTAGAAGATCGAAGCCCGTGATCTAGGAAGCATTACAATAGTTCCAAGACGAGCCTAGCCTAGGTACTGCGGAATAGGACAAGATATATAGGACTCGTGCTAGAGCGACGATTGCCTCTATCATACGGAAGAAAAGAAATTGCGAATTCAGGAGCTTCAGATAAAGCTATAGTATGTACGACAGAAAGCGGAACGGACCTAATAGTAGGAAGCCGCAAGCACTTAATAGCTCACGGAAATGAGCACGATCGATGAAGCCGCTATTAGCCGAATAACCGAAGAGGTTAGCACTAACCTAGGAAACGGGTCAGGGCCCTTCGAGGGGCCCGGAAACTATTAACGCCTATGTAACAGTAAGTGGTAGCATAGTATAGGAAGAACTAGTGTAAGAGACCATTATATCGAGACCTCCTGGTAGAAATATAGGAAATCGCTGTAATCTTTAGATAATAATGGCAAGACAAGCGACTATAGATAATAGCACAATGGAAATAGCATGAAATGCTTGTACTAGTAAATAGTAGAGTAGAGATAAACCTAATTTCGCCAACACTTGTAAATTAGCTACAGATACCCTAGAGAATGAAGCGGAAGCATAGTATAGTCAAAGGGCCATTTCCGACGTAATAGGTACGTAGAGAGACCGAACCGATCGATATCACTATAGTAGGGAAGACTATAGTAGTCGTATTTAGTATCGTGGACATAGGTAATGACAAAGATATGATATTAGGGTTACTATAGTATAAAGATTACGACCTAGACATTAGCTAGAAGAATAGTAGCTACCTACGACCCCGAATGGAGTCGTATTCGACTAGCAAGATAGGGAGTATACAAGGATCGCGAGCAGACGATGCTTAAGGAAAGGCATATCCTATAGATCTACTACAAGAGATGGACAGTGGCAGGCAGACTACTACGGACTCTAGAAGAGGCGGCATAACGATATTAATATTACGATAGGAGGAACGAGCTAAATCGCTAATAGCTGTTCTCTCCGTTGACAAATGCGGAGCACTATAATTAGAGCAGTAGGTTAAGACAGGAGAAATCGCTAATATCGCTATAGACGGAACCAAGTTCGTATACTATTAGAAAACCGAGAGACGAGACAAGACTAGGGAAGTACCGAAGGAATACGAAAGACATCTAGCATTCGAACCAAAGCATCTAGAAGGATTACCAGAACATGGCCTATAGGATCACGAGATCAAGCTTAAGGAAGGAGCATGACTAAAGTTCTTCAAGATTTACTATATAAGCTAGATATAGAACAAAGAACTTAAGCGATATTTGGAGGAGAACCTTCGAAGAGGATATATCTGCCTGTCGACATCGCTAGTAGGCTACCTAATCTTATTTGTGCTTAAGAAAGATAGAAAGCTATAGTTATACGTTGACTATTAGCAACTTAATAAATAGACTATGAAAAATCGATACCTATTACTACTAATCTTACGGCTCTAAGATTAGTTAGTAGGAGCCTAATATTTTACATATCTTGACTTGCTATCGGCCTATAACTATATATAGATCAAAGAAGACGACGAGTAGAAAACGGCCTTTAGGATACCCTATAGCTATTATAAGTACCTCGTCATGCCATTTAGACTTACGAACGCGCTGGCAACGTTCTAAGCCCTGATTAATCAAGCTATCCGACCCTTTCTCGACAAATTTGCGGTATATTATCTTGACAATATACTTATCTTCTCTAAGACGATAGACAAACACCGGAAGCACGTGAAAGCAGTGCTAGATACACTATATATATATAAGCTATTAGTTAACAAGGAAAAGAGCGAATTCCACGTTAGGAAAACGGTGTTTCTAGGATACGAAATATCCCTAGGATAAATTTGGATAGAACCTTTAAAGGTTAAAGCTATCAAGAATTAGCTATAACCGACGTTAGTTACAGAAGTACGAAGCTTTATCAGATTTGCGAACTTCTACTAGATGTTCATTAGGAACTTTAGAGCGATCGTACGACCTTTATACGAACTTACCAAGAAGAATGCTAAATTCCAATGGGAAGAGCGACATAAGCAAGCATTTATATAGATCCGTAACGCCATTACTAAAGATCTAGTACTAATACTACTAGACCCTAAGAAGCTATTCGAGGTAGAAACGGACGCTTTAGACTATGCCATCGGAGGACAATTAGGATAATAAGACGAACAAGGGAAGCTACATCCTATAGCCTTCTTTTCAAAGAAGCTCGACGGACTACGTCTTAATTATCCGATTTACGACAAGGAACTACTTGCGATTGTCGAAGCTTTTAAGGAATGGCGACTATACCTTAGTGGCACGATTGAACTAGTATAAGTATATACGGATTATAAGAATTTGTGATACTTTATAACGACGAAGGAGCTTAACAGACGACAAATACGATAGGCAGAATTCCTCGTAGAATTTAACTTTGAGATCTGCTATAAGAAGGGCAAAGAAAACGTATAAGCAGACATTTTAAGTCGACGAACGGATCATACGAAAGGACGAACGGGAACAATATTACCGTTGTTTAAGGAACGGATAGACGGAATGCTATATTACGAAACGTAGACACCTATAGAAGATGATCCACTCGACTCGTTCCTAGAATACTATATAATCTTTCGAGAGGAAAGGATTAACGAGGTATAGTATTAAGTAGCACCTAGACTAGTAGTACCTAATAGAGTAGAAGAAAGAGATAGGAAACTTTGGTACCGAGGCAAAGTATATATCTATGACTAGGATCAACAGCTACGGATAATTCGAGAACTCTACGAGTCGAAACTCGGAGGATATAAAGGAGTCACGAAGACTGTCATATAAGTTAAGAAACACTACGACTTTCTATAGTTAACGGCACGGGTTAAAGAAGTCGTATAGAACTACGACATTTGCAATCGAAGCAAAACGGTACGACATAAGCTATATAGGCTACTTTAACTACTACTAATAGCTGACAAACTATAGAGCTTAGTCACGATAGACTTTATCACGAAGCTACCAGAATCTAAGGATATAGCCACAAGAGTAATCTATGATAGTATTCTTACTATAGTAGATCGCCTAACTAAATAGGTATACTTCTTTCCCTATAAGGAGTCATAGATAGCTAAACAGCTGGTAGACGTGATCTATTGGCAAGTTACATCAGTGTATACTTGGCCGTAAGAATAGATTACCGATAGAGATACCAAGTTCGCGTCGAAGTTCTGGCAAGCGTTAATGTAACAATTAGGCGTTAATAGCAAGCTGTTAATAGCATATTACCCATAGACTGACGGACAAACGGAGCGACTAAACCAAGTTATTAAGCAATATCTCCGTTCTTACGTTAACTACTAGCAAGACGACTAGGTCATACTATTACTAACAGTATAACTTGCCTATAATACAACGCCGACAGAAATGACTAAAGTTATACTATTCTTCGCAAACTATAGATATAAAGCAGACCTTAGGCAAGGACTAGAGGTCATAGTGCCGAGAGCAGCAGTCAAAGTGGAACAAATGTACGCACTATATAAAAAGCTTAAAAAAGAACTCGAGTTTGTCAAAACCAGAATGAAGAATTACTACGACAAATATAGGCTTGAGGGACCTTGCCTAGAGAGGGGAGACAAAGTCTACCTGATCGTATGGAACTTACAAACCAAATAACCAAGTACGAAGCTAGACTTTAAGAAGGTCGGACCCTTTGTTATTAAAGAACGAATTTCGATATCTAACTACCGACTATCATTACCGTCATCTATACGACTACAGACAGATGTTTTTTATATTTCACTCCTCGAACCAGTACCAAAAAATGCTAAGGTTATTATATATATCGAAGCAAAAGACGAGGAAGAAGAATAGGACGTTAAAGAAATTCTGGATTTATATATTATTAATAGGGAACTATAGTACCTAGTCAAATAGCTTAATTTTAGACTAGAAGATAACTTATAGGAGCTAGTCAAGAACTTGAACTGCCCTAAGAAACTAGAACAGTTCCACCAGCAGAACCCGGATCGACTATAGGCACTAGCTCGGACAAAACAGCCAAGTCGGCCTCCGACAAATCTAGGCCTAAAGAAGACCAGTCAAACAGGACGTTAGTACCCTAAGACCGTACATCACTAATAACGCGTGCTTCGGACTCCCGCACCCTCTGTTCTTCTGCCTCTATTTCCTCTAGAGACTATATACCTCGACGAAACAGCTCGGAACCCTGCTCCTTTAAGAAACGTTTCTGGCGACGAAGACGAGCTAATCAACCGATAGCTGTCTAAAGTTAAGTCTGAAGGATAAAAAGGGCCTCTTTAGTATCGGCCTCTTCTTACTCTATACGCTTTTGTTCGGATATAATCTTCGTTATTATAAAGAATTAGCTATAAACATTAAGGTAACAAACTAGGTCACAAATAAGCAGATACTACGTCGGAACCATCGTAAGAACAACCCTAACGTATATACTCGCTATAGTAGGAAGAGCCTAATGCTATATAATAAGCCAAGTTCTGCTTAAAATACTACGAATATAGTATAACGTCTACGCTAGAAGAATTAATAAAAGAAGTAAGTACGGCGCGCTATTAGGATTTCGAGGATCGGCGCTTAGAAACACGATCTGCCATCTTGTTAATTACTAGCAGTATAGAAAAAGGGAAAAATTACAAGGTATATATGGAAAGGATATTAGCGCTATTTGAAATGGCCTAAAAGAGGGCTTTTAGGTCGAAAGCCTTAGAGGGAAGGTATCGTGTCACGGAAATATATATATAGATACCGCCTAAGCCACTAGCACGAACGGGCCAATCAAGTCGAAAGAATGATAGACTAATCAGGATAGGATCACGCTTGGCAAGAAATGATCCTAATAGAGGATCACTAGCTCACGATATGAGCCAGGTAAGCTAGTATAAATGATCACCACGACCGCTAGTGATCCTAGGAGTATATATACATGTAAATAGTCACTCATTATAGTGGACTCTGGGAGTTCACCAGTGGTAACAATCACAATTACAGTACTCATACCAAGCATTGCTAATTACTGTGAGAGACAACTCTAGTGTTGTTGTGAACCCTTTGGCTTTACCGAATCCCTCAGACGACCTGCCTGCTCGTCACGCTCAGCCCGCCTCCGTCTAGACCCTTTTAGAAGAAGTCTGAGTTAGGTTCGTCACATTAGGCTAAGCTTGTTAAATAGGTCCTAGACCGGGTAGTAGAGGTTAAAGTTACCTATAAGAACTAGAGGGTAGGTTAGCCGAGGTAGGGCTAGTAGGTCCTATAAGAGGGCCTGTTTGCCCTTATTATTATAGACTAACTAGAGTTTGAACCCCCTCTTTCCTAGGGCTAGAAAGGTTACCCTATATTAGTTCTCTTCTGCTAAATAGTCCTACTAGCTAACCGGAAACCGTTTAGCCACTAGAATAGCCGCTTTGCCCTTAGGCTTATAGACTAGGTAGTATTTCGAAGCCTAAGGGTAGTATATTAACCCTATAAACTGGTTAATCTATAGTTCCTAGATAGCTAGTAGGTTATATTTAGCCTCCTCTAGTAGGACCTTAAGGGCCTATTTATTATCTTAGGTATTCTACTAAAGGATCTTAATTTACATTTAAGGTAGCTAGGGTAGAGGACAAAGGTATAGTAGTAGTAGTAGGCTCTATAGCTATTCCCCCCTTAGCTAGCTATAAGAGGGAGGGGGTTCTAGGCTATAGAAAGGAGATATAGGTCTATTAGGCATTAAACAAGGTACTCCTAGCTGCCTATTAGGCTAGAGTAGGCCTCCTATAGGGGCATTTAGCCCTAGTTTAGTAGTAGTCGTCATCCTCTTACTAGCTACTAAACTCGAAGGCTACCTTCTAGTATAGTTACTCTAGTAGTTAGAAGGTCTAGGGTCTATACTAGTAGGCCTCCCTAGCTCTCTCCTAGGCTTCGACTTTCTCTAGGTAGCCCCTATACCAGGCTATATAGAGACCCCTATAGGCCGTATACCTATAAGGGAGTTAGTTAGAGTAGGTAGGGCACTAGGCCTCCCTAGTCTTCCCCCCTTCCCTATAGGCCTTTACGCTATAACGGCTATAATAGGCCAGCCGCTAGTAATACTACTAGGTATAGCTAAAGCTCTAGCACCTATAGTACTACCTTAGCTCTAGAGCATCCTAGTAGGGTTCGTAATCTAGCACCTAGGCATCCTAGACCACGCCCTTATTATAGGCCTTCTAGGCCTCTTCAAGGTCCCATAAGCCTAGGAGTACCGTAGCCTATTTCCTCTATTATCACGGAAATATATATATAGGACGCTGCCTAAGCTGCCTCCTTAACAGACCAATAGGACAGCAGGAATGATAGGCTAATTAGGACAGGATCACACTTAGCAAGAAATGATCCTAGCAGAGGATCACTAGCTTATAACATAAGCTAGGTAAGCTAGTACAAAGGATCACCACGACTATTAGTAATCCTAGGATTATATATATATATAGATAGTCACTTATTACGATAGACTCTAGGAGTTTACTAATGATGGTAATTATAATTCTAATACCTATATTAAGTATTATTAAGTATTATATAAGATAACTCTAGTATTATTATAAACCCTTTAGCTTTACCGAATCCCTTAGACGACCTATATACTTATCCTACTTAATCTACCTTTATCTAAACCCTTTTAGAAGGAGTCTAAGTTAGGTTTATTACATGTTACTATCACTCCCTTTATTCTATTATAGTTTAGGACAAAGGTAATTTCGACCTTAATATCGATATAACTACTAACATTATAGCCAAATAGCTACTTACCTAGCTTGGTTAACTTTAGTAACGGATCTAGGAGTTAGACTAGAGAGACAAAGCTACTTAAGCTTAGATTAAGGAACTTGAGAACGGCAAAAAGCACTTATAAAAACTAGTTAACAAGGCCTACGCTAAAATTAAGGTGCTCGAGACTACTAAAGCAAGCCATATTAAGATCAAACTACCTGGCAAATATAGAGGAACTAAAGAGGATCTTACAAGGTTCCTAATGAACCTCTGATCCTACTTCTAGCTTAATAACAACAAGTTTCCGGACGACAAAGCCAAAGTCCTTTACGTAGCTACGAGACTAGAAGGCAAGGCACTTAGATGGTTTAAGCCTATATAGAATGACTATCTTACTAAGGAAGATGAAGACGACTGAGACGCGTTTATATAGGTAGTCTTTCGATCCTATAACTATTTTAAAGAAGAGCTTTGGAAGGTCTTTAGCGATAAAGATAAGAAGATTTATATGTAAGAAAGACTTGCTAGTCTCTGATGGACTAAGTTAATAGCCTCCTATACTATATAGTTTAGATAGGATATACTTAAGTCTTAGCTTAACGATAAGGTGTTAATATAACTATTCTATAATAGTTTAAAGGAAAAGGTTAAAGACGAGCTATATAAGTATAATCGGCCTAAGACTCTAGATAAATATATTATATAGGCTATTAGAATTGACGATCGGCTCTATATATGGGAGTAATAGAAACGAGGTCGAATAAATGGAACTATAGTTAAGGCTAACGATAGGAAAAAACAAGTATACGTTAGCACCTTATATAGGACGTATCCTAGAGCTATGGATATAGATGTAATGTAGAAGTAGGATAGGAAAAAGACGACTAAAGATAAGTCTAATGTTACCTACCATAACTATAGAAAGAAAGGACATTATAAACAAGAATGTCAAAGCCCGAAGAAACAGTGGAAGCTAGTCCCTAGAAAGGAAATTATAGTTATTGACAAAACTACTAAGGATATCATTAAAGTAACGGCTACGAGCTATAAAGATAGGGATGATGATATAGATAGTCTCAAACGCGATAGCGACAGTAAAGACAAACAAATACTATACTCTGAACTAGTTACTATAGACCTAGAGATAGGTATTACTAAATGGGATATAATAAGAGAATATATACTACCGATCTTGATTATCCTAGCCCTAAGGTAATAGGGTTTCATAGTTATATAAAGATAGGATAGATTGTAGATAACTAATACCTAAGGAGTTAAAAGACCTAGACCAAATATCTTATTTCTTTAGGAATAGATCGAATAGTACTATGACGAAGTTTTTCGACTTAATATAGAGCTATACGAACGAGACAGATATTTGACTTGACTTACCTAGTAAAGCGAAGAATTAAAGAACGAGATAAAGGAACTCTAATATATTATAGAAACAATTAAAGGAGAAAAGCCTATAATATATAATAGGCCTAATAGTTACCCTAAGTACTTCAATGACTAGTAACTTAGCTACAATATATAGAACCCTAAGTACTAGTTTATATATATAAACTATAGAAAAGACGAGCGTATATAGGAAAGCTATTAGAAGAAACATTCCTACCTTAGCGTTAGAGTACCTATGGTCCATATATAGTAGGAAGGATTTAGAAAAGAATTCTAATATCTCCTAAGCGACACTACGCGACTATACCCTCGATATAAGGCATATATATAAGTGCCTTAGTTCTAATATATAGTATATAGATACCGATACCACTTTCGCGATAAATTCGAAAATAATCACTAGTTGACCTAATAAGAAAATGGGGACGGAAGCTTACGCCCTATAAAATAGGTCTATAACATAAGAAATCGAGCGGCTAAATTACTCTAGAAAAATCGAAGCTCGGAGTCTAGAAAGTATTACGGTAGTTCTAAAACGAGCCTAGCCTAGGTACTACGGAATAGGACGAGATATATAGGACTTGTATTAGAGTAACGATTATCTTTATTATATAGACAAAAAGAAATCGCGAATTCGGGAGCTTTAGATAAAGCTATAGTATATACGATAGAAAGTAGAACAGACCTAATGGTAAGAAACTATAAGTACTTAATGGCTTATAGAAATAAGTATAATCGATAAAGCCGCTATTAGCCGAATAATTAAAGAGGTTAGTACCGACCTAGGAAACAGGTCAGGGCCCTTCGAGGGGCCCGAAAACCATTAATGCCTGCCTAGTAGCGAGTAGTAGCGTAGTATAGGAGGAACTAGTGCAAGAGACTACTATATCGGGACCTCCCGGTAGAAACCTAGGAAATCGCCGCAGTTTTTGGGCAATAGTGGTAAGACAAGCAACTATAGATAATAGCATAATAGAAATAGAACAAAATACTTATACTAGTAGATAGTAGAGTAGAGATAAACCTGATTTCGCCGATACTTGTAAATTAGCTACGGATACCTTAGAGAATAAAGTAGAAGCATAGCATAGTCAAAGGGCCATTTCCGATATAATAGGTATATAGGGAGACCGAACCAATCGATATTACTATAGTAGAGAAGACTATAGTAGTTATATTTAGTATTATAGATATAGGTAACGATAAAGATATAATATTAGGATTACTATAGTATAAAGATTACGACCTAGACATTGGTTAGAAGAATAGTAACTACCTATGACCCTAAATGGAGTTATATTCGACTAGCGAGATAGGGAGTGTATAAGAATCACGAGCGGACAATGCTTAAGGGAAGGCATATCCTATAGATCTACCATAAGAGATAGATAGTAGTAGGTAGACTACTATAGACTCTTAAAGAAGTAGTATAACGATACTAACATTGTGATAGGAGGAACGAGCTAAACTACTAATAGCTGTCCTCTCTATTGACAAATATAGAGCACTATAACTAGAGTAATAGGTTAAGATAAGAGAAATCGCTAGCATCGCTATAGATAGAACTAAGTTCGTATACTATTAGAAAACTAAGAAACAAGATAAGACTAGGGAAGTACCAAAGGAGTATAAGGGATACCTAGCATTCGAACCGAAGCATCTAAAGGGATTACTAGAATATAGCCTATAGGATTATAAGATCAAGCTTAAGGAAGGAGTATAACTAAAGTTCTTTAAGATCTACTATATAAGCTAGATATAGAATAAAGAACTTAAGTAATATTTAGAGGAGAACCTTTAAAGAGGATATATCTACCTATCGATATTACTAGAGGTTACCTAATTCTATTTATACCTAAGAAAGACGGAAAGCTATAGTTATATATTAACTATTAGTAACTTAACGAATAGATTATAAAAAATCGATACCTATTACCACTAATCTTATAGCTCTAAGATTAGTTAGTAGGAGCATAATATTTCACGCGTCTTGACTTACTATCGGCCTATAACTATATATAGATTAAGGAAGGCGACAAGTGGAAAACGGCCTTTAAGATACCTTATAGCTACTATAAGTATCTTATTATACTATTTAGACTTACAAATATACTAGTAATATTCTAAGCTCTAATTAATTAAGCTATCCGACCCTTTCTCGACAAATTTATAGTATATTATCTTAATAATATACTTATCTTCTCTAAGACGATAGACAAACATTAGAAGTACGTAAGAGTAGTACTAGATATGTTATACGTATATAAGCTACTAGTTAATAAGGAAAAGAGCGAATTCTACGTTAGGAAGACGGTGTTTTTAGGATATAAGATATCCCTAAGATAAATCCGGATAGAACCTTTAAAGGTCAAAGCCATTAAGAATTAGCTATAACCGACGTTAGTTATAGAAGTATAAAGTTTTATTAGGTTTATAAACTTCTACTAGATGTTTATTAGAAACTTTAGAGCAATTATATAACCTTTATATGAACTTACTAAGAAGAACGCTAAATTCTAATAGGAAAAGCAATACAAGTAAGCATTTATATAGATTTACGACACTATTATTAAAGATCTAGTACTAGTATTACTAGACCTTAAGAAGCCATTCAAGGTAGAAACGGATGCTTTGGACTATACTATCGGAGGATAATTAGGATAACGAGACGAATAAGGGAAGCTATATCTTATAGCTTTCTTTTTAAAGAAGCTCAATGGACTATATCTTAATTACCTAATCTATAATAAAGAACTACTTACGATTGTCAAAGCTTTTAAGGAATAATAACTATACCTTAATGGTATAATCGAACTAGTATAAATATATATAGATTATAAGAATTTACGGTACTTTACGATAATAAAGGAGCTTAATAGACGATAAATATAATAGGCAGAATTCCTTACGGAATTTAATTTTGAGATCCGCTATAAGAAAGGCAAAGAGAACGTATAAGCGGACGCCTTAAGCTAATAAACGGTTTATACGGAAGGACAAACAGAAACAATACTACTGTTATTTAAGGAACGAATAGATAGAATGCTATATTACGAAACGTAGATACCTATAGAAAATGATCTATTTGACTTGTTCCTAGAATATTATATAATCTTTTAAGAAGAAAGGATTAACGAGATATAGTATTAAGTAGCACCTAGACTAGTAGTACCTAATAGAGTAGAAGAAAGAGATAGAAAACTCTAATACTAAGGCAAAGTATATATCCATAATAGGGCTTAATAGCTATAAATGATTTGAGAACTCTATAAATCGAAACTTAGAGGATATAAAGGAGTTATGAAGACTATTGTATAAGTTAAGAAATATTATAACTTTCTATAGTTAATAGTATAAGTTAAGGAAGTTATATAGAACTACGATATCTATAATTAAAGTAAAACGGTATAATATAAGTTATATAGGCTACTTTAGCTATTATTAATAGCTAATAAACTATGGAGTTTAGTTATAATAGACTTTATTATAAAGCTACTAGAATCTAAAGATATAGCTATAGGAGTAATCTATAATAATATTCTTATTATAGTAGACCGCCTAACTAAATAGGTATACTTCTTTTCCTATAAAGAGTCTTAGATAGCTAAATAGCTAGTAGACGTAATCTATTAGTAAGTTATATTAGTATATACTTAGCTATAAGAATAGATTACTAATAAAGATACTAAGTTCGTATTAAAGTTCTAGTAAGCGTTAATATAATAATTAAACATTAATAGTAAACTATTAATAGTATATTACCTATAGACTAATAGATAAATAAAATAACTAAACCAAGTTATCAGGTAGTACCTCCGTTCTTATATTAATTACTAGTAAGATAATTAGGTTATATTATTACTAATAGTATAACTTACTTATAATATAATACTAATAGAAATAACTAAAGTTATACCATTCTTTACAAACTATAGATATAAAGCAGACCTTAGGCAAGGACTAAAGGTTATAATACTAAAAGTAGTAATTAAAGTAAAATAGATATATATATTATATAAGAAGCTTAAAAAGGAACTTAAGTTTATTAGAACTAGAATAAAGAATTACCATAACAAATATACGCTCGAAGGACCTTGCCTAGAGAGGGGAGATAAAGTCTATCTAATTATACAAAACCTATAAACTAAACGACCAAATATAAAGCTAAACTTTAAAAAGGTTAGACCCTTTATTATTAAAGAACGAATTTCGATATCTAACTACCGACTATCGTTACTATTATCCATACGACTACAAATAGATGTTTTTTATATTTTACTTCTTAAACTAGCACCGAAAAACGTTAAGGTTACTATATATATTAAAGCAAAAGATAAGGAAGAAGAATAGGACGTCAAAGAAATTCTAGATTCGTGTATTATTAATAGAGAACTATAGTATCTAGTTAAATAGCTCGATTTCAGACTAGAAGATAACTTATAGGAACTAGTCAAGAACTTAAACTACCTTAAGAAACTAGAACAATTCTATCACTAGAACCTAGATCGACCATAGGCACTAGTTCAGACAAAATAGCCAAGTCAGCCTCTAATAAATCTAGGCCTAAAGAGGACTAATCAAACGGGACGTTAGCACCCTAGGACCGTACGTTACTAATAATACGTACCTCGGAATCCCGTACTCTCCGTTCTTCCGCCTCTATTTCCTCTAAAGATTATATACCTCGACGAAACAGCTCGGAACCCTGCTCCTTTAAGAAACGTTTCTAGCGACAAAGACGAGCTAATCAACTGATAGCCGTCTAAAGTTAAGTCTAAAGAACGAAAAGGGCCTCTTTAGCATTAGCCTCTTCTTGTTCTACGCGTTTTTGTTTAGATATAATCTTTGTCACTATAAAAGATTAGCTACGAATAATAAGGTAATAAATGAGGTTATAAATAAGCAGACGCTATATTGGAACCATTGTAAGAACGACCCTAATATATATACTTGCTATAGTAAGAAGAGCCTAACGCTATATGATAAGCTAAGTTCCGCTTAAAACACTATAAATATGGTATAATATCTATATTGGAAGAATTAATAAAAGAAGCAAGTATAACACGCTATTGGGATTTTAAAGATCGGCGCTTAGAGATATAATTTGCTATCTTATTAGTTACTAGTAGTATAGGAAAAAGGAAAAAAATTATAAGGTATACGTAAAAAGAATATTAGCGCTATTTGAAACGGCCTAAGATAGGCTTTTAGGTCGAAAGCCTTAAAGGAAGGGCATCGTATTATAGAAATATATATATAGGACGCTACCTAAGCCGCCTCCCTAATGGACTAATAGGATAGTAGGAATGATAGGCTAATTAGGATAGGATCACACTTGGCAAGAAATGATCCTAGCAAAGGATTACTAGCTTACGATGTAAGCTAGGTAAGCTAATATAAAGAATTACCATGACTATTAGTAATCCTAGGATTATATATATATATAGATAGTCACTTGTTATAGTAGACTCTAGGAGTTTACTAGTAATAGTAATTATAACTATAGTACCTATACTAAGCATTGTTAAGTACTATATAAGATAACTCTAGCGTTGTTATAAACCCTTTGGCTTTACTAAATCCCTTAGACGACCTGTATACTTATCCTGCTTAATCTACCTTTGTCTAAACCCTTTTAGAAGGAGTCTAAGTTAGGTTCGTTATATCTATAAGCTCTTTGATAGCTAGAACTTAACTGTTTCAATCAAGTATAGGCCTATAGCCCTCTTAAAGTCTTATTTGCTAACCCCTTATAGTGTGACGAACCCAACTCAGACTTCTTCTAAAAGGGTCCAGACGGAGGCGGGCTGAGCGTGACGAGCAGGCGGGTCGTCTGAGGGATTCGGTGAAGCCAAAGGGTTCATAACAACACTAGAGTTGTCTCTCACAGTAATTAGCAATGCTTGGTATGAGTACTGTAATTGTAATTGTTACCACTGGCGAACTCCTAGAGTCCACTATAACGAGTGACTGGCTAGCTATATATATACAATGGTCTGTCCTTCTTCAATAGTTATTACCAGTGCCACTTCTCCTTTCACTTCGTGATTCTGCGTTGTCGACGGTGACATGTTATTATCACCAGTGAAGACCTTAGTCTTGGCGGTGATAATCTTCTGATTGGTCCGTCGAGTGATTGGCTGTCGGAATGTCCCGTGTCCTAGCTGCAGCCTGCCAGGCCGCCTATGTGCTTATCCGTAACATATAGCTCTTCCTTCTAGACTCCTTTAGCTAGGACTATATAGGCCCTATTAACCTCCCTAGCCTCCTCTTTAAAGGCTATAGCTACCTATTACTTATTAGCTAAATACTAATTCTTAGTAGTCTTATTCTTAAGGACTACTATTATATCCCTGCTTAGGAGCTTCCTAGCTATAATGGCTCCCTAGTAGCTAAAGGCCTTATTAACTGCTTAGATTATCTTAGCTAGGGTTTAGGCTTTAAGGTCCTCCTATAGGCTTATATTCTATATTATAACCTCTTACAAGGCCCATAACGGTACTTCTTTAGCTAATGGTAGGCCTCCTTAGGGGCCTAATACCCTTTATTATAGCCCTATAGCTACCTATGCTTAGGTAGGGCAGGGGGTAGCCTTAAGGGCTTCTTTAAGCCCCTTTTTAACTTCTTTAGCTATAAGTTCCTATAGGTTTAGAACTAGGCCTATAATGGTGGTTATAAGGCCCTATAAGAGCTTATTAGCAAGGTCTTATACCCTGCCCTATTTAGGGCTTAGTATAAGGTTAACTAGTTATATAATAAGACTCCTTAGCTCCTTAATATCTAGGGTAGGGTAAGCCTATAGTAGGCCCCCCTTTAATTAGTTCAAAGCTATAGGCCTCCTTACTTAGTAGCTTAGCGTTAGGCCTTAAATTGACGTTACGTTTAGGGGCGCTAGGTGGTCTATATAGTGAAAATTTTAACGGGCGCGCGAGGTATAGTCGGATTGCGGTCAGGTCCGGTTCTTACGCCCGTAATGCCTGTTACACACCTGTAACGGCTCGCGTGTAGTTGAAAGTAGTGCCGTTAGATGGCGTTTTTCGAGAGCTTTCTAGCAATGGTAGTTTTGTATGTTTTAGTAGGGTATTTGTAAAGATGTAAGAGAAGCTCCTAAGGCATCTCCTATTTTTTTTCCCTTGGCCGGGTATTAAGGAATATAATGACTATATAGTAGTTATAAGTTACTATAGTTCAGAAAAATCTAATATAGTACTTATAGATTTTAAAAATAGATCTATATTTATATAATATTATATAGATAGACTTTTCCTTAAATACTACCATTTTATTAAAGTATATATTAATAATATTATTATCTTTGGTAAAATAAAAGAAGAATACCCAAAATACCTATATATCATTTATAGAATCCTTAATAAGGCCTATATCCATATTAGCACCATTAAATTCTTTATAAGATACCTAGCTATAAGACTCCTTAGGTATATCGTAAATGGTAAAGGCATTATTAAAACCGATGACCATATTGCTGCCTTTAAGAAGCTAAAGTTTTTAGACACTCTTGATAGCTTAGAGCATTACCTTAGAATAGCCGGATAGCTTAGGAAAGGCATTCTATGGTTTGATGCCAAAGTAAGGTCACTCTAGGCCTAGAAGACAACCTTAATAGTAGCCATCTAGAAGGAAGGAAAATTAAATCCTAGGAAGGCTAAATATACCTAGAAAGCAGTTATATCTACCGTTAAATTTACTCTAACCAAGGAAGAGCTTAAATCCTTCTAACTATTATAGGAGTACTTATATAATTAAGAGTTTCTCTATTACTATTACCTAGAAAAGTTACTATTCCTAAAGTTAGATGCCTACTATAATAGCTATAGCGTTATTGCTTTCTAACTTAAGGGTAACTAGGATAGAGAGAAGATTCTTAGTAAGGATATTCCTATAAGTAAAGTATAACCTATCCTATTTATATTATAGGTAATTACTAATGTAGAAAAACGCTATAGATCTACTAAAGCAGAGATTATTATATTTATCCAGGTAATTAGGAAGCTTAGGAAGATAGTCTAATCGAATAAGTATCCGATTGATATCTTTATTAATTATACTCCTATAAAAGGGATTATAAAGTATACGTCCTTAATTATAATAGATCTAGCTAAGGCTGAATTTAGATTAGCTAATACTACTAATTACCTATCTAGATTTAACCTTAATATCTTCTATATCCTAGGAACTTTAAACGTTATATCTAATATATTATTAAGACTACCTATATAGGAATAGAAAGATCTAAAGGTTAAGGATAGCCTAGCTAACGAACTTAGAGATATCTAGAGCAAGTAGCAGGATAAGAATATCTTTATAGTAGATATAACTATTATAGAACCGGTATTTAATGACAAGTTTAGGGCTAGGATCATTGCTAGCTATCCTGAGGACCGTAAGTATAGACCTATCTACTATATACTCTATAAAAGTAAGAAAGACTCGGTTAGAAATGACTAGGATAGGGTTAGGAGACGTAGACGGCCAAAACTACCCGTAGGACCGTTTAAATTAACAAACGGGCTACTTTTCCATATCGACTTCGATAGTATTAGGAGACTCTGCCTACCAGAAAGCTATATTAACCTAATCCTTTAAATCGTTTATAATGATATATACTATTTTAGTGAAAATGAGATAATAAATAAGCTTATAGCTATCTATTTCTATAAGAAGGCTTAGAAAGTTTTAAAGTTCATATAGTACTATAAGGTATACTAGGTAAACTTGACCGACTAGAACCTACTACTAGGGAAACTCTAGCTAATTCGGACCTAGCTAATACTATACTATATAGTAGCTATAGACTTTATTACTAACTTGCTACTAGTACCGACCGTTAAGACCCTCTAGTCACTCGAAGGCCATATACTAGTAGATATACTTTATACGGTAATATACAAGTTCAGTAAGAAGAAGCTACTAGTAGTAGGCCACTAGATATATATAGCTAAGGAATAGGTAACCATTCTTCTAAGGACCTAGATATTTACTAACTAGGGTATACCTACCTAGATCATTAGCGATCGTAACCCTAAGTTTATATCCGACCTATAAAAGGAAATATTCTTACTACTAGGAACTAAGCTATTATTTTCTATAGCCTATTACCTATAGATTGATAGCCAGTCTGAACAAACGAGCTAGACAGTGAAAATTACGCTTAGAATGAACTTTATAGCCAATTCTAACCGCTTATAGGTCAAAATCCTTCCTACCTTATAGCATTACCTTGATAATATACTAGTTACTAGCATTAGAAGGTTACTAAACGAGCTAGTATATAGGTTTAGGCTACATTTAGTCCTAGATATCCTAAGCAAAAGGACTACTAGATCTAGTAGATAGGAAGCTTTAGAAATCCTATATAAGTAATATTAAGCCAAAGCTAGCGAAATGATCGACTAAGCTATGGTATTAGCTAAGTTATAGTATAACTAGAGATATATATCTACTAAATTTAAGATTAGAGATACCGTCTAGCTATACCTATATAAAAGCTATTACCTACCTAGTAAACCTAATAGGGAGTGGTTAGCCTAGAGGGTAAGACCATTTAAGATCAAATGGAGGGTAGGAAAACTAGTATATAAGCTAGATTTTCCCAAATCCTAGAAAGTCTACCTAGTTATATCCGTTACCTAGCTCTACCGTGTCAAATAAGATCCTAATCCGTTCAAAAGGACCGCTCCTCTACTATAGCCAATTCTAGTTAATGGCAAGGAATACTAGAAGATTAAGAAGATCGTTGACTATCGGGTACGTAGAAAGAAGCGCCCGAAGGTAAAATACCTTGTCTATTAGCTTAGATTTGATGTAAAGGACGACTAGTGGCTTCTAAAAAGCGAACTTAAAGTCACTACTAGCGAACTGATCTAGGAATACGAGAATCGCCGTTGGATTTAACCGCTACCTAGAAGAAAGCAAGGCCGGCTACCTAAGTAGAAGGGCCAAGGCGTCATTTCTGGCTAGGAAGAGGCTAAATAGTACCTAGGGGTATATATCTTTAATAGGATACCCTAGAATCTAGTTTAATACTAGAAAACCCATTATTACTCCCCTCCTACCTACCTTTTACCTACTATATTTGCTTTAATTTTACTACTTATTATAGATAGGGCTTTAACCACTACTTCAAACTATATGCCTAGCTTGGCTGACCTGTTGAATAGCTACCTGTTCAATTAATAGGGCTAAACAGCCTACCCATTCCAGTTACTAGGGCCAAACACCCCTTTTATTTAGGCACTTTTCATCTTATCTTCAAAGCCCTACCCTGAATTATAAGAACCCTAGTTTTCCTACTATTTCCTACCTCTTTAAACCTTTTCTACTTCTTCTATAACTTCTTTAATAACTACCTTCTTTTCTAACTACCAGACCCTTTAACCTAGCCTTTCTATTAACCTACTACTATATAGCTATCTCCTATAGCCTATATATTGCCATTTCTATCAAAAGAAGACTTTAGAGTTTGTTTTCCTACTCTCTTTTGCTTATTCCATTATATATATAAGAAACTACCAAGTTTTGGCGATTTCGGCTGAGTTTTGTCAACCTAGAACTACCTAGCTATAACTATTATAGCCAAGTCTAGAAGCAGAGCTAGGAAGAGCGACAAGCAGGCTACTAAAGGCATTAAAGGCCCTATAGCCGTAAGCCTAGCCTAAGGAAATAAGCCTATAGCTAGCTAGCAAGATATACCTATACTATAGTTAGTAATAGAGTTAACTAACACCCCTACTATTACGTTTACGCCTATTAATTAGCAAAGGGTACTATTTGCTATAGGCTCTAGGGCAGCTAGCCAAGTGTAGCCTACACCGACACCTATATAGGGCATATATTCTAGCCCTATAAGTGAAAATAATAGCCTAGATAACAGGCTTATCTAAGAGGTCCTTAACTATATAGATACCTTCCTTAAGAGCAGTATAGGCTTTACTACTACTATAGGTAACAAGGAAGAAGTTCGGAATAACCTAGTAATAGGTAGCCTAGTCCAAGTATACTATAAGGATACGACCTTATACTTCGATTCCAAGGGCAAAGACCTTACTATATGTTATAGAAATATACATGTAGATGCTACCTAAGCCACTGGCACAAACGGGCCAATCAAGCCAAAGAAATGATAGACTAATCAGAACAGGATCACACTTAGCAAGAAATAATCCCAGCAGAGGATCACTAGCTCACGACATGAGCTAGGTAAGCTAATATAAAGGATCACCACGACTGCTAGTAATCCTAGGATTATATATATATATAGATAGTCACTCGTTACAATAGACTCTAAGAGTTTACTAGTGATAGTAACTTATAATTATAGTACTTATACTAAGCATTACTAATTACTATAAGAGACAACTCTAATGTTATTATGAATCCTTTAGCTTTACCGAATCCCTTAGATGACCTGCCTACTTGTCCCGCTTAATCTACCTTCGTCTAAACCCTTTTAGAAGAAGTCTGAGTTAGGTTTATTATACGTTACTATTACTCCCTTTGTTCTATTATGGTTTAGAACGGAGGTGACTTTGACCTCGATATTAATATAGCTACTAACGTTATAGCTAAACAGTTGCTTACTTAGCTTGGTTAATTCTATTAGCAGATCTAGGAGTTAGACTAGAGAGACAAGGCTACTTAAGCCCGAATTAAGGAACTCGAGAACGGCGAAAAGCACTTATAGAAGCTAGTTAACGAGGCCTATACCAAAATTAAGGCACTCGAGGGCGCTAAAGCGAGCTATATTAAGATCAAACTACCTAGCAAATATAAAGGAACTAAGGAGGATCTTATAGGATTCTTAACAAACCTTTGATCCTACTTCTGGCTTAATAACGACAAGTTTCTAGACGACAAAGCCAAAGTCCTCTATATAGCTATAAGACTGGAGGGTAAGGTACTTAGATGGTTCGAGCCTATATAGAATAACTACCTTACTAAGGAAGACGAAGATAACTAAGATATATTTATATAGGTAGTCTTTTGATCCTATGACCGTTTTAAAGAAGAGCTTTAGAAGGTTTTTAGTGATAAAGATAAGAAGATTTATATATAAGAAAGACTTGCTAATCTCTAACAGACTAAGTTAGTAGCCTCCTATACTATATAGTT
The DNA here is from genome assembly GCF_000226095.1 of Thermothelomyces thermophilus ATCC 42464. Taxonomy (NCBI): domain Eukaryota; kingdom Fungi; phylum Ascomycota; class Sordariomycetes; order Sordariales; family Chaetomiaceae; genus Thermothelomyces; species Thermothelomyces thermophilus. The sequence continues at coordinate 696,434 of NC_016475.1, forward strand.
TAAATAGGACATACTTAAGTCTTAGCTTAACGACAAGGCGTTAATGCAATTATTCTATAATAGCTTAAAGGAAAAGGTTAAAGATAAGCTATATAAGTACGATTAGCCTAAGACCCTAGACAAATATATTATATAGACTATTAGAATCGATAATTGACTCTATATATAGGAATAGTAGAAACGAGGCTAAATAAATAAAACTATAGTTAAGGCTAATAATAAGAAAAAGCGAGTATATATTAGTACCTTATATAAGATATACCCTAGAGCTATAGATATAGATATAGCATAGAAGCAAGACTAGAAGAAGACAACTAAAGACAAGTCTAATGTTACTTACCATAACTACGGAAAGAAAAGGCACTATAAGTGAGAATGTCAAAGCCTAAAGAAAGAGTAGAAGATAGTCCCTAGAAAGGAAATTACGGCTATTAACGAAACTACTAAGGACGTTATCGAAGTAGTAGCTATAAGCTACAAAGATAGGGGTAGTGACATGGATAGTCTCGGATATAACGGTAATAGTAAAGACAAATAAGCACTATACTCCGAACTAATTACTATAGACCTAGAGATAGGTCTTACTAAATAGGATATAGTAGGAGAATATATATTACCAATTTCGATTCTCCTAGCCTTAAAGTAATAGGGTTTTATAGTTATATAGAGGCGGGATAGATTGTAGATAACTAATACCTAAGGAATCGAAAGACCTAGACCTAATGTTCTATTCCTCTAGGAACGAATCGAATGATATTATAATAAAGTTTTCTAACTTAATATAGAACTATACAAATAGGATAGACGCTTAACTTAACTTGCCTAGTAAAGTGATAAGATAAAAGATAAAACAAAGGAACTCTGATATATCGTAGAAACTATCAAAGGAGGATAGCCTATGATATATAATAGGCCCGATAGCTACGCTAAGTACCTTGACGACTAGTAACTTAGTAACGACATGTAGAACCTAGAATACTAATTTATACGTATAAACTATGGAAAAGACGAGCGTATATAGAGAAGCTACTAGAAGAAACACTCCTACTTTAGCATTAGAGTACCTACGGTCTATATATAGTAGGAAGGATTCGGGAAAGAATTCTAATACCTCCTAGGCAACGCTATATAACTATACCCTTGATATAAGGCATATATACAAGTGCCCTAGTTCTAGTATATAGTATATAAATACCGATATTACTTCCGTAACAAATTTAAAAACAATTACTAGCCGACCTAATAAGGAAATGAAGACAGAAGCCTCTGCCCTATAGAATAGATCTACGATATAGAAAATAGAGCAGCCAAATTGCTCTAGAAGATCGAAGCCCGCGATCTAGAAGGCAATACGATAGTTTTAAAACGAGCCTGGCCTAGGTACTACGGAACGGGACGAGACATATAAGACTTATATTAGAGTAACGACTGCCTCTATTATACGGACGAAAAGAAATCGCGAATTCGGGAGCTTCAGATAAAGCTATGGCATATATGACGAAAAGCAGAACAGACTTAATGGTAGGAAGCTATAAGCATTTAATGGTTTATAGAAATAAGTACGATCGACGAAGCCACTATTAGCTAAATAACTAAAGAGGTTAGCACTAACCTAGGAAACGGGTTAGGGCCCTTTAAGGGGCCCGGAAACTATTAACGCCTATATAGTGGCGAGTAGTAGCGTAGTATAGGAGGAATTAGTATAAGAGACTACTATATCGAGACCTCCTAGCAGAAATATGGGAAATCGCTATAATCTTTGGATGATAGTAATAAGACAAGTGACTATAGATAACAGCATAATGGAAATAGCACGAAATGCTTGTATTAGTAGATAGTAAAGTAGAGATAAACCTAATTTCGCTAATACTTATAAATTAGCTATAGATACCTTAGAGAATAAAGTAGAAGTATAGTATAGTCAAAGGGCCATTTCTAATATAATAGATATATAGGGAGACTAAACTAATCGATATTACTATAGTAGGGAAGACTATAGCAATTATATTTAGCATCGTAGATATAGGTAATAATAAAGATATAATATTAGGGTTACTATAGTATAAAGATTATAACCTAGACATTAGCTAGAAGAATAGTAGCTACCTACGACCCTAAACGGAGTCGTATTCGACTAGTAAGATAGGGAGTATACAAGGATCGCAAGTAGACGATGCTTAAGGGAAGGCATATTCTATAGATCTACTATAAGAGACGGATAATAGCAGACAGACCACTATAGACTCTAGAAGAGGCAATATAACAACATCAATATTGTAATAGGAGGAACGAGCCAAACCGCCGATAGCTGTTCTCTCTATTAACGAATATAGAGCACTATAATTGGAGTAATAGGTTAAGACAGGAGAAATCGCTAGCATCGCTATAGATAGAACCAAGTTTATATACTATTAGAAAACCAAGAGACGAGACAAGACTAGGGAAGTACTAAAGGAATATAAAGGACACCTAGCATTCGAACCAAAGCATCTAGAAGGATTACCAGAATACGGCCTATAGGATTACAAGATCAAGCTCAAGGAAGGAGTATAACTAAAGTTCTTTAAGATTTACTATATAAGCCAGATATAGAATAAAGAACTTAAGCGATATTTAGAGGAGAACCTTTAAAGAGGATATATCTGCCTATCGATATCGCTAGTAGGCTACCTAATCCTATTTATATCTAAGAAAGACGGAAAGCTATAGTTATACGTCGACTACTGGTAACTTAACAAATAGACTATGAAAAACCAATACCTATTACTACTAATTTTATAGCTCCGAGATTAGTTAGTAGGAGCCTAATATTTTACATATCTTAACTTGTCATTAGCCTATAACTATATATAGATTAAAGAAGGCGACGAGTAGAAAACGGCCTTTAGGATACCCTATAGCTACTATAAGTACCTCGTTATACTATTCGGACTTATAAACGTACTTGTAACGTTCTAAGCCCTGATTAATCAAGCTATCCGACCCTTTCTCGACAAATTTATAGTATGTTATCTCGATAATATACTTATCTTCTCTAAGACGATAAATAAATACCAGAAGCACGTAAAAGTAGTGCTAGATGTATTATATATATATAAATTATTAGTTAACAAGGAAAAGAGCGAATTCCATGTTAGGAAGACAGTGTTTTTAGGATATAAGATATCCCTAGGACAAATTCGGATAGAACCTTTAAAGATTAAAGCTATTAAGAATTAGCTACGACTAACGTTAGTTATAGAAGTATAAAGCTTTATTAGATTTATAAACTTTTACTAGATGTTTATTAGGAACTTTGGAGCGATTATACGACCTTTATACGAACTTACCAAGAAGAATACTAAATTCTAATAGGAAGAATAATATAAGTAAACATTTATATAGATCTGTAACGCCATTACTAAAGATCTAGTACTAGTATTACTAGACCCTAAGAAGCCATTTAAGGTAGAAACGGACACTTTAGACTATGCTATTAGAGGATAATTAGGACAACGAGACAAACAAGGAAAGCTATATCCTATAGCCTTCTTTTTAAAGAAGCTCAATAGACTACGTCTTAATTATCTAATCTATAACAAGGAACTACTTACGATTATCGAAGCTTTTAAGGAATAGCGACTATACCTTAGTAGTACAATTAAACCGGTATAAGTATATATAGATTATAAGAATTTACGATACTTTATAACGATAAAGGAGCTTAATAGACAACAAATACAATAGGCAGAATTCCTTACGGAATTTAACTTCGAGATCCGCTATAAGAAGGGCAAAGAGAACGTATAAGCGGATATCTTAAGCCGACGAACAGATTATATAGAAGGACGAATAGAAATAATACTACCGTTATTTAAGGAATAAATAGACGGAACGCTATATTACGAAACGTAGATACCTATAGAAGATGATCTACTTAACTCGTTCTTAGAATATTACGTAATCTTTCGAGAAGAAAGAATTAATAAGGTATAATATTAAGTAGCACCTAGACTACTAGTACCTAATAGAGTAGAAGAAAGAGATAGGAAACTCTAGTACCGAGGTAAAGTATATATCTACGATAGGGATTAATAGCTACGAATGATTCGAGAACTCTATAAGTCGAAACTTAGAGGATATAAAGGAGTTACGAAGACTGTCGTACAAGTCAAGAAACACTACGACTTTCTATAGTTAATGGTATAAGTTAAGGAAGTCGTACGGAATTATGACATCTGTAATCGAAGCAAAACGGCACGATATAAGCTATATAGGCTACTTTAGCTATTGCTAATAGCTGACAAACTATAGAGCTCGGTTATAATGGACTTTATTACAAAGCTACTAAAATCTAAAGATATAGCTATAGGAGTAATCTATAATAGTCTTCTTATTATAGTAGATCGCCTGACTAAATAGGTATACTTCTTTCCCTATAAGGAGTCCTAGATAGCTAAACAGCTAGTAGACGTGATCTATTAGCAAGTTACATTAGTGTATGCTTAGCCGCAAGAATGGATCACCGATAGAGATACCAAGTTCGTATCAAAGTTCTAGCAAGCATTAATATAACGATTAGGCGTTAATAGTAAGCTATTAACGGTATATTACCTATAGATTAACAGATAAATAGAGTGACTAAACCAAGTTATTAAGTAGTACCTCCGCTCTTATATTAACTACTAGCAAGACGACTAGGTTATACTATTACTAATAGTATAACTCGCTTATAATATAACGCTAATAGAGATGACTAAAGTTATACCGTTCTTTGTAAACTATGGATATAAAGCGGACCTTAGGCAAGGACTAGAGGTTATAGTACCAAAAGTAATAGTCAAAGCGGAACAAATATATATACTATATAAGAAGCTTAAAAAGAAACTCGAGTTTGTTAGGACTAGAATGAAAAATCACTACGACAAACATAGGCTCGAGGGACCTTGCCTAGAGAGGGGAGATAAAGTCTACCTAATTATACGAAACTTATAAACTAAATAACTAAGTACGAAGCTAGATTTTAAGAAGGTTAGACCCTTTGTTATTAAAGAACGAATTTCGACATCTAACTACTAACTATCGTTACCGTCACCTATACAACTATAGATAGATATTTTTTATATTTCGCTTCTCAAACTAGTACTAAAAAACGCTAAGGTTATTATATATATTGAAGCAAAAGACAAGGAAGAAGAATAGGACGTTAAAGAAATTCTAGATTTATATATTATTAATAGGGAACTATAGTATCTAGTTAAATAGCTTGATTTTAGACTAGAGGATAACTTATAGGAACTAGTTAAGAACTTAAACTGCCTTAAGAAACTAAGATAGTTCTACTAGTAGAACCTAGATTAACTATAGGCATTAGCTCGGATAAAACGGCCAAGTTAGCCTCCGACAAATCTAGGCCTAAAGAAGACTAGTTAAACAGGACGTTAGCACCCTAGGACTATACGTTACTAATAACGCGTACCTCGGAATCCCGTACCTTCTATTCTTCTACTTCTATTTTCTCTAGAGACTATATACCTCGACGAAACAGCTCGGAACCCTGCTCCTTCAAGAAACGTTTCTAGTGACGAAGACGAGCTAATCGGCCGATAGCCGTCTAAAGTTAAGTCTAAAGAACGAAAAGAGCCTCTTTAGTATTAGCCTCTTCTTATTCTATACATTTTTGTTTAGATATAATCTTCGTTACTATAAAAGGTTAGCTACGAACATTAAGGTAACAAATCAGGTCACAAACAAGTAGACGCTACGTTGGAACTATTGTAAGAACGACCCTAATATACGTACTTGCTATAGCGAGAAGAGCCTAACGCTATACGATAAGCTAAGTTCCGCTTAAAACACTATAAATATAGTATAACGTCTATATTAGAAGAATTAATAAAAGAAGCAAGTATAGCACACTATTAGGATTTCGAAGATCGGCGCTTAGAGATATAATTTACTATCTTATTAGCTACTAGTAGTATAGAAAAAGGGAAAAATTACAAGGTATACATAGAAAAGGATATTAGCGCTATTTAAAACGACCTAAAGAGGGCTTTTAGGTCGAAAGCCTTAGAGGGAGGGCATCGTATTACGGAAATATATATACAAATGCTGCCTAAGCTATTAGTATAAACAGGCTAATCAAGCTAAAGGAATAATAGACTAATTAGGACAGGATTATACTTAGTAAGAAATAATCCTAGCAAAGGATCACTAGCTTACAACATAAGCTAGGTAAGCCAATATAGAGAATTACTACAATTACTAGTAATCCTAGGATTATATATATATATAGATAGTCACTCGTTACAATGGACTCTAAGAGTTCACTAGTAATAGCAACCTACAATCACAGTACTTATACCAAGCATTGCTAATTACTATAAGAGATAACTCTAGTGTTATTATGAACCCTTTGGCTTTACCAAATCCCTTAGACGACCTGCCTACTTGTCCCGCTTAATCTACCTTCGTCTGAACCCTTTCAGAAGAAGTCTGAGTTAGGTTCGTCACACTATACCCTAGAATAACCTATGGTGTATACCTTCTCTAGCTATTACTAATAATCAATCTAGTATATACGACACTTTTGGCCTTCTATATCTATAATTCCTAGACGATACTATCGTTAAATGGTACTACGATGGTAAGATAGGTACTATAGCCTAAGTCCTAGGTAATATCATTAATATAGTCTATATTAGCGCTAGTAAGTATAATATAGTTTATCTCCTAGCTATATATTACTTCGTTAATAGCTACTAGTCCTAGGGAGAGCAAATAACTATAGCTAACTATAAGACCTTCTATAGTATAGATAAGGATAATATTACTAAGATCCCTTGCCTAGAGGCTAGATTTTCCTTTATTAGAGTTAATAGCAAGATAAAGGCTATATTCTTTAGTATCATTACTAGTACTATGGTTATAGTTAACCTATATAAGGCTACTAAGGCTAAGATCTACTATATTATACTAGCGCTATTCCTTACTAGGCATTATAAGACCTTAAACCTATAGGGAGGATTCTAGCCTTATACTATTAATAGTAATATGGTATACGAAACGGATAGTAACTATATAGTTATATATAGCTAATATATTAATATAATTAGATAGGTACTAATTGACCTATATAAGGTATATAAATAAATATAAAAAACTAGCTACTAATAGCCCTAATAAGCTAGTAAATTAAGATAATAGGCTAACCTTACTATTATTAATTAAGTTCGCTATTATTAAGGTATAGGATATAGTAAATAAGAAGAGGCCGCTAATGCCCCTAACTATACGCTAGGTAATTCCGACGCTCGAGCCTACTAACCACCTATCCTATAAATCGGATATAGCTTAACTAGAGTAGAACTACTAGGACTCTAACTCTACTAATGCTACTACCTAGGACGCGACTACGTACCTATATATGCTTATTAGCCTACTTATAACTATATAATAGGGTACTAAGCACTATAATGATAAAGGTATATTAGTCATTACTAAAACTATAGCTACTACTACTACTACTTTAATATCCTAGGCCTTACTATAGCTAGATCCGATACTTTACCTGCCTAAGCCTATACCCTAGCCTATTATACTAACTAGGTATACTTAATATAAGGTACCTACCGGCAGGTTCGTCTATAGGAGTAAGAAGGACCCTAATGACGACAAAGAGGCCAAATTATAGGCTAGATTTAATAATGCCTATATTATCTTTGACAGCCTTAAGGAGGTAGAAAACACCCTTATAGGCATAGAGTTCGACCCCTTTACTAGCACTAGGGTTATCAAGTCCGGCCTATTATACCTATCTACAAGTACATTGATTAGGCCTATTAAGGATTGCCTTGCCTATACTTACTAGGAGTATTATAGCAATAAGGATATACTTATCCGTACCTACTATTAGATCTACTACTACTACGAAAAGGCCGGCAATGACTCTTTTAGGGCTAACCTGGCTATATATAGCCTTAAGAAGAAACTAGAGACTATATATAAGATGTACTACGCTACTGGTATAATGCCTATTAATATACCTAAGCCTAAGGAACTATTAATAGCCTATATCTATATACCTAAGGGAGATAATAACGCTCTAGTTAATAGCTACCTATTTAAGCTTAGCTACCTATATTATAGCCTACCTAGCTACTAGGCTATATAGCTTATACCTATATAAGTTATTACTACCTAGGGTATAGCTAAAGATAATAAGGCTAATAAGGACTTTACTAAGCGCTAGTAACTAGCTACTAAGGCCAACCTTCTTAGGCTAGCTTAGACTATAGTTTAGAGGCAAGATAAGGCTATTAATAGCATTACTAAGGCCCTTAACTAGGTTAAGGAAGAGCTTAAGCAACTATAGGAGACCTTAATAGCTATAAATAATAACTATATAGCTACCTTTAACTAGAAGAAGGGTATAGATAAAAAGCTATAGCAGCTCGAAGGTATAGTCGCCTAGCTAAACAAGTATACTATATTAGCTACTATACTATAGAGGGCTCCTAGAACCTAGGTACCTATAGCTTGGCTACCGCTAGCTACCACAAGGGCCGGCACCCCTCCTAGCTTAATCGCCTATATAATTATATAACCGCTACCTATAACTATAGGCCAGAAACGCCTATAGCTAGAGATGCTAGTATAGGAGAGCCTCTTATATAAGAGGGCTACTAATGCTCTCTATAGTAGCCGTACCCTAGCTAGGGATACCTAAGCTAGGCCTAGGACTCTCGTATACCTATAGTAGGAGCGCCTATTAGCCTTGTCTATATTCCTAGACAACCTAGGCCTAGCTAGTAGTAAGAAGGACTAATAGATAAGCAGATAAATATAACTATAGGATAGAAAAATAAGAATAATTACTAGGATTATTACTATAGAATGGCTAATATATTTACTAAGTTATAATAGGTTATCATTTTTTCCTTTTAAACCCAAGTACCTATTATAGTATTTGACTATCTATAGGTTAGATCTGACTAACCTACTAATAGGGATAACAAGCTAGGGTTAATATGTATTTAGATAGCTTCTCTAAGTGCCTCTAGCACTTAGAATAATCAACGCTTTTATTACCCACTTCTGCAGACCGTAACAGTTGGTCTAGGAGTGCCGCCCACGGCGCGAATACCGCTGTGGTGTCGTACCTTTGCAGCCTTTCTGAGCTGTACTGATTGTAGCCACCGAGCTGTAGCAGTAACATTTCAACCTTTTTTTTTCTTTTTGCTATACACTATGCTTCTCTTTATCTGATTCAATATTATCTATCCTAGTTTATTAGTTCTTGGTTATTTATTTGTCTCTTAAATTGTCTTTGACTGCCGAGTGCTGTTAACTCAAGACTTGACTCGAGCTCTAGCAGACACAGCCTGAGCTACAGAGTAGCTATGCCAACCTTCGTCCGTGGATATCATCAGCTAGTTCTTTGACCAGGTGAGGTCACTGCTCGTGTTAATTATGTGGTAGAAGATTCGGGAAAAGCTCCGATAATAGCAACAAAGGAACGCGAGTCAACTTTTAACGCAATTCTTGGTTAATTATCAATTTCGAGGTCGGATGCTACCACCTCTCTATACCTGACCTACGCTGTTTGTATATTCAAGTCGTTTTGTTGTACCCCTGGCTCTGGTAAGTGCGAAGGTATACTGACACTGGTATGAATATTTGGATACCCTATTACTCTCTCTTGTAGCTCGAGTTGACCACCTGTGTTTTTAGTCTCTTCGTCTACCAGTCTTTCACCCTTTCAAATCTAGTTGTTCCGTTGAAGAGGCAGTTGAAATAAATAATTAAGGCGCGCAGTTCTAAGTGACCCAAGTGTAATTACCTTGTTCGTGCTTCTCACTCAATTCTTCCCTTCTCTCGTTCGCGTTTCCTTCATCTGTTGAACCTTCTGATTATATCCCATTCGACCAAGCTGCTTTCTGGTTCTCTCGTTCGCAGGGTCTTGGCCGCCCACCTCGGATTCCCTTCAGTTGGTCATGCTGCAACCGCCTTGGCAATTGCTCACTTCTCTCGGCCTTTTAGAGATCTATAAAAACAAATTCCCGAAACAATTGCCGTGAAACTTCGCAAGCGGCTAACTCTAGTCTGAACTTCAGACAAGGGCTTTGGACTGGGCGACGAGGGTGGGTGTGGAAACTTGGTCTTTGGCCGTGCAAGGGTCGGGCTCAAACTACTGGGCGGCGGCCTTCCGGAGCTACTATGTAAAGTAGCGCGTGTGCCGTACGGATTACATCACACGAAAAAAGGCGAGCGACTGGTCGAGCTGATGAATGCCCTTTGCCAGAAACGCTGGCGCCATCAATGCAGCGCCCTTAGAGAGACCGGTGAAGGCTCAGCTTTGCGCCGCCAGACGACGACGATGCGCCGGTCGGCAGTTCTCCGGGATAACTCGTCGTGCATGGGAATGGCCCTAGTCCCGGGTGACTGGAAGGGTGGGGGTGTGGGGGGAGCCAATCGTCGGGGCGCCCGAGAGCAGAGGCCGCCTTTTACCCCTCGTCGTCGCCATCATTTGTTCGATGCGAACTTTCCCGAATGATTCGTCCACTGCTGCTACTGTGTACAGTAGTTTACCCTGGGAGCACCCAAGTCAATTCGGAAGGCAAGTTTAACCGGACGAGACCTGACCGGCGGGACCGGCTACCTAAACAAGGGATGCGGAGTGTATCACATCTTGGGCCCCCCAGCAGTTACCAGCTGCTGGTCCCGGGCATTTCCATTGCAACAGCAGACCTGCCAATAAACCTTATCGAGACATGCTCTGTACACAGTAAATCTTTCGTTCGCGCCGTAAGCTACACGGATAACTGGGAACCGCTTTCAGCGCAAGGCTAACATTGGACTTGGTAATGGCCGCCAGCCGCCAGTGGAGGGTGTGTTCCTTTAAAAAACCGCAGGCTAAGGTACCTGTACCTTAGCAGGAAGATAATACTTAGTAGATAGGTGCCTAGTGTCTCAATCACAAACTCGCATCAGTTGATCTTCGTACTGACGGAACCTTTTCTTCCATTCCTTTCCATTGTCACTCTCACAAGGGAGAGTCGACGAATCACTGTGGGCAACAAAAGCTACTCCGCTACTCCGTACTTTACTATGTAAGGCGCTGTACGCTACTGTGATATTATAACAGCATATACGGATTAAAACGCAGAAATCAATGCTACATATGGAGAAGCCAGGACCTCCTGGGCTTGCTGTCTCCACCGAAGGAATTACCGGTCAAGGGTGTGGAGCTTAGTTACCGAGAGGGCCCCGGCCCATTGGCTCGGTTTCATGGAACTTCTCTGTTCTCGTGAGTGATTATTTTTCTTATTTTATTGTGATTTTATTTTTATTTTATTTTTATTTTCATTTTCGTCTTTCTAAATTTCCTTCAACTGCAATTTTCTCCCTTTTTTTCATTTTCCTTTTTTCTTACTATTTTTTTTTGGGTGTGGCGGGGGGTGGGGAGGATGTCAGCATCAGGGCATTAGAGCCACAGGAATGGGTAATAATTATAATTATACGTCCGTACAACGGTCATACACAGAGGCGGCCACCACACACGTGTACAGGCTTTTGCGGAAGACAGGTATTGCAGTTGCAATTGTGAATTATCTTTGTGAAAGGTCATGGGAGTAGGAGACGGGGAAGGGGGCCAAGGGAGGTGGAGGTGGGAATATCCTAAATAGGCAGGCTTTTGACAGAGATCTTCGCCACTTGAATCCTTTTGCAGCGGCGACGGCGCGCCAGGCCCTGCGTTGTCACGAAATCCACCGACGAGAGCCTGCCCATTGAGGTGTCGCCGATTAACTGCGCTGCTACGTTTATTGTATCCATATTGCGTCCCTACTCTTTAGGCACACTGGTGTATGTACGGAATAGTAACAAAGCTACGGAATACATCACGCTAAATTTAGCGTAGCACCAAGGGGCTGGATCACCGCCTACACTAGCGAACCCTGATCAGCAAGCCGTTGGGAGACAAATGTTGGAATACAGAGTACTGTAGTTGCAAGTTTAGGCCACGGACTGTTTAACTTATTTGAGCCGTCAAAGTCGAGTGGTATACGTCAAGTTCCTTTTTAGAGGTCGGTTCGGTCCATTTCCTCACCCAGCGGAGTGAACCGACTTCTCCTGCTGGTCCGGACGGAGAGCCAGAAATGAAATTGCGCCGGTCGTCTTCGCGGCTGCTCTTGCTCCTCCTGTTGTGGCCCCTCGGAGGGTTTTTTTCGCAGGTTCCTGACTGCCATACACTACGTACTTGTACATACATACATACACAAATGCGTACAAGACCGCTAACGCTATAGAGGACACTACGCCCGTAAAGCAATGGCCATGCAACATCGCGATCCAAGTTGGTATGCCCGTAAGGCAGATATTGCAAGGAAATCAGCAGGAAGGGGGATGTCCGTCTTTCCATGCAGCGCTTGCGCATGCCCAACGAATCCCAAGAAGTGCCGCGCCCAACTGGAACCACGCGGGCGGCTTCCGGGCTCCGCGCACTAGTGAAGCGTGGTGTAGCGTAGTGTAGTGTAGTGTGTGTGGATGGATGGCTGCGGAAATCAACGATCTTCGTATGTCTGCTATTGAGTTCGGTGGTTTGGTCATGCGCCATGTCTCATCTCGCTTGTTTGCGATTGGCCATCTCCGCTCCAGTGGCGTCCCCGGTTCCAGGGGGTTGCAAATGACATGAGAACCTTCCTGGCCACTAACACAAGTACCCGATGCATGACGAAGTGTGCAAGCCTGGAGTCATGGTTACAGAAGAGTTTACACCACGCTCGGCTTCCCGCCGACAGGAGCATGACGCAGGACGGCGGGTTCCCCAGGGTACGTGCGTACGACTCTGGTGTAGCGTACATGCATGTTGCGTGTTGCCGAACCCGTGGTCCCTTGCCAGAACCTAAGATAGACATTACCTAGGTACGCTCTCTGGTAGTGGATTATAAGGTTCGGTATGTGAGTGGTCGCTGCTCTCTCTTGGGTGTTCAGCTCTGGCGTCACTGTGGCGGGGTCATCAAGACTTCACCCCTCGCCTCGTGTATGTATGTACATACATACATACATACGCTACAGTACATACCTACATTGCACACAAGAGTTCCGCTGGTGGTGGAGGAGTGTTCGAGGAGCCAGTCCCGGTGGAATGGATGCGCCCCTTGAAATTACACTATTAGACTAGTGTACGGATTAGCCCGTTCTGCGCCACCCCCAGCTGATCCCAATGGCGTGGTAAGTTACTACACTAGTAGAGGATCATTCCTCCGCCCGAGTTAGCGCAGAGGAGCTCCGGCTGTTGGTTCGCATGAGGATACGGACACCCTCGCAGTCATACACTTCGGGGATCGTGGGAGCGTCTGCCTTGATGACCCTGGCTCTCCCCTGTGCCAGACCTCCCACCTCGTTCCTGTTGTGCACCGGGTGAAGTGTAGTACTAGTACGGGTATTTGTAGTTGCTGCAATTTCAGAATTCACATGAACATTGGTGGCTACGAAAGTCAGTACTCCGTGTCTGTCACACCTTCCTTACAAGTAGGTTTATCTTAAGGAACGATGGCGTGGCAGGTACCCATACGCCTGCACGTGAGCAAGACAAGTCGCTCAAAACATCGGCTGTAACTACCGAGATGTCGCGCGATGGCCGATTGAGGGCTGTGGGGCGTCGTCAAGGCCCATGACGCCCGGTGCACCCGCCGCCATGGCTGGCTGCGCGAATAGCAGACAGCACAGACATGTGGGCGGATATTCATGCCAACTAATCCGTACACTAGGGTTTAACTCCTGAGGGTGTCGTCGACGTGAGGCGGAGGGAGGAGGTCCTCGCTGGTTGATGAATCGCTAATCACCCTGTCCTGGGGCCGAGGCTGGGGAAATTGGCGAATGTTGTCCCAAGTAAGCGCGAAGGGCGGTGTTTGGTGCGGCAAAGACGCATATCGAGTAAAGAGTTGCCGACCAAGTGACGGTCGAGACGTTTCGGTTTGACGGATGTGCCTTATCTCAGGGGATTTAACACGGTACTTAGCAACAGTTAAACCCCTCTCCTTCGAGACGCCAAAGCGCAGGCAGTAAAGATTCACGTTGCAACGGGTTATGCAATCACCCGAGCTGCTTAGAACCGATGCGGGGAGGGGCAACGGGCCGAAAGAGAAAATGACCGTGCTGGGGACGAAGTCGATCCTCAAAAGTCGAGACCATTCTTTTGGTCCCTAAAAAAGGGCCCGGAAGGCTTAATACGCAGTATGCGGCAAACCAATGAGCATCCTTTTGGGATTTGTCAAGGCCAAATCTGAGTCCCGCGCCCTCTGCAACCGGAAAATTTCCCGGCTGGGAAACGTCTACCTAGGAGATAGTTATTTGTCTTGTGGATTCGCCGGCAAGCACCGGTCCTGCAAGCCGCTTTTGGAAGCTTCCAAACTGCTTCGAAAATGGAACGGTGCAGTGTCCTGAATCGGTCGCCGGGTAAATGCCTGGAGGGTTTGACCGGGGGTAATCTCCCACGTGTTCGAAGCTTCCAAAATGGGACCTGCGGGCAGATCTGGCGCGCCAAAAACCCACCAGAGTCGCAACCGACGCGTTTCAGCAACCCCACTTCGACATTTGCATCTCCAAAACGCATCGTGCACATTTCTTCCCATCCCATTGTGTACACAGTAGTTATGTACGACTACGCAGACTTGCAGCAGTGGATTCCGTACCGTACGCATGAGGCCTTCGTGCCCTTATCTAGCCGCGACCCTCTTTGATAGGACTTTTGTTTGGTAGGGACGTGAAATTCCGTTCGTCGCCGCCGCCAAACATCAGCGAAGCCGCAGGATCCGACGAGGTGGGGGGAAACAAAAAATGGTGATGGTTCCAACAGACCATATTTGGGTACTACTATACAAACAGAGGAGTTACTCCGGACACAGTAATACTAACGGTTTTCGTCTCACGGGCCGACTCGGCGAGAAATAGCAAATCAAGTAACAAATTCCTGGACAACGTGGTGCGTAGTGTAGAGGAAAGGCCTGGATGTAAGTTCAAAGTCAGATTGGCGTTGGATTGGGATGTGTGCAATGGAGGGACAGCTGCCAAGCGGGGGATGGCCGATGCAACACTTTGTTCACCGGTGCGGGTCCGAAGGGGCGGCACCAACGGTCGTGCAGCCCGGAATTTCGCCCATTTCGGTCCTAGTGCTGTCGCTTCATTCAGGAACGACACGATCGACTGGCAATTGCTCCCGGCCACAGCTTGGTGTTTGGGCGCAATTGCTAGCACGGCCCGACGGCGCTGCCTCCAAAGGCCCGTCGCATTGTTTAACAGGGGGCTTTGGCAGCTAGCTGGCTGATATGATGAATTCGACTCCGACAACCCGGTATCGACACGTGCTTCGCCCCTGGCGCCCAGCCTCTCCTACATTTTTACCACCCGAAACAATATCCGACTCTCACACTAGCGGGCGATCGTACTCCGTAGTGTAGTCTGGTTCGGGCGGTCTCGATGTTCGAGCTATCCCGAGCTCATGTTCCTGGGAAGTATTGCGTATCACGTATTCTGTACGGAGTAGCTTGCATGAGTTTTTCGGCATTTCTCCATTTCCACTCCACTCCCGCAAGCCCGACCTCCTGGTACAGCGGGTCTGCCCACAGGTAATATAGGATGCTACTATGACTAAGGCACTCCTAGTAAACTGGGTCCTCGTGTGGTCGGAAAGCTCCAGCCATCATGGCAAGGCCAGGCAAACAAGGGCCTGCACGAGGCACTCACCAAAACTTCGCAGATTTGGCCCGTTGGTGGCGTCCACGTTACTCTCCGAGTCCAGGCGATGCCAGATTGAGGACTGGGCAATGCGGAGTGCCGCCCACGAAGCTGAAAAGGCGCTTTACACGTACTGTGTAATGCACCTGGTGTAAGAAGTGCTACTCCGTAGTACACTCCGGAAATCGAGGACGGATTACCGCATGAGAACGGATTGAGAACGGAGTACATTCCTCGCCTGTCCACTTTCCTCCTGTGAGTTAGCTATCCTTCATTTTTTTTTCTTTTAGGAAGGAAGAAGGAGGAACTTCTTAACCCCGAAGTCGCGAGCCCCACCACCCGTCGGTTTAGTCCGTTTTGCTCGAGCTGTTAACAGGGCGTCTTTGGTCATGCATGCCAGCCCCGGTAGCTCGGCGAGTCGGCAATTGCAGGCCGCGATCACGGCACTTCCTTCGCTTCTGCCCATTCTGCACCTCACAGAATTGGCTGCGTGGGCCGTTAATAAGGTGCATACTAGTATGTATATACACACTACGCAGTACTCCGTAACAGTACGCAGGACAAGTATGTGCGATACGCAGCACACTCCACTCGCCCATGTACTGTACATACTGTACGGTGCACTCTTGGCGAACGCTAGACTAATTCTAGAAGACCGCTTGCCAGTCAAGCAAACACCCTCCGTTTTGGGCTGGTATCGGCGACGAGGCGCGCTAAAGAACGGGTAGCGCACTCTGAGAAGCGCCCGGAGTTCTCGCCAAAGGTCCAGCAGCAGCAGGCCCGTTAGGACCTGTGTCCAGGAGAAAGAGAGCGAGACAACGACACGGTGGCTGTCTCGCTGTTCCGAGACAAATTGAAGCCCAAAGGGCCGAGGGCTTGGTAATATGCCGGAACCATTAAGCGTGCCCTTGGGCACCGTTCTCGGGTACACTACGAGGTTGGACAGATCGAGACATACACTACATAACGTTCCAATGCGCCGCAGTACACCAATGTACGGTAACAAGGAAGCGGTACATAGACACATTGCTACACAAACCCCAGGTAGTCTTCAGCGTCGTTGACAAGAGCTCCTCTGTACTTGTATGTAATGTATACTCTGAGTATATCCTGCTACAACAAGCAGGGATGGTCGCAGGCCTGGGCAAACACCCGCCGAGAACCAGGAGTGGTTGTGAGATGATATCTGGAACACCCTTTTTTTTTCCCTCCCCTCCATCCCTGTTCGTGGCTCCCACTTCCCGGTTGACACCCCACCCCCCACTTAGTTAATCCTTGCTCGCAGCACCACACTCCCAAACAGGCAGGGCATTTCCCTTTTTAGCGTAGGGGCGTGGTGAACAAACTGCTAGAAGGAGTACATACATGGACCACGGTCCGGAGAGTTGCACGACGAGCTTCCCCGATGAGACGGGTTCCGCACACCGGTCTTGGCTCTGTGTCTGGACCTCCATGATGCCGGCACTTAAATAAACCTCTCCTTCCCACCTCCATGGTCCCCCTTCCCTTCGAGCTATTCAGTAATCCCCACATACCTCCATCCTATTTACCTGCTTGGTGGTAGTTATACTACACAGTAGCCAGCTCACCTCACGACTCCATCTGCTGGTGCAGATCTCATCCATCCATTATATCTGACCGAGTCCAACAAGAACCACCCGCCTCTCTTCCCTTTAGCAACGACACCCCCTTCACGTCCGTGCCCAGATCACACACGTGGGCTCCCTTGTTCCCTTCTATCACCATTTCACTACCGCTACAACAAAACAACACAACGCCAACATGTGCGACTATACCCAAAGAGAGTACTCTTGCGGCCACTTTCGGTGGATCGCCTCCAAGTGGTGCCGGGATTACACCATGACCCACAAGAGGTGTCAACCGAACGTGACGCACTTCGAGTATCGGGCGGAAGAGCTATGCGGTACGTTGCAGCCACCTGTTGCCTGCTGCCTATTTTCTTGTCCTTTCTTCCTCTTCTAATGGCCAGCAACTGACGGACGACGTACAGGCGAGTGCAAGCCAAAGGAGTACCCACCATGGGAGAACCTGATTAAGCGCCCCAAGCAGCAGACCTATTAACTGGATGGTCTGGTCTGACGTTGGAGGCGGTCAGATCGGGTGTCTGCGGCGGCTCATGACAGGAGAAAGAGCACGCAGAGAGAGACATTCGCACACACACAGTGTGTGAGAGAGAAAGTGGAAGGAAGAGGATAGGAGAAGAAGAGAGTGTGCCCCGGAAAAGGATGGGAAGCCGGAGGCACAGAGAAGGGCGAATTGCAAGCAACGAAGCGGCAACGAGAGCGACGACCGCTCGAAGCTCGGCATAGGAAAGCCGCCCTTCGCGCGCAAACCAGTTGAGCCTGGGGTAATGGGGAATCGCGTCCGATGCCACTCGTGTGCCCGGCCAGCCAATGCACACCCACACAGCAACGCTCTTAACGGCCCCAACTTGGGCGCCACGCCGTTTTTCTTTGAGCCCAGAACGACAACCCCTCCTCCCCCCTTCCCCACCCAAAAAAAAGCATCCGGGGGGCAGGAGAAGAAAGCGAAAACAAGCCTGCACGACTCGACCCCACGCCGGCGCGATGTGAAAAGGGCAGGCGCGCTGCATCATCAACTCATATTGCTCCTTCCCTCCCGGTTTGAGCATTGACTGGCCTGCCTCCATCCAAAACGCAATTATGGCAAACATGCGAGAAACCCGACTGGTCTTGCGCGCGGGAAAGTGAGATCGAGCGAGCAAGCAAAGCAAAGCAAAGCTAGCAAGCGCCACCCCCCTGGGTGTTGCTTCTTTCGATTTGGTTGAGCTCTCTCTGGGCGTGGGGTTGCATGGGCAAAAACCGCTTTTGTGCGCGAGTGAGTGCCCAAGTGGGGGGAGAAACGGGGACCATGGAAACACCCACCCTCCACTCTTTTTTACTCGCAAACTTCGCTCCCGACCCCCTTCGACCACGCAACGCTATCATCGCCGCTTACCCTCTGTGCCACGCATCGACTCACTATCTTCCCCTTTCTTTTTCCTTTCCCCCTTTTTTCCCTTTTTCTGCTTTTATTGCCACGCTTGGATACTGAGCGGGGAGCCACAAGCGCGGAGTAAAGTGGAGTTCTTTCGGACAGGAGTTTCGGCCTTTTTTTTTTTTTTGCTCTTGCTCTTTTGGGCCTTGAAAGTGTGCATCTTTGATCCTTTTTTTGTTCAATCTTCGTATTTATCTTTTGCCTGGCATTGGACCGCTGGTTCGTTTCTGACTTTTGGGGACTGGGGAATCTTGTTACTTCAGTCAGAACGGTGTTGGTGTTATACTATACAGGACTTGGGTTTGGTTTGGCTTGGGGTACCGCACCACGGAATAACACCCCCTCGTATGCACGAAAAAGGCGGATTGGGAGGTTGGCGCTGGACTGAACGATACCGCTGCTGCTACGAAATACTGCTTACTTAGGTACTTAGAGATCTTAACGAGAAGCAATACATAGTAGTCAGATCATGTCATTGCTACAAGACCTTCGCCGACGGCTGCGACACCCAAGAGCCGTTACCTTGTTGGCCAGATCAGGGCCGCCACACGCCCAGCAATCGGCCACCGTGATACTAAACCAGAGGCTATCGTCAGCCAATATCCCATTGGTCAAGAGACAGAATCTGGCAGAAGGTGTTGTGAACAAGCGTCTGTGTTTGTCGCGCTGCATGTGTGTGGCTCTACTAGGGCGGGTCCGGATATTGCACTGTCACAAGCCCCTTCTAGACCTATGAAACTGCCTAGATGGATCAGACTTACAGCTCGTTTTGCTTCTGATCGGGGGCCTCGACTGATCGAAGGGTCGAGTACCCTGCCACTCAGAGCATGTCTGGATCAAGAGGAAAGCAACAACAACAGCGGTATCTGTAATCCCGCTTTTCTGACCGACATACGAAGTACTGTACGGATTACGGATTACATAGTACTTAGACCTTGGCTGCGCTCTGGGCCGACTTGTCTCGCCGGTCAGCCCTCGCGGGAACCAGTTTCGCCAAGCAGACTTGTGTGATAAGCGGTCTGCTCCCGGAGTCGACTGGTCGCCGATCGTGGGCAATAGGGCTCGTTTGTATTGGCCTGAGGAGTTCCCAAACAAGCCAGCCGAGAACCCCGCCATGCTAAAAATGGTGTGCGTTCAGTTGTGATCGCCGAACTAACTAAATGAAACTCGACGTCAACCTAGTTTTGGGCGTGACTCGAGCAAACAAGCGTCGGTCGTTGGCGATGTGAACCGGGTACACCAAAATTGGGGAGCATGACTTGCTGGCCGCCGCCGCTAATGTCGGCAAGGGGGTGGGTGGTGGGGGTTTGGCGTCAACAGGTCACACAGGTGCGGAGGGAGCATAGCGCGGAAGAACCACGCTCTCTGAGTGGACCGCCCCGCATTGTGGTTATTTCACGCCTACCTGTGGCTGCGGCTGTCTCGCTGAACCAAGTATGCCGCCATCTTGACAGTTTAAACTAGTGCATATGTGCATACATGCGATGGAAGAGGCAGGCCGCCATCCATGGCCCAGTCACGCTCAAAATGTTAAGACAGGTTTGGGTTTTGGTTGGTGCCGCCCGGCAAAGGCTACACTTCCCGTCTCGGCCAGACGGGGAATACAAGTGCGCTGAAAGTGCGAGGGCGGTACGTCGTACCGTCGCGCAAGTTCCATTTTAGGAAATCAAAAGTCGGCAAACACCAGTCGTTGAAAGTTTACGTGTTTGTATAATAAGAGCGGATCTGGAACACAGTGGCTTTCCCACCCAGTCTCGGATCGAGGCTGTAGCGGGAATAATGTGTATGCGTAACGGCTGGCCGTGACGGGTCGGTAACATTCAACTGGAGTAGACAGAACACCCAAGACATTTCGCCAGCTTTTCTGCAGTTGCGCAGGTTTCACTGCCAAGTCAACATGTGTATGTGTGTGTGTGTGAGCGTGCATATGCGTATGTGTGTGTGATGCTCACCTTTTTGAGCGTGATGTGATGGCCGTCAGCTAATGGTGAGGTTGACGCCCAAGTTTCCGGTGTTGGCTGTTCTCGGGCTAGAGCAGTTAGTGTATGTACATAGTACGGATTATATTTAATGTATATACTGTAAATACCTGTAAATACGTAGGTACATTTGCTCTCGGCCGTAGCGCCTCGAGTTGTCGAGAACATGCGTGCGATGTGGGCGGTTCTAAACATGGCGAAGAACCTCCCGACACGCCATTGCCGATCAGCACCTTATACGCATCGATTGAGATTTACAAATCATAATTAATACAGATTTCACGAGTTCGAGGAAACGGTTATCGCGAGAGAAATCAAAGTCATACTAGGGTTGCCTCGGCGGTAACAATTACGCTAGAGACGTACTTTACGTACTATACAAGCACTTGTGTAAGGTACCTAATCCATTCGTCTGCGAAGGTACGGATAATACTCCCGTTACTTAGCACGAAGGCCCAAGACTGTCATCCCGAGGCAAACTCAGGGCCGTGGAGGAAAAAAAGCGAAGAAAGATAGTACCTGCGCTGTGTCTAACACGGCGCAGATACGCCACCGTGGGTGCCCAATCATTGTTTCGCCGCCAAGGTCGCATAGTGCCTAATAATGTCAGTGCATGTTTTGTACCAACATCGTGGTTGATGGAACGGTAAATTCGCATCTCTGCGGGGCACGATGCTGCAGTGCTTGATCGTTTCGACGCAGATCGCAGGGCAGCAATAACACGGCAAACCTTTTGGGTTCTAGAACCGTTCCCAACTCGATAATGGCATGTGGCCCTGGGTTTTCCAAGCACATGGCAAAGGGCGGCGACCTGAGTGTATGTACAGCAGCGTAGCGTACGCGACGATTCGGAAATCCACGAGGGGGGTATACTCGGACCGAAAAGTTTTTCCAAACCATCAGCAGTGTACAGTACCTACTGAGGTAGTAAAGTAGTGCGATCCGCAATCCGTTGTAAGCAGCGTTGATTTGAGCAACCCCGACTGCGTGTCAGACAGCCGGGTCCCGGTGCCCTAGACTGTCTCACAGCACCGGTTGCAAAACCGTGCGTGTTTAGCGGATTGTATCTATATTTCTTAGTCCCTGCTCTTCCCACTTCGACGAGACTACGTGGCGATTGCCGTTGCACGACGTTGGCTCGAAACGCTAGACCTCCTCTGCCCGCGACGAGTCAAAAGGATTGGGGTGGTGGTTTGCGTGTGGCAATCAGGTTGGCAAAAGAACAAGGGGAGGCAAATACTCCGCTTACACGTGTGTGCAATCTTGGCTGCAAGTCGCTGCCACGCTGCAGTATCTCCAATGGTGTAAGATCCCCCCCGAACCCCCGGATGAGCTGTCGGAAAGCTGCAGTTGGGAGGGCGATGTTCAATGCTACAGTTGTCAAACGGGCATCGACCCTGGAATGCCGCTTTACCACGAAGAGAAGCAGGACTTTCCAACATGTTTGCTGGATGCCTGCTAATGTGTAGTGCTGTCGCTGTGCTGTTAGAGGCGATTTCCGGCCTCAATCGAAGTATGTACTGTAAATACAGTACGGATACTTTGCAAGATCTTGAGTTCTTCCTGATTGGTTCTCGGCCTCCCCTTTAAGCAGAATGTGAATGTTCTTCCCCAAACCTACCAAGTACTAAATTTAACCCTGCATTTGCCATTAAGCGCCTCAAGGTCATCGAGTTGACCCCAAATCCGGCCTTCACCCACGTCAGTTGCAACGGCAGCTTCCTTCCTTTTCTGGACGGGAGGGCCGAACTCGGTCTCGTATGATCTGTGACCGTGACGGACTCGGTTAGCTACGGGCTTGGTACTTTCTCTAATGTTTCAGGAGACGGGCCTGAACCGGAGATAATAACCGCGAGCTCGTCGATTCGCTCCCTCAGGTGCAGCAATTGATCCCTCGAGGTTTCTAGGAAGCGTGTGGACGGCAACCAATTTGATGCGACACATTCTGCGCAGTTCGGGTGATACGATCACAGCAAAATTTCACCGCGGCGTGTGATGCACTCCTGCGAACGTACACACGTATACGGAGCACTCCGTACAGGACTCATCATCTCCGATTTGCGTATGCTGGCTTGGGAGGGTTGGCGCTTGCGCGAGGTTGTGGATTTCGCGGCTGGTAACCCTGGCCAGCAGAGAAATGGGAGGTCAGCCGCTGATTGCCCGAAAAAGTGCGACTCTCACAGCCTAAAATTACCTCTTCGTTTTAAACTATCATTCAATCCAACCAAGCTTCACCGGTGCGTCTCGATGCTACCCGTAGGTTCACTTCTTGAGCCCCGCCTCACCCGGGTGTGGTCACACAGGGCATGCTTAGTTGTAGAAAACGGAGCTTTCGCAGACCAAAACGGCAGCATGCGCCACCCGCAGCTCAGTGCCGACACCACTGCGTAGGTAGGATCCGGCTGAAGAAGGGTTCCAGTGCGCCAGATGCCTCGCCGCTGTTGCAACCAAGAATTTGACGCCACGACGTAACTATCGGCGTAGTAGTGTACATATGTACGCAGGCGTGCGGAATGGCAGACTGCATTGCGGCAACCTACTTCTGCAGGTTCTCGAGAACGAACAGAATACGACCTGCACTTTATCGAGACACATCGTCCCAAACACATTTCGGCATGCTGCCGGTTGCCGGTTCCAATCTCGGCTCTATCGCACAATGTACACCGTCCCGAGCTCAATATCGTCAAAGATGGAGGGGGTGGCCGGGGGGGGGGGGGCATGTCCTGATGTTGGCGCCCTCTTGGCGGTGATGGTGTGCCGATGCCACACTACTACCGGGGGTTGGCTCGCCTTCGCGGACCTCTTCCCGAAGTCAAAAAATCCGGAATGATCGGGAAGCCTTTCTTGCTGCGCAATCTCGAAGGAAATGAAGCCGCCCGAGGTCAATGCGAGCGGCCCATCGCGGGTGCGGATTACATACCCTTGCCCCAGCGCCGCCCCGACTGTAATGAATGTCATTCGTACAGTAACGTTACACCTGTAAACTCCATCAAAGCGATCGGTTTCCAACCGACTTGTACAGATTAGGTATGTACGGATTACATTACAAGTAGCCACTCGCGGCTCGCTTAGGGATCAAGATCCCCGCTCGAAGGGGTCGAGGAGGACAGTACATGAAACGCCACCAGCGACTCTATCGGCCGAAGTTCCAGAAACCGAGACCAGAATGGGCCGGAGAACCCTTGTACATGTACAACTTTACGACGTTGCCGGCCCCGA
Source organism: Thermothelomyces thermophilus ATCC 42464 (assembly GCF_000226095.1). Classification (NCBI taxonomy): domain Eukaryota; kingdom Fungi; phylum Ascomycota; class Sordariomycetes; order Sordariales; family Chaetomiaceae; genus Thermothelomyces; species Thermothelomyces thermophilus. The sequence continues at coordinate 720,370 of NC_016475.1, forward strand.
AGCAGCCCCGAACACTCAGCCCGTTTGTTGTGGGGAACCCGGGCCGTGTTACCACCCCCACCCCCATGTCCGCATGGGAGTGTTACACTCACCCAGGCTGCCGGCTCACCGGCTATAATACAATTGTGTTAATCCTTTTTCTGGGGGGCAGGGCTGGCGGCAAGTCGTGCCGCGTACAGTATGTATGTGGTATGGGCGTACATAGGGACCTGCATCCCATGAAACGGAGGCAGGGCAACTGCAGCGGTTGGCAGTCCCATCGCATCATCGGGCAGGGGACTTGCCTCCAGAACAAGTACATACAGAAGTACACAGACAACTACTCTAGAGATGCTGTGCGAGTGTATGTAGGTACTTTACTGTAGTACATACATACATAGTGTACATGCAACATGTGGAGCCTCCCATAGACAAGTTGACCCTATGTTGGGATGAACGGCCCACCATGGCAGAGCTCGCTTGCAGGCCGTTCTGTTGTGTGGCGGGCTTGTTGCCATGTGAGAGCTCACCGGTCATCATGGCGCATCCGTGCGTATCTTTCTCGCCTTGGGGGGGTATTTTCGTGGGGCTCGAATCTTGCTGGGGGGTAGACAAGAGCGCGCGGGGGGAAAAGGAGGGGGAGGGGGCCTCGACGGGTGATGGCAGTGGGATATCCCCCCACCCTTTCAGACCTCCCTCTCAACACCACCACTCTTCAATGCGTAACGTTCTTTCCGCAATCGATCACCGAGCATCACCAGCGCAGTGCGGTGTTCTTCCGAGCATGTGTCTACATTACTAATGCAGATATCTTGGGCAGTCATCAGGAACATTGATGATCCGGTCTCTTTCCCTTCCATCCCACCCTGGCCTACCCTGGCCTGGTCTCGGGGGTCACTTGCCCCGACATCCCCGGGCCGTTGTGCGTGCGCAATGACATCTGACGCCGACTCAAGTCAAGGGCTGCTGTCAGCGGGTGAGAATGTTCGCTTTGAATCGCCCAAACGCATTCCGGATTACACGAATCCGTGACACGACTCTTCGTCTTGGCTCACTGTTCGAAGCTTTACACAGTAATATTATCCTTCCCGAGCCAGCCTTCGCAAATCCGGGGAGGGGGAAAAGGGGGAGTGGGGGTTGTCTGTTTGTTTATTGTGTGGTTATTGAAAGGGCTAGCCACCGCCGCGGGCGGCGGACATTGCCCTGCATCGCACGATCTCCGGGCTGGTTCCGGCTGCTCTGAGGGCTTGCGGAGTACTCCATGGCTCAGCCATGCCGGAGAAGGTTGTTGCTGTGACAGAAGGGATCGCGGAAGAAAACCTGCAGCATACTGCAGCATGAGGCGCAGCCGTCGCTTGATCAAAAAGCCCACGTCGACTCCTTCCGAGGCTGATGATGAGGTCTTTGGAAATTATCCCTCGCTGTTGTTCGGGAGTGGGGGACGGGGGAAAAGCTTAGGCGAAGCGCGGAATACACGCCGCTCGCGCCGTCCACGCGCAGTACCTGTTCCGTAGGATAGTTGACACGCCCCGGTTATCTCGGCGCTTTCCGGGCAGCCGTGCCTCCAGTTCTCTTCCTCCCGTATGGTTATTGTCCTTTTACTATTCCTTAATGTCACAAATCGGCCGTGCTAGGGCAGTATAACCAGCATTAGATGTGAGCTTTGGTAAAGGGCAACTTGTAACTAACTGATATACAACCTGACGAGATAAAATCTCAGCTAGTATACGTGCGTTAGTCGATCCATAATATACAGATGTCGCTACCAAAAGAATTGGCTCACCACCTTCAAATTTTCTGCCCGGTAGAATCCCCGTGTGGAGATTTTCCGGGGTCGGCTGTGAGGTGCAATGGAAGTAAGATGGAACTCCCACCGCCCATCGGTCAGCTGCAATCAACATGGACGCTGCCCAACTTGCACCAAGCCAGCACCAGCATCTAAGCATCCATACCAGCGCCGGCCAAGCAACGATGAATGGCGTTTTGCCGTCCCCGCAGTACGAGTACGATCGCGAGTGGCGCTGGCCCTGGTGGAAGTTTGAGCTCATGCCCGACGTCCTCTTCACGACGCTGCACGAACGGTTCAACACCAGAACATGCCCCATCCAATTGCCACACACTTTCCTTTTCGACGTCCGCGCCTGTGCGGAGGAGTCCCACGACATAGATACGTTCTACGCGAAACTTGCCGAAAAGAGAGACCAACGAGTCGCCGAGCTCGAGGCTGCCTGGGAGGAGGTTAGCGACAGGATGCACTCGCTGTTGAATCGCGGGCCAGTGTGTGGGCTCCCTGGATGCAAATCCATGGAGATGGAGGACGAAAATCCGTTCTCAAAGAGCAATAACCGATTTGCCCGGAGTGCCGCATTTTGCCATCTCTCGAGAACCATGGCGTTCGACTGCCTGATCAACTTCTTCGACGGCTTGGTACGCGACAATCGCGAGAAGGATAGGAGGAGGGAAGAGGATCTCAAGACTCCGGCACGGAACCTAGAACTCACATACGACAGCGAAAGTATTGGCGCCGGCCAGCCCCCCACAGCCGACGCAGACGACGCCTTCGCCGGAGATCCTGTCCGACCGACCCCGCCCCAGCCAATCCGCCATCCTCTATCCCCCTGTCTGTCACCCGAATCGACTCCGAGCGACGAGGTCGACCCACCACAAATCTTCCCGGATCAGAAGGATGCGGGTGGTGAAAGTTCCCCTAATCCCGTCCCCGCCGACGATCCCACACCCGTGTCATCTGGGAGGCATAATTCTGCCCCGCTGGCGACCGAGGCGACAAAACAGGCCGCAGGTGCGCCACAATGCGACCCGCCTTCGACTCGTCGCCGCCCTCCCGGCGGCTTACCCAGCCGACCACAACGGAAGAGAAAGAGAGACGAGCCAGAGAGCAACTCGGGCGGCGGCGGGGCGACGGACACAGCCGTCGGTGATTCCGAGGCGCAAGATACGGGTGTGGGCCAAATCACCGAGCGGCCTCCTGCCAACCGACAGGCGGCAAGACGGCTAGGGGGCGGCAAACGTGGAAGGACCGCCCAGGAGGAGCGCGCGTGTCGCCAGGTGAGCGACGAGGCAGACGCGCCGTCTTCATGAGCGGTCTTATTCAGAATAATCTAGCAATGAACAGTTTTCACTATCTTTTACCTCCCGGTGGGGAGAGGCCCGGGGGGGGGGGGGGGGGGGGAGGGTATTAATGCTTAAACTTGGAAATATGTTCTCCTGACCTCGAGCCTTATTCCTGCGTCATGTCCGGTTCCGTTCCCGCACAAAAGCGTATGGTAGCGTCACCTCAGCTGGAACATGGCTTTGCTTCCACAAAGAATGAATTGATGGCATCAATGAGAGTTTGCGAAGAGAAATGAGTTGACCGAAATTTCCCGTATCTGGCAATCTAAACTTGTCGCGCACGCTGAAACGCGCATCCGACCGCATGTCGCCGGAACCGAAAGAAATCGAAGGGGGCACTGAGCTTCCCCTGATGCGCGCCCTAACGGCCTGCGCGTTTACGTACATCGGAGGGGCTCCTTGAGACGCACCCTCATCATGTTCTCGAACCTCGCGAGCGTTCCCTCGCCCGGCCCCGTTGGCACCGGAGTTCTTTCCACAATCGCGTGCGAAGTGACCTTCTCCTCCGCATTCTTAGCACGTATGCCAGGCTTGTGCTGCACTGGGCTGAGGCTCTCTAGCCTTCACCTCGTTCTTGGGCTTCGTTTAGCCGGACCTCTATAAAGCAGGCCCCGTCGTTCTTCGTCAAAGAGGCTCCTCTTGGATGCCTCTTTCTGTCATTCTGAGCTCTTCACGGCAAACGCCAGATAGTCACGCAGTCAGAACGTCAGGAGGCGGTCGCTACCTAGCACGTTCCCCATTTTCCTCTGGACAGTCTCAAAGCGCATGAACCCGCATTCGCTTTCTAGGTGGTTGATGACGCTAGCTAAGGTCCTGAAGTCCAACCTGCAAGCACCGTTCGGGCAGTGATAAAGGTTTTGTTAGTCTAGACTCGTTAATGGGGAAAATGTAGGTAAAAGAGCCGAGTTACTTGCGAGTAGGCGAATTTAGATGCTGGTTGAGGCTGTTTAACTGGATGAACTCCCGGTGACAGAAATAGCATTCATAGGCATATCCATTCCAGGATCCGACCAGTGGCCTCGTACTGGTGGGACGCGTGCCATGTAAGCAACTTCTTCGAGATGGCGCAGGTTACCCGGAAGGCCAACCTACGGACAAAGAGAAGTTGACACTAACATCTTGATACCGTTGTAGTTGCCGAAATAACGGTCGCAGTCTGCGCAGTAGCAATGATCGTCGATTTCGTGGGCAGTTCGATCTCCTTCTGTCGCCCAGGTGTCGTCCCAGATGTGGCATTCATAAGCAAAGCGGTTCTTGTCGTTCATGTGCTGTATGCAAGCCTGCCGGCTCCGGAATCATCGAGGGCATCTGTCGCATTCGAAGTCGGGCGGCTCATGAGCGGTTGCGCGACAGTACTGTACATACAAAGTACAGGTGTTTGTATGTACATACATACATGCAAATGCGTACTTGAGAGTGACAAAAGACAAGTTCAAACACTGATGAACGGAACCCTGTGATATAGTTATTCCCACTTCCAGGACGGTCCTCTACTCTAGTACTGCACGATGCTTTCAGGCATTCTAATCTCACTGTGCGTACTCCGTAAGATTTTGGGACCGAGCCGATCGGGCCGCCCCGCCCCAAAATACCCGTGTGACTCGAACTGGTTAGCGTTGTCTTGGTCGGCATCGCTCCGGGCTGGGCCAAAATTTTTTCATTTTGGATTTCTGGATCTCGGAGCGGAGCCTGCCCGAATGCTCTCTCTCTGTTTGGCGTTTTCGCAGTCCACTCCTGAGGAGCTAATCAATTCCCCACGTGATTCGTCTTTTCCCGACGCAAGGAGCGGAGTACGTCCGTACCAAGAGTGAGTGGCAACGGTGCCGACCAAGATGGAACCGGAATTGGTGGATATTGTCATTGTGGGGGCCGGACTCAGCGGCATCAACGCGGCGTACCGGGTGCAGACCCTGCTGCCGCACCACAGCTATGCCATCCTCGAGGCCCGGGCCGAGATCGGGGGGACCTGGGCCTTTTGGAAGTACCCGGGCATCCGGACCGACAGCTCCATGGGCTTGTTCGGCTTCCCCTGGCGGCCCTGGCCCCACGAGGTGAGCATGGCGCCCGGGCCGGCCATCAAGTCGTACATGGAGGAGTGCGCGGCTGCCGAGGGCATCGACAAGAAGATCCGCCTCGGCCACCGCGTCATCGCCATGGCCTGGAGCAGCGACGAGCAGTGCTGGACGCTGCAGGTTGAGGTCCGGCACGGTGACGGTGACGGCGGCGGCGGCGGCAGCAATAACAGCGGCGCCGGGGAGAAAAAGGTGATCAAGGCGTGGTGGGTCATCGGCGCCAGCGGCTACTACAGCTACGAGCGGCCGTTGCCCGCCGTGATCCCGGGAATCGAGAGGTTCGGCGGCCAGGTGGTGCACCCGCAGTTCTGGGACGAGAGCGTGGACTACGCGGGCAAGAAGGTGGTCATAATCGGGTCCGGCGCGACGGCGGTGACGCTGCTGCCCAACCTGGCCAAGACGGCCGCGAGCGTGACGATGCTGCAGCGCACTCCTTCGTACGTCTTCGGCCTGCCGGGCGAGGACAAGATGGTCAGCCGGCTTGCCCGCTTCATGCCGCTCTCCTGGGCCCAGACTCTCCACTGGTGGCGCTCCATGCTCCTCGAGACCGTCTTCACCTGGCTGCTCACCACCTTCCCCAACTGGGGCCGCCGCTTCATCACCCAGGAGATGCGGAAGCAACTACCGGCCCACGTCGACGTGGACAAGCACTTCAACCCGTGGTACAACCCGTTCGAGCAGCGGCTCTGCTTCTGCCCCAACAACGACTTCTTCAAGGCGCTGCACCGGCCCAACGCCCGCGTCGTCACCGACACCATCGAGACCGTCACCGAGACGGGCATCCGGCTGCGGTCCGGCGGCGCCGAGCTCGAGGCCGACATGATCGTCACGGCCACGGGCCTCTACTTCGAGCTGCTCTCGGGCGTCGACGTCACCGTCGACGGCGAGTCCGTCACCGCCTCCCTCGGCCGCCGCTACATCTGGAACGGCACGATGCTCGAGGGCGTGCCCAACGCGGGGCTCATCACCGGCTACACCGCCGCCTCCTGGACCCCGGGCGCCGACGTCCGCATCCGCCAGCTGATCAAGGTGATCCGCCACATGGACCGCACCGGCGCCGCCGCCGCCGCGCCCTACGTCGACCCCCGCGAGCGCGCCTCCCTGCCCGTCCGGCCCGCCGTCGGCCTGAGCTCGACCTACATGGTCTCGGCCCACGACCGCATGCCCAAGGTCGCCGGCAAGGCCCCCTGGGTCAACGGGGCCAACTGGGCCACCGACGTGTGGCGCCTGTTCTGGAGCGACGTGAAGCAGGGGATGAAGTACACCTTTAAAGGAGACAAGGAGAAGCGTGTCTAGGTAGGTAGGTAGGTAGGCGGGCGGCGGCTAAGGGCAGGTACCCTACCCTACCTATCTAGGTCATGGATGATGATGATGGATGATGATGATTGCGAGTGCATGCGTGATCCGAGGCGACACTGTGCCATGGTAGTTTCGAAACATCAGGACCTGCCTGGGATGTATGTATACATAAACGAGGGGCGGACGGAGACCAAAAGAAGAAAATGTCAACTCCGAAGTCAAGGGACCTTGGGAGCCCATTAGCAAAAGTTGAAAAAGTGACTCGGATGCCGGGAATCGAACCCGGAGCTGTTGAGATGTCCACTGCTGAGCAGTGAGAGTCAACGATGTTAGCCATTACACCACACCCGATAGTGTGTTGTTTGCTTGGTGCTTGTAGGCTTGCAATTGGGATTTGTCAACCCTTTTTTCTTGAAAAGCGGGGTTGCTCTGAAGGCTCTGACCAACCAAACACAAAGAGATGCGGGGATGGCCCACCGGGCCAAATGAGCTGCGTGTGCGCTGGCAAGAGGGGTCGCAAAGTCGAGAGACAGGGTTAGGGTTTCCCCCTTTTATGTATGGGCAAGAGGGAATTCTCAAGCCAAAAAGGTGATGGATGGCTGAAGTCCGGGAACGGCTCGTTGCCCAAGTCCCAACGGCATAGGAGATAGAACGCAACGCCGCTTAGCAAGCAGATATATAGCAGCCTATTCCGCAGGGCGCCAGCAGTCTCGAGGCGGCCGTGTTGGTTCTGCTTTCCGGCGCGCGCGTAGTAAAGATCAGCTCCACTGCCAGAGACCAACGCGAAGTCCTGACGTGAGCTGGCCATCCCGCGTTTCGAACGCTTTGCTGCGTGCCGCGGCCTGAATCCGGCACAACGATAATTAGGGCGCAGGGGGTGGCGCGGCGACCCTAGGGCGCCGCATCCCAAGCCACGAACTACCTGGTCAGCAGTGCCATGAGACGGTTTTCGCAGACATGAGACGGGTTGTGCAGAGACATGAGACGGCCTTGCCGCTGCTGGCCGCCATCCATGGTCTTTTGCCTTCAGACTGACCCAGAAGCTATCTTAGGTACAGACTCTGGTTGGGGTCGCACGTCAAAGGAACTATCTGCCAATTTTATGATGCTATACCCTCACTCTGAGCCCGGTTTCTTATTATAAAGAAGCGCAAAAATCCGAGCTTGCGTATCCTCCTCCTCCGGGTAATCCTCAGGATTCCGCGGCCGGTGGTCGTCGCGGTCTCTGTTATGCAAGGGTTCCGGCCGCTCCCAGACGTCCCTGTACACCTTGCTGTCGACGATGGCGCGGTCCGGGTCGATCCTGACCCTGTGGCTCCTCGTTGGGAGGATTGGTAGGGGGCCATTGTCCGCCGGTGCCGGTGTTGGTGCCAAAAGAAAGCCAACCAGGGCTTCCTGCTCCTCGTTCTTGACCTGCCACAGGCGAAAGGTGACATCGTCGCGGGCTGAGTGCATGTAAAAGTTGGGCTCGGAAGCCCCCGGCCCCTCGCCGTCGCAGCGTCGCCACGTCTGTGACCGATCGAAGAGCACGACGCCGCCGAAGATTCGGTCCTCGGCCCAGTAACCGACAACATCGGCAAGGCCATCGGGGTACTGGTTATGAGCCACGTAGTACGGGTGCGAGAAGAGGGTTTTCCAGGGCGGCGGCGGAACTAGTAAGGGATAATAGCCGCCGCTTTGCTGAGGGGGTTCCCAATCCCACGACGTCGCCCCATCCACCGTGTAATCAGGATCGTTGGTATGGTGATCATGTACCCTGGTGTCCTGCTTGTATAAAAAGACTGCGATTTGGTGGACAGCTACTGCAGCGAGCTCGATTAGGCGTAGGTGGAAGGCACGCGAGCCCGGAGCCGAGGCTTGGAAAGAGTAGAGCAGCTATGGAGCGTCAGAGGAAATCTGCTTTCCTTGCTACAAGAAACGGTGAGGCTTGCCAACCTCGGGGTTGAATGCCAACATTTCCATCTCAAAGTCGGACCGGAACTTCACAACAGCCTCCTCCACGCCCGGACAGAGAGTGACATGGCGCAGGATGGGGTGCTCCCCACGCAGCCTGCGGCCTCGTTGGCCATATGCGGCAGAGAGGCAGGCCGTCAATTATCTGACCGAATGTCTCGCGGGCCAGCGCAGTGTCAAGGAGCCTGAGCACGGCGGCCGTGATGGCGTCGCGGTGCGGCGGATCCAATTTCTTGATGCTCGCCGATGGCGTCGTGGGCGGCATGGTTGCAATGGTATGGTGGCGAGTCGGCTAATCGAAGCAGAAAAGGAGTGTCTTGTGAGGGGATCGCAGAGTTCCGTTATGCAAATTTTGGTCCTGCCTGACAGTCCTTCGATTGAGGTGGCAGCTGCAATCGCGCCGTCGCGCGTGTGTGTGCTGGACGGTACTGTTTCACCACATTGCTCCTTGAAGAAGGGGGGGAAAGACTGGGTGATCTTTGTCGTGGATTGAGGTGTTGAGTGGAAGAGAGAACTGGCCCCCACGAAGTAGGCTAAATAATTATAGCAGCAAGCCTTGGCCTGGGCCCCGGCCAACCATCCCTTCCCCCATTATACTGACAAACCACATTGGCGGAGAAGCCAGGGCGACCAAGTTCAGCTGGCCCAGGCCCAGGCGGGCCAGCGTGCGAAAACCATGGAATATTACGTCCCGGCCCAAGCCGGCTTCATAAAGATCAACAAGTTTGTATGTTGCTCATTCATACCCGAATGTGTTGTTGGTAATAGCTTACGAGTGATGTACCTGCAGGTCTCGAATTCCAAAATCAAGATATGAGATTTTTACTCTTTGTATGACCACTATAATATATACAATGCACGATTTCCATTCGTGTCAGCGTGTTTGTTGCCACATGTGAGTACCTGACATCCAAACTGCCCGTGTGCTTCTTCATAAATGTCATCACGCCCTGGGCTTCACCAGCTGTCGGAAGCTATGGAGCTTCTAAACGTATTAGCCACGCGTTCGCCATAGCTGTATAAGGCTGTTCAACGCATTGGCCAGTTCCTTTTGTCTATAAATATCAGTCGTTTTGTCCCCTTTGTAGATAGTTTAACAAGGCACTGTCTCCTTCGTACAGCCACCTACTACAGACACTGCTTTCAACGCTCCCGGAGCTCCTACTGCGTTCGGTAGTTATAAGCCCGGCGCCTTGACTACTCCTCTGCCAACGTATATTTAATATTAGTAATAGCTTCTTTCTTTGGTTACGAACTCTCTTACCCTGCTTCTATACGCATTCGACGACGTATCTGTCTACTATATCTGAGATCCTAGTCGAGACTTCTACACGCCTTATAGGGCCTAGTTCCTAGAACTTATAGTATATTGAATTACAGTCGTAGGCTAAATTCGCTAATATATAGGGATTCGTTGACCCTAATGGTGACCGTAAGCTAGATCTAGAAGTTCTATAGCGCCTAACCTATAAGTAAGCTAGAGATAACCTTATCCTAGCTTCCTAGGAGTAACTCTAAGAGGGATTGTTACCCTTAATGTCTATAGACTTGATACCTTCTAACGTAGCTATTATAGCCAAATTCGTATGACTATAAGACTCCTTTTATAAAGATATTATATATGCTATAAATGTTAGTAAGTAGATAGGATATCTTAATACTAGCTAGTATATACTGTAGATCCTAAACTCTATAAAGCTATAAAAGCATATAGGAAGAAGGATATTAACCTTATTAAGGGGATTATCTAAGTGCTTTACTTTATATTTATGCTATCTGTTATAACGCTTTATACGATAGTTATTATATAATATATAACTAGTCTTAACGTAGCTATATAATATATAACTAGTCTTAACGTAGCTAAACGTTCGGGAGTTAATCTATAGTACTAGATTTGTAACTTTAATGTTACCTTCTAGTAAGCTATCTAATACGATATCCTAGAAGTATAGGGTATATAAGGACTTTATACCTTTCTTAATGCTATCGCTATACGTATCTTACTAACCTAGGTAGCGAATAAGAGGATAGAAATCGAACTTGCTAATGGTATAAGATAGCTACTTCCGGAGCTTAGTACCCTTGTTATAATAGCTAAGATCCTAATTAATGATGACATGTAACCTAGAGTCTCTTAGAAGTATAGAATCTTCTTGATAACTTATATACTAATACTTCCTATAGCCTAGAAGAGTAGTAAGGAGAGAGGTAAAGACTTGTATAGAGACTCTTGTAGCAGTTAGCAGCGTAATATAAGATGTCTCTATAAGCGTCTAAGACATCTATAGGATCTAGTAGACTACTATACGCTTAAGTAAGCCGTCTATAGTAACGAGTAACGCTTGTACCTTTCTAATAAGGAGTATAAGAGGATTTGCTAGGAGCTCGATAAGCCGAAGTAGGCTAGATTAAAAAATTAACTTATTACTAAGTAGAGAGAGCTATCCTATTCTAGGGAGTTAGGGGTAGGATACCTTAGCTCCCTTAATATATTAATTATTGGCCTTTAATTACTTAGCGAGCTTTTAATTTACTATAGGACGTTTAGTATAGTCGCTTTATAGCGTTATCCTCTTTCGGAAAGCACTTTACTAGACTTATATAGTACGACCTATTTAGTTAACGATAAAAAGTTCCTTTACCTAGAACATTTATTAAGGTAGAAGATCCTAAGTTTGTTAAAGTAGGTATAACGACCTTTCCTATTAGTAAGAGGGGTATTTAGGTAATTAAGAACATTCTAGATAGACTATATAGATCGCGTACTAAGAGTCTAACGCTTAAAGATATCGCTATCGTTAAAAGATTCTATATTAACATTATCTTAGAAGTTCTATTACTTAAGGTAGACGCTTAGTATTATAGCTTAGATTACTTACTATGTTTCGGAATACTAGAAAATAATGTTATCCTTTATAAGTTAGAATGTGAGTATAATCTTACTTTCCTTAAATATAAGCTACTTTCCTACTACTTAAGCTTCCTAGACTACGTCTTAATTAGTAAAGTAGGCATTATAAACGTTTATATATCCTTATAGAATGTATTCGCTATATATAATAGAAGGTCCTAGACACAAGTATTACCTACTATAAGAGAAGATACTAAGAATCTTTAGCACTTAAGAGCTAGCTACCTTAGACTAGAAGCATTAAAAGCGCTTGTTAATAACGCTAGAAACGTCTATATCAAAGGGATAGTATGTATTAAGTACGAGAGCTACGCTCGTACTTACGTAAGTAAGGTTATCTCTAGGAAAACACTACCTAAGTAGAAGTCTATATACCTGTTCTAGTAAGTAGCCTAGGATCCATTTAACTATCCTAAAGCGATTAATAGATTATAATAGCTACTTATAATTATTAACAAGTATAGTAAGAAGCTCTTCCCTTTCCTCCTAATAACAAAGTCGCTAGACTAGATTATGGAAGTTATCTAGAACTTCGGGAGCTAGGTAAGACACTAATATAGGCTTGCTATCTATAAGATCAAGTAAGATAACGATACTACGACGATTAGTTTAACAGGGCGCGTACCGACATGCTACTAGACTTAGGTTATAGAAAGCGGTATTAATCTTAAACTCTTACCTTTATATACCTATAAGCCTAACGGACTAGTAGAGCAAGTAGGGCAAGAACTGATCTTATACTTAATTAAGATACTTAACGGCGCGAATCTACCTATAAAGCTCTAGTTAGAAAGCGTATAAGTGGTAGCGTACTTATATATAATAAGCCCGAGCTATACTTACTTGTTTAGAACTCCTAATAAAGTGCTCTATAGCTAGTTTAAATAGTACTTTCGCTAATATAAACCTAGCTTAATAATTACGTTAACTAGTAACTTATACCTAGACTAGAGTAGTATCTTTATATATAGATACTAGGTATATATCCTCTATGAAGATAGGGAAGCTAAGCAACGTATAAAGGACTTTAAGGTACTACCGTATAGGCTAATAAGGTATCTCGTAAGATATCACGTATCTAACATCTATTATATTTAGATACCTAAGCTTAATAAGGTTATTATAACTTATAACGTTCGCTTTAATAAGAAGACTTTCTACCGTCTAGGCAAAGAGTAGCCGATAGAGTCATCGCTAGTAATAGCAAGCTAGGAAGTCAATTAATTCGATCTTGGCGAAGATTCCTAGAATACCGACTTTCTCTAGGAAGCGTTATAATAGACCTAATAACTAGTAGAAGACTCTATTATAGTAGCTTAGCCACCTCTATTATAAGAGAGTCTAGCGATAGACTAACCTCTCTAATAGGGTTAAGACTTAGGGGTAAGGGAGCTCTCCGATATGTAGCCTATAAGCAAGTAATTAGTTCTAGAGACTCTTATAGTAGAGATATAAGTAATAGACGAACTTACCAAATAGATAGAGAGCTTTAGAGGACTCTTGACCCTTAAATATATACCTAAGCCCTTGGTAACTTACCCTATACCGGCTAGTAAAGGGGATGTCTACTAGGAAGTAGGAGGGTTTAAATTAGAGCCTTCCTAGTCGCTAGCTAGCTAACTAGACGCTAGGGAGAGCAGGGGAGCTGCCAAATCTAGCGAAGGAATGCCTTCTGTAGAAGAGTCAAGCGCGCGTAGTATGACGGAAGAGCTAGAAGCTAGGGATAGTATTACTAATATATTGTACCTAGCTAGGCTAGAGGAGTAGAGCGTTAAGCGAAGTCTAGATTAGCTAACGTATCCTCTAGAAGGTAAAAGCGAAGGAGAAGTTACTTAGCAACCTCCTATAAGGAGAGGCAGAGGTAGGAGGAGGGCTTACAAGCCTAGGGACCCTATCTAGTCAAGCGAACGGCTATGAAACAAAGAGAGGGTTAATTACTATTACTCCTTTATCTATATAATAAAGGAACTCTAGCAATAGTTCTATAAGACTTACCTACTTAATTAATAGGAAGCTTACCTAGAGGACTAGAGTATAAGAATAATATATATAGTGTTCGTTATTACTATACGATAGAAGGATATTATATACCTTAGAGTAGCCCTAAATAAACTATATTAATATATTAACGATCTTACTTACGTTTCTACTAATTAGCAAGACCTATATAATTACCTATTAAGATAATAGTTTAAAGACACGGCTTATAAGGAGATATATAACTTAAAGAGCAAGGGAACGTAGAAGATCGTATTATAAGTAGGCGAAAGCGTGACCTATCCTATTAAAATAGGTCTTTATATATAAGTTTGACAAGGACGGTTTCTTAGAGAAGTATAAGGCAAGGATCTACATATAAGGAGATCTATAAGATATTAGCTTAGTAGAAAGTATATATATAGCTACTCTAGTGGTATAGTCATTCTATATGATAATAGCGATCGCTACGTACTTCGACTTAGAAGCTAAGTAGTTCGATATAATATAAGCGTTCCTTAACGCCGAATGGCCGGAAGACGATCCTATTATCTACAAATTACTAGAAGGATTTAAGTAGCTAGGGAAATATATAGAGTTATAAAGAGCTCTATATAACTTGAGAGACTTACCATTCTTATAGTATAAGGAGTTTTGTAAAATGCTATTAGATCTAGGTATAGAACCATTAGGCAAAGAGAAGTACCTCTTCCTAAGCTATGACAAACGAATTATTCTAATCTTCTATATTAATGACTTCTTAGTCTTCTTCTATGAAAGTAATACTATAGCGGCTAAGTATATAATAGAAGGAATTAAAGCTTAATATAATATTTATAAGTAAGGTAATGTTAGTTAGTTTCTTGGTATTAGGGTGATTCGAGACCGACCTATATATAAGATATAGTTAGTCTATAACTAATATATTAGAAAGGTAGTAAGAAGATATAGGCTAGATATACCTAGTATATATAAGCTAACTCCTTTAAGTTATAAAGAACTTAAGAAGTTCGAAGGGAGCGCTATTAATATATAGATCAAAGAGTATTAGGAGCTTATTAGATTAATCCTATATTATATAGTTATACTATATCTAGACATTATATATACCTATTTAGTACTCTCTCGATACCTGACTAACCTAGGACTAGACTACTTATTAGAGGTACGGTAAGTAGTAAGATATCTATTTAGGAGCTCTTACTTATTAATCTAATATAGAGGTAAGTAAGCGCTAGAAAGTCTAACGCTTATAATTACTAGAGACGCTTTATATATAGATGATCTAGATATATAATATTTATTATAAGGATATATCTTCTTCCTATTTAGAGGTCCTATTATATAGAAGGCATCGTACTAGGATATTATTATAATGTTAAGTACTAAAGTAGAATTTCTAATGCTCTCCCTTATAGTAAGAGAGGCTATAATACTTAAAAAGCTATTTATAGATATTAATCTTAAGCTTAGGGAACCTTAGAATATCTATTATAATACTTAGTAAACTATTTAACTGGTAATAGCTAAGAATAAATATATTAATACTTACCTATAGTATATAGATATCTATAATATATAGTTATAACAGGAAGTAGTAAAAGGAACGTTTAAAGCTATATATCTATTAACTAGTTAGATACTAGTAGATAGGCTTACTAAGCGACTTAGCTAATAAGCTTTCGAGCGCTAGAGAGCTTTCTTTAATCTTTAAGATATTAGTTATAAGCTTATATAACTAGGAGGTAGAAAATAAGTCAAATTCGCTAAACAAAATACTACCTAATACTCCCTATCTATTACTATTAGCCGTCGCTAGGATTAATAGCCTTACCCTTGCCTTTATCCTAGCTAGGTAGCGATATAGCGCCTAACGTATCATCAGACATGCTAACGTAAGCATTATAAGCCTCTTTAATCTTGCCTAACTAATAGAAGATATCGTATACCAAGCAGGTAATCTTTGTAAAATACGCAAGTTTAGCCTTATTAAGCTTGTACTCCTCTATATTATCTATACTAGCACGTTTTAGATTACTCTAAAGAACTATACGTAACTTCTTAAGATCCTATATATAACTATTAGCGATTTACCTATATATTAGAGATAGAGGTTTAGAATCTAGGGACTTATAAAAGCCTTAGCTCTATCTAATAAAGCCTTTATTAAATCCTTTACTAACTTAATATAAGAAGTAGGACTACTAGTATAGTTAATATAAATATTATAAGAGCTATTAGACATATAAGCAATTAGTATATATTTCCTTATACTTATAAGAACTATAGGTATAATAATAATAGTAGGAGCTAGCGCTAGAATGATCGCGACATTTACTAAAAGAACGTCTTACTAGAGCCGACTATATATATATTCTATAGGGCACCTTGCGAAGCTCGCTAGTAATAATATTACTATATTTAGTTAGCTTAAACGATCTTAACACGACCAGTAAAGCGCTAGAAAACTGTAAAACTAGCAATGAATAGGAACACTTACGGTTTAAAAGCTAGTTTAGAAGCTTTAGCACGCTTACGCTTTCAAGGCATTATAGGAGCAGGAGTCGACCTGCTAGCAGTAGCCGTATTCACGACAGGCACACCTGACAAGTCATCCGTTAATTCGAGCGTAGGAGGCATTATCCTATTATTATTATTACGATTAAAACTGGTAATACTATTACTACTATAACTATAATAGCTATATTTGATCTATAGCTTCAAAGGAATCGCTCTACCATACTCGACTCTTTCAGACTTCCGAATACGGAAGGCAGGCCCCCTAAAGGAGCTATCGAGGTAAGAGCGACAAAGGATACAACACTAAGAATAGTATTACTACAAAGCGTAGTTAAACGACTATCGCCTTTAACTAGGGGGTATGTCGGAAGCTATAGAGCTTCTAAACGTATTAGCCACACGTTCGCCACAGCTGTATAAGGCTATTTAACGCATTGGCTAGTTCCTTTTGTCTATAAATATTAGTCGTTTTGTCTCCTTTGTAGATAGTTTAACAAGGCACTGTCTCCTTTGTACAGCCACCTACTATAGACACTGCTTTCAACGCTCCCGGAGCTCCTACTGCGTTCGGCACCAGCCCTTCCTGTCTCTCCCTTCAACGGATCCTTGTCCCCAATAACATGAAGTTGACGGCGAAGACGTGCACACAAGAAAGCTCCCTAAGGTCCCTAAAAGATATACGCCAAATTCCTCGCACCCGTCCGAGGTAGCTATGAAGTCGTGTCGACATAGTTGTTTTACTCATGATCCGGGGCTGTCCCAATCTCCATGTAATTAGGGAACCGCCCGTGTACATGTACCTGCCCAGAATCATTCATGGACAAACATACTATCATCATCATGCTGCGCTGTGGTGCAGGGGCCTCATCCTTAAGTACATGCCGTGCTCGGGCTTGATGGTGATGACGCCGCGGGGCACGATCTTGGACTCGTCCATGGCCAGGTCCCAGGAGAAGGAGGTGACGAGGGCGGCGAGCAGGCAGCGCATCTCGGCCTTTGCGAACTCCTGGCCGATGCAGCTGCGGGGGCCCTGGAGGAAGGTGAGGAAGTCGTAGTTGCTCCTGGCGCCGCCGTGGCGGTTCGCCTTGCCGTCGTCCGCGTTGATCCAGCGCTCCGGCCGGAACCGGTCCGCGTCGGGGCCCCAGATCTCGGCCGACCGGTTGACCTGCCAGATGGAGACGACCACCTCGGTGCCCTTGGGGATCGCCTGATCGCCGAGCCGGGTGTCGCGGAGGGCCTCGCGCATGGTCAGCGGCACGGTGGGGTACAGCCGGAGCGTCTCGTGCATGATGCCGTTCAGGTACGGCAGCTGCTTCAGCACGCCCGCCAGGTCGTCCGGCGGCTCGCCCGCCAGCGGCTTCTCCCCCAGCGCCTCCGTCACCTCGTCCCGCAGCTTCTTCTGGTACTCTTGGTGCTTGGCCAGCAAGTATGACGACCAGGTGAGGGCGGACGCCGTGGTCTCGTGCCTATTACGGGATTGAAAGAACCAAAAAAAAAAGGGTCAGCAACGGATCGGTATTGGGGAGTAATAGGAATAATAGGCGTAAGGCATAAGTCGTACCCGGCAGCCAGGAATGTGAGGAGCTGGTCCTTGAGGACCTCGTCGTCAAAGTTGCCCGTCTTGATCAGGAGAGACAGAATGTCAAAGTGGTCGTCCTTGTTCTCGACGATGGCCTTTCGCTTCTCCTTGATCAGGTCCCTGCAGATGTTTTCCAGGGAGGAGGTCAGGTAGATGAAGAGATTGTTCATCCTCCAGGGGAACATGCGGATGACCGGGAAGCCGAAGGCCAGGGAGAGGGCGGCGAAGATGATCTTCTCCCGGTCGGGCTCGAGGAGCTCCTCGTAGAGCTCCTGGAGCGGGTCGCCCGGCTTCTCGACCACGTTGAGGGCGCGGCCCATGCCGGCAACGCCGATGATGTCGAGGGTGACCTTGTGCGCCCAGCTGGTCAGCTCCAGCACGGCGGAGCCGGAGCCCTTGGACTCGGCGCTCGACGCGCTGGCGATCTGGCGGTCCAGTGTCCTGACTAGGATACCGGCCTTGGACCACATCATGGGGTACAGGTCGGTGATGTGGCGGGCGCGGAACGCAGGCATGGTGTTCTTGCGGATGAACTTGTGCTGGTCCTCCTCGACGGTGATTAGGCCATCCCCGAGAACGCGCCGTAGAAAGGCGCTGATCCTCCTGGGCTTGGCGAAGTCGTAGCACCTGTGGACGAGTAGGTCGGCCAACAGGTGAGGTTTGGCAACCAGGATCTGACGGCCGAAGCAGTCGAGGGCGATCAAGTCCTCGTCCGGGTACCGTCTGACGAGGTCAAGAAACAGGTTACCAGAAGGCCCCTCTTTCACGATCAGGGCCCGATACGCGGCGCTCACTATAGCCTATGACGGGTGGGATGATGGGATCCCGGTCAGCACTTGGAATCACGATCCTAAAAAAAAAAAAAAAAAAAAAAAAAAAAAAAAAAAGGCGGTTCGGTCGGCTGGGCGGCTCTTACTCTGGGACCACGGATCCGGCGTAGAGGGCTGAAGAAGTTGGGGTACAGAAATGCCCAAAAGACGAGTCCGAAGGCATAGTTGACTAAGATGGCGCCGGCCGCCAATGTGAGCCGACCATGCGAGCTGACCAAGTCTGGAAATAGCCTGATGGCCACCAGAAACTCGATGGCCGCAGCAAGTGTGAGGCTAGGGAAGCCGAAGAGCTGAGATGCTACCGTCATGGCGGCGAGGGAGCTGGCGGTGGCGAGCGGCGAAGACAGCTTGTTGTGTGTCTTGGCTGAGAACAATCAAAGGCCAAAGAAAAGAGAGGTAATTAGGCGACTCTGCGAACTTATAAAGCGTGTACGTGTACTTCATTAGTAGGAGACGGACCAACAAATGCGGATGTGGTTGGTGATGAATTCAGGTAATCGGAAAGTTGCCGTTCAGAACCCGGAGAAGAGGAGTAGGTAGACGATCAGGGAAAGACGGCCCAGGGAGAGAGAGTTGGCAAGCTCGCAAGACCCATTCGCAAACTCACGGGTCGGACGCGCGGCCCAGATGAAGTCGTAGAATATGCTTGGGTACCGTAATAATACTCTTGTCGGTTCAGGAGTCGAGAGTGGTGGTCTTACACGGTACGCTACGGAGTACTGTATGTACAGTACATACATATTCTTCCTTTGCGCAGTACTTTTACACCTTTACACCTTCTATTCCACACACCCACTGACGCGGACATGTCGATCAAGATGACACCTTGGCCCAACTCGCCTTCACGGTGCCCCGAAGGTAGACCCCAGCACAAGCCGGTGCAGCAGGATCCGACCGAGCTTGGCTCGAGCTTTGGGGGTTAAAATTCCCAAGCCGCAGCGCGACCCCGCCCACACACAGGCAGGTCGCAAAGTCCGTCCCAATTTAGCTTAGCCTGCGAGTTTATGGAGTAAAAACCACGAAGAGAACAAAAGAAGCCAACTGCAAGAACTTTGCATGACGGGCCCAGTCGTCCCAAGCTTGATTGACATCTCCTACCAAGTAGACACTAGGCAAGGGGGAAAAAAAGGAGGAGGTCCGATGATCAAAGAACGGATTAATCCCGTATACTACTGCTCGCAAAGATGGTCTGCTTTTAGAAACAACAGTTGTTACATGGTGTTGTACATATTACATGATACACCCCACGTTACCGAGACCCTTGAGCCTAACACCGATGATGTAAACTACCCATGCATGCCTGGTTACTTCCCTCACGGGCACGTGTACTGTACATACATAAACGTATATACTACATACACGCAGTACTGAATACACCACTTGATCTACGGAGTATTTTGTGGATACATAAGGTACCTTAAAACACAGCGTTATGACAAAAGTTACATACAGATCATTTCCACGGCTGTTACCCGGACCTCCACTTACGTATATACTATACAACGTTCCACTGCTACGCCCCGACAGTACAAGTAGGTAAGCCAAGTAAATCTCCAAAACCTACACTACGCCCACTTTCACATGCCCTTGTTGCCTCGCACTGTCCCATACGCAGTATGTACCTTGGAGTGACTCTGTTTTGGCCACCCACCACACTCCCTCCCATCGCAAACCCATCCCAACAACCCCTTTGTCGATCGACGGACCGGATCCGGCCGGACGATCATTCTCGGCCGACGTACGGGGACGCAAAGGGGTCGCCCGCCCAGCAGCCGGGGCTCGCGCCGGAGCTGGGGCCGGGGCCGGGGCCGGGGCTGTTCGGGGTCGTCGGGGTGAAACCGACACCGGCGGGGGGCGGACTACTCGCCGTTGTCGCCGTGGTCGCCGTCGTCGTCATCGACGTTGGCGTCGTCGCCATTGTCGTCGGCGTCGTCGCCATCATCATGGCCGCCGACTCCCGGGCCAAGCACTCGCGCAGGAACGCCTGCTCGCGGGCCCAGCTGGAGCGGACCATGTCCTCCTCGCGCAGGCCGGCGGCGGCGCGGATGCCGATGCCCGCGTTGAGGCGGGCGAGGACGTCGTTGGCGCTGCGCAGCTGGGCCGGGGAGGCGAGGGCGCACGAGGCGACGAGGCGGATGGACTGGACGATGACGATGGCGGCGGCGCCGTCGTGGGCCAGCGAGGACGGCACGCCGCCCGGGCCGACGTCGCCGAGGGCGTAGGGCACGCTGGCCAGGATGTCGTCGATGGCCATGCCGACGTGCTGCCCCAGCACGGGCACGCACTCGGCCAGCCCCGTCTCGGCGCCGCGCCCGTCCCGCTCCTGGTAGTAGTGGTACGCGATCATGCTCATGAGCAGGATCAGCCGCTCCGACCGGGTCAGGATGATGGTGCACGCCGTCTCGACGTCGTAGTGCTGCGGCGCCGCCCCCCCGCCACCCCCTGCCGCCGCCGCCGACGACGACGACGGTGGCGCCACCTCGCCCAGCGCGGTCGGCACGGCACGGCCCTCGAAGGTGGTCTTCCAGTACTCGGCCGCCTCCTCGTCCCAGCGGTGGAAGGCGTCGAGGGTCTCGAAGCAGCCATGCAGGACGGCGGCCTGCTCCACCGGGTCGTCGACCAGCGGCGGCTGCTCCGCGCCCGGCGAGAGCAGCCGCTTGCGCAGCGACAGCGTCCGCGACATCATGGACAGCGCCCGCAGCAGCGGGTCGAAGGCGCCCCAGGCCGTCGCGATGGACCCGGGGTCCACATACGTGTCGTCGTCGTGCAGGAACGAATAGACTTGCTAACGGACCGAAACCCACGCCGAGCGGTCGTTTTAGTGACCCGAACCAAAAAAAAAAAAAAAGGAAAATGAGAAGAACAAGGATGGGAGACGGAGGAGGGAAGTGTGCAAAGGGGGGGTGTGGGAGGAAAATGAAAGATACTTGACTCATGGGATACACTAAAAGAGGAGATGGAGGAGGAGGTGGTGGTGGTGCTTCCGACATTACTTACCAGGCGGATCAGGGCCAGGAAGAGGAGCTCGGCCCCCCGGCTGGTGGCGATCTGCTCGGGCCCGCGCTTCTCGACGAGGTAGTACAGGCCCGGGGCGTGCTCGCCCGGGTCGCCGGAGCCCTCGCCGCTGATGTCCTTGAGGGTGCAGAGGAGGAGGACCGAGGTGATGACCCTGTCGTCGGTCGCCTGATGTTCAGACCGGATGATGTCCTGCAGCATGCGGATGGCGCGGCCGTAGTTGCGGTACGACTGGACCCGGAACCGCTCGCCGCCAAACTTGTTGTAGGCCGCCATCTGGGCCACGCTCAGCGTCGCCGCTTCGAGCAGCCCCTGGCTGTGCGAGTCGTACAGGCTCGGCAGGAAGCTCAGGTGGCCCGGGAAGCCGTCGGTCGGGTTGGGCGACACGAAGCGGCGGACAAAGTAGGAGAGCGACAGGTCGTCGTAGGACGGGTCGGGCGCGCGGACAAGAGCCCGGTCCCATGGCAGGGTCTGGACGGCTCCTTGTTGTAGTTGCTGGTGCTGGTGCTGGTGCTGGTGCTGGTGCTGGTGCTGCTGTCGTTGTCGTTGTTGGTGGGCTTGTTGTTCTTCTTGTTCTACTGTTTCTTGTCGTTGATGTTGCTGCTGCCGCCGTAGTTGCTGTTGTTGGTGCAGTTGCTGCACTTCCGGCCCTGGGTGCTCTATCTTGATCAACACCGGCGGAGACTGACGAGAACCCCGGCGCTCAGGGGCTTTGCTGACCTGCCCTTGCTTCTTCCCCGCCCCCGCCACCGTCGCCCCCGCCGCCTCCCCGGCCCGCTCGCGCTGCCCCGAAGCGGCACTCGAACCGGGACCGAGCTGGGTCCCACGGTGGCGGAACTGGAACTGGTCCGTGTAGCCCGGACAGGGCTTGCCGTAGATGCAGCAACGACGACACGAAGGCCTGGCCTCGTCGCACTTTTTTTTTCATTGGACGGCGAGGGGAGGCAAGTCAGTCCGGGTCTAGAGTCGTCTTCTCTTTTGAAAAGCGACAGAGATGGAGATTGAGAGCAACCAAACCTTGACTTTACGCTGGCGGCAGCGCAGACATCCCGTGCTGAAGCGCCCTGGGAACACCATCGCTACCAAAAGCAGGTAGTTACTGGGGTCAGGCTTAAGCTTCCTTTGCGGTAGTAACGGCAGCAGATCGCGAGTGGGCGATAAGATCCGGTCAGGTCCAGGTCTGCTAAGGTACGGGTGCAGTAATAGCCAAGGTACGGAGTATGTACATACATACAGTACTCGGTACTTCTTTCGCGTGGATCCGTGCCTCCCGGTGGGCTGCGGGCCTGGTAACGCAGTAGTCCGTGCTTGTTCTCACTTGCTAATGGCCTCCTTCCCAGGTAAGGTAGGAGAAAGGTGGGACGAAAATCCGGGGTAAGGTGCTTGCAGCGAGTCTGATGCCTGGGCGCCAAAATCCGGGGGCTTCCAACTTTGCAGCGCGTGTTGAGCCTCGGGCAGTTAGTTGTTGGGTTCCTGGCAAGAACACGTGCCAAGTTCGCGGAGAAATTGCCCCCTGAACTTGATGATGCTTGCCGAGTCCGGCTTAGCTTCCGATTTTGTCGGGTCAATGCCGAGGTTGCGCTGGCTCGGTCCAAGAGTGCAGATCACTTGCGTCAAGAGCGAGGGTTCCTTCCTCCACCGGCTCGCGACTGCTCACAGTACCGAAATTCACTAATTAGTGATACACACTTGTAAAAATTGAAACTTGTTGAGCCGTCAAGATGCACGAACTCATATAACTGAACTATCCGTGAAACGGCAGGGACCATTCCTGAGGTTGAGCGCTGCTCGTTCATTTTACCCTTCCCCGCTCCTTATTCTTTGAAGGGCGTTCAGGGCCTCAACGTATTAATAATTATTCTAACTTGTTCTTAGTTCGCCAATTTTTGGGCGACAGTTTCCTATCACAGTCGGCATCATATTTACGCAACAAAAGCAGAAGAAGATAAATTGAAAAAAAAAAAAGAAAACAAGGAGAAAAAGAAAACTAAATACGACTATGGCCTCAGTCCTCTACTCTCCAGTCATCGAGCTGCTAGACTCGGCAAAGCGTCTCGTCCTGTCGCCACTCTTGACGGGTCCGTTACTCTATTCTTTCACACACCCGGACGCAGTGCGCCGTGTTCTCGCCGCCATCGCCCAGCACCTCCCTGAGCAGGCCGCGGCACGGCTTAGCTCGCTGCCCAACTCGGCGACGGTCACTGTCCTGCAGGTGCTCGTCGCCCTGGGTCTCGTGCGCATGGTGAACGGGGCGCTAAACAGCATGGCCGCCAACTCGTGGCGGCTGACGGCGGCCCCCGGCTGGGACTGGCCGAACGAGATCGCCGTCGTCACGGGCGGCTCGAGCGGGATCGGGAAGGGCATCGTGGAGCGGCTGGCCGCGCTGGGCGTGCGCGTCGCCGTCCTGGACATCCAGGACCTGCCCAAGGACCTGCAGGGCAACCCGCGCGTCCGCTTCTTCCGCTGCGACGTGACGTCGTCCGAGTCGGTCGGGACCGCCGCCGACGCGGTCCGCCGCGAGCTGGGCCACCCGTCCATCCTGGTCAACAACGCGGGCGTCGCCAAGACGGCGCCCATCCTCCAGACGGACGAGAACTTCCTGCGGCGCATCCTCGGCGTCAACCTCATGTCCATGTGGTTCACGACGCAGCAGTTCCTCCCCCGCATGGTGCAGGTCAACAAGGGCCACATCGTGACGGTGGCGAGCATCGCCTCCTTTGTGGCCCTGGCCACGGCCGCCGACTACTCGGCCACCAAGGCGGGCGCGCTCGCCTTCCACGAGGCGCTCGCCTCCGAGATCAAGCACCAGTACAAGGCCCGCAACGTGCTCACCTCGGTCGTCCACCCCAACTTTGTCCGCACCCCGCTGATCGAGGACTTCTCGTCCCGCCTCGAGCGCCGGGGCGTGCGCCTGCTCACCAGCGACCGCGTCGCCGACGACGTCGTCGCCCAGATCAAGAGCCGCAGGGGCGGCCAGCTCATCATCCCGCCCTCGGCCACGGGCGTCTCCGGCATCAGGGGCTGGCCCACCTGGCTGCAAGAGCTCCTGCGCGACGGGGTGGCCGCCGGCGCGGTCAAGCCGTAGAACAGGATGGCGCTTGTAAGATAGGTTGTCGATGTTATTCACCAGGGAACCAGATAGGATAGGGACAGGACAGGACACACCACGACATGACAGGATATGATTTCATGGGAATGTGACGGGACGTGGAAAGAAAGATTGCCAGAAAACGCGGTACCTAATCAGGTAATTAGCTATTATCTAACGCGGCTGATTCGGCAGGATGCTATTTTTGGAGTATTAATATTGCATACGCACTGAACAGGATTCGACAGTTTGGTTGCTAGGGAGGTGTCTGAATCATGGAGCCCTCCAGCTGTAATGAGACGAGGCCTGTCTCACACTGCTCAGTTGGCTGCGACTCCAACTCGGAAGCATCATACACGCACAGTAAAGCCCGAATCAGACAGCTATGTACAATATTATGCGGCTGTTCTGCAGGGATGATCAACCCAGATCTGATCTTACACGTGAAATCGGTAATTAGGTATCTATGTACCTTCGTATGTAGGCATGTATGTACGTCAATACATAAGTTAATTACGCGTGCATACCGTACACTAGTGTCTGCAGTATTATCGTACGTGCCAGATATAGGTAGGTACCGGTTGTTTCGGGCATGGAAAAGCGTCGGCCGTGGAAGGCAAGAACCCTCGGCCCTTGGGGACTGGCCCACTTCCTCCCCCCTTCCGGAATCGATCCGATATAATAGAAATAGTACATACATACATACCTAGAACTTAGCGCCCTTAGCCCGCACTTATACGCACCATCGCCAACCACACCTCACCCCATCCGCACCCGGAGCTCCCAACATCCTCATATCGTTTCCACCGACCTTTGGCCGTTCAAAAAAGAGAAGAGAGAGAAAAAGAACAGAAAGGAGAAAGAAAAAAGAACGGACAACTATCGCCATGAAGGAGACACAGACGCCGACGGCGCAGATCCAGGTGCGGAACAACCGGGCGAACCGGCTGCTTTCGTACTGCTACACGCTGGTGGCGACGCCGTTCCTGCTCTCGCGCTTTGCGCTCGACGTGGTGCTGTATCTGGTGCCGTGGATGCGGCCGGCCAGGGAGTGGACGCTCAACCAGGCGGTGCGCGTGCGCGTCGTCCGCCTCGTCCTGCTCTACTGGTCCCTCCTGCGCTGGGGGGACCGCCTGCACCTGCGACCGGGCCGAGAGGGGAACCGGTTCGAGGTGCTGCGGCCACCGCGGCGGCAGAAGCAGCAGCAGCAGCAGCAGCAGGAGGAGGAGGAGGGGTCGGAGGAGAAGCCGGAGGACTACGACTACTACTACTACCGGGGCGACCTCGCCGTCACCACCACCACCGCCGCAGAAGACGACGACGACGACGACGCCGTGCGGCCCGAGCCCATCGGGGCGACCTGGACGCCGGCGCGGCCGCCCCCGCCGGCGCTGGTGCGGCCGGGGCTGGTGGTGGCGCTGCACTTCCACGGGGGCGGCTTCGCGGTCGGCAACGGGCGCGACGCGGACGCGGGCTTCGCGGCGCAGACGCTGATCCGGCACATGGGGTGCACGCACGTGTGCGCGCCGCAGTACCGGCTGGCCAGCAGCGGCAGCGGCAACGGGCGGTTCCCCGCGCCGGTGCAGGACGCGCTGACGGCGTACCTGTTCCTGGTGCGGGAGCGGGGGATCCCCGGGCGGCAGATCGTGGTGTCGGGCGACTCGGCGGGAGGCACGATCGCGCTCGGGCTGGTGCGCTACATCGCCGAGCACGGGGCGGCGCTGGGCATCCCGCGCCCCGGCGCCGTCGCCCTCTGGTCGCCCTGGGTCGACGTCGCGGCGGCCCTGCAGCACGACATGCGCGCCTCGCCCAACTACCGCACCGACTACCTCAACAACGAGTTTGGCCGCTGGGGCGCCGCCGCCGTCTCGGGCTACGGCGCCGTCGACCCGTCCGGGCCCTACCTGGCGCCGCTGCACCACCCGTTCCGGCTGGGAGAAGAAGAAGAGGAAGAGGCGCGGCCGCCGCCCATGTTCATCCACGGCGGCGACCGCGAGGTGCTCTGGGACGATATCGAGCTGCTCGCCCGGCGTTACGCCGACGCGGGCTGGACGGTGCACCTGCACCGGTCCCGGCACTGCCCGCACGACCTCATCCTGCTCGGCCCCCGCATCGGCTTCGCCGCCGAGGCCGAGGAGGCCGCCAGGGCGGCACGCACCTTTTTCCTGGCCTCGACCGATCTCAAGCTGAGGTGCTGAGGTGCTGAGGTGCTGGTCTCCCTGCGGTTTGTTTACGCCCACTCGGGGGGGGGGGGCTGTTACGCTTACACAATAGGTAATTACCTTAACACGGTATTGAGTACACCACAAGGACATACGGGAGTGAGTGGTGGGCCTTAAAGAGGTGCGAATTACATAGTATGGTAACTTGGGTATGGAAATTATCCGAGTACCCTCGATATAGCGATTATTACCCTTGAACAAGTTGGGGAATATGGAGCATTGGGCATCAAGTCTTCATATCATTGTGTTCATGTATGTATACCAGAGTACGGGCTGAAAGAAATCGGTCACCTTCGGACCGAGAGTCTTCATCTGGCGAATCATCACACCACAACGGCACGGCAATGCTTGTACGAATGTATTGTACATACAATACATAACTACCTACATACCTGGCTTGTATAAGGAGCGGGGAGTGAAGAAGGGTCCAATCCACAAGTTGGAGTCGTTGTGCGGGGTTGCTGCGGAGAACGACAGGGGAACAAACACAGGATATACAGTATGTTTATGACCCGCGTTTACTGTGTCATCTCATCTCGGTGATGCATCCCTTTGGGGGCTTAGCTTCCGAGTTGTATGTATGTACGGATTACATACTATACAGTAGGTGCCGAACATGATGTCACTCTCTGCCCTCACGGCCAACAGCACTGCGAAGGGTTCACCTGCCAACGGCGAATAGTGTACTTCCCACGAAAACGGCAACGCCCACCACCCCCACTCGGTTTCGCTCCGCAGACTGCCGCCCTAAGCTTTTTTGTAGTAGGGGTTGGCGTGGCAAAACAATTACCCGGTGCTCGAGGTCCACAAGAGTCAGACTAAAGTAATCCGTACCCGAGTACAAGACAACTACGGAGTACACGGTGCTAGCATAAAAGGCAGAGCAGCTCGCAAAGTCAAGCCCAACCCGGATGGAGTTTGCGACCGCTGGTCAGGAGCCCGGTCAGAAGGATTAGTTACTTCCCGTACCGCGAACTGCGACATGGTTCTATCCACAGTTGCCTTTGCCGCCTTTTGCTCCCCTTTCTTCACCCAACTTAGCCAGCCATTATTAACCCACCACACCCCACCATGTCCTCTCAAAGACTTGCCCAAAAAAGGTCACACCGGGGTGACCTGACGACAAAAGGTTGCCGACCTGGGACCTGCGTCGGATCTTGTCCGCACAGAGACCCATCTTCTACGGAGTACACAATGAACCAGAACCATTCTGGACCGGCAACATCCCGATCGTCCATCAGCTTGCGAGGTGCATCGGGTCAGATCCGGACTCGGTAGTCCCTCTTCACCTCTGCTTGGCGCGTGTACACTACAGTACATCTTGTTACCTTGGCTCTCTGAATGTACCGCAGCATGTACGTAATTATATACACGACAGATACATACATGCCTCTCTTTCTTTGGGCCTTTTTGTCTCTGTAATTAGTTCTCTGCGTCCGGCCTCTTAAGTCTTCGCCTAATTACGACCACAACTACGAAGCTTGAGTCAGTGGATTCTTTCCCCGACTATATATGGCTTGACGGCCTCGACTTCAATCAATCTCGGCAGCAGTGAAGCGTCTAGTTTGTGCCCTTTCAAGCAAAGCAACCAAAACCCTTTTTTCGCTCCGGTCCTTCATCAAACTTGCTCCCGTCTCGGGTGGGGTCTGAGTCTAGGCCGTGTGAGTGTCTCTGTCAGAGAGTGTGTGTTGGGAGCGAGAGAGAGAGAGTGTGTGTGTGTGTTTGCATGCCCGCAATGGCCAACGGCACCCCCGCGGGTCCGGGACGGCCGGATGACGACGGCTTGTCCTTCGACGTCCTCATCGTCGGAGCCGGCATCTCGGGCATCAACGCGGCGTACCGCATCCAGACCGAGGGCCCGGCCGATACCACCTACGCCATCCTCGAGGGGCGGGACTCGCTCGGGGGTACCTGGGACCTGTTCCGCTACCCCGGCATCCGGTCCGACTCGGACATCTACACCTTCGGCTTCCCCTGGAGCCCCTGGAGGCACGACACGGCGCTGGCCTCGGGCGACCAGATCAAGGCCTACTTGGCCCAGTCGGCCCGCTCGCAGGGCATCGACCAGCACATCCTCTACCGCCACCGGGTCGTGTCGGCCGACTGGAGCTCGGCCGGGAAGGAGTGGGACCTCCGCGTTGTCGTGGACGGGCGGGAAGACCAGCCGCCGGCCGTCTTCCGGGCCCGCTTCCTGCTGCTGGGCACGGGCTACTACGACTACGAGAAGCCGCTCGAGGCCGCCATCCCGGGCATCGAGACCTTCGCCGGCAAGGTGATCCACCCGCAGTTCTGGCCCGAGGACTACGACTACACCGACAAGGAGGTCGTCATCATCGGCAGCGGCGCCACCGCCGTCACCGTCCTGCCCGCCATGGCCGAGCGCGCCCGCCGCGTCACCATGCTGCAGCGCAGCCCGGGCTACGTCTTCTCCCTGCCCTCCCGCGGCCTCCTGACCGCCCTGCTCTTCGCCGTCCTGCCCGCCGCCGCCGCCCACTACCTCTGCCGCCTCCTCTGGCTCGTCCGCAGCCACCTGACGACCGCCTTCTGCCGCGCCTGGCCCGCGCTGGCCAAGCGCGTCATCAAGCGCGCCACCCTCCGCCAGCTGCCCCCGACGATCCCGTGGGACCCGCACTTCCGGCCCCGGTACAACCCGTGGGAGCAGCGGTTCTGCGCCTGCGTCGACGGCGACTTCTTCGCCGCCCTGCGCTCGGGCAAGGCCGACGTGGTCACCGACACGATCCGGACGGTGACGCCCGACTCGATCGAGCTCGGCTCGGGCCGGGCGCTGCACCCGGACGTGATCGTGACGGCGACGGGGCTCAAGCTGCGCTTCGGCGGCGGGATCGACTTCCGCGTCGACGGCGAGCCCTTCCGCTGGCGCGACAAGTTCGCCTGGCGCTCCGCCATGCTGCAGGACGTGCCCAACCTGCTCTTCCTGACCGGCTACGAGACCGCCTCGTGGACCCTCGGCGCCGACGTCAGCGCCCGCCTCTTCGTCCGCATCCTCCGCCGCCTCCGCCACCGCCGCGCCGCCGCCGTCGTCCCCCGCCCCGCCCGCCCGGACATGCCCGAGCGCCCCATGATGAGCCTCACCTCGACCTACCTCCGCACCGCCCGCGACGTCCTCCCCAAGGGCGGCACCGGCGTCTGGGCCCCCAAGACCAACTACTTTGCCGACATGGCCAGGGCCAGGTGGGGGGACCTGTCCAAGGACTTGGAGTTTATCATGTAGTGTAACACATCAAGATCCCTCGGATACCTTGTTTTATTCTTTTTTTTGTTCACTGTCATTCCTGCACCTATTGATGCCTGCTGCATGACACGACTCGAGTGTTTATTGTTTAAGGGGCCTGGACGGCATGGGCAAATAGAAAATCGAATCCTTGAATCAATGTTCTTGTGCTCTGTCCAATGCAACTCAACATAGATTTGATTCATGATTCTGTTGTTACAGATGACAACACAAGGTATTATGTCTGTATATAGACTAAGAGTGATCCGTGCCTCCTGTCTCGTAGCGTCGTGCATGCCAGCTGGATCATCGCCCTCGAGTCGTCGAGAATACCTCAGGTAATAATTAATTACCTGGGAAAACTCGAGTAAAACCATTACCCTCTCAACCATGTGATTCCGCCTCGCCTTGCTCGTTGACAGGAGTACCGCTCCCTCCTCCGGATTACCCCCACCCCACTAATATCGTGCCCCTCTTCCCCATGGGGATGGGCTGCCTACTGTCACTACCAAGTAGAAGAGCGTATCCGTAGTGGGTGTAGTGTCATCTGTAGCTTTATTTTAGTGTACGAACGTACGGACGTACATACAGTAGACCCCCTGCTGGGTGGGCTGGGATTGTCCCACCCCTGTTGTGTGGGGTGCAGTAGTTTAGCGAACAAAAAAGCAATCGCAATTCCGAAATAGGGGCAATCTTCCGAGCTTTCCATCGTCTCTCTCCCGCGCTCACACGTCCCTCTATCTCCGAAACCGACCCTTCTTGTCCATCCCCCGACATCGAAACCCGCTGCCTCGGTATCGGAAACTGCCAAAAAAAAAGCATCATCCACCGAGCGGGGGGGACCTGGCGATCATTGGCGTGGATGAGCATCTGTGGCTGTGACATCTCCCCGAGACATACGTTGAGCAATCACGCGCACACACACACAGACACACACACACACACTAACAAAGGAGGAAAAGGAAAAGAGGATTCAGGATTCAAGGTGTGGGGTGGTTGTGTACTCGCTCAAAAACCGCCCGGGCTCATGTCCGGAAGACATGAAACCGCCTCCGGGGTTGTTGAGGAGACACCTAGACTCCGTACTAGTAGGATCTACTACTCCGGAGCCGAGTCATTGTGTAATAGTACCTTTTTACCTTATCCAACCTACTCTCCTCTTCGTCATCATCATCATTATCATCATTACCATCAATCACCTTCGAAGCCACAACACGCTGCTGCCGCCCCGCCGCCGCCTCTGGTCGGTTAGTATTGTTTGCTGGCCTATAGTTAGTTACTTACCATTCTTTTGTTTCTCTTTACTAGGCAAGTTACGGCCAGACTTCACCATGTCCGAGACCAGCGTGACCGCCCTCACCGGGTATCTCGACAACCTGACGGCGGAGGAGGAGGCCAAGTTGCAGGAGGCGTGGGCGCACCTGCTCCGGCTGTGCGGCGTCGAGGGGAGCGACAAGCTGCCGCCGGCGGACCGGACGGGGGAGCTGCTGGAGCAGCACCTGGACCCGGCGGGCCTCAAGTCGGCCGCCGTCTTCCGGGAGCGGCTGTGGAGCTTCATCCTGGTGGACGAGCCGGACGTGCTGGTGCTGCGCTTCCTGCGCGCCCGCAAGTGGGACGTCGACCGGGCCGTGGCCATGCTCGCGTCGGCCGTCGGCTGGCGCCACGAGCGCCGGCTCAAGGCCGACGTGATCCGCCGCGGGGACGCCGTCGGGCCGGACGCCCCGGCCGACGACGACGGGAGCTTCCTGGCCCAGTACCGCTCCGGCAAGGCCTACGTCCGCGGCAGCGACCGCGAGGGCCGCCCCGTCTTCGTCATCCGCGTCCGCCTGCACGACCCCAAGCTGCAGTCTCCCGAGGCCATGGAGCGCTTCGTGCTGCACAACATCGAGACCATCCGGGCCACCCTCCGCCACCCGCGCGAGAAGGCCTGCCTCCTCTTCGACCTCACCGGCTTCGGCCTCAAGAACATGGACTTCCACGTCGTCAAGTTCCTCGTCCAGGTCTTCGAGGCCAGGTACCCGGAGTACCTCGGCGTCGTGCTCGTGCACAACGCGCCGTTCATCTTTTGGGGTTCGTGACACACACACCACACCACACCCGCCCTCGCTCGCAGTGTGACATCCATCCCAAAGGGCTGCTGATATCTGACTTATGAATTACCCGAACCGTTCTGTTCCCGCCCCTCGCTCTCCTCTACAGGTGTATGGAAGGTGATCAAGCCGTGGCTGGACCCGGTCATCGCGTCCAAGATCAACTTCACGAGCGGCGGCGCCGACCTCGCCCGCTTCATCGCGCCCGAGGAGCTGCAGACGTGCTTCGGCGGCAAGGACGGCTGGGAGTACAAGTACATCGAGCCCGTCCCGGGGGAGAACGACCGGCTCGAGTCGGAGAAGAAGGCCGACGTCGAGGCCGAGCGCGACGGGCTCATCCGCCGGTTCGAGCGCCTCTCGGTCGAATGGGCCGCCCTCGACGCCCGCTCCGCCGAGGCCAAGCAGAAGTCCGCCGACAGGCGGGAGGTGGCCAAGCAGCTGAGCGACGCCTACTGGAAGCTAGACCCTTACATCCGAGCCCGCACCTACTATGACAGGGCGGGCGTGCTGAGCAGTTCCGGGGCAGTGGACTACAGGGCGGCGCAATGATTGATTAATTAGCGTTTGTTGCTTTCCTAGTTGAACGGGTGATTTAATTATCTTTTCTTCTCTTTTTTGGGGTTGGGTGGGGATTTCCTTTACTTCCATGGCCAAGGGGGTTTCATATTTTCTATGGGATAAAACGATGGTCTACTATTCCACGTCAACTTCATGTATAATTAGGGCAGATTCAGGTTGATTATTTCTGATTTCTTCGGGATGCTCGACACGAATACCTATTAATCAAACTTCATTCGCACGATGGCTATTGCATTTACAAGGCAGGGCAAAATATGAACCGACGGCGCCATTCTTGGTCAAGGATCAGACAGTCATCCATCCGACAGTGAGAGATTACCGAGCTACCCGGCCCTTGTCAGCTCAGAGCGTGCCCGTACGCAGTATTGTCAGCTTTGTCAATCACATGTTGCCGGCAAAACGCGAAGGTATAATTAACCCAACGAGCAGCTTACCGACTGTGGAGGGTATTACGGAATAGGTAGGTACCTAGGTATGTAATTAGATGCACGCACACACAAAAATGTATGTACGGAATGAAAGTTCACGTGTAGTGTATTAGTGCATGTGGATACCCCAATTCCAACTACTACACAGTACAATTCCTGCGTAATTAGAGCTGCCGAGGCGGAATAGCCCTAATAGTTGAGGATAATCCCGCCGTCTGGGCAAGCCAGGGTAGCAACCCTGATTTTATCCATCCAGTCGTGGGCATGGGAAAAACAATCATGAAAAAACAGCACTAGGTACTAAAAAAAAAAAAAAAAAGAAAAGAGAGAGAGAGAGAGAGAGAGAGAGAGAGAGAGAACAACTGCATGTCACACAGTTCACGTACGGAGGAGTTGTATGGAGCCGGCGACTTCTCCCCTCGGGATCTGCTGTCGGATGGTCGCATTGCTCCATTTGAGTGTGCGGGGTAGACCCAATCTGGGGAATATCCCCAGATTCCGGCCGAGGTGTGGAGAGGAACGGCCAGGGGTGTGATCCTTGTACCCGATCAAGGTATGGAGCAAGCAGATCGTCGGGCTCCATGGAGCAGACCCTGCCTCAGCGCTAATTCGGTGACATGTGCAATTCGGCGGGTCCCCTTAGGCGAGAGCTCAATAACCACCTCCATCGCCTTGGCACCTCCATCACCTTGGCACCTCCCATGTTTACCTTGAACTTACCTCTCAGAGGGTCCGTCTCTGTGCTGGGTTCCAGTTCCCGCCCTGAGCTCGCCCTTTCGCAAACCTCCATCTCGCTCGCTCGCCGGCTCACTTGGATGGTTCGCGGCCTGGAAATCCCACCTCAGCCTCTGCGTCTCTGAGTCTCTGGAGCGCATCCAAAAAAAAAAAAAAAAAAAAAAAAAAAAAAAAAAAAAGAGAGAGAGAGAGAGAGAGAGAGAGAGGAGAAAAGGGAGTTAACGGCTAGTTCACGTCAACTCGGCCAGCAACCACACGCGGACACGGACACATACACAGCAAACTATGCGCTTCTCAACGCTGCTCGTCGCGGCGTCGGCTCCCGTAGGCCTCTTCGCCCGGGAGTCGATCGACCAATTGTCGCCGGGAGAGCTCGTCGCCTTTCTCGAGAAGCACAACTTGGCCATCGTGCCCAAGTCGGAGCTGACGGACGCCCTGACGGAGCTCAATGCCTTGCTCAAGAGCCAGCAGCTGCAGCAGCGCCACGTCGTTCCCATCTTCAGGAGAGACAATGGCACGGCGAACAAGTCTGGCCAGGGTCAGGGGGGTGGTGGTGATGGTGGTGCCACAACGTCCGTCACGGACAGTGACGACGAGGGCAGCACCGTGACCGCGCAACTCCTCGGCCTGGACGACCTGGCAGACCTGATCCGGGGGCTCATCAAGGCCATTGGCGACCTGCCCGAGATCCTCAAGGCCGTCGAAGGCCTGCTGACGTCCGAGTTCCTCAACGGCTTCCACGACGCCATGGTCTACCTCGCCCAGACGCTGCAACCGCCCGCGCCCGAGCTGCTGCAGAAACTCGTCAAGAAGGCCGGCCCGCTCGTCGACCTGCTCGACGGGCTCGATCTCGAGCGCCTGGTCGACCAGCTCAAGGGCGTCGACCTGGCCGGCCTGATCGGCGGCGTCCTGAAGCTGCTCTCGGACAAGAACCTCGAAAACATCGAGTCCCTCGTCTCCAACGGCGCCGCCCTGCTCACCCCTTCGTTCGTCAACCAGACCTCCACCCTCATCGGGGGCGCCGCGCCGCTCCTGGCCGAGCTCGGCCCCTTGCTCGAGAAGGTGACGCCGCTGCTCGACAAGCTCGGGGACGTCGACCTGGAGGGCATCCTGGATGCCGTCTCGCCCCTGCTCACCAAGGAGTCGATCCAGGGCCTGGTCACCCTGCTGCAGAACGCGCAGCAGCTGCTGACCCAGGAGACGGTCAACAGCCTCAAGTCGCTCCTCAAGACGGCCGGCCCGCTCCTCGACAGCCTCGGCGACCTCGACCTCAAGGGTCTCCTCGACCAGGTCGGCCCGCTGCTGGAGGAGCTCGGCAAGGTGGACCTCAAGGGCCTGGTGGAGGCCGTCAGCCCGCTGCTCACGCCCAAGTCGGTCAGGGGCCTGCTCGGCCTCCTGGGCAACGCCGAGAACCTGCTGACGCCCGAGTTCGTCAAGCAGACCAAGGGGCTCATCGGCGACGCGGGCCCGCTCCTGTCGGCGCTGGGCGAGATCGACCTCCAGGGCCTGGTCAAGCAGCTGCAGCCGCTGCTCTCGGCCCTCGGCAAGGTTGACCTGGCCGAGCTGCTCGAGCAGGCGTCCCCGCTCCTCTCGCAGATCTCCCCCTTGCTCGAGGAGCTCGGCAAGATCGACCTGGCCAAGCTCGTCGGCCAGCTGTCCCCGCTGCTCGACACCCTGGGCGAGATCGACCTCAGGGGCCTGCTCGACGCCCTCTCCCCGCTGCTCACGCCGCAGAGCGTGAAGGGCGTCCTGGGATTGCTGGACAACGCCGAGGACCTGCTGACGGCCCGGTTCGTCAACCAGACGCACACGCTCGTCGGCGGCGCCGTCCCGCTCGTCGCCGCCCTCGAGGGTGTCGACATCGAGGGCCTCCTGAAGAAGGTCGCCCCGCTGCTCGAGGAGCTCGGAGGCGTCGACCTGGCCGGCCTCGTCGGCGCCGCCAAGCCGCTCCTCGACGCCGTGCGGAAGATCGACGTCAAGGGCATCGTCGAACAGATCATGCCCCTGCTCACGCCGGAGAGCGTCAAGGCCATCGTCGGCCTCGTCCACAACGCCGGCGTGCTCCTGAGCCAGACCTTTGTCTCGCAGACCTCGGAGCTCATCGACGATGCCACGCCGGTACGTATACGTAACACCTTACCACATGTTCCCTCTTTCCTACCCCTTTCATACGACATGTTCCCTCTTTCCTACCCCTTGCATCTTGCTTCCCATCCTACGCATCTATCCCCTGGTCTCTCGGCTAACATGATGATCCCCCCATTTTGCAGCTCGTGGCCACGCTCGCCGACCTCATCCACGCCGTCCTCAAGGAGTTTGTTGGCAAGCAGTAGGCTGGGGCGTCATGAGCCATGGAATGATGAATGGACGCGTTATAAGATCTTTATGAGTAATACTTAGCAATTAACGATGGGGATTCGAATGACCGAGGTAAACATGTCGATTTTTTTCTTAGCTTCGAGAGCATGCAGCTCCTAGGGTTAGTAATTAGCGATGATGATATGGACCATCTGTTGGAAGCAACGATTAATAATATCATACTTGTTTCAGTTGCTAACCAACTCTTCGGAGACGTTGTTCTTTTTCTTCGTTATTTTTTCATTTTTCCCCCCTCCTTTCCCCTTTCTCTATCGCAGTCGATTCACTCCTTCGGAACGCCCACTCCACGAGGAGCCCGTTGAACAACGTTGGAAGCCACCCCACGCAGCGGAACCTCTCGGGTGGCTTGGCTTTCACAAGCTTTTTGCCGAGTACCGGCTTTTCCACACACACAGTGCCCTAGTTCCACTCGTGCCCACTGACCCCTGTCGACTAGAATGTATGGACAAGGGAACCTGCCCAAAAGATCACCGCCCGTCTGCCCAACATGTCGAACAAGCCGCTTGTTGGCGAATGAGATGCTTGCCCACATTTTGCTCAACTTTTCTCTCAACCTCGGCTGGCCAAGAATGCGGGGGAAATGCGGGGGAAGATCGACAGTCAGACGGCCGATAGGCGGGAGGGGCCTCCGTCCCTGGGCTCAAAGAGGGACAAGCAGGGATATTCGCCATCGCGAGCTATTCCCCGTTTAGGCGAAGGATGGACGATGCTCTCCACCTCCCCCGTTACATCGTCACTGCCCTTTGCCTTGATATGTGCCCAACATTTTGATAAGCATATCACATGGATTTTTCTCGACAACTCGGAAAGATGGCCGGCCTGCTTTGCTCCCCGCACTTTTCGGCCAGCTTCTTGTGCGCGAAGCCGCTCAAGTGTCGTCGGCGTTGTTGACGGGTTAAGGCCGAGTCCCTTCGTCGGGCGGACCATGCGTCTCGACTGTCTCGACTGATCGTGACCGTGTGCCTCCCTCCGTGTCCACCCCCTCAGCCGCCCGCGATCTCGTGTGGTTCTGCATTGCGGATTGCAAAAAAGATCGTTCAAGAGACTTTTTTGTCGCCGCCGCATCGCGTATCCCGAGCCATGGCCACGCAACCAACAACAACGACGACGACGACGACGACGCCGCCGACGACAACAGGACCACAGGGCCCTGTCGCCAACGCGGCAGGCACTCGCCCCGAGAACGTCCTCGACGACGCCTCTTCGCTCAATGATGGCGTCCACGAGAAGGGAGCACCCGTCGGCCTCTCCAAGCGGGAAAAGGCGAAGCAGCATTTCCGCCGCTTCTGGTGGGCCTATGTCCTCGCACTGGTCATCTTCCTGGCGATATTCCTCCCCATCTTGTAAGTGCATCATCAGTTTTCTCCCTTTTTTTTTTTTTTGTTGTTGTGAAAGGCTCCCTCTCTTCTAACAGCCGGAATAGGTTCAAGGTGATCATTCCAGCAATCATCAGGAATGTGGTCAAGGACCAGGAGCTGCCCGTGAGGGGAGGCGCCCTCAACTTCACGGCGCCGACGCACCTGAACATGAGCATGGACACCATGCTCGACACGCCGCTGGGGGTCAAGATCGATTCCGTGCCGCTCAACCTCTACCAGCCGCCGGCGGACCCCGAGCACGACGACACGGACGTCAAGGGGCCGTTCCTGAGGCTGCAGATGCCGGACCAGCACGTCAACGGCGAGACCAAGATCCACGCCCCGGAGCAGGTCGTCCAGGTGCTCAACCAGACGCAGATCACCGCCTGGTTCAACGAGTTCTTCGACAAGGAGCTCGTCGACCTCCACATCAAGGCTAACGACATGAGCGTCCACCTCGGCGCCCTCGACTACAAGGTCGACATGGACAAGACGGTCAAGGTGCCGGGGCTCAACTACCTCAAGGGCTTCGGCGTGATCGACATGAAGTTCTCCATCCCGGCCGAGCCGTCCGGCCGCAACCTGCGCGGCCACCTGCTCATCCCCAACGCCGGCGTCATCGCGCTCGGCATGGGCAACGTCTCGTTCAACATCATGGCCGGCGACGTCAACCTCGGCCTCGTGCGCCTGTACGACTTCGACCTGCGCCCGGGCAACAACACGCCCGCCTTCGACGGCGAGTTCTACTTCGACCAGCTGATCCCCAACCTGCCCGCCATCCTCGACTCCCAGCGGTCCGCCCTCGCCGAGGGCGTCGTCGAGCTGCACGCCAAAGGCAACAGCACCATCAACTACGGCCGCCACATCCCCTACATCGAGGGCGTCCTCAACATCAAGCGCGTCCCCATGCGCATCCCCGTCACCACCCTGCTCGTCGACCTCATGGAGGCCCTCGTCTCCCACGGCGACGGCAACGGCAACGGCACCTCCTCCCAGGGCGTGCCCCTGCTCGACCACCTCGGTGACGTCCTGGGCAACAGGACCCTGTTTGAGCAGATGCTGAGCCACTGGGATAGCACTGGTGGTGGTGGTGATGATGCAAAGGGAAGCGCCAGCGGCGGCAAGAAGAGCAGCTCGCTGACCAGGTCCGTCAGGAGGTCGATGCATACCAACATCTTGAAGCTGGGCCTCAGGAGGTTGCGGTCCAAGTTTTGATCTGACCGGGACGGGGAATGGGTATTAATTATTTCTTGAGAGTATTAATTGGGTATTAATGTCGTTTATGACGCCAGAAGAGGCAGTGACGTGACTGTGGAGAAGACCGTGATCAGTCCACGACTAACTAGGTATGGCATGGATGGGTAATAATTATATACCTTAGGTAACGACGAGCATAATGATACAACGTATAATGTTCATGACTTTGTCTGTCTCCCGGTAGATCGGCTCGCTTCGACGGCCGGCTCCAGGCTCGAACTGACGCCTTCCATCTCGAAGCTCTGCTTGTCGGACCAGGAGCGGCACCTCCCTGTCGCCTCCAGGTTTACCACTTTCTGTTATAATCGAGACGAAAGGCGAGACATTATTAATACTATTGAGCCACGAGATCACCAGCATCATGTCGAAGTAGAGAGAGGAACCGGGTAGAGAGGGGGATTGTAGAAGGGGATAGAAAAACCAACAGCTCTTCGCTTTAAAGTCTTGGATAAGTGATTACGAATCGGTCTTCTTCTTGGCTTGGAAAGGGCCGGGAGAACAAAGAGACGGCTCGAACGAGAGGGATGCAAGGATGCAAAGATTCCATCAATGAATTAACTAATTATATGATCCACTCAACCTCATGTATAGCACTGTATGGACTTACTTATACGCCCAAGAACCCAAGAATCTGGGACGACTCACAAATACGGAGATGCTCATTCCTCCCATGTGCTAACCGATCCAGTCGGCTCGTGTCGTACTAGAGCCTTGGACAAGGGACCTGGGTCACGACTTCATACCAGAGCATAGAACAGGCTTGGGTTTCAATCTCTTCGTTCCTGTGTTTCGAGTCTGCGCGCCAACTGCAGCTGTTCATGTACTATACTTGAAAACTTAGTTTCCTAGCTCTATGATCTCCTGTTACACTGAAAATTGAACCTGCAGAAGGGAAATGAGGTGTAAAAAAAAAAACACTGTGAAAACAAATACAGCACAAGAAAGAAAGGCCACCGCCATCCTTATACCGGCGCAAAGGGTCTGATGACACTGCGGCCGGGCGAGCGGGCCTGCGGACTGCTCTGCTCGCCGCCGGCCATGTAGGGGGTGGCGGCGGTGCGGCTGATGAAGCGGCGGATCTCGGCGTCGTCCTCCTCCTTGTCGTCGAGGTCCATGCTGGGCAGCTTGACGGCGCGGTCGAGGGCGACGGGCAGGTCGCGGTGGCGGCCGCGGAGCATGACGAGGATCAGGACCAGCTTGCTGCCGGCGTGCCAGCCGCCGCTGAAGGAGTACGACGCGGCCGGCAGGCCCGTGCTGATGCCGTTGTTGGCGTACGCCGACACCACCTCGAACAGGATGTTGAACAGGCTGAACGCCGCCGGGTCCGCCAGCGTGTGCGACGTCTCCATCACCGTCACCAGGAAGAACGCCAGCGCCACCCACCACACGTCGTGCGACAGCTGGCTGCGCACGTGGTGCGCCATCAAGTCCGGCCCCCGCCCCGCCGCATCCTCTTCCTCCTCTTCTTCCTCCTCTTCTTCCTCCCGGCCGTCATCGTTGTTATAGTAGTTACCGTACCGCGTGTTGATGCTGACCGTGCTGCTACTAGTGCTGCCGCCGCCGCCGCCGCTGGTTTGGATGTAGGGGGTCGGTTGCGCGCTGGCCAGGGCGCCGGTTTTGGGTCTCTTGTTCGGCCGCCGTGGCAGTGGCCCGGGGGGGACCCCGACGCCTTGGAACCCCGTCATGCGCCGCTGCAGCTGCCGGCTGATGAACTGACCGCCTTCGCGGCCGATATCGACGATCTTGTCGATTCCCCCCCGCGAGGCGACCGACAACCGCGAGAGCCGGGACGCCTGGGAGCTGACGGAGGTGGGGGATAGGGGTTGTTGCTGCGCTCTGGAATTGACTGGTCCAGAGGTGAGGAATAAGCCGCCACCAGCAGATGTCTTGCTCTCCTTCTCCTTCTCCTTGTCCTCGTCCTTCTTCTTCTTCTTCTTCTGCTTCTTCTTCTCCACCACCCCTTCCTTCTCCTTCATGCCCTTGTCGTCGTGTGGCATTTCGGGCTCGTCTCCGGCATAGATTCCCAGCGACCGCTCCTCGTAGACGTTGGAGCCGCGCACGGTGATCGAGGTCGGATAGGCCGATGCATACATCTTGATCAGCCACAGAACCTGTAGGCCGAAGTAGACGGCGGACACAGAGACGATAGAGAAGCCGGTGGACAAGATGGCTGGGTAAAGGTCAGCACAGGACTGCTCATTTTCTTTCTTGGAAGGGGGAGTGGAGGGGAAAGGGGGCTGGAGACGTGTCGTTCTGCTGTGCTTCTCTTCTGATTGGGTTCTGATTAATTAGTGCTAAGTATACTTACACACCGACTGGAAGAGGCCGTCCACGACCCGCGGCCCCGGCGGGATCTTGTCGAGCGCCTTGTTTCCAATGTTGAGCAGGAAGAACATGATCCAATCGACGATCAGGAACGCGCCCAGCCACAGGCCCAGCATCCAAGTCGGGCGCGCGGGGAACATGTTGATGTAGACGCGCCGGGGGTAGTGCAGGATGAATTCGAACGTCTCCTTCCACACCTCGTAGTTGGGGCTGTCGGTCGCGAGCCTGAGCAGGCGCGAGCACACCCAGATGATGAAGCGCAGGAAGATGGGCGAGGCCTGGCTGCCGACGAGCATGAGCACGGCGCCGACGAGCACGACAAAGTAGTAGCCCGACTGGAAGGCCGTCATGCCCGCGTCCAGCAGCGACAGGCCCGTGTTGCTGAAGGCCGACACGGCCAGGAAGATGCCCGTCCACCAGGCGTTCTGCCCGTTCGCGGTCGGGATCTCGGGCGCGTTGGCCGCAATCCACGCCCCGAGAGCCAACGCGCCGAGCACCTGCCAGAGCACGTAGTACAGCGCGACCGTGACGACCAGCACCTCGATCGCGCGGTACTCGACGCCGCCCAGATACTCGCGTTCCTTGAGCGTCAGGTTGAAGAACTCTCCGTTCCTGCCCACGTTTTTCCTCTTCTCCTGAAGGAAGTTGCGCACCTCCGCGGTCCGGTCCCTGTTGATCTCCTGCGCTGCCGCCTTCCCCGGCGGCGGGCGAGGCGGCTCGACGAAGACGACACTCCTCGCCCCGGGGCTCCTTGACAGACGGTTCTCCGGTATTGGTGCGAGGCCCTCCTCCACGTCTCGTTCCCTCGGGCGGCCGCTCTCGGACCCGGGCACTTCCGACGTCGAGGACTGACCGGCCCGGATCCGGCTCCCTAGGCCCGGAAGTTGCTGTTGTCCCTCGTCGCACTTGGACTTGCTCTTGCTCAGCGACTTCAGCCGAGCCAGCGCGAGGAGGTCCGAGAAGCCCGAGTACAGCCAGATGGACGAGCCGGCCCTCAGCTTCCTCTCCCTCTCCCTCTTGACAATGGCACGGAACCGCTTCTCAAACACGTGTCTCCGGAACAGGACAGTCCACAGCGAGACGAGGATGGGGTGCCCGAGCAGCATGGCGAGGAAGAGCACAATCTGCTGCCCGAGCGACATCTGGCTGAGGTTTTGCGTGTTGAGCCCGGTCGACGTAAGGGCGGACATGATCAGGAAGAGGCTGTCGAGGAAGCCGATCTTGACCGAGGATGATGACCCGCTCCCCCAAAAGACGAGGGCGAAGAAGAGGCAGGACAAGATGAAGTAGGCATAGTGAAGTGTGATAAAGTTGATGGGAGGGAGGTATGGCCGAACTCTCGCGAACCGCTCGGCCCAGCGGCCCTCCCACTGCCGCTCGTAAAAGTCGCCAAGCCATTTCATGGCAAGCATCTAATTAGTAGGCTCGACGACAGCAAGAAGTAGGATGAAAAGAGGGAAGGGAATCGTGAGCAAAAAAAAAAAAATCGGGAAAAAGACAGAAACAAGAGATAAGAAAGGGAAAACAAATCTTCTTTTCCTTCGGCCGCGGGTATCGTCTTGCGAGACACGGGCAGAGTGATCACTCACCGAACGGAATCATGAATGACTAAGGGCTTCAAGATTTCTTAAATATCACCATGCTGGCGCCGGATCCAAGAGGAGCAACTTTTTAGGTAGCGGCCAGGGGAGTGATCCTGCAGTTTGGATCCGAAGTCATGAATTGCGTGCAAAATAATGATTAACCTCAGGGAGCTGGTGGAACACACCCTCCCCCGAGTTTTAGTTTCAAGGGACCAACCGCGCGGCATGGCGCTGAGCCGCATAGTTGCCTGTTTTGGGTGGAATCCTGTTCCTTCAAAAGCTTAGCATTCAGCGTGTGGTAGGTACTAAGGTTACTGATTTGCTGTGTCTAGAATTGCGGCACGGAGAGGGTGAAACGAATGTGCCTCAGGGGCGTAAAGCCTCGAAAGCCCAGGAACAAACAAGAAGGACCCAGAGCGACGAAATTCCGTCTGGAACTTGAAGAGAAAGCCAAGTCACGTTTGAAGATGTGTGCAGTTTTGCGAAAGCGTAAAAGAATCTCTGTCAGGTCCCAAGACAGCCTTCGCTTAATTAATTAAGCTTAATTAGTGAGCCGTGCATCAGCGCCAAAGCGCCAGCCCTTTGCTTGCATCTTACCAAGGTTCCTTCAGCCACCGGTTTAAGCTATTATCCTTCATGATTACTACTGATGATGACAGACGCCGCAGCAGGATTAGCTGAGCCCGTCGCATCAACCCCAAACCTCCAGATTTGCCAAACCCCGGTCCCAACGAGCCCGGGAGAAGGCCACTGAAGTACGTACATCTCTCTCTCTCTCTTCTTTTCTCGAAAGGTATCATAGAGATTTGTTTGAGCTGACACACAGGACAGCTCTCCTAGTTCCGCCTTATGGCTTCGACCTCGGGACCAGCCGGTGATTATAACTGAAACCTAAATACATATTTAACTATACCAATTAAAATATATAATACATAAGTTGTCACATGACTTGTACTTAAAGATGAACATTGGACAGTGAGAAGACTTTGAGCACGCCTCGCCTCTGCTCTTTCACACCCTTTTAACAAAAAACAATAACAAAAAAAAACGGACAGGAGATCATTCAACTCTCAGAAATTCCTTGCTGTACTTGAAATCACTAGCTTCTAATAAAGCTCTCTGGAATGGGATGGTAACAACTTAGACTGCGGGAGCCTGTAATGCATTCCTCTCCAAAAAGAATAACGACCAATTTTTAAGCAAAATATGAGTGACCCGATCGTTCAGAATCGAAGTTTGGTAGTTACAGTATGATTTGTTTCCGTTTGAAAGAAGAACATAAACTCGGGATGACCAGAAAATGGCTTGGTACTTCCATTCCAGCACGCTACATATGTCCCAGATTCCACCTCCATCCGCAGCACTCGACTACGGCTGGTGACCACACCAGCAAATCTTCCGTAGTATAGTGGTCAGTATGTGAGCTTGTCATTGAACAACGCTCGAGACCCGGGTTCAATTCCCGGCGGGAGAGACTGCAGACTTTTTTAGCCCCAAAACAGAGTGCTTGTGTACCAGTGGGTTGCTTCCCTTTTTGGGATCTTGCGTGCAACTAATAGTTGGGAGGTGACAACCAGCGTTCCCCCGCTTGCAGTTTGGGTCTTTGTCAAATTTTCTCCGCATCACAGACTGGAGCGTTCCGGTCCACGACTAGTCTTACCGTACGAGAATCATTCGTTGGTGAAGTGTGGGGCCGGTGTCCGTTTCTCGGGCCAGGCTGCCAAGGCAGATAACGGCTCCCATCGGCCGTCGGCGACGAGCGGGTGCCAGTGGCGGGGTAGTTGATTCCGCCCATGTGAACGGTTGCGAACGAGCCCTTGGACCTGCTTCAAAAGTGCTCGCGGCGGCTCGGCGTCGCCTCACCCCAATGGGGAGACCTTCCTCTTCGGGGCTCTAAAACGGCGAAGTCTGATCGCCAAGGCTAAAGTTTAAGTGGGAACCACTTCCAAGGTTGCAACCAACGCCGAATTAAATTCAAAAAACATCGATATTATCGTCGTTTTCTTTTTCCAACACGCACTCTACGCACGTCTACCAAAGATCAATTTGCAGCCGTTTTCACCGTTTCCTAACAAGATGTCGACCCAAGAACTGTCGATGGACCTCCCGGTCATCGACTTGGACGTCTTCCTCCATCAACCTCGCGACTCGCCCGCGGTGCAGGCCGAGTGCGCCAAGGCGGCAGATGCCCTC
Source organism: Thermothelomyces thermophilus ATCC 42464 (assembly GCF_000226095.1). Classification (NCBI taxonomy): domain Eukaryota; kingdom Fungi; phylum Ascomycota; class Sordariomycetes; order Sordariales; family Chaetomiaceae; genus Thermothelomyces; species Thermothelomyces thermophilus. Next base: position 765,109 of record NC_016475.1, read on the forward strand.
ATCACCTACGGCGCGCTGGTGCTTCACGACTCGCGCGTGTCGGAGCAGGACAACGACACCTTCCTGGATCTCCTGGAGGACTACTTCGCGCAGCCCGAGGCCGACCTGAAGAAGGACGAGCGGCCCGAGCTGGCTTACCAGATCGGCGTGACGCTGGAGAACACGGAGAAGCCAAAGTGCGCCGTCGACGAGCCGTGCCTGCGCGTCATCGAGCGCCTGGCCCCGTCGGAGCGCCCGCTCGACATCTCGGCTCACTCGCCCGACCCCAAGTGCAGGTTCTTCTGGCGCATGGTTGAGCAGCCCCCCTACAAGACGCAGTTTCCCGTGCTTAATGCCGAGAACGTCACGCCCGAGGCTCCCCACATCAAGGAGCGCTGGGGCCCGGTGATGAACCAATGGGGGACGGCCATGAAGAATGCGTGAGTACAACCAAGCCGACAACAAGACCGAAATCAAACGAGAGATGCCCCGAGGGCCAAAGTGATGGCATGCGGGAGAAGTGCAGGAGGATGGTGCTGACCAGCCCGGCAGAGTTGAGGGGCTCACACAGATGGCTGCCGTTGGCCTGGGGCTCCCGGTGGACACGTTCAAAGATGCAGGCCGATATGGGTATGATAATTATTTCTCTTGTCCCTCCAATTCAATAACCCCCTCCCCTTATGAGATGTGGCTCGACCTTCTTTTCTTCAATTGCTAACCACGAAACAAACCATGGATTGTGGGCGGGAAAAAAAGGCCCCACCTTCTCGCGCCGACGGCATCCGACCTTCAAAAGTACGGCCAAAAGGACACGATCCTGGCCGGCTTCCATACAGACCTCAACTTCCTCACCATCCACGGCCGGTCGCGCTACCCGGGCCTGCACATCTGGGCGCGCAACACGGGCAGGCGCATCCCCGTCAAGATCCCGCCGGGCAACTACCTGCTCGTGCAGGCCGGCAAGCAGCTCGAGCACCTCACGGGCGGGCTGATCAAGGCCGGCTACCACGAGGTCGTCGTCAACGAGCGCACCCTGCAGGTCATCGAGGAGCGCCGCGCCCGCCTGCCGGACCGGCCCCTCATTCGCATCTCGTCCACCTTCTTCTGGCACCTGTCGTCCGACTACGACCTGGTGCCCATCCCGGAGCTGGCCGAGCGCGCCAAGCTCGTCCGGGCGCAGCAGTTCGACCTGGGCAAGGACGAGGGTGAGGAGGTCGAGTACCCGCCCATGAAGGTGGGCGAACAGGTTCAGAAGTAAGTCTGATTCTTTTCTTTTCTTTTCTTTTCTTTTTCAGATTTTCAAGGGGAAAAAAGTGGCCTGCTTTTGGATTGTTATGTGTGGTCAACAGCTCAAACTAACGCGAGTTATAGCGAGCTCAAGCACATTGCTCTGATGGCTTCGAGCTGAAGGAGGGGTTGGTGGTCAGCTAGCATTCTTAGCCAGGTGGCCTCGGAGTTTTGGGTACAATGGACGCCAAAAATTCATGGTTAACGCGAACCGACGGCAATCATGTTTTGAAATGTATTTCTGTCATAAACCTCGAGTAGTGAGAGCGGACCCGGGCCTCGGGTGTATCAGAACCGTACAGCTGAAGAATCTGGGAACATGATGTGAGATATTACGGCTTGACGAATTTCTCCCTTGAAGAGTCTTGATTTCATGTTTTCTGTTTGTTTCAAGGGGACAGTTGTGTAAGGGCGACGACAAAGGCGGTCCACGATGTTGATCTTATAAAATCATCCGCGCGAGCCCCTTCCAACCAACCAGACGCTACGGCGGGTGTCCACACCTGCAAGTCTTCCGTAGTATAGTGGTCAGTATGTGAGCTTGTCATCGAACAACGCTCGAGACCCGGGTTCAATTCCCGGCGGGAGAGTTTCTTTTTCCAGCCCCACTCGGGCATACATCACAAGGGTGCTGTTCAGAGCAATGTTAGGTTCTTTTTTGTCTCTTTTTAATTCCTCGTTTTATTTCCCTTCAAATACCATGATTTGGTCTTCTCTAAGACCCGCTATCCTGTCTTTCTTTAACTCGATGCGTTTCCGCCGAAGGGTCGGAAAAATAGATGCTCGACTCGCGCGCCGACGGCAGGGTCACGGACGCGAGGCTGTACATGCTGACGGACAAGTGGGTCAAGGCGCTCAAGATGCTCGAGGAGCACGACGTGGACTCGTAGGCGTAGCCAGCCGGTCGTCAAGGCATTGTCAGACGCTGGGGGGGGGGGATTGCTCAGAGGAAGAGGCCGGACGACGTCGGGAGGAGGAACGGAAAGGAGAAAACCATGTAATGTTTGACCTCCTAGTCAATAAATGACAGACTTCGTCCCGCCAGCCAACTCGTAACCGAGCCTCGTAGTTTTGGGGGGGGGGGGGGGGGGAAAGGTAAAGAGAAGTGAAAACAAAAATACAGTCGTGTACGACCTTGTGTGTGGAAAGATCAGTTTGTTTCGGCCTAGACGCCGACCAGGGAGAGCGACCAGAGACAGAATCCACAGCTGAGGAGTAGATGTGCTTGCACTGAACTAAGAAGACGAGGACGTACATCGCAGAAATCCCACAAAGAACGCTAGTAGCTCTGTATTTTTCATTTTTCTGTTCTGTTATGATGGCCTGAGCGCGCCAAGGGACATGGCTGGATGTGGGATGCGTTCACCGACCCGGCCTCTTCGGACGGTTAAACCCTCTCTTCACCTCAACCTTGGGGTGCAACTCGTCCAGGACGCCCTGCTCCGTGATCTCGCTCGGGTCTTCCACCTCGAACTTCTTGTCCGGCTTGAGCCCCGCATCCTGCTCGGCGACCGAGAGGACGGCTCTCTTCATCAGGGGGTACATCATGCGGAACTTGATGGCCTTTGTGCTAAAGTTGGTCGGGCATGTGTAGAAGAAGAGCAAGGGGCTGGACTCGCTGCCGTCATGCACGTGCGAGAAGCGGTAGAAGGTGAAGCGCGGCTCCGCGGGGGAGATGGTCTGCACGAGCTCGGGGATCGAGGAAGGAGCGGACTCTTCCGGGACCAGCTCGATCGACTCAGATTCGGGGTTGATTTTCTAGTAAAAGAAAAGGTAAGCGGCGGTCAGATGACAAGAGGCAAGACGTAGCTTGTCGCTGTATAACGTTATAACATACCAGCATGACCAAGGACCGCTTGTCGCCAGCACCGAGGTCTTTGAGGGCCTGCAGCGCGTCCTCGGCGACGGGGGTCATCAGGTTCTTGCTCAGGTGCAGCTCGCGCGTCGCCGTGCCCACGCCCGCCTCCTGCTCGGCGCGCCGCACCTCGCCCAGGCTCCTCTCCTCCTCTGTGAGCGGGGCCTCGAGGGCGGTGTGGGCGTCGTGGCTCTTGAAGCCGGCCGGGCTGAGCTCCTCGGGGGTGGTGGCAAAGAAGGTGTCGCGGAAGTGCTCGCTCCCCAGCTCGCGCACCAGGGTCAGGCGGGTCGAGGCGAACAGCATCTTCTGGCGCACCGGGGCGGTGTCGGGCACGTACGTCACGGCCACCAGGGCCGGCGCGGACTGGTACCTCCGCAGGATGACGTAGAGGGCCTCATTCGGCTTGATGTGCGGCTGCAGCAAGGACTCGACGTTGGACTCGAACGAGGCCGGCGAGGACGGCGTGAGCAGCTGCAGCGGTCGCAGCTCTTCCGAGGCGATGGTCGCGAGCAGGCCGAAGTGCGACTCAGACGCGAGCAGCTCGTTGAATTTGGAGACCAGCTCCTTCGATGCTACGAGCACGAGGGTCAGCGTGATTCTCGAGATGGGAGGTCCAGATCTGGAGTGTTCTTTCTCTCTTTGTTCTCTTCTTCTATGTTTCTTTTATTTTTTCCTCTTCGCTTTTTTTTTGAACAGCTCACGCACCTGAAATTCCGGACTGCATCGTGACGGAGCTGGGAGATTTGGTCGATGCAGCAGCAGGACCTCAAGGTTGCGGAAAGTTCGAGGCACGACGTCAGGTAGGTACCTGACAATGGATATTAGGTGGTACCCGCAAGTTGGAGCCCATCAGAACCCCTCGCCCCGCCCTGCCCACCCGCGGCAACGAGGGGTTCCGGTCTTGACCCACCTTCTATATTGAGTAAGGGGGGAGTCATCCAGCACGGGAAACCATCTTCAGCGCAGTACTCCGTAATCCGTACCTTTACCAAAATTACTCCGTTCTTGGCGTTGCTACCAGTCTTCAATTGACTCACCGCAGCAAAATCTCTTTGACAGCCGTCACAGCACGGAGCCAACAGGCTGAGCACAAGTTCCATGCGTTTATTGCAGGCAGGCATGGACAGAGAAGTGGAATATCTTCCTCGTTCCTCACCGCAACATTGCTAGGATCTCTGCGAGTGCACGTTTGAGCTTCACTCTCTCGTTTTTGTTTATTGTACGGATTACGGAGTACATACATACTTTTCTCCCTTCCCCCATTCTCTGTATTCGTTCCTCGCCGTCCCCGGGCATCAAGACGTCTCGTCTCGGTCGAGATGAGATCTGGCCAGGCTTCCATTTGCCAAGCTGCTAATTTCGGACATGGCAGGTCCAGGCTCGCCACTAGCCGACCCCTGGAAAAAGCTTGGCCAGGCACCAGTGGGCAACAATGAAATAACTAACGGTCAAGTCCTCCCGCCTTTTCGTTTTGTATGTACAGTGGGGTCAGAAAAGTGTTTGCCCACTTCGACCCTGGAAATCTACTTCCAAATCAGCTTAACCAACTACCCCTCTTCAACTTTAACGACGGCTACACCGACTTTTCCATCTTCAACCTCCTCTTCAATACTATAAGTTGGCTTCCAGACCAAAGACTATTTACCAGGAACTTACAGAACCCCAGATATCTCTAGTTTACGGCCTCCATTTGGCTAGATTAAAAGGAGGTTCAATTACAGCCCGTACCGGCTTGTCAAAACGGACCATCAACTATACCATGTCGAAAGTTAAACACAACCTTACCAATGGAGCCGGCAAGCCGTTCTAATCAAAGCCCAGATCTAGAAGACATGTTAAGTTAGGTGACCGAGCTATCTAGCGCCTTCTCCGGCATATAATAACTAACCGAATAGATACCCTTAAATCACTTATACCACTCTACCCTAGGGTACCCGGTTAAACCGACCTAAATATACCGACCAGATCTTCATACCATACTTCCTTCCTTTCTATAATAAGATGAGGTCAAAATATGGCTCTGGGGTAGAATTATAAGAGGATAGGGTAATATATTACCATGGGGGGTTTGTTTAAGGGCTAAAGAGGGCTGCCGAAGTTTGGCTACTACAATGGCCACCACAGAGCCTAGACCTTAGTCTAATTAAATATCTGGCATTGGATAAAGATGAAAATCTCTGACAGGTAGTATCATATTAAGACGATGGCTCAGATGGCTATAGTACTATAGGAAGTCTGGAGCCAAATACCTATTAAATTCCTAGTCAATTTGACTATGGGTATAGGAAAAAGGATAGATCTTTTGGCTTAATCATAAGGTGGCCTAATCAAGTACTGAAATAGCCATAGTTGTAATATCAATTTGGTGGTAGTTTGGCCCTGTTTTGCGTGTTCTGTATGTCTTTGAAGTTGGAAGGTGGAAAAAGTGGGTGGGTAAACACTTTTCTGACCCCACTGTACATGTACAATATATAGACACATACTTTGTTTTCACCATCGCCCTTCGCTGTCGCTCATTCTGATTACTGTATATCATCGCCCACCATGTCGACGTAGAATCGACGTCCATTCGTTTTGGGTTGATCTGATCTCATCTGATCTGATCTGTTTCACTTTGCGCGACACCGCACATTTTTTTTTTGTTCCGATCCCCCGGCGCCCGCTGCTGCGCTTCTGCACGAATGGCGCTCCACACTAGTCTGTCCCTGCTGGTGATCGGCATGTTCTCAGCTGCTGCCGTGTCCGCCCAGCACGTGCTGGTCCCGTTCTCGCAGCACAAAGACGTCGTCCTCTCAGCCCGCGCCTCCTCGGAACGTGGCGCGCTCAAGTCGAGTGCCGGATATGCCTACGTTGTCGATGCAACAGTCGGCACCCCCCCGCAGAACCTGTCGCTGCTCATCTCGACGACGACCGGGGACACCTGGGTGCCCGACGCTAACACTCGCGAATGCTCGCCTCAGTGGTATTACCGCACTTATTACGATGATTCTTATGGGGACGATGACGACTATTCGGATGCACTGTCCGGCTCTCTATGCCGATGGGGCAGCTTCAATTCGACGCTGTCCTCGACCTATCTGCCCCCCAATTCTCGCTACGACGACTTCAGCGTCTCCTACGCGGACATGAACTACGTCTCGGGCCGCAACATGACCGACCGGCTCGCGTTTGCCGACGTCGAGTTCGACGACTACCCGATGGGCCTGGTCTCGTCCGCCTACCGCTGGATCGGCGTGCTCGGCCTCGGCTACAACTCGTCCTCGGGCTACTACACTGCCTCCTCTTCGGCTGGCGTCTATGACAACCTCATGGATCGCATGGTCTTGTCCGGCAAGATCGCGACTCCCGCGTACAGCATCTGGCTGGACAACGCCCAGGCCTCCTCCGGCAGCCTGCTCTTTGGCGCCGTCGACCGGTCCAGATACTCGGGCGACCTGGTGCGCCTCCCGACTGGCTACAACTCGTACTCATACTCGTACCAGTACGGCTTCTCCGTCACCCTCAACGCCATCAACGGCACCAGTGCCTCCGGGGTTCCCATGCCCGCCATCCGGACAAACGACTTCCCTGTGGACGTCGTCTTGGGCCACGGCGAGGTGTTTTCGTTCTTGCCCGACTCGCTGGCCGACCAGATTGCCGCCATGGCTGGCGCCACTTATAACAAGTCGCTCGGGTACTTCACGATCCCGTGCGACGCCGGCGAGCGCAACAACACCAAATTCGTCTTCGAGATTGGTGGCGAAGGCGGCCCCAAGCTGGACGTCGAGACGGCAGATCTGGTGCAGCCATCCATCATGTACAGCGATCTCACCTGGTACGACTCGCCCCTCGAGTCGGGCATGTGCTTTTTTGCCATCCAGAAGTATTATACCGACTCGTCGTCGACCAGTTCTTACTCCAACCTCTACAGTCTGGGCGGCTCGATCCTGCGGCGCACGTATGTCGTCTATGATCTGGCCAACCACGAGATCGCCGTAGCCCCTGTCAAGTTTCCATCTGACGGAAGCACCCCGACGCCCGAGATCAAAGCGTTTGAGAGCTACGGTGCTTACGCCCCGGGTGCGTCCGAGTTCTGCACGAGCAACTACTGCAGCTCGAACTACGGGGGATCCGGTTCCGGTTCCGACGACAACCCCGATCATAAATATTATGGCCCGTACGGTCCGGGATTCGACTACTGGAAGAAGATTGCCATTGGTGTTGGCGTCTCGTTCGGAGTCGTCGCGTTGGTCGGGGCGGTGACGGCCATCATCCTCTGCCGGCGCGCGAGCCGCGGCACGGGAGCTGCAAAGGAGGTGGACGAGGAGGACTCGGCTGGACACACTACGCCGGCCGGGTCTTCGAGCCCCACAGTTGCCCAGAATCCGATAGGGGGTTCGACAGTCGTGCCGCCGGGTCCGCTGCCAGCCATTCAGGAACGGTCCGAAGCACAAACAGGGGAGCCTCGGCTCCCTGCGTCGGGAAATCAGATTATTGTCCAGCCAGCCACACCGCCCGAGCCGACGGGGTCTGCGAACTCGAACACTCAATCAGCCGCCGTATCCGCGCCTTCTAGCGAGCGGGCGCCGCAAAGAGAGGTCCGTGATGATGCTTCGGCGCCAGAGGCCGGTGCCGCAGCGCCGCCGTCACCGAAAGGCAAGGAGAAGTAGAGTGTCCTCGATTATCAGACGTAATCTTGATGAACAATACCCATTCTTTCTGGCTTAGATGCCGTCTCGCAGTCACTCTTGCGTTGCGTAGCAGGTAGGTATGTACATCATGACATTCAGCCCCCTGAGTGATTGTTTAGGTAGCCTAGGACAAAAGGTAGGTTCTGAGTAGCAAATCACAAGAGCAAGGCAGATCTCTGGGTGACTTGTGATGTTCACGTCTCGTTGCCCGCTCTCCTCGCTGATACCCTGTAGCTGTCCGTTCCTTCTTGCTCCTGAGGTCAGCTGCTCAGTGATGAGCCGATTCTATGTATGTAGCTACCAATCGATCCCTGGCTCCCTGACCGAGCTCAAGCAGACGTCATCGCCCACACCCGCCAGCTTTTAACAGCACCTAAAGGGTCTTTGCGGTCGTGTCAAGTCGCGTGCCATGTGCCAGATTGGTTAAAATTGGTCAACCTTGGTCGAACGATCGGGAGACTTGACGTCATGCCCACCCCCCTCATCATTACGAGTCACAACTTGCCTGTTTTCGTTTTATTATTTCGACCATCCGGTTGATTGACTTCCTTCCCTCAATACTCCTAGACCACCAGTCACAGCCACACCAACCCCCTCTCAGACGGACCAGAACAACCAACCCACCACCGTAGCCCAGAACAAAACGAGAGCCTGACACAAAAAAGAAGCAAGATGGCCGTCACAGACGCCATGACCGACCTCATCAAGTCCGTCGGAGAGCTACTGTCCTCTGTCTCGGACGCCGCCTACGCCATCGTCCATTCCTTCGTCAGCGGCATCTTCAACCTCTTCGCCGGCTTATACGCCTTCCTAAGTGACCTCGGCAAGGGCGTGTTCGACCTGGCCGGCGGGGTCGGCAAGTTCATCGCAGGTGAGCAATCGGCGGGGTACTACTCCTCAAACCAACCCCCCAACCTCCCAACCCCTTCTCTCCCAACATCTCCTTGTCCAAATCCGAGCGATATCACACCTCACCAAGGAGAGCAAGGCAAACCATCAAGGACACCAGTATGCTAGAAAACTTTTTCCGCGAGTCGAGCTGACCAAAGGAAACCAACCAACCCAACCCTCACAGGAAATGCCGTCATCATCGTCGTTCTCGTCGCCGCAGTGTTCGCATACACTCGCTTCGTCCGGACTCCGCAGGCCCAACAGGCTCAGGGCCGCAAACCCGCCGTGACAAAGGAGGTCGGTGCCGGCAAGAAGACGAACTGAATTTTGGTTTCTGATGTACCACCGCTATCCGTTTGGGTTCCGGGTCCGTGTAAGTTGGGGGGGCTGGTTTGAAGCCTGATACAAATTGTACTACGGCACATAAGGGCAGGAAATTTTTTTTTGATGATGATGATGATGTATTATTATTCCCGAGTTAGCAGCATATATGTGTGCAAGATCGAGTGGCATGTCCTTCGTGTACAGACGCCAGAGGAAGCGGTGAAAAAACGACGTAACCCAAGAAAAAAAAGACATCCGATTTAAACGTCAGCCTAAACCAAAACTCCCCCGATCAGCACAAAACGCTTCCCTACTCCTCTAAATGTCTCTCGCGCATTCTAGATGCATTACTCCGTAGCCGTTGGGTATTCAGGTGCTGTAATCAAAACCCTTCCGTAAAAAAAAAAAAAAAAAAAAAAATATTGAGCCGCTAGTCCATCAAGGTCTCAGCAGCCGTCTCGTACTCCTCGTCGCCCTTGCCCTTCTGCACGATGACCGCGTACGGCGCCATCCCGTCATCCACCACCGCCTGCTCCTTGTCGGCGACACCCTCACCCTCGCTCCCGTCTCCGTCGTTGTCCTTCTTCTTCCCCTTCTTCCCCATCATCTTCTCCTTCTTCTTCTTCTCGACTTCGCTGTCACCCTCGTACGCTTCGGCATCCTCTTCTTCCTCCTCCTCGGACTTCTTGTCCGGGCGCGTCGTCGTCCGCGCGCCGCCAGCGTTGGCCTGCGCGTTGTCGAGATCCACGCCGCCCTTCTCGCCCATGCCGCCCTCCAGGAGCTCGCCGCCTTCCATGACGACGCGCAGCTCGAGGTCCTCGTCCTTGGAGTAGACGCGCAGCCCCACGATGGCGATGGCGTTCCACGGGTCCGGCTCGTTCTCGTCCTCCGTCTCGTCGTGGTACTTGCTGACCGTGGCGGTGTTCGGCGGGGCCGGCGCGGCCATGCGCGGCTTGCGCGACATGTCGTCGCTGCTGTAGAGCTCTTCCCAGTCCGAGATGGGCGACGCACTCGACTCGCCGTCCGAAGTGACGTACATGTTGGGAGCCTTCTTCTCCGCCGCCGCCGGCGGAGGAGGCGGCCCACCGGACACCTTGGACTCGTCGACGGGCGGAACCGGCACCTTTTCCGTGTCCTTGTCCTTGACGTCGGGGCTGGGCGTGGAAGAAGCGTCGGTCTTCGGAGTGGGAGATGGGCTGCCGGAGGAGTCGGAGCCGGCGCAGGAACCGGCCTTCTCTTCCGGCTTGCTCTCCGAATCTCCCGTCCCGTCGGCATTGTCCGCCAGTTGCGAGGCCGTCTCTGTGGTGGGAGTTTCGACGGGCGTGGCTATCGGAGTCGAGTCGGGCGAGTCGTCCCCATCATCGGCCTTATCACCGCCCTGCGTCTGCATGTCCTCTTTCTTGGCCTCGGAATCGGCCTTGCCTTCAGCCTTGGGCTTCTCCTCAGATGCGGCACCCTTTGCCTGCTCCTTGTCCTCCTCCGGCTTGTCCTGCTTTGGCTCCTCGGTCTGCACGCCCTTGTCCTGAGGCTTCAGCTCCTCGGCCTTCCGCCTCTTCTCCTCGCGAGCTGCCTGCTTGGCCTCGAGCTTCTGGTTGTTCTTTCGGCCCTGCTTCTTCGTGATCTGGCGGTTGAGGTGTCGCTTCTCCCATAGGCGGTGGCGCTCCTTCTGACGAGCCTCGCTAGCCTTTTTCTGATCTGCCTTCTTGCGCGCCTTCTTGACCGCCTCGAGGTGAGCGGCACCCTTGCTGTGGGCGAGATCATACGCATACCCCACCTGGGCAAGCTTCTCATTCTCGACCCGTTTCTTGCACTCACGCTTGACGACCTCCTCAACGCTCGGGACGTCGGGGTTGCGCTCGCCAGCAACGCTGATGAAGACACTGTATGTGCCCGGGAGCATCGACGGCAGCTCGACCGACACGGAGCGGCTCATCAGGTAGTTGCCATGGCTACGGACAATGTAGTCCTCGGGGTCCGGGCGGCCCTGCTCGTGAACACGGAACTGCAAGCGGAACGTGTACTGGCCCTGCAAGCCCCTGAAATAGCGGTTGTCAAGCTGGCTCAGGACGATGATCAGGGGACCTTCGCGCGTCAGCTTGATGTGGAACTTCTCGTGGTACTGTGGCTTCCACGGCACGTCGACGCCGATCCACCTTTGACAGCAGCGCCAGTCGGGGTCGCGGAACAGGCGGGTGCGGTCAAAGTGCTGATACTTGCGCAGCATGTCCTCGTACGAAATCCAGAAGACGCTATCGCTGCCGAATTGGTGGTTCAACTCTTCCTGCACCTCGGTCGTCCACTCCTTGGAACCGTCAGACCAGGCACCCTCCCAGAGGCCCTTCTTGTTCATGCCCCATGGGTTCCTCAGCTTGACAAGGCGAGTTCCGTTCTTGAGCGTCCGCGCCTCCATCACGAGGTATGCATGACCTTCCTCGATGCCGTCGCGGTCACCGTAACCGCCATCGAGAAGGCCGGTGCTGCAACCGAAGAGGAACTCTTCGTTGACCTTGCTCAGCTCGTTTTCCCAGAAACTGTCCAGGTCGAGAATATCAGAGGCAAGAAGCTCGGTGGTGACACCGCCGGAGAGATCCTCCAGGCCCTCACCGATCCAACCACCGGACAAGGACAGGTAGTCCCCGTGGGCCTTGGCATAGGCCTTCTCGATCAGGGGCACCCAGGTCTCGTTCTGGTCTTTGCACTGCGCAAAGAAAAGCGCCTTGGAGCCCGTCTGATACGTCTTGCGATAGACGCGCTCGACGTCTTCACGGTCAATCTGCTGCAGAAGGTCGCGCTGCAAACTTGGCGAATCCCAGCACGGCGACTTGAGGTAGAGCTTGTCGTCGATGATGGAATAAATCCATTCTCCGTCTGCAAAAATATGTTAGTGACCTGGGGAAACACCTCGAGCTCAGGGGGGCTACGGGACCAATTGCAGCACTACCTACCTCTGTAGAAGACGAAACCGTAGATGCCGATTCTGGTGTCCCACTCGACGCAGATACGCCTGATGCCATCCTTGACATTGGCCAGACCCGAAAGGCTGGACATCAGCCAGCAGTCGCCCAGGCTGCCCTGCTTGACGTCGGAACCGCTAACGTTGGCCAAGAATGTCGGGTTCTCGAAGATCTCGTGGACGCGCTTGACCGCTTTCGGCACGACCGAATTCGGGTTCATCATTGACGACATGCTCAAATCGAATTTGTTCCGGCCGAGGCTGTTCAGACAGTGGCCCTTCTCCATCTTCAGGTCCCAGTCCTGCGGCACGTTAGCAACCGTCCAAGGAAACGGTATCGCCCGGCGTGGAAGAACTCCCCCGAAGTGCGAGCGGAGACGAGGTAGAAGTGGAAACGTACAATATCCCAGCCAGGATCGCGGTATCGCGTGTTCACCCTCCGGCATTCTTGGATGATCTTCTGGACCTTTCGACGACATTCCTCCACGGCACGCTCGTAGCCGGCGGTCAACAGTTCGTTGGACCGGTCGCAGAGGACGGGAGGCAGGACCGGGTCGAAGGGAAGAACGGCGAGGGCCTTGTTGAAACGCTTGTTGCTGAAGCGCTTCCATATACGGTTGATGCTCTGCTGCGGCGGCAGCTTGCGCTTCTTCTTCTTCTTGTTGGCATCGTTCGAGTTGTTGTTCGTGGGGGCGGCCCCCTTATGTTTGCGGTAGTAGTACTCATCGTCAGTGTCAGACGACGATGAGTAACCGTACATGGTGCGGAATGACAAGCAGGCTCCGTGTGCTGAATGAGCGGTAAGAGTCCCGAAGGGGGAGAGGGGCGGGGAGGAGAGGCCGGCGCTTTGTCGAGAACGATCAGCGAAGGGAGCTTAAAGGAGCGTATCGGCGGAGGGTATTATTATCGAAGTCAATCTATCCGTAGCCTAAGGGGAAGAAGTCGGTGAGCGGAATGTCGACTCAAGTGGCCAATATAATTTATCGGGTAGGAGGCAAGGCGAGCAAAACTGTCCCCAGGATCCCCCCACAAAAAGAAAGGTGAGAAGATCGGGAAGGGTGCTGACTTCCAGAATGTGCCCTGGAGGCCGGCCTCGGTGTCCGCGGTGGCGGAAAGATACGTTCTAGAAACGATCGGCTGCCCCTGTTCCTGGAGGAGGGCGCTGACAGGGGAAGGGGGGGGTTGGGACCTCCACCTACACGTGTTATCAGTAGATCGGTGGCACTCGGGGTCTCCGCAGCAAACCCAGGCGCGTGAGACCAATATGTATAGGAGGGGTCCAAGTCGAAAGTCGAAGGAGGAGAGCGGCGATTCCGCCCTCTCGCACCTCCGGCTGTTGGTGCGGTGTGTAAGGTACCTTATATACCACGCAGCGCCAACTTGCCCATGGTGCAAGGCATACAGCCTCGTCCCAACCGAGAGAAGCCGGGATTTGTTGCTTCCTCCGTCCAATCCACGCCAAGAGGTGGACGCGCATAGTGCATGATCACGATGGGCAGGCAGGCACTGCAGGCTTACTTCCGTCTGTATGCGCACACAACACTTTTGTACGCCCTAGGTGCTCCTGCTGCCTGCGCATTGTGCCGACTTTTCGGGAACTCATTAGCGTATTGTACATTCCACTATGGAGAAGTGCTTCATGTTTTCTTTCGGTGGCGAATGCGCTTTGTGGCTCGCCTTGCTGGCGGCGACTTGATGTGAGTTGCACTGCCTGGCGATCCTGCAGCGGATTCCCGCGTCCCATGCCTTTGCTTTGCAGTTGGCAGAGGGTGGCTCTCATCCGACCGTGTCATGCTGTGACGCGAGTGGGAAGCAGGAAACGTGACCATTCTGCAAAGCTCTCCGTTGAATCACCATCACCCAAAGGCCACCAAGTAATGCAATGTGCGAGGGGATTGATCTTCATTGGCAATGGCCGCAATGGCCGCAATGGCCGAGATAGTAGCGTCGTTACAAAACTCGTGGAGGCAACCAGAGTCCTTGCAGGATGAGGCGAACAGGCCGCCTCAAAGGCAGGCCCGAGGCCCACCCCCACAGTCGGAAACAGAAAGAAATGGCTCGGCAACCCCACCTAAGGGCAAGTCCCACCTTGACGACCAGTGGAGCATCAACAGCCTCATTGCCTGTTGGGGGTTCATTTGTCAGACCGCTCAAACCTCGAACAACATTTGAGGTTAGCCTAACATATTTGAGAGATTAACTGTGCTTGGAATGCAGAATCATTGATTAGACCCGCGTCCCTCCGGCACTAGCATCTCCCGCGCTACGGAGTAATCGAGTGCTTTTTTGCAACAACTAATCGGTCTTGTGGGCACAGGGCTAAATGACACTTCGACGCAGTACAGAGTACTTACAAGGCACAGATTAGGTATTGTACATACCTACATACGCCCCGGAGTAGAAGGTGGGTGGTGATTGAAAGGTTGCAGAGCCACGGATCCCAGTTCCATTCCTAACGCCGATTTTTTTTAAAAAAAAAATCCGGTGGCGGGGCCGAGAAACCTTTCTCCCTCGACAAGGTGCTTGCAACCATCCGATGTTCCCCGCGATTGATCGCTGACAGTATCGCCACCAAGGTAGCAAGCCACCTGCATGCTTCGACAGCATTGACTTTTTATTGTAAGTTCCTATGCATTGTGTGTAGTTGAAAGAGGAGGCGGTGGCTGGCCTTTATCACAATCAGACAGATCTATCACAAATATACGGGGATTGTCCTGTTGCAAAGTTTGCGCATCGACTAGGAACCCGAAAATAGCAGTACTACCTGAGTGCATACATATCCGGCATGTCTAGGTAGCGTGCATTGACCCATACAGAGTCGACTCAATAGTATCTGACCGTATCTCACCGAGTCCCTCCAAGTGGTGTCCCATGTGTGCACAGTCCCACAGCCGTCCCTCTGCTATGGCCTTTCGGTCTCGGCACTCGGCGCTGCACGAACTAGAGGCCGCAGGCCGGGTCTACCTATCATCGCTCTCTATTAAGCATCCGCGTTCCGTGGGGGGTACGGACTTGACACTCCCACTCGACGAGCAAGGTCCCATACGCGATCTCGCGGAAGTGACCTTGCTGTCTCGACGTTGCCTTGAGGCGGACTTGGGCGCATCCGGAGAACAGCTCTGCAACTCGTACAGGCCGCTATTCCCGATCGCATAGCCCACAGCCATTTCCTCCTCGAAAGAGATCAGCCTCACCGTTGCCGCACCATGCTATGTACATACAAGAGCCGCATGTGAACCACTGACTGCCGGAATTTGTGCCGCAACACCACAACGCCCCAGGCCGGCAAGGCCGGGAGATGTCTTACGTTTCCGGCCAGAAATACGTCGCCATTTCGAGGGACACGAAGCCTTCCACTACCTCGGTGCTAGCTAGTTACATGGTACAGCGCGAACACAAGATATAAACACAATGCCTGCAGCACAGACAAGTGGGTATGATTGACTGGGGTCTTGTTGGCTGCGGCCAGGGTCAGCAACTTCCACTTCGGGTCCGGAGCGCATGCATATGGAGAATCAAGCCGCAACAAGGCGGAACACGTCGCGCCCCTTTGACAGCACTTCCCAGCCGCAACCCCCGCCCGGATCGCTACCGGACATGTCTGACCGAGGCGGTGAGCCTTAGGCCTGCGGTCGGATATTTGCCACGATCACGATCAAATGGACCCCACAAACGCCGATGCCGGTCGCGGCCCGGCCCCACTAGTTTCATACAAGGGCGGGACCCGGTCTCTTGTCTCGCGCTTCCGCCACAGACGCCCTGACCAGGTGAGTGTGTGGGGGTGGAGGTGGGGGGAGTTAAGGATGGACTGCACTACGGACTGCGCTGGAGTGCACCACTGCAGATTATGGCTTTCTCGGTTGTAGTTAGGGTCAAAGGTGTCGGAATGTGAGTATACTGCTGAGACAATTCAGAGCAACTGATAATGTTCCCAGGCCACGTGGTATCCGTGCTTCCAGATCATTCAGCGAAACAGAGTTAGTAGACTGAGACATTGCAGCGGATGGATGGATGGATGCGGAAATCAACGATCTTCGTATGACTGCTATGATGATGATGATGGAGGAAGAAGAGGCTGACCAGGGCCATCCTGCAGGGAAGATGTGGGTGGCTGCAACCCTGGTGGGGCCGGGAACCCTAGTGGGGCCACGCACTGCCCACATCTACTTGTAACACAGGCTCTCTTCCGAGACCCGCTACACGACTCTTTAAGGGCTCCTACTGTGTATGTAGGAAGAGTATATTGTCGTTGACAATTTTCGAGGCACTATGTCTTCCTTTGAGTTCTCTAGCCTGTCTGGGTTCGGAGCGGGTGGTGCTGGATGTTGAATGCAAATCGGGAGTCTAATGAGGGGGTCCACGGAAAGCCTGCGCTCCTAATCTTCTCAACTGCTAACTGAAGGGGCAATCCTTGTGATTGGCGAACTAGGCGCCTTCCCGCCATGGCCCTGAAGTTTAAAGAAACGTGTTGGGCTGTGTGGAACAAGGGCAAGGGTATCAAGTCCCCAAACCTCAGGTAGAGACTGCCACTATCACTTACAGATCTGTTGAGGGTCTAGGCATTAATTATACATAGTACATCTGCGGCACTCGCGCATTAAAGATTGCTTTGGACATTTATGCGCAAAACATTCAAGTCAGGGTTTGTTTTTTCAGGGGAGATTCCTTTTCTTCCATACAATGAGCCGTGCCGTGCAGAGCGGCTAGAGCGATTGACCAGGGAGAGCCGCCCGTGAGCAAACGAGAGGTTCTCTACTGTTGAGCATGGCAATCTAGGCGTCCTTGCTTAGCGTATACAATTTGATTCCATAGACTCGCGGCGTTGTAAGTCCCTTATAATTAGCTATCCAACTCGATTCGGATAATTACAGGCTTGCCTAGGCCGGAGACGGAACATTTCGCAACAAATTGCCTAAGTCGGCGTGGCACAAAAATTTGCTTTACATTTGGAATCAGACGGTTCTGAATTAGTTAACGTAAATAGAATGTATCTTTCCACCACAAAGTTGCAACACACCCAAATCAGTCGGCCTCATCGGTGTTGCACTCAGATAGTAAAGCCCTAACCCTAGTTTGCAGCTCAGGGGTAAGGCGGCATTGGCCTTTCATCGGATGGAGCATGCGTTATTAGTTAGCCTTGTGTGTGGGGTACGGACGTGCATAATCCGTACTATACGGACGTACATACATAAATACGTACTACTAGTACAAAGGCTGCGGAGTATCTCACTTGTCAGAGTCGCCCCTCATATCAACACTAGGTACGTTGGATGATCGTCCGCCTGTACATAGTCCCTTATGTGTGCCTTGACACCAATTTTCGTTTCTACTGTCGAATACCGGGAACTGATTTGTCCCAAATGAGCAAATGCCGACTTCCATTCTTGCTGAATGATGTCATTTGCCGGGACCCGCGCCTCGGCCGCTCGGTTGCTGTTGGCCCCCTGCGGCAGGGCGTCAGCTGATACATAGCAGTTACCCCGGACCTGTAATCTCGACCGGGGAAGCCTACACCTTATATAGCGTCGAGCCGGGCCTCCATGCTCTCTACGGAGTAGTAGGGGATAAACAGGGCGAGCCCCCTTTTCGTCCGTCACCAGGTTCATTCAACATGAGCCCGACAGGCGACCAGCCGCCGCCGCGGGTCGCCATCCTGCTCAACTCGTACCGCTCGCCCTTCATCAGCGAAATCCGCGACTCGTACGTGCGCTGCATCGGCGCCGTCCGCCCCGATGCGCAACTCGCCTTCTTCTACCCTGCCGACAAACCGGGCGACTTCCCGGACCCGGCCGCGTTCGACCTGATCGTCATCGGCGGCGGGAACGCCGACCCGCGCAAGAAGCACCCGTGGATCCTGCGCGTCCACCAGTTCATCCTGGATGTGGTCGCGAATCACCCGCGGAAGAAGCTTTGCGGCATATGCTGGGGCCACCAGACCATTTCCATGCTGTTTGGTGCCGAACTGGTCGACATGGAGACGCCCGAGGTACGCGAAACCAGCACCAGACCAGAATACCCAAGAAATAGGGGGAGAACAACAAAACCAAAGACTGCCGGCTGACCAACGCCGTTCTAGTTGGGCGTCACGGAAGCACAACTGACTCCGGCTGGCCGCCGGTTCTTTGCGAGGCAGGGCGGCAATGACAAGGTCCTCCTTCAACAACACCATCGCCGAAAAGTCGTCACTCCCCCGAAAGGGTTCCACGAGCTGCTGGTTGAGAACCAATCCTTCTTGAGCTATAACAATGCGATCCTGACATTGCAGGGACATCCTGAGAAGGATGCTCGATGCGCCAAGCTGAGGATAAGGGACGCAACCCGGTGGTTTGGTGTGGAAGAAGACGATAAGGCTGCCCTTGCGTCATTCGCAGAAGCCATGGAAAGAGAGGACGATGGGCCTGAGATATGGCGGAGGATATTTCAATGGGTGAGAGAAAAACATCCTGGCCATGAGGGGCGACTGTGACTCCGAAAAAAAAAAAAAAATAAAAATAATGTGAGAATACTATGGAATGGCGATACCACAAGCCAGGAATGAGCAGCAGCATGCCGAATTCTACGAGCAAATTCACGCCAGTAGAGAGGCACATATCGGTCCTCGTGAGGTGAGCATACAACAGAATGGCTTGTATTGTGGGACGAGGCGTGATGGAAGATCATGCTTGCATTATAACAAGCTAGCTGAACGCCGTCCCTTTTACGATGTCATGCATCAGACCCGAACCCGAATATCAAACCCAAATCTGACCTCGGTACGCCAGTCCACAAAACAAGCCCATCTGCTCTCGCCTAGTAGTCGGCGATGGTGGTCTGGGGGAACTCGAAGACGACGTTGCGGCCGGTGAGGCGGCGGTAGACCTCCGAGTAGGTGTCGAGCCTGTAGTCAACACCGCCACGCTCCTTCTCGTCAAGGATAACCTTGAGCGTCTTGGAGCCGTCCTCCTTGGTGCGGAGGCGCTTGCCGACGATCTCGACCGGGTAGACGAGATCGGTCAGGATGGCGTCGTGCACAGCAGTGAGGGTGCGCGAGCGGGGGCGCTTCTGCTTGAGGGTGTTGCGCGAGCGGCTGGAGCGCTTGGGGCGCGGCAGGATGCGGCGCGAAGCGAGGATCAGGACATGGCGATCCGAGAACTTCTTCTCCAGCTCACGGGTGAGGCTGCACTAAAGTCAGTATTTACTGCTGCTGATTGGGGGGGGGGGGGGGGGGAGAGGGGGGATTGGAGCCTGCGTACCGCTGCTGGACGCGGTGGAAGCCCTGCAGCGAAGGGACGGGGACAAAGATGACAATAGCCTTCTTGCCGTGGCCAACTTCGATCTGTTCCAGATCCAAAGTCAGCATGCGAGCTCCAGGATGACACTGCAATCCTTGGACCGCTCCCGTCCTATTCCGCGTGCTGTATGGGATTTTGATATTTATGGCCGCCGAGCGGAGGGTCGGCACCCGAGGCTACCGCCCGCCCCGCCCGTCTTCCCATTTGTGATCAATCTTCCATGGCGACGACGCCCAACGCGCGGCGATGTCTCAATCGCTCGCAAGTCGGTGGAACAGGACCCGGGTGTGGCTCGGACGTCGCAGCTGCGGTGCTTCAAGAGCGAGTTCTCACCTCACGGGCCGAGACGAACTGCAGAGGCCGGAGGGCGACCTTGAGGTCGGCAGTGTTGGTCTCGAGGTCGTACAGAGCGCCGGCAATAGCCTGCTCCAGCTCCGAGGGGTTCTGGCGGCTCGGGCTGTTGGCCGCGATCTTGTTGAGGGACGGCGAGCTCATGTTGGCGGTTGTCGACGGTACCGATTGATGATCTTCGAGTCGATTCCGAGAAGTTGGATGGCTGCCGTAAAAAGTCGTTTAGCTTGATTCAGGGTGGTTAGGGTTTGCAGCCCTGAAAATTCGGTGCGACAGATCGAGCGGGAAGGCGGTGAAGGCCGGCTAAAAATTGGGCCCCGTATCCACCTACCCGCGCAGTCTCCCGTAAGCCAGCTGCAGCCAAACTAAGCTGCTTCGGCCCCTTGAACGAGAGCTCCTGTCCTCACGCGGAAATGCGTCGGTCGGAGACCTGCTGAGACATTCGCAAGTTCTTGATTTCTCATTTTAGAACCGGAGAGATGGCGCCAACAAAACAAACAACGGCGTCAACTCGCCCAGCGCCGGCAATTACAGGCTTCTCCCTCCCTCTACCATACCGTCTTTTTTTCCTGCTCATTGAGCCTGTTGCGACGCTCCTTGGAGCATACTCGGCCTTTTTCCAGCAATCGACATACCTCAACCTAACCCATGCTCCGTCTGCACCCTCGCCCATCCCTCTGGGGACGTCGATTGCCATGTCGCAGCTTGCCAATCTTTACTTCGCCTTTGCCCTCACCGAAGCGCTAGTCTTGCGATCGACATCTGATTTGCGCGTCTGGAGGACTGTGCTCTTCTGCTTGCTTGTCGCGGACTTCGGCCACCTCTATACCGTCAGCGCTCTAGGTCCCAAAATTTACTGGAACGTGTTCGAGTGGAACGCCATTGACTGGGGGAACATTGGCTACGTCTACTTTGCCGCTTTGATGAGGGTCGCTTTCCTGACCGGGGTCGGTTTTGTTGGAAAGGGCGAGAGACTGCGCAAAGCTGCTTAAACGGATGGCCACGAAACGTTGATGGCCCGAAACTCCTCGCAAAATCGACGGCCTTATCCATGGGGCAGGCTGTGAGACTGAACCGCCTTCACCAGGCTACCAGCTGCGTAGCCATTCTGGCCGGCTGCCGGTGGCGCCTGTCCAGTCTTGAGCCTTTAACCGCAACGCCAACGTTAAATTTCCAGTTCTTGTTTCCCAGTTTGGGTGGGCCTTGTCTCTAACAGGAGGATACTAAGCTCGTTTCCGCAGGGTCTTGGTCCAGCCGAAGCTTGCTAAGTATCAAATCTGCAAAGCACATACTAAAATACCTGCTTTTGACAGCAGTTTGCTTGAGCTGTAAAAGAGAATCCGGATGTCGTTACCCTTTTTACACAGGAATCGGTTCCCATCCCCACAATCTCGGCCTATTAACATCTCATTGGGCCGGGTAATGGGCGGCTGCGAACCCACCCGGTCACGAAACCTCGCCTCGAGGTCGGTAATTGGTACACTGCGATCATGCGCTCTTCTTCTACAAATCTTGAATAAAAACAACTTCAGAAAAAAAGCCCAACGGCGACCAGAACTTGGTCCTGCACCCTCGGCGAAGTTAATTAGGATTGGCGTCCATCTCTGTCACTGCTGCCGATAGCGGCTTTCCACGGTTCTGGGACCACAGAGACAGCAAGCGTTCTGATTCGTGGGAAAACCGGCAGCGAGTTCTTCCCCCCGCGACCTTTGCCCCTGGGCAGCACGCCAGATGGCGGGGTACGGCGGGGTGAGCGAACGAGGGGCCGCTGAGCGGCGGGCATCACGAGCCTTGGTTCGATGCAGCTCCCCAGGGCAGAGTCACGTAGAACTCTAGTTAGGTCAATCTACCCAATTGGTCCTGCCGAACGGTTTTGGATAATCTCGAAATGCTCCAGCCATCCAACTCTAGGTGGAGACGCGGGGTGCACCGTCTTGCACAGTATCTTATCGTTTTTGAGGGAGGAGGCCACTTATAAGTAAATGCCGCCTGACGTTCTCCCCCCCGCTCCCGCCCAAGCTCGCGCGGGTGTTGATAAATTACATTTTCTTGTCTCTGGCTGAGATCATACCACTTCACCGTTCTGCCGATAACCGCCCAAGCGCGAGGTGCGATTCAACATGTCGGTTCCCGAGAAGTTCACTGGCTTCCAGGTCCACAGCGCGGAAACCTGGCTGGAGTTCCACAAGAACGAGTTCCAGCCGAAGCCGTTTGGCGACTATGATGTCGACATCAAGATCGAGTGCTGCGGCGTCTGCGGGAGCGATTTGCACACCATCAGCGGCGGCTGGGGCGAACAGCACTACCCCCTCGCTGTCGGCCATGGTAAGACCGGGCCTTATGAGAGAGCCTGTTACCAGTGCCCGGCCGAGTGCTGACAGGCGGCAGAGATCGTCGGGACGGCCATCCGTGTAGGGCCCAAGGTGACCTTGATCAAGCCGGGCCAGCGTGTGGGAGTCGGCGCGCAGAGCTACTCCTGCCTCGAGTGCCGTCAGTGCAAGAACGATAACGAGACATACTGCCTGAAGCAGCTCGACACCTACGGCGCCGTTTGGCCCGACACCGGCATCGTTTCGCAGGGTGGCTACTCTTCCCATGTCCGGACACACGAGCACTGGTAGGTGGTTACCTTGCCTTTATTTACTCCCATCCCCCTCCTCCTCCTCCTCCTCCTCCTCCTCCTCCTCCTCCTCCTCCTCCTCCTCCTCCTCCCCCTCCTCCCTCCACCCCCATTTTCTTCGTTTTCCCCGTTTCACTGACAGTTCCACCAGGGTCTTCCCGATTCCCGACGCGCTTCCCAGCACCATCGCGGCGCCCATGCTCTGCGCCGGCCTGACTGCCTACTCCCCATTAGTTCGCAACGGTTGCGGGCCGGGGAAGAAGGTCGGCATTGTGGGACTGGGCGGCATCGGTCACTTGGGCGTGCTGTTTGCGAAGGCGCTCGGCGCCGAGGTCTGGGCGATCAGCAGGACGCATGCCAAGGAAGAGGACGCGCGCAAGATGGGCGCCGATGGGTTCCTGGCGACGGCGGACAAGGATTGGAACAAGCCGCACGTCATGACGTTCGACCTGATCATCAACACGGCCAACAGCTTTGAGGGCTTCGACCTCGACGCCTACCTGAGCCTGCTCGACGTGCACGGCAGGTGGGTGAGCGTCGGCCTGCCCGAGGGCGACGGCATCAAGGTCCGGAACCAGCAGTTCCTCAAGAACGGCTGCTTCATTGGCAGCTCGCACCTCGGCAGCAGGAAGGAGACCCTCGAGATGCTGCAGCTGGCGGCCGACAAGGGGATCAAGACGTGGGTTGAGGAGGTGCCCATCAACGAGAAGAACCTGGCGACCATCATGCAACGGCTGCACAAGAACGACGTCAAGTACCGGTTCTGCCTGACCAACTACGCGGAGCAGTTCGGGGCATAATTAGAGCGAACGGGCGCGCGTATGTGTCGACGACGTGTATTTACTATAATATAGAGAGAGCAACTACGCTACAGCAATGCATATCCAGTCATGCAAAGTGCCATGAACGAACCAGAACTTGAGGGGTATCCGAATTTTTTTTGCCTTTCTATGTATATCCTTTCCTCCTTTTCATTCTTCTCAAGTCATTCACACGGCATCTTCACCACCCTCCCCCAAAACTAGCGCCGTATCCTTCCCAGCCCAAGCACGCACCAATACGCCAGCTCCCGCTTCTCCTTCGCCTCTCCCTTGTCCTTGGCGGCAGCCGACGGGATGACCTCGTCTCCGCCGGCCTCGCCCTCCCACTCGACGCGCACAAACAAGGGCACCTCCAGCACGTCCTCGTCCTCGCGCAAGGGCGCATCTCCCGGCTCGACTTTCAGCTGGGCCGGCACCACCTCGACAACGATGCTGACCCAGTTCCGCCCCCGCTCCCAGATCTTGCCCACCTCCAGCTGGTTGCCGCCCGGCTGGCCGGCGCTTCCCAGGCCGCCTTCGTCCCCGTTTCGCCGCCGTCGCTCTCCCCTCTCGCCGCCGCCGCCGCCGCCGCTGCCGCTGCTGCCTTCCTTGAGCGCCTCTTCCCACACGTCCGTGTTAGCGTCGATCTCAAAGACGGGGCACAGCACCGTCACTTTGCTGGCGAAGCGGCCCGGCGTCTCCGCCGGCGCGCCGAGAGTGACTTTGACGGTCTCGAAGATGGGATTCTTGAAGGTGAGCAGGAAGTGCGCCGGCTTCAGCGGCTCGAGCGGGGCGCCCGGGACGGCGGCGCCCGAGGCGGAGGAGCCGCCCGTGGCGGAGAGGGACAAGGGGCGGATGGCGATGCTGGGGATGTAGCTGCTTGCGACGAGGCGGATGCGGAAGCGCGTGGTCTGGATCTTGGACTCGGGCTTGCTGATGATGTGCCGGCAGACGGGGCAACGCTTGGAGCGCTTCGTGCGTAGGAGGTACGGGATGGGACGCAGCTCCGAGACGAAGCGCCTGCGGCCGTGGAGGTGCTCCTCGCCGAGGTTGGGCGGCTGGTCGGCAAGCTGGGCGGTCGAGGCCGTGCCGTCGTAGCCCTCGGATCGGAGCGCTTCGATGGCGGCGGACTCGTCCAGGTTGGCAATCTGTAGGCCCTCGTCCGGTCTGATCGCCTCTCGCATGGCGCCCACCCGTGACCTGGTTTTCCTATCCTGCAAGCTGCCGCCGGTGTAGATGCTCATGAGGCGGGAGAGCGAGGCGGGCGAGGAGAAACCGAGGCCGCCTAGCGCGGCGAGCCCCGTGTCCATCGAGTTTGGGTCTGCGAGCTGGCTCTGGTAGAAAGCCTTCAGATTTGCAAATTGGGTTTCCAGATCCAACTTCTCCTCCGCGCCCGATCCGCCCTCGCCCGTATTTGTACCCTGGGAACGGTAGGCCGGGTCCTTACGCCGCTCCTTGCGGTCCTTGGCTGTCAACCGCGTAGATCCGCCATTTCGCAGCTTCGCAAGCTGGGCATGTATACCGTTTGGCTTGTCAAATTTTATGCCGACTTCGGTCGAGCTCCAGTTGCAGTAGGAGCAGGTCAGGGCATAGGGCCCGGAGTGAGGTGCGGCCGTGTTGTCTGGGGCGGCAAGCAGGCTTGGGTCTGGCTTGGTCTCAATGCTGGTCACAGCAAGCGGCCCAATGCATATCGGACATTGAAAGCAGCTACGGGTGCATCTGGAAGACTAAGTCATCAGCAGGAAGAAGCGACCAGTCAATGACGGCGAGACTGACCTGTTCCCCTCGCTCTTGAGGTTGCTGCTCGGAACCTCGAATAGGCAATTTGGGCAGTAGTAGGTGACGATCTCCTCGGAGACACAGCGGGGACACCGGATCTGGTGGCAGTCTTCGCAGTACATCAGATACTCGAGCGGGTAGAGGCTGTAGTTCGACCGCGGGGCACGGGGGTCGAAGGTGCGGTCGTCCTCCTCGGCGTCAGCCCCTGTCGACGAGTTTGGGTCCGACGGCCGTCCGAGTGTCGCGGCATCGGAGCAGGGACATTGGATGTACGTGTATGGGGCCAACGCCGCCATCGCTACATTGCGTTGTTGGGCGGGGAGACGGAGGAGGGGGGTTTCGCCTGGGAACACGGGAAGCTCGACGCGCTCTCGATCAACAGCGCTGGTCACATTTGAAACCCTAACCCTGAATGTACCCGAATCTTCCAGGAACTAATTACCCGATTACCTATTGATGGGCACTCCATAATTATCTGATTTCTGACAAGAGAGATGATAGGAACAAGATCATAAAACATACTACTTATTACTATCGATTCTTATTGGACTCTTCAGGTCCGTGACACGGATCTAACTGGAACTCGTGAGTACCGAATCGCAGCCTCCGCAACACCCCATTGCTTTCATTCTCGCTTTTTGGCTGACCCTATCTGAGTCAACCCATCGATGATTTCCGAGCCGATGCCGAAGACCATGACTATCAAAGGCACCACAATCCAAGCACCGCTGTACGCGAGTTAGGATAACTCAGCCTCTTGGATCAAGGGCAGAGAGCGGCTTACTTGGGAATGATCCACAAAAACAGCAGCGTCCAGGCGTCGTTGTGGCCGATGTTGTCGAACCCAGAGAGATACTCAAGCAACCCTAAGCAAAGTCAGCCCAGTCAGTCACGACACTCGCCTTCCCCTCTCCACAATCCGTAATCATCGAGAGCATCACGCACAATACAAGACCGTCTTGCTGACAGTCATGACCGCCGCGCTGAACCCGATGAGCACCGCCAACCCGCCGACGCGGCCGCCGACCGCCCGCCTCGCCCCGGGCGCCGGCGGGCTGCCGTACGCGTACCACAGGCCCAGGTAGACCAGGTACAGCAGCGTCTCGACGGCGTTCATGATGCTCTGGCCGGCCGCGAACGGGTTGCGCAGGTTCCACTGCTTGGAGCCGTACATGTGGTCCACCTCGCCGTAGAGCGCGTACGGCACCCACACCGGGTAGTGCAGCCGCCCGCCGGGCATCGTGTGCGGCCGCAGCAGCATGTAGCCCGTGTCCCACACGACCAGAGGCAGGGAGACGGCCATCCAGAGGAGGATTAGAGTCGACGGCGTGTGCGCCCACCCGCCTTGAGAGGCAACGTTGTTGCCGCTGCTGCCGCTGCGTGGGGCCATCGTATCGTGTGTTAGGAGGTGCCCTGGACGTTTCTGAGAGTTATGCTCAGTTATATCTGGGCGAAAAACTAAGCAAGCAAGAGTTCTTCGGAAGCGTGATTCTCAGCTGATGTCTTTCCAAGGTTGATCTGACAGGAAACGGTGGTCTTCTTTTACAAAGCACCCCTTTGGACTGCGGCCAGTTGCAGTACAACAGTAACGCGGGCCCCCGCTTTTCCCTGGAGATACTCCACGTCCATTGGTTGGGAGTCCCCTGTCCCTAGTTGGTAGGAGCTTGCGCGAATCAGGGTCAAAGTTCCTGGACTTTTTGTTGATGAGCGTCAGCCGGAAAGCTTGGGTGTGGCTACGCAGAACGCTGTGCGTCAGATGCATGTCGGAAGAGACTTGTTCCCCGCCCACCGAACGGCTCAACTCTAGTTCGTTGAGTTTCTGTTGCGGATAAGGAGACAAGTTTTTTTTTTTCTTCTTATGATACGTGGACCATCCAGCAGATGATGGAAGCGTGGCCGGCGTTAACAGGGAGCCGGATCAAACATGCTGCACCACGCCGCAAACTCCCGTACGGTCGATCGCACTGCAGGGAAGGTACCGCAGCGAGGAGTCGGACGTGAGGAGGCAGAACAGAGGATTAAACTTGAAGTCCGAGTGTACTGAAGGAGGTGGGTGGAATGTCTGCAGCTTGTGCAAGATGTCCGATCAATGCCGACGGCTTATCCGGCGCCGAATTGATCCATGAGGTATTCCGTACAATGATGCGAACTCGATCCCTCTTACGGAACCCTCGTCTTCAGTTGAACCCCGTGCCACTCTTTCATCAAGTCCCCTAGCGCGGCGTTGACCAGCCGCTGCTGCTTCAGCATGTTCAAGCCACGGAACTTTTCAGAGCAGATTTCGATGCCGTACATGGACCCGCATCCTCCCGAGATGTCTTGCACCACTAGCTGGGTGGGCGCGAATTCTGCCACAAGTATATCCCAAATCTGCGATTCGCCTTCGGAGAGGTAGTTCGGTTTCTCTGGTGTTCCACTAGGAGTCGGAGCAGACTCTTGGGGCTGTGCCGCGGCAGAAGATATCGAAGACGACGTTGAGAAGGGCTGATGTCGAGACGGTCTCTTGGAGAGTTGGCTACAAGAGGCCCGAACGCCGGCCGTCATCGACGGCCGCAGCCTTGCCGTGAACGTTGATATCGATTGCTTTTGTGCGGTCTGAAGTAGCCTTTGCGACAGGAATGTCTCGGAAGTCGGGGCGCTCCGCGCGCGCAAACATGCCCGGCAGATCATGATCGATCGTGTGTATTGCGATAGCTGCTTCTAAAATGTCAGCACACGTCAATCAAGCATACGACAAGAGCTCTTACTCGTTATAAGAAAAGGTCGCGAGTTCAGTTTCGGTCTGCTTTGCCGTTGTCTAGCGTTGTGGTGACGGCGCAGGAGCTTGGAGCCGTCGGAAACCGACGGGTTCGAGCTCAAGCGAATGTTCCAATCAGACGGCTACTGATTGGCTCAAAGCAACTTCGGCGCTTGTGATGCTTCTCCACATCTCGCACTCCAGAGCTCTTGGCTTCCATCTTGCCAGAAGCCACATCTGAAGCCACATCTGAACGTGTCGGAACCAAAACGGAGAACCGGCTCCCGTTAGGGAACCACGGCCAGGATGGTAGACTATAAGGGCGCCCAAACCCGGCCACAGAACGGAATGTCAAAAGTTTCGAACCAAGCTGATGCATCAAATCAATATGTTGACCAGGCATCAGGGTTTCGGCAGACTCTCCTTGAGATTGGAAGTTCTCTGCAACTGTCCAATGATAATGCTTCGAGTACGAGGTGTTATTATGGACACACTCAACCTACCAGCTTGTCGCCTTCAGCCAACACTCGAATACAGTACGACTACATACATAACATAACCGACGTGTGTAACTCTCCATCCTCACGAGCAACATGCCCGAGACGTCTACCAATATAACCTGGCCCACGCGGACGACGAACGGACGGCGATAGCCACTGTCGAACCGGTTCAACAGAGTAAATGCGCAGTACTTATTAGAGTAAATGCGCAGTACTTATTCGTGCTTGTATGTACTACATTAACCAGCAGCAACATCGGCAGGCCGACAATGTATTAGCTGCGGCTTGGGATTGGCGGAAGTGTCGAGCGTCGGCACCTTTTCGCCGAAAATTATTAGAAGCACGGCAGCCACTTTCCCGCCTGCAGGAAACCTCGCAACAGTTCCTGCCCGAGACATCTAGGCATGTTCATCAGTCGTACGAATTCACTTTCGTTATCCATTTCCTCTCAGCGATCTTTAACTCTTTGTGCTTACTCAGCTCCCAAGCCCAATGCCCCGGCGAAGCCTTGCACTGCTCACCAGGCAGATGGCGCCCTAACAAGCCATCACCACGCGCTGCTGATGTCGATCGTTCAGCCTGCACAGCAGGGGGGCAGCACCAGAGAGGGGCAATGCGAGGAGGGATCTGGCGAGGAAGGTGACATTCTTCTGCAGGAACCGCACCAACGCCTTTGCACCCCTGCAAGTCACCGGAAGCACGACAGCACACTACACAGTACAAGTAGGCATTGCGAGCAGTCCAGTCCGCTTTCCAGTCCTCCAGAGCGCCGTGAAAGGCAAGTTCAAGTAGTCATACTGAACGCATGCTCGTCGTCGGCATTCGCCCCGGTCCGGCTCGCTTAGCGGGAGACGGCGCGCTCGGCTAACGACAAGTATGGGAGGGCCCCGGCCATGAGATTTCGAGTTGCCTGAAATGGCTGACAACGCCGCCGCGGTCAAAGGACTAATAAATAAGTTGCGTGGTTGAGACTACACTACTAGTATGTACTGAGTATGCAGAAGCGGAGCTCAGAAGGCCGAACAAGACCGCAACGGTTCAACGAAGGATTTCGCGTCAGCGGTGCCAGGGCGAAGTACTCCGTACTCGGAGTACTGTGTAGTGTGCGCATGGAAGAGCAACACTCAAATTGTCGAGGGAATCGATGCCAAGCTCTGCCTGATTCGGATCATCCAAGTGCAGGGGTTGCGGCCAGCCGTCCGCTCATCGCATCATTGGGCGCCCGCATTGCTTTTCCGTCCAGAAGCAGCTGCTCTTCTTAGTAGGCAAGTCTCGTGGGCCACGGCTAGTGTACACAAATTAAGCGGCGCTTGGCGTGGAGTCCCGCTCCCTATGGGGTCGCATTTCATGGTTGCGACTTGGCCGACCTGCCTTGTCGAGCAAGGCGATCGAGGCTGTCGCCCAATCGGCGTCGCCAATTGCGCCGGCGATAAGAGCTTGGGTAAAGTCGGCCATGCACCTCTCTCCTTGGCGTCGCGGCTCGTGGGAATGCCCGAACATGGACGCCCCTGAACCCTCCCGATTCCCGTGGGACCGCAGTGGACGAGCTGAGAAGGCGCCCTCCGAGACATCGGCAAATATAAAGTGCCGTCATGGCGCCAGATCGGCCTTCGCGCGAGCTCTCGCCGATCCATCCCTCTTGGTACGGACCGCGGTCGGTGTTGAGTGCCGTTCTTTCATTCACCCGCCAACTGCGCAGGTCCTAGTCGCTCATTTTGCATATCCCATTCCCTTTGATTCGACGTCCACGGAGGGAGACATCCAGCCATGGTACGTCTCGACTGGGCTGCCGTGCTTCTGGCCGCCACGGCCGTTGCGAAGGCCGTCACCCCTCACACGCCGTCATTCGTTCCTGGAGCGTACATTGTCGAGTATGAGGAGGATCAGGTGAGTGATCATTACTGATGACGAGCCTCTACCCCGTCCGGTACTGACCCAGCTCAGGACTCCCATGCATTCGTCAACAAGCTGGGAGGCAAGGCGTCGCTCCGGAAGGACCTGCGCTTCAAGCTCTTCAAGGGCGCGTCTATCCAGTTCAAGGACACCGAGACTGCCGACCAGATGGTTGCCAAGGTGGCAGAAATGCCAAAGGTCAAAGCCGTCTATCCGGTCCGGCGCTATCCCGTCCCGAACCATGTTGTTCACTCCACGGGCAACGTGGCGGACGAAGTTCTGGTCAAGCGGCAGGCGGCCGGCAACGACACGTTCTCGACTCACTTGATGACGCAGGTGAACAAGTTCAGGGACGCGGGCATCACTGGAAAGGGCATCAAGATTGCCGTCATTGACACTGGTGTAAGTCGGACGGCACCGCGAGCAGGGCATTTCAGCGCGTACCGGACGTGCCACTGACGGGGAAGAAAAAAAAAAATAGATCGACTATCTCCATGAGGCGCTCGGCGGCTGCTTCGGGCCCGACTGTTTGGTCTCGTACGGCACGGACTTGGTCGGAGACGACTTCAACGGCTCCAACACCCCCAAGCCCGACCCCGACCCTATTGACAACTGCCAGGGCCACGGCACGCACGTCGCCGGCATCATTGCGGCGCAGACCAACAACCCGTTTGGCATCATTGGCGCCGCTACCGATGTCACCCTGGGCGCGTACCGCGTCTTTGGCTGCAACGGCGACACCCCCAACGACGTCCTGATTGCCGCCTACAACATGGCCTACGAAGCCGGCAGTGACATCATCACGGCCTCCATCGGTGGGCCCTCGGGATGGAGCGAGGACCCGTGGGCTGCCGTCGTCACGCGAATCGTCGAGAACGGTGTCCCTTGCGTGGTCTCCGCCGGCAACGACGGCGACGCGGGCATCTTCTACGCGTCCACTGCCGCCAACGGCAAGAAGGTTACCGCCATTGCGTCCGTCGACAACATCGTCACGCCCGCGCTGCTCAGCAACGCGTCGTACACGCTCAACGGCACGGATGATTTCTTTGGCTTCACGGCCGGAGACCCGGGTTCCTGGGACGATGTGAACCTGCCTCTCTGGGCCGTCAGCTTCGACACGACCGACCCTGCCAACGGATGCAATCCCTATCCCGACTCGACTCCGGACCTGTCTGGCTACATCGTCCTGATCCGCCGCGGTACTTGCACGTTCGTGGAGAAGGCTTCATATGCGGCGGCCAAGGGAGCCAAGTACGTCATGTTCTATAACAACGTGCAACAAGGGACCGTCACCGTGTCGGCAGCTGAGGCAAAGGGTATCGAGGGCGTGGCTATGGTGACGGCTCAGCAGGGCGAGGCGTGGGTTCGTGCTCTGGAGGCGGGGTCGGAGGTGGTTCTGCACATGAAGGACCCCCTGAAGGCGGGTAAGTTCCTCACTACGACGCCCAACACCGCTACGGGAGGTTTCATGAGCGACTACACCAGCTGGGGACCGACCTGGGAGGTCGAGGTGAAGCCCCAGTTCGGAACCCCCGGAGGCTCGATCCTGTCGACGTACCCCCGCGCTCTTGGTTCCTACGCCGTGCTCTCGGGAACCTCCATGGCGTGCCCCTTGGCCGCGGCCATCTACGCGCTCCTGATCAACACCAGGGGGACCAAGGACCCCAAGACGCTCGAGAACCTCATCTCGTCGACCGCGCGCCCGAACCTCTTCCGTCTGAACGGAGAGTCCCTCCCGCTCCTCGCGCCGGTGCCGCAACAGGGAGGCGGCATAGTCCAGGCGTGGGATGCGGCCCAGGCGACCACGCTCCTCAGCGTGTCGAGCCTCTCGTTCAACGACACGGACCACTTCAAGCCCGTGCAGACCTTCACCATCACCAACACGGGCAAGAAGGCCGTCACCTACTCGCTGAGCAACGTCGGTGCCGCGACGGCCTACACCTTTGCGGACGCGAAGTCGATTGAGCCGGCGCCGTTCCCGAACGAGCTGACGGCCGACTTCGCCTCCCTGACGTTCGTCCCCAAGCGCCTCACCATCCCCGCCGGCAAGCGCCAGACCGTCACCGTGATCGCGAAGCCTTCGGAGGGCGTGGACGCCAAGCGGCTCCCCGTCTACTCGGGCTACATCGCCATCAACGGGTCGGACAGCTCAGCCCTGTCTCTGCCGTACCTGGGCGTGGTGGGCAGCCTGCACTCGGCCGTCGTGCTCGACTCGAACGGCGCCCGGATCAGCCTCGCCAGCGACGACACCAATAAGCCCCTGCCGGCCAACACCAGCTTCGTGCTGCCGCCCGCCGGCTTCCCCAACGACACGTCGTACGCCAACAGCACCGACCTGCCCAAGCTGGTCGTCGACCTCGCCATGGGTTCGGCCCTGCTGCGGGCCGACGTCGTGCCGCTCTCCGGGGGCGCGGCGACGGCGACGGCGCGCCTCACGCGGACCGTCTTCGGCACGCGCACGATCGGGCAGCCGTACGGCCTCCCCGCGCGCTACAACCCGCGGGGCACGTTCGAGTACGCCTGGGACGGCAGGCTCGACGACGGCTCGTACGCGCCGGCGGGGCGGTACCGGTTCGCGGTCAAGGCGCTGCGCATCTTTGGCGACGCGAAGCGCGCGCGCGAGTACGACGCGGCCGAGACGGTCGAGTTCAACATCGAGTACCTGCCGGGTCCGTCGGCCAAGTTCAGGAGGAGGCTGTTTTAGGGAGGAAGAGAAACATGGGATGGATCGGGTTGGGGAGGGCGCGGGAGAGGAGAGGAAACACGGGCGGTAGGTATGTACATACAGAGTACACTACACTACTGACCGGGGAAGCAGGAAGGGCGAGAGGAGAGAAAGGAACCCGGTCGGGATGCGAAGGACGGGCAGTGACTCCTGGCGTGTGTCCGTGAAAGGAACACGACGAATAAATAAGGGGTGTGTATCTGTGGAGTTGAATAATTTCTAAACGGCAAATAACTAATTTGCACCAACATACACTACACACTCGAGCCGATGTTTTACGAAGTCCCCCATGGCGTGTTCTGGCGGTGTCTCCCTTTTGGAATGAAGGCTTTTTTTTGGTTTTGCTGATCTTGATGGATGCTTTTCAGGGGCATGCCCGCCTGGGCCACCGGGTGATCCCGCGACTGGAGGGGATGACCGCCACGTGAGATTGAGTCCCGTCTCTCCCGGCAAAGAGCGGTTTAGTTCCGTGGGCAACACATGCATCACACGCGTGTGCACAAATCTCTGCTTTTTCCGACTTTTGGCCGGTGTGAAGAAGGATCGACGCAAAGCCGGGTACATTACGCACTAAGCTAGCCAGGCCGATACGGAAGTTTCCAGCACGAGCGACCCCCGGAGCCTGAGCTCCCCGAAGCAGGCAATCAGATGTCCCCCCGTTCTCAGCACGGAGAAGGGCATGACGTCGACTCGTGCGGACAAGGAGGCCTGTTCAGGAGGCGCAATACACTACACTAGGCACAGCACAGCAGCAGCACCTTGATAGGCACGTCCCCGTCCCCATCATCGTTTGGTACGTGAAGTGGATAAAAATTGGAATGTGTGGCGTGAGACATTGCTAGAGCTAGTACGGCTTTACATAGTAATGCCGAGATCACGCATTAGGTCCTCAGTGGGCAGAGATGGCGGCGAATGTCGGCAATAGTTATCCCTCTTTCGACGCTGCGATAGGGCAGAAAGGCATTCGGATTTTCAGGTTTCTTTTTCTTTTTCTTTTTTTTCCTTAAATTTCTTTTCTTGTCTCCGTTTTCGGTTTTGACATCGCTGTCAGCTGCATAACTAATGCAAGGGCGCACTAGTGTACCGCGTCCACTAGCGTTCTGCGGAGTAGAAGCGCTGTGTGCGTGTGTGTGTGTGTGCGTGTGCGCGTGCACGCCTCTGGGAAAAGCGCCGAGCCGTTGCCGTGTGGAGCACCTGGTTCCTGCATCCGTTCTGTCGATCATGATAGGAATATGGCAAACATCCCTACACACTAGTGATCGTTGTCGTGTTTGTTTGGCCCGACTGAACGGTTGGCGGTATGCGCACCTCAGGTTGAACTATTGGTGGTGCTTTGACCCTTGACCAACAAACTGGAGCCCCAGCATTACGGAGTAGCCAGGGGTGTTGGCAGCGGCATTTGCCATGCCAAGCTCTCCACTAAAGCAAGGCTCAAGCTCCCGACACCGCCCAACGCTTGCATAATCGCCCGCTAACTTAGCAGGGCCAGGAGGAACTGTCGGCCCCTTTGATGCACGCTCTCCTCATCTCCCCGCCAGCGCGAGCTGTTGATGTTTTAGTTGAACCTCCACGAGGCATGGGCATGCGGGGAGAAGGGGGAAGATAAAAATAGGGAGAAACAGTGGCCACGCGATCAAGAGTTTCGCGGATCTGTTTGTCTTGTCTCTGTTTCTGCATCCCAACTGCTCGTGCCGATGCAGGGACCAAAACACACACTCCTTCACGCAAGGCGCGCACTGCCTTGCCGAGCCCAGCCCAACGGTGCTATACACTACTATGTACTCTAGTGGAGTAGCCAGCTTTCCGCTTCTAGGCATAGGGCTGGCGATCATCCGGATTTGAGGGAACATGCCGGAGGCTATTGGGATCTGCGAGCAACACCATGCCCTGATACTGAGAGGAGATAGGTCATCCCGGCCGACTTCGAGGGGGGTTCGTCGCAGGCTGTTCTCCTAGTGTATTGAAGCTTTTGACAAGGAAGCCTCCGCCGCTTCGCATCCCGGCTCCGGACTGGCGGAGATGGGATAGCCGCCTATCACCACCCAAACAGCTTTCGTCTGGTCGCATTAGGTAGATCAGGGGAAGAACCGCCCCAGGCGAGATTGAGCTCTTGCTGGAGAACGAGTATTAATACGGCAACGACCTGCCCTTGGGACCTGCTGTTTCCCTCTCCTCTCCATCATTCTGGACACCAACTCAGCGAGTTCTTTACTCCGTTCCCTCTCTAATAACTACCCAGTTAATCAGACCTTAGTCACTCTTTTTTTCAATTCTTAATCTCTACAAACCT
Organism: Thermothelomyces thermophilus ATCC 42464; assembly: GCF_000226095.1. Taxonomy (NCBI): domain Eukaryota; kingdom Fungi; phylum Ascomycota; class Sordariomycetes; order Sordariales; family Chaetomiaceae; genus Thermothelomyces; species Thermothelomyces thermophilus. The sequence continues at coordinate 800,034 of NC_016475.1, forward strand.
TCACAATGAAGTTCCTCAGCACCGCGCTCGCCGCCGTCATGGCTGGTTCTGCCATGGCCGCTCCGGTCCTCGAGAACACCACTTCCTGCCCCTGCAACAACGGCGGCGACGACGGCTACGACGTCGACGCCCCTACCGTCGACCTCCCGACCGCTTACAGCACCACCGCGGTCACCATCAGCACCGCCACCACCGTCGCCACCACCGTCGCCACCACGGTCCCCATCTCCCTCAACACCTCGGTGCCCGTCCCCAACGGTGATGACGGCGCCGACGTCGACGTCGACACTGCCGACGTCGTCGTTGTCGTCAAGACCGTCGTCGCGACCGTCGTGGACGTCGAGGCCAAGGTCAAGGGCCACCTCGACCTGATCGGTAAGCCAACCCAGCCAGACCAAAGGAACGAAAGGGAGTGATTTGATTTTAATGCTGACTGCCCCTTGAACAGCCCAGATCTGCGCTGGCGCCGACATCGACGCCCAGGCCCTCCTCAAGGTTCTCGTCGATCTCAAGGTCGACCTCCAGGTCCTCCTTGACCTCGTTCCCAAGCTCAACGGTCTCGTCATCGACGCCAACGCCCTTGTTGCCGCCGACGTCCAGGTTATCCTCGACCTCGTTGTCCGCGTTGAGGCCCTCATCGCCGAGATCCAGACGGTTCTGGCCGGTCTCGCCAAGCTCAAGGCCGGTAAGCATTCCCTGCCGGAAGCTGTCCACCATTCCCAGCTAGTGTGGCACCGAATTGGTACTGATCTGAAAATGTAGAAATCCTTGCTGTGATCGGTGTCGAGCTGCACGCCTGCCTGGACCTGGTCGTCTCCATCGTCGGACCCGTCGTCAACTTCGCCCTCGCCGTCGTTGCTAAGCTCAGCGCCATTGTCGAGCTCAAGGTCCTCGTCGGCCAGGTCTCGGCCGTCGTCGGCAAGCTCAACGCCCACATCAGCGCCCTCCTTCACGTTCTCGGCCCCGTCTTCAAGCTCCTCCACCTCTAAGTGAGAGGCAAAGCCGAAAACCAAAAGCAGGGGGAAGGTGGTCGATCTTTCGAGGCATTCTAGCTGAGCATCCCCCGGGGGGGCGTGTGCGAAGCGGAAGTGCATGAGCAAAAGGGGTTTCGTGTTATACTTCTACTGTACCTAGTTAATGTATAATTCTAAAACCGACCCCTGTGCATGGCTGTAGTTTTGTGAGCTGTCCTGGTGCAATGAGAATTATCGAATGTATTAATCATGTGAACTTCGAACATCCTTATGTTTGAAATCAATACCGTGAAAACCCAGCTTCGGACGGATAGGGATTGTATTATTAGTTTTCGAACTTCTGGATTCGCATTTCGGTTTTGATTCCTTGATCTAAGCTTGTCTTCTCTATTACCATGGGAGTTGACACGATCGGAGGACATTTCGACTTGCTCCCATCTCACCAACAAGCCTCTCCCCCTGCCCAACACCCTAGTGGCCCTTCAGCTCGTTGCGTTGTTTGCCCCTCGCTTGTAAGCTGAGTACCTTTCACTGTGGGGGTGAGTGGAAGAGAGAGGTTTCCACAGCTTCGTTCGCCACACCAATCCACGCTTCTTCCGCGTCTTACCTGGCCAGGTACGAATACGCGGCTTTGGACTAAAAATAGTCAAGGCTATCTCCCCCCCAGCTCAAACGCAATCTCCACCGCAGAAGGCGCGGACTTTCTGCTTCAGCGTCATTGGAGGTGGCGTCTGGCGACTGATTCGAACAGAGAGGCTTTCGAACTCTATGAGATGGAACACCACGAATTTGAGCCCACCAAGACCCCAATGTTTGGCAGTCACGCGGCGTAATATCATGCCGTCAAACCCGAGCAATGCTGATCCCGCATTGGCCGTCTGAATACGAGGCACGCTGAGCAACCCACGTAAGCATGCCACGCGACGGCCAGGGGGGAAAAAGTATAAGTGAGGAATGCACAACTCATCGCAAGCACTAAGATTCATATCATTCACAAAGACGGCTGAGTTCTCACCTCGGTTGTGGTTGTGAATACAGTAAACACAGGAGAATATCTGATCTGTCCTCTGTATACCTAGTTAAGCCCGCAGACATGAAGTTCTTCTCTTCCGTCGCCCTCTTCCTCGCCTCACTGGCAACGGCGAACCCCGTGAGCCATAACGGACCGGGTCCCTACCACATCTCTGAATTCTATGCGAGCAAAATTCACGACAGCGGCACCTGCATGTAAGTTTTCTGCCTTTATTTTGTTTAGATTACGTCCAGTTTTTATTTTTTTCCCAGAACTCCATCTACTCTAATTATACATCGCCTTAGCTACACAAGATTTTCTTTCTTTCACTGTTTCAGTATTATTTCATACTCACACACCCGTCCCCTCCACCCAGATACGACTTCGACGTGACCGCGCCGGGCCTCGACGGGGCCGTCCACTGCCACGCCTCCGTCGACGCGGGCTTCTCGGGCGCCACCTGGCTGGCCTACGTGTACGAGGGCGCGGGCAACTGCAACAACAGCGCCGTGACCTGGACCTTCTTCCAGCCCGCGTCCCCCGTGGGCAGCGACGCCCAGTTCAACGTCACCGTCAACGGGGTCAAGCGCCGCCGCATCATCCCCGGCTCCGACATCTCCGTCAACCTCAACAACGAGACGAACCCCTTCGACAACGATGTCTACTACTCGGGGCCGAGGGAGTTTGACATTACCGAGTCTGTGAATAATTAACGCACAACTTAGTCTCGGGATTTCGTGAAGCAAATCAGACCATTGCTGTTGAACGGGGATTACCTGATAATCCATAAATTGGACTCTCCGGGAGATTACCGTCGCACCATATGGGGAGCATCATATGGGAATTTCAAATTTGGGATGCATGTATGCCATCTTAGCCTCGTCTATGAAAGCATGAAAGAGAAGTCCCCGATGTTTTGTCGTCCTGCGCTAGCTCCAGTTGGTGCTTCCCTGGCCACGGATCAACTAGCCTACCAAGTCCTAATAACCAACCCACATAGGTACCTTCCTTGACGAGTATTATACCGTATTCACGGCGGATCGTGTTGAGAACCCCGGGGGGATCGAAAAAGGACAGCCAGGATTACCTGACATCTAGTGTTTGATTTTGAGGAGTATTGAAACGAGGTATTATATACCTTTCGCCCTTAGCTCTCTCAGACAGCAGTTAACTTTGGAGAAGAGCCTTGTCGTGGTCGCGAACAAGAGATGAAGAAAATGAAAATGTAAGTCTTGGGCTGCTGACCGCATGTCACGTTCTCGCAAAGCTCATAAAAAGGCCTGTCCTATGCGTTTGGGAGTGGATTGGTGCCCTCCGGACAGCCATGAACATCCTTGCGATGCAGCTGCCTCTTGTAGAAGGCCCGGTATGGGTATGGATCATTATAGAAGACGGCATCACACCGGTTGCAGTATTGGGAGACCTGTGATACGTATGCCACCACTGAGTCATTGTAACTCTCTAGCGAAGGAATGTTGACGCGGAACCGGTTCCTGTCCGCCTCTGGGTCCTTTGTGGCAATCATTGGCGTACAGCAGCCGCGAAAGCGTCGAGGACAGCCGTGGAGACTTTGAAACCGCGGAGGATGGTTATCGAACCTGGCATTATTAAACGCTGCTTGACCAGGCAGGATTCAAGAAGCGCAGGGAAACCGAGTGTTTTTCGTGATTCTCTCTTGAATGGGGTGTGTGTCCTTTAAAAGAGATCGCGTTCTCAGCACAGCATCTTGCGATTGGCTAATTAGGCAGCAGCAGGCAAACGGACAGGGGGTGGCATCTTGAGAATATCGATTTGCTGCGTGAAATCGCCTGGTCAGGAAGTGCGGGTCTCCCAAGAGACGGAAGAATTTCTTGAAGTGGTCTTGACTGATGATTTTATTTGAAGGTAACAGAGACTCTCTTTTCCCAGTCAGAATGTCCGAGGGGGATCCCAACGGGTATGATATCGTGAAGACTGAGTACGTATGTACAATTCTGTAGCCGAGCAACTAAAATCAAGACCACACATGTGCATGGAACTTCGGGCCTCTTCGGCAGCCGGGGATTCCCCGTGTGGGGCGAGGTGTCTTTCCAAATGCGTTCTCTCGTGTTCTCGTGTGCGTCGACGAATAGATACAGCTCATGATGATAGCAAATGTGGCGAGGAGGAAGCATGATAGTAATACCTCGCCTAGGCGTGGAAGCCTGTGGCAGTTGTACCGTGGTACCCTATGTGGCACCCTAGCCTGTGCCGCCGGAGGGACGAGAAGACGCCGCAGTGTGGGATACAGCGCCTCACGAAGGCCTGCGTCGACCCAACAACCCGGGCGTTGTAGCGAGACATCTGTTCCCCTTCAATTGCCTAAGCCATATCTCCTCTCGCAGGCAGGTCCTCCGACACGGAAAGAACATCCAACCGTACCCGAACCCGTCTGGTATTTGTTTCTTGCCCATTTCTTGATTGTTCACAGCAGAGCTGTCCCGACTAGAAGCATCACGACGGTGGCGGCAAACGCGCCGATTGGCAGGCTGCCGCTCCCAACCTTCGACGAAGGCGCTGCGCTCCCCGAAGTCGACTGCGAAGGGCTGCCAGCGGTTGAGGTAGGGGTATTGGTAGAACTGTCACCCAGGAGGGCGCTCAGGCTCGCGTCGTCGGTAAAGCTAATGCTCACGGAGGTTCCATTCGCACAAGAGCTGGGGACCTCGTCGGCGGCTCCCGAGACGAAGTTGACGGCGGCACATTGGAACAGCATGCCGTCCGGGGCCGCGCAGGCAATGCCAATGAAGCCCTTCTTGCCAGCCCACTCCTTTGGCGCCTTGACGGACGGCTCGCAGAAATCGCCGCGGCCGCTCTGCTGGACGATGGGGAACAGCTGGGTCCAGTTGCCGGCGGCCTTGTCGTCGAGGGTGCCCCGGATCAAGTAGTTGGCCTGAGGGTGGGCCAACAGCAAGCTCACGGCGTCGCCGTCGACGTGGAAATCGGTTGCTGTGTTTTTGCTCAGGTCCGGCACTCCACCGCCGCAAGGCCCGCTGCTCTCGAGACTCTCGTCCATCTTGTCGCCCTCGAGTGGGGTCGGTTGATTGAGCTCGAAGTGTGCGTTGGCTGCGGAGAGGAACAGCAGCCCGGCGGCGAGGAGGGAGCGTAGTGAAGCCATGGTAAGTCAAGTGTCGGGGAGGGAAGGATGGAACTGGAGTGTATGCGCGCTGGACCTGGTGATTACGTTGTTTGGGGGGGGGGGGGGGAGGAGGAGGGAGAGCCTAATTAATATGGTCGAGAAGAGAAAGAGGTCGGATCAATTGCAGTTAAAATTCGCCAGAAGTGAGCGGAGGAAGGCGACAGATGCTCGGGCGCACCCGTCTTTTAAGTATAAAGTACCCATCCCCAGGTAAGTACCTACAGGGTAGTTGCCTTACCAACGATAAGCAGGTTGGGAGGTACCGTACCCACCTTGCGTAGGTAGTAGTGTAGGTCTGACTTCATCCATTCAGGGTTCGCGTATGTACTGTACATTCATCAGGCCGAAGCGGGACATGCCATGTTCGTTTGCCATTTTCTTTTTGTCCGATTCTCCACGTTGCATTCGTATCATGTTCCGTTCCAGGTTACGGTCGACTAGTTCGAAACAAAAGGGGTAGATCCTTTGTATTAGTGTCCCGATAACCCGGAACGCTTCGAACTTCCGAGCTTGGTCGCAGGGTCACAGTACATCCGTACATACACTACTACGGAGTACTCCGTACTTTTGCGGCGTTTGTGGTGGTGGTGGTGCCCCGCCATTTGGGAGGAGGCTTCGGGAGTGCAGGGGCACCCCACCCCAGCCCCACCCTAGATTCCGCGGCAGGGCAGGTCAAGCTTTCCAGGTTGTTGCCAAGGGCCGGGAATTTTGAAGGGAGCTTTTTTGCCCGGATGTAACTGCACTGCAGAGGCGATTGAACGAGCCATATCAACTTTAATAACTAGCACTCCAAACCACATACGTTCCATCATTAGGAGCTTCTTATTTCTAAGCTGGCACATAAAGTCGAAATGCAAACGCGCACAACAAGCCTGATGCGGAGAAACAGCCTTGTGGCTCGCGTGGTGTATGGTAGGGGCTACCTCGAGCCACCCGCCGCCGTGCTAACCGCATGCGGCATCGTCGCTGTGGGCGAGCGGATTTGAGCAAGTTGTTTTGCCGCAACGCCCGAACCTGTCTGGTGCTCGCTAAGCCACTCACAGCCTGCACTCGCACCCAGATGTGCTCGAATTCGGCTTGCGGTCGAGGAAAACAAGCGCACCGGGGAGTTGCGGACTTCAAGGGACCCCGTATGGCAAACCTGCTGATGCGACCCAGAGAAGTTTCGTCACCCCGGGGCATTACGAACGCCGAGACCAAAAGGTGTGCACCAGGTCGAAGTTCCGACCCCTGCCGCACGCGCATTTAAGCGCTCATCCCGTGCCTCCCTCAGCTTCCGCGTAGAGAGCTACCAAGTGGCTACGTTAGGCAGACGCTTTTGGTATATATCACATCACCCGTTGGTTTCCACATGCCGCCTTGCTAAGGGAAAAAAGCTGTCGATTTTCTTTTCCGCCCTCGGCCGAAACCTGCTTGTTAACGGTACACGCAAATGAGGCGAGTCGGGTCCATCACGGCACGGGAGTGGAACTGGCAACTGTTGAGGCTCCCCCTTCGCATTTGGCCGGGCCCGAAATAACTTTGAACGTCGGCTGTTGTTGTGCCACTGAAGAAAAACATCAGGGTGTACGGAGTATTGCCGTAACGCCTCAAATTCCGCAACGTCCCGGGGGGATGAGGTGAATCTTGGTCCAACCAACGAGTTGACCATCGGGCCCCTAGGCGCTGGGCGCCTTCTGAGTATCGCAGCGGGTAGACGAGAAGCGGCGGCTCATTCGACTGATTTAGTTATTTGCGCGACGAGTCTGCTGCGGCAGCCCAAGACGCGAAGATGGAGGGAACGCACACGCACATGAACATGTTCAGCACGGTCAACACTGACCTGGCTCGGCGGTACTGGTACACAGTCGCCGGGTTTGCGGGAGCTTTTATGATGATCCGGGCTGTCAATTTCTACAAGGCCCAGCTCCGGTCAGTATCCTCCCAACTTGGTCCTTGCCGCGAAGCCTCTCGCTTACCAAGCTTAGACTGCGGAGGAAGGCTGCCAACTCGGTCGAGTTTCCCACGAAACCGAGCAATCGCGTCTTGGAGATCTGGGCCACCCTGACTGCGGTCGTCCGCGAGGCCAGCGCCCCCCAGCTGCACATTCCATTTCGCGGGTTCTCATGGCTCACCCCGCCTCCTCTGGGGCGGCTCATCACGCTTTTGGTCTACTGGATCATTATCATCTACATGATGACCATCAATGTCGTGGTGAAGGATGTCTTCTTCTGGGAGCGCATCGGCTACCGCAACGCCTGGGTCACGATCACGCAAGTGCCTCTCCTCTACCTGCTCGCATCCAAATGCAGCGTCGTCGGCTTCCTCGTCGGGACGAGCCACGAGAGGCTCAATTGGCTGCACCGATGGGTGGGCCGCACCATGTTTGTCACTGCCTCGGTACACGGCTGGCATTTCTTCACGGACTGGGTGCGCACCGACTTTGTCGAGTACGAGTTCAGGGTGATGCCCTCCGTCAAATACGGGCTCGGCGCCTGGGCCGTCCTGCTGTGGACGCTGCTCTCGGGGCTCGCCCCCTTCCGGCGCATGGCCTACGAGTTGTTCGTCCTGCAACATCTCCTCAGTGCCGCCTTCTTCCTCTGGCTCATCTATGTTCACGTCCCCAGCAACGCGCGGTACAATGTCTGGTTTGCCATCGCCGCTCTCTGTTTCGATCGGTTCTGCCGCATCGGCCTGCTCCTGTGGCGGAACGTCAAGTTCTTCCCTGACAAGTCCAAATGCCGAGGAGGCCAGCGCATCGGGCATCAAGCCCAATTCAAGGCGGTCGGAGAGTCCATCACCGTCATCACGATCAAAGACGTCCACTTCAAGTGGCGGCCTGGGCAGCACCTCTATCTCTGGGTCCCCCGCCTGGGTCCCCTCGAGGCCCACCCTTACACGATTGCATGCGCACACAAGTTACCAGGCACATGCATTTGCAACAGTATCCAGCTGGTTGTCCGCAAACATGGCGGGTTTTCCCGCCGGCTCCATGAATTTGCCGCCAAAACCGGCGGGAAGGAGCACCAAACGGTTTTCGTCTCGGGGCCCTATGGCGCACCGCCGCGGTGGGATATCTACGAGACCATCGTCTTGATCTCAGCATCCACGGGTGCCTCCTTTACGCTGCCAATCCTGGAGGGCCTGCTGAAATCGAAAAGGACCAATTGCGTCAAGCGAGTCGACTTCCTGCTCGCGGCGAGGCAGGGGGAGGAAATCGACTTCTACGTCTCGCGTCTCCACACGCTGATTGGTCGAGCAACCGAGGTTGGCATCGAGCTCGCCGTGCACATCGCCGTCACCCAGGGCGCGTCGACGTTCATGCAGGACCCCCGCGCCGCCGGTATTCAGAATGTCGGCACCGCATCTGTCGCGTCCTCGGGGAGCAACCTGGGGGAGGCCATGGACGAGAAGGTCGCAGGAGGATCGTCGGCGGATGTCGAGCAACAGCCCGTTCGCGGGGCCCGCAAGCGGGCGAGCGAGGCAAGTACAGATTCCCACGTATATTTCTCGTCGGTCAGACCCGACGTGGACGACTTCATCCGTGGGGCGGTAGAGGCGACCGGCGGCGAAACAAGTGTCGTTGTCTGCGGTGGCCCCTCGCTCGTCTCGAGGGTTAGGAACTGCGTGGCGGCGCTGTCGGATGAGAGAGCCGTACACAAGGGAACAGGGGCGCAGGGGATACATTTATTTGCCGAGGAGTATAATTTCTAGTTTAATCCGTACATGATACCAACTTTAGTTTGCGAAGTTCGGATCCCGAGGTGTCCTAGTGATTTGAATTCTCATGTTCAGTGTGAGAAAAGTAGCCGAGGTTTGCGGCATCGAGGTCTCCCTAAAGTTTCCCGTAAGAAGTGTAAAATACCTTGACTGTAGTATATTTATTATATGGACGCTTCGCGCACCTCTCGTTGAGGGCCGGTGAGACAAATATTGGAGGATTAAACTAGTAATATACGGATAGAAGCGAAGGTCTTTCCTTCGCTCTTTAATGTATATATATGAATATATATATATATATATATATCTTAGAGACGGTCTGAAGCTTTGCTTTAATAGTGTACTTAGCTGATAAGTCCCAATGGAAATATGTAACGCGTTACCCGAGTCTTTGTCATATCCTGTCAAGGACTCTTACTGGGAAGTGTGGGGCAGATTAACGCACAAACCGCAGCGGGTTATCAAGGTGTGCCGAGCGAATTACCCCTCTCTCACCTCGGTGAGCGGCAGCCCTGCCAGGCTCTCCGGCCAAGCGCGTGCAAGGCAGGGCCCCGCCTCCGCGAAATTTTGGTTGGGCTTTTGAGTCAACAGTGAAAGCTGTGGTGGCAGTTGTTATGGAGAGCGCTTCAAACACATTGTGACTCAAAAGTCAAAAAAGTCGGTAATAGGTCGGGGAAAGACTCTTCATGTCGATTCTTCCGGCAGCTAATTCTCGATTGTTCTCTTCTCTTCAACCCCCTTTTTTACCAGTTTGGTTATTCTGCGGGCCTCGACGTCCTCGACTTCTTCTTCCCCACCCCGCGAACCCCTCCAATCCCGTTTTTGCAACCTCACACGGCCGGGCCGTTCCCCAGACCATCTTCTCCCCGCAGACTCGCGCCATCTCGACGTCCAGATCCCCCGCCCCCATGGAGCAGCTCGCGCAAAAGGTCGGAGGCATGAGCCTCGACGCCATCACCGAGAAGTACCCCAACTGCCATCCCGAGATCAATCCGTTCGATTTTTACCGCGCCCACCTCGCCAACGTTCTCTCTGGGATCACGGGGGTCGAGCCCAAGATTATCTACCCTGCGCTGTCATGGACCTCGGGCCTGGACAAGGGCGATCTCATGCTGGCCGCCCCGGCGCTCCGCATCAAGGGCCAGAAACCTGACGAGCTGGCGCAGCAGTGGGCTGACAAGGTAGGGCTTGCCGCATCGCACACTTTGCTACCGCCCCGAACTAACCCACAATCCCGCAGTTCCCCGAAGACGACCCCCTCTTCCAGAAGCCGACCGTGGTCAACTACTTCCTGGCCTTCTACCTCAAGCCCCAGCCGGTAGTCCAGACCGTCATCCCCCTGATCCAGAAGCAGCGGGCCGAGTACGGTCGCAACAAATACCACGGCCTTAGGGACCCCAAGGACCCGAGCAAGGGGAAGAAGCGCATGATCGTCGAGTTTAGTTCCCCGAATATTGCGAAGCCGTTCCACGCCGGCCACCTGCGTAGCACCATCATTGGCGGTTTCTTGGCGAATCTCTACGAGGGTGCAGGTTGGGATGTCATCAGGATAAACTACCTCGGCGACTGGGGCAAGCAGTACGGTCTCCTGGCCCTGGCCTTTGAGAAGTACGGCGACGAGGAGGCGCTGAAACAGGACCCCATCAATCACCTCTTCCAGCTCTACGTGCGCATCAACAGCGAAATGTCGGCCGAGAAGGAGCAGATCGAGAAGAGGAAGCAGGAAGGCGAGGACGTGACCGAGCTGGAGGCCAACAGCCTGGATGAGCAGGCCCGCCGCTACTTCAAGAAGATGACGGACAGGGATCCTTCGGCTTTGGCCCAGTGGAAGCGCTTCCGCGATCTCAGCATCACCCGGTACCAGGAGACGTATGCCCGCCTCAACATCAAGTTCGACGAGTATAGCGGCGAGAGTCAAGTGTCGGAGGAGATGATGGAGAGGATCGGCAAGGAGATGCAGGAGAAGGGCATCTGCAAGGAGGACAAGGGCGCCATGATCGTCGACTTCCAGGAACTGGTGCCGGGCAAGGAGGGCAAGCGCCTTGAGAAGCCCATTGTCCGGAAGCGGGACGGTACTGCGCTCTACCTGACGCGCGACATCAGCGAGCTGCTGGCGCGCTACGAAAAGTACAAGTTCGACCACATGATCTACGTAGTCGCATCGGCACAGGATCTGCATCTGAGGCAGCTGTTCAAGATCATTGAGCTGCTCGGTCACAAGGACATTGCTGACAAGTGCCAGCACGTCAACTTTGGTCTGGTCTTGGGCATGAGCACCCGCAAGGGCACCGTCAAGTTCCTTGACGACATCCTGCGCGACGTGGCCGACAAGATGCACGAGACGATGAAGAAGAACGAGACCAAATACAGCCAGGTCGAAAACCCGGATGCCACGGCCGACACGCTCGGTATCAGCAGTGTCATGGTGCAAGACATGTCTGGCAAGAGGTACAGTTTGCTACTTTTATTTCTTCCCCCCCCGCTCCCCCCCGGGGGCCCCCACGCGCTCTCGACTGACCCTTTTACAGGATCAACAACTACACATTCAACATGGACGCCATGACCTCGTTCGAGGGCGACACCGGCCCGTACCTCCAGTATGCGCACGCTCGCGTGTCCTCCATCCGCCGCCGTGCCGGCCTCAGCGACGAAGACCTGGCCAACGCCGACCTCTCGCTTCTCACGGAGACTCACGCCGTCAACATTGTCCGGCTGCTCGCCCTTTGGCCTGACATCGTCCAGACCACGCTGAGGACGCTGGAGCCGACGACGGTGCTGACCTACCTCTTCAAGATGACCCACGCCCTCAGCAGCAGTTACGACCACCTTCAGGTCGTTGGCAGTGAGCGAGAGCTGATGAAAGCGCGCATGGCGCTCTATGATGCGGCCCACACGGTTCTTGGGAACGGCATGAGGCTGCTCGGGCTGACCCCCGTAGAGAGGTGAGTTCACTGGTCCGTCTTTAACAACACAATGCTGAATCAATGTTGCAGGATGTAAAGAGAAAAAAAATGGATCCCGCCAGTAGCCGAGCGAGGAATGCTTCTGCCAGGACCGCACGGTCCTGTCCCTTAGACAGCGCAATAGATAAGAAGAGCCTGGCCAGTCCTGTGAAGAATTTTCAACCGCACCCGGCGGCTTCTGACGACATGAGAGGTCGCTCCGAAACGTTTTGCTGATACCCCCGCCCAGCAGGGGAAACTACCTGTCCGTCATTGACTATGCAATGCAAAGCTGGCACACATGCCTCTGTGGCGGCACCTATCAGAAACGCTCTCCGCTCACGCCCGAGATAATCAAGGCGTCAACCGTTGCCAGCCTGTGATCTCACTGGCCACTCCACCTAGTGCCGTGACTGGCGACTGTGCAATAAGTAGAGTTCACTCTGAAGCTGTCAAAGCAGGGCCTCTACACCGTCCTGCAACATTGCGCCTGCCAACGTGGGTCACACAGCAGATGACCGAACCCACATCGACCGCTAAGTTCGAGATGCTGTAACCCAGACAGCAGAAGGCGCCCGTGCTGCCCCTGCCGTAGCCTTTACCTGAGAAGAACCCGCAAGTAAAAAGATGCGCTAGCACCCCTTCGCTGTTTTTCTCCAATCGTCCAGTCAGCTCACCTGGTCAGCACCCCCTCTCTCAGATAGAGTCTGTGTTGTTCGGCTGCATATCAGTGTTCCCGTCCGCTCCGGGGGGACTCTGCAAGAGTCAGCTGCGTGTTGCGTTAAACATGCATCAACAACTTGGAGTTGTGCTGGGGCGGGGTCGAACAAAGGTGGGATATACAGAGGATTATAACTTTAGAGTCTTCTGTCGGCGACCCCTTGTTATGACGCGGCCATTTTTCCACGGAAATGAGAGCTCATTATTGTCAGCACAAGGGGGGCCTTCGTTATGTTCCACTTGGCCCAACTCGACTTGCTCGGAGATGGTCATCTCGTTGTTCCTGATCCTGGTAGTCGCCCTCTTGGTAATACCAGGGTACATCCAAGGGCAAAAGCTGCCTCGAGGGGCACGTCGGTTGCCAGGGCCGAGAGGTAAGCCGACACCAGCACCCACCCGGGCTTATTCGTTTCGTGCTAACCTGTTCCCCCCTCCCCCTTTCGTCTTCTCTTCCCTCCAGGCCTGCCGTATATCGGGCGCGTACACGACGTGCCCTCGCAAACGTCATGGCTAAAGTTCTTCGAGTGGAGCAAGCAGTATGGCCCGATCTACCAGATGAAGATGTTCGGGACCGTCCATGTCTGGATATCCTCCGAATCGGTCGCCCGCGACCTTCTCTCCAAACGGTCCAAGATCTACTCGGACCGGCCTATGATCCCCAACCTTCCCGATAACCGCACCAGTGGTACTTATCTCGCCTTGCTGGGAAGGACAGGTAAGCCCGGCCCCTATGTAACAAAAAGGCGGGGGGGGGGGGAGTATCTGGTCCTGGCTATGGAGACTGGGAAGCTAACATGTCGAGGAAAGCGGCGTGGTTCCGCCAAAGAAAGCTCTGCAACTTCCTGATGCACACGAGCACCTCTGCCTCTCTGCACTCATACCCGACGCTGGAGCGTGACCGGTTCCTGTACCTCCTCTTTCTGTGGCCCGACCAGTACATCGAATGGATCGAGCAGCTCACCAGCCGAACAGTGTCGCGCCTCTGCTGGGGCACCCCGCAGCCGGGCCAGATCCTGCGGCACACGACTCTGGGCTTGCTCGAGACCATCAGCCCGTCCGGGTCACTGCCCAACGTCCTCAACTTCCTCCGCCACCTGCCCTTCCTCCTGAGCCCGTGGAAGCGCAAAGAGAAGGGCCGGCGCGAGCTCGAGATGAGGCTGTTCGACGCCAACCTCGCCTTCGTGCAGGACGGCCTCGACCGCGGCCAGGCCGGCCCCAGCTTCGTCCGCGCCTTCTTCGAGACTAAGGAGGACCCGGACGAGCGGGTTCGGCAGCGGTGGGGGGACGTGCCCGAGGCCGTCAACGTGGTCGGCCTCATGGCCATCGCGGGCGCGCTGACCATCGGCAGCCCGCTGCAGTCGTACATGCTCGCCATGCTGCACTACCCGGAATGGCAGAGCCGCCTCCAGGACGAGATCGACGCCGTCTGCGGCGGCGCCTGCCCGCAGTGGGACGACAGAGAGCGGCTGCCTCTGCTCCGCGCCGTCGTCAAGGAGGTCATCCGCTGGCGCCCGCCCGTGCCCACAGGTATGCAGGCCTCTCTCTCTCTCTCACACCTCACTCTCCTCCTTTCTTTGTCAGAAGCGCGCACACAAAGAGGTCAAACTCAGCTAAGAGGCGTTCTCGTGCTGTGTAGGTATCCCGCATGCGAGTGAGGCAGACGATGTCTACAACGGATACTTCATCCCGGCCGGAGCCACGATCCACGCTCTCGAGTGGTAAGTACTGCGTGGCCCCCTTATTTCTTTCCGTCTTGATGCCTTTACATCTTGTTTTATTTCGAACCTTGTTCTGATGATCCCTCCTTTGCCTCACCTCTTTCGCTCCCTAGCATTCTTCCCTTTTAGCAGTCTCCGTTCTACACAATACACACTCCCAAAATATTACTAACTGACAAAACTAAGGGGCATCACCCGTGACGAAGCTACGTATCCGGACGCCGAAACCTTCAACCCGGCCCGCTGGCTCGACCCGTCCTTCCCGACCTTCCGCGAGCCCCTGACGCAGTACCCCAACCTGAGCGGCTTCTCGCAGTTCGGGTTCGGCCGGCGCACGTGCCAGGGCGTCCCCATCGTCGAGCAGGATCTGTTCCTGACCATGGGCGGTATGGCGTGGGGGTTCAACATCGGCAAGAAGCGCGACCCCCAGCACGCGGGCCGCGAGCTGGCCGTCCACTGGAACGACTATACGCCCCTCCTCATCGCCAAGCCCTCCATCTTCCCCTTCGAGGCGACGCCCCGGTCCCCGGAGAAGGCCGGGCGCATGCGCGCCATGTACGGAGCCTCGGTTGCCGCCGGCCGGCTCCCCCGAGACATGGACCTCGGCCAGTTCCGGGACGAGCTGGGCGATCAAGTCTACTGCGACGTCGACGACGATCTTATGCGTTGCGAGCAGGAGGAGGAGAGGGAGGAGGAGGAGGCCGGGAAAGCCAGGGACGTGCCGGCGGTCGGTGGAGGCGAGCAAGATGAACACAACGGGGAGATGAAAGAGGCCGAAGTGATGGGTCGCGAGGAGACCGGCGAGGTTGAGGAGAGCGGGGAGAATGACAAGGCCGGGGATGTGGACCTGTCTGAACCACGATTCTCGCCCAAGTTTCAACGCCATTCCCCGTCCTGCTCCGGCAGAGAGCGTCCGTCACCGATCAGGTTTGTGGAGGTCGCTCCGGATGTTGGTGGAGAGAACTGGTGAATGATGGCGAGTGTATGAGGAAGGGGTGGTGAAGCAACTCGGTGCACATATGGGGCATACCGAAATGATGGCTTTAATGGCGTGTACCAGGGACTCAATATCTTTCGTTCAACATGTGCGAGGGCCGACAGAATAGT
Source organism: Thermothelomyces thermophilus ATCC 42464 (assembly GCF_000226095.1). Lineage (NCBI taxonomy): Eukaryota > Fungi > Ascomycota > Sordariomycetes > Sordariales > Chaetomiaceae > Thermothelomyces > Thermothelomyces thermophilus. The sequence continues at coordinate 815,360 of NC_016475.1, forward strand.
CGTGGGTTTCTCTTGCTTATGGTGGGAGCATGGGATGGCGAGAGCGAGCAAAGGTTCTATCACCGATACAATCGTTAGACTATTGTTGTCCTGTAACCCTGTCCAACCAACTTTCATTATAAGGCGGGCGTCCTGGTGTCGTACATATTTCGAAATCCCTCCTCGGGGCAACCGTTCTTCAGTGCCCATGGTATTTCCGAGTCCTCGGGGCTCTGTGCCTGGCTTGAGCCCCAATGTACTCACGTCATTTGGCAGGTCTGTGACCATAAAGAAGGAAGGGGAAAGACAAGCAGTCAAGACAAAACCAGGACGATAGAAAAGACCTTCTTGGAAACATTTTGCCTTTGTAATTAGTGGTTTTCCTCTGTAGATTTCGACACTCATTTTCGAGAACAACTTGGCAATCATTTCCCCTGACCCTTTCCCCCTAATCTCCCATCCCTCCCCCCCTTCTCCTCCAGACCTCCAGCCGCGGACATACAAGCATGCGTGTAATGTAATGCTGACACTCGCAGCGGGGAGGACTCGGCCCGGCGCCGACATACCGGCCCGGGTCTCCAACGGCAGCGTCGTGGCGGTGGTGAGCGGCTGGCTCGAATCGCTGGCAGACGGAGAGAGAGCCTGGACCTGTCCGACATGCCGGCCGCTTTCTACTCCAAGAAGGTCGGCTTGCAAGAGGGAAGACCTGCTACCACTAGACAGAGTCCAGGAGCTCTTCCGGCGGGTGGACGACCAGGAAGGACAAGCTGAGGGGAGAGGGGATGGCTTTTTGTGACTGAGCCATGATCCTGTATGTACTATCAGTCCTACGCCGTCGGTGTCCCATTGTCCCAGCAGTCCGAGGACTTTGTTAAGACTTTCCACAACCAGATTCTAGCCAAGTTGCTCCCCTGCCGCCTATAGTATACTTATGCGACCCCCCCCCCGGCCACGTGGGCCCGGCAATGCCGGAGGCGCAGCAGTACCGACAGTGGAACATGCCACGATTGCGACAGATCATCCGTTTCAGCCGAGTGAGAATTAAGCACCCGGAGAATTTTTTTTTTTTTTTTTTTTTTTTTGGCAAGAACAGGGGGCAGGGGGCAGGGGGCAGGGGGCAGGGGTGACAAGGGTGGCGGGATATTGGATCGGCATACGGAGTACTCTGTAGTCATCCATGTCGTTTTCTTATCTTGTAAATCCTTATTAGTAGGACGAATAAGTATTCAGTACGGAGTACTAATTAATATATGAAGTAATTGCCTATTGATTGTTTTGCCCTCAGCGTATGTACGGATGGTCACCGTTGACCCCATCACGATAACTCTGCTTGCCCGGAAGACACAGGTTCCCATTTGATCTATCGAGTTTCTTTTGTTGCTGCTCTTATTCCATCCGCAGTGTAATATATATGTAATATATATGTAGAGATGCGAAGTGGCTGGCCCTGGCATTGCTGCCCTGACCGCTGCAGTGCCGTCACCGCACTCGCCAGTCCCCGCTGACACGGAACCAAAACAAAACAAACCAAAACAAAACAAAAACACCGCAAACTATTAATGATCCTCCACGTCCTCGTCCCGCCCCGGATACATAATGTCCTGCACTATGACGGCGCGCACGTGATGGTACAGCACGAACAGGTAGGTGAGCAGCAGGACGACGGAGAGGGCGGTCGACAGCCAGAGGATGCCCTCGCTGTGGTAGGCCTTGCCGATCGAGATGGTGGCCAGGACGAAGCCCGTGTTGGGGAAGACGGAGGCCCACCAGCCGAGGTGGAAGTGCTCGGGCGGGCTCTGGAGGACGGCCAGGAGGGCGATGCCGAACCACCAGAAGCTCAGCGCCCACAGGAAGCCGGCGCCGACCAGGCCCATGGTCTCGATGACGACGGCGTCGACGAAGCCGTCCATGTCGTGGTCGAAGTCCTGGGGCAGGCCGGTGGCCAGGCCGATGAAGGCCAGCGCCGTGAAGGCGGGCGGGCCGACGCACATGAAGAGGCCGGTCCGGTGTTCCCGGTCGGGCAGGCCGGACTGCATCAGCCGGCCGACCATGTGGGCGTACATCATGAAGGCCACGGCGATGCCGAGCCCCTGGCAGGTCAGGCCGGCGACGGCGATGGGCACGGCCTCCTCGGGCGGCTGGGATCCGGCGATGACGGAGGCGATGGTGCCCGAGAGCATGACGGGGAAGATGGGCAGGATCCAGGTCGGCATCATGGTCTGCAGGCCGAAGCTGTGCGCCGAGAAGACGTACGAGTACTGGCCCACGGCCACGCACGTCGCCAGCAACAGGTAGGTCCAGAAGGCGGCCCGCAGCAGCCACAGCAGCGTCCCCGCCGTCGCCCGGGCCTCGTCCGCGTCCTCGGGCACGCAGTACCGCTGCGTGCACGTAATCAACGTCGCCACCGCTAGGAAGAAGGTCGGGAAGAAGAAGCCCTCGCGCCGGTGGCCCAGCGACCGGGCGAAGATGCCCGGGAACAGGACAAAGCGGGCGATCTGCGCCAACGTGACCAGCACGAACAGCACGATGTTGATGACGAAGACGGCCAGCCCGATCTGGAACAGGCCGGGGAACTGGTGCGGCTGCGCGCGCATCAGCAGCGACAGCCCGCCCGTGGACATGATGAGCGTGTACCACGCCCACGTGAAGTGCTTGAGGCGCTCGCGGATGGGCAGCTTAGGGCGTGCTCGTGCTCCCGTCTCTCCCGAGTGGTCCGCAGCAGCGCCGGTGGTGGTCGTTGTCGACTTCATTTCCACACCCGGCGCTCCGTACTTCTCCTTGTCTTGCTGCTCCCCGTCATGGCTGCCATTGTCTGACTGGAGAGAATGGAGAGGGAGGGAAGGGACGGTGTCGTTATGCAGGCTTTTTTCAATGTCTCCAACATAGCTCTCGCTGTATTCCGTAGACGACCGGCCCGAAGCGGTGGGTGAACCCCGGATGGTCGACTGGCTGGACTGAAAACCCGCTTCCTCGGCTTGGGCAGGTGGAGGGCCGCGTAAAGACCGGTACGGGTCAGGAAGCGGGCGGTCCTCTTGAACGGCGAATGGCTGGTACCCGGTACCAGAGTACACATATGTGCTTCGCCGCGGTGTTGACATGTTGATTACTGGTTGAGCGGACAAGACTGACCAGCAGCTGAAAAGAAAAAAAAAAGGGAGAGAGAGAGAGAGATTTTAACCAAACAAATACGGAAGACACGAGATGAAACGGAATGAAACGAAATGAAATGAAAGAATAATTAGAAACAAGAGAAAGGAACAACCTGGATCAGCGCAGCCAAACTCGACAAGTTCAGAAAGAAATCAGGAGAAACCGCGATCAGCATCTAGCGTTCGATTAATATACGCCACTCTTTCTCACCCGGTTGATAGCACCCACTCGAGATGCTCTCCACCGCTGCCGTTTCAGTTCAGGGGCCGACGTGGCGAGATACTTCGTGGGAGATAGAACTATTACCCGGTTCGCAGCCTTCAATCGTTGCCCGGGGGCTGTCGTAGATGCCCAACGCCAGGGGCTGGTCTGAAGTTGGTTGAGTCAGGCTCGCCTCAATAGCAGAGAGTTCCACAGCCATAAAAAGGACGGCGAGAAGCATTGTCCATGATCGCTGATCTGTGAGACCGACGTTTCCACCCCCCTAACCTCCCCGCTGTGTGAAGTCCAGCCCCCTGCTCGGCAAAAATTGCATCTAGAAGAACGCGTCGCAGTTTCGTCAGAGGGCGAGTGAAAGGAAGAAGCCCACCGTGCCCATCCGCGGCCACCGCATGGCCATAACAAAGGAGCAGAACTACACAGATAAGACCTCCTCCGACCCGCTCTCCCCCACAACTGACTCGCGAGTTACGTAGAGGATGCTCGTGCATCGTGGCCTAAGCACTGGCGAGCACAGCCCTCGATGGTGGAAACAGGTGTACATACAAGACTCGCTTATGTTGACACATTATCACCTTCCGAGCGAACCTTGCCCTATCGTAACATCACCGAAGTCTATCGATGCACACCTATTAATGCATAATAACACAACAACTGCTCCGACACCTTTCCAGAAATCATCCCAGACATGACCTTGGTGACACCGATAACGCCGAATCTGCGATTTGGGAGAGAAGTTGGGCAACCTTGAAACCGGAACTTGAAACGAAAAGCTTGGTTCATCTTGAAATAAAACTAGGAAGCAGGCCAGCATAACACCAAAACAAGCGAGCGCTGCAGTGTCGAGTCAAATTCTTCGTCGGCCATGTCTCCACACGGCCCGGTCCCGGAACGCGTTTGTCCCGCCAAAGTTGTGGAGCCTTTCGCCGATCAGATAGGCCTCGTCCCGGATCCGCACCTGCCAGCTTCGAAAGACGCCAAGCATGCTCCACAGGGATAGGCCGCCGAGGATGACGAACGCTACGAACGGAAAGCTCATGCGGTATATCAGCACCACGAACACGTCGTACAGTGCCTGATCGGGCGGTTCATGAACCGGACCCGTGACGAAGTTCCTGATCAAAGTGTGCGCGAAGCCGTTGGCGATGACGGTCTTGGCCAGAAGCAATGGCGTCGCCACGGCAACTAGCCATATCGTCAGACCGGGGATGACGAACACCCGTGTGAGGATCGAGACATCTGGGTCCAGCCACCCGCGTCGAATCACGGCTCTTGCCGCGTTAGAGACACGTGAGCCCCTGAACACCGTGTTGGTGATGCGCATGGCCAGCTTCAGGTAGAGAAGGCCGAGCGTCCAGGTCTGGACCACGCGGATGGTATGCGTCGGAACTGTAGGCTTGACGCTTCCGGCAGCGACCGAGTTTGGGAAGCCAGGCCTGAGCACACTCCCGTACATCACCTCGTTGAGAGGAACAAGGGCGTAAAGCTCCAACAGCGACGCGGCGAGGAGCGGAAACACCACCAGGGTAAAGAAGTAGGTAAAGGCGACCCGGGCAGCGCGGCTAACTGCATGCCACGTTCTCCGGAACACATCGCGATGGCCGAGGGCTCCCAGGGCCGCTGCCAGATAATTCTTAGTGCTGTAGATGGCCCGTACGCGGAACAGCGCGTACGACGCGGAGCCGAGAATATGAATGCCGATGCTAAAGGCGTAGATGTCATTGGTGCGAATGTGCGGCGGGATCAGCTGCTTGAGCATCCATCGGCCAAAGACGAGTGGAATTATAGTGATGGAGACACCCGTAACGGCGGCAAAAATCCAGATGAGGAGGATGAAGAGGAAGATACGGAACCGGAAGTGGGGTGGCACATAGACGAGCTGGTACTGTTTGGTCGAGTAGATGTCTGTTTCGGGCAGTTTGTCTAGTCTCTTGTTGTTCTCGTCCACGTCGAGAAACACCGCGGCGCCTTTCGGAATCTTGACCTGGTCGGACGCGGGCGTCCGGACGAACCGTCCATCGGGGATGAGCTGACCGGACCGAATTAAGCTCTCTTTCCGTGGAATGCGTTCCTTTTTCGTTGCCAAACTCTTCTCCGTGCCGCCTTGAAGAATACCGCGCCACGACCTTGCCACAACGCGGCCGTTGCTGTCAACCTCGAGGAACCACCGTCTCCAGAATGGAAGGTTGCGATCAGGCGAATCCTGGGGTAGTATGAGCTGGCCCTCCTCATCGACCCGCCGCTCGCCGAAGAGAAACCACGTGATCCGCAGAGCTCGAGCGCACCGGCGGAACCACCAGGTATACATGGCATGGAGCCTGCGGCTTGGCTTGAAGAACTTGACGGCGAACGGCATTAGGAAGTTGTAAAACAGCAGGTCGATCGGAAACTCGAGCACCGGCTCGTTGGACGAGTAGTGAATCGGTAAGACCGGAAGGGACACAGACAAGCCCCATACGACGCCACCGAGACAGACGACAACCAGAGCGCCGTAGACGAACGCCGAAAACAATATCTTACGCAGCTGCGTCGTTACGTTACGCTCCAGCACGTCCCGCACCGGATGAAACTCGGGGTCATCCGGATCGCGGATGAAGTAGAGCACGCCCTTGCGCATAATCTTGCGGCACATGGACACAAAGAGCGCAAAGTGGAACATGTAGCCGGTGCCAATGAACCAGTGCACAAATATGGATGTGACCGGGTAGTTGAGGGTGAAGAGAAGGCGGGATTTGAGCGTCGTGTGTTCGAAGAGCGGGAGCAGAGCGACGTCGAGAAGCATGCCGCAGTAGAGGGGAAAGACGAGCATCTCAATGCTGATGATGAGAATGACCTTCATGACCCCGCTTGCTTGGTTGAGTCCGTCAATGATGGACGCTTCCCACTCTTGCGCTGCCTGGGTGGTAGAAAGGGGAGCACCTCGCCGCAGATAGAGCGCGGCCATGAGCGAGATGGCGATGTACCCCGCGAGCGTGGCCCAGAACCTGTCCATGCCGGCCCAGTAGGCAAGCTCGTGATTGATCGTGTCCGTATTTTTGGGCAGGTCGAAATTGAGAACCCACGAAGTCGGATTGAAGACGGTTGGTAACAATCGCTTCACAAACACTAGTATTTTTGCGGCTGCGGCATATGCTTCCGCACCTTTGACGGTATAGTCGCCTCCGAAGAAGAACTCAACGAAGTGCCACAAGCTTGACAAGGCCAGGACGATGCGGTCCTTCAGCACGAACAACGCAGCGTGGCTGATGGCAGAGAAATTGCGCACTTCCGATGCAGATATCAGGGGCAACTCAGTCACGAAGCCGGCCCCGATCCTGTTTGCAGCGCCGAGCGCCATAAACCACGACGCATTGACGGCCCTCAGCGAGTAGTCGGCGACGGACGACAGCCACAGCGCCCGGCTCAGCAAGTAGAATGACTCGGAGATGGTCGAGGATGCCAAGCCTAAGAATAGCAGAAGGCAGTCCTGGAGAAACTTGGAGAGGCTAAAGAGCATCCGAGCGATGCGCATGGGGTTGGCAAGTCCCCATATCGTGACGCGGCCGATGTTGTACGGGATGAAGACGCCGACGAAGATGGTGATACTGACGAGAAATGCGCAGAATATGGCATTCTGGAACAGGCCGGCGACCGGGCCGCGCATCCCGAGAAGCTCCAAAATGCCTTCCAGGTCCTCCGCATCTTCAATCGCTTCGGCGTCGAGTCCACCCGCTGCATCGGCACCTTGCCGATCCTGCCCCGCTTCGTTGGCCGGCGCGTTTTCCACGACTTCCTCCTCGGGTTCATCTTCGGCAAAATCGCCAAGGAAATCAACAGGAGCAAGGTCATCTGGATCAATAGCGTCAACCTGCCGCCACATAAAATCGGCAATCCGGCCTATGAAACCTGCGGGGCCCCGTGCATTGGGGGCTTGGGGCACTGGCTGCGCGTCCGCTCGGTTTGGAGAATCGGGGCCAACGGGCAGGGCCTGCGAAGAATCATCGGTTGAGGCCCCGCGGTCGCGAGGTGCGGTCGCGTCGCTTGAGGATTCTGGTGCCTCCCAAGCTGGGAAGGCGTGTTCGGACGGCCTTTGAATCCCAGATTCGGGAACCACCGAATCTCGAGATGGGGGGTCTGGAGGTAGGTCTGTAAAGGACCAGTTGTTGTTTGCAAAGGGGTTGACTGTGTTATTGATCAAAGGGCCGTCAGTATGCGCCCTCGGCCGCAAGGGGAGGCCCATCGGCTGGCCCCAGGTGTCTTCTGCATCTTCTACCAGTATCTCTTTCCCCTTGGAGTTGTTTTCCTCGCTTGTCTCTGACTCGTCGACTAGTGGACCGAACGGATTGGTATCCGACTTCTCTTCACGCAGGGCTACTGATCCCGAAGGCTCAGCCTGGTCAGTTCTGACTGCGTCGTTGTCTCGCTGGCGTGCCATCATAGATCTGGTCAACCGCATCCAATGGTCCAACTTGACCTCGAGGTTGCGCTCCCGCGCGATCCTCAAAACCTCTTCCAGGTTACCGCCCGCCTCGCGGTATATGTCGAGGTACTCTTGTATTGTCGTCCGATCAAGTCCTTGCATGTCATTTCCTTGGGCCGGGATAGTCGGTGGCACGAGATTTGGGGACATCGGCCGTGAAGAGGATTCGGCCGGTTCGTCAGGGAGACGGTCGCGGAGGGTGGCCCTCAGATCTTCGTCCGCAGTCTCGCTGTTTGTATCGTCGAAAGCATATGTCGTCTCGTCTAGAACATCCTCAAACTGTTCGTCATCTGGTTCCGCTTCGGCCTGGACTTCAGCGTTGGCCGGCTCCACAGCCGCGGGTTGCACCGGGTTCTCAACCGCGGCGAAGGCGGCACGCATGTTGATCTCGGGCTGCTGCTGTACAACGTAGTCTCGAACCAAGATGATAAGGATAAAGCACACTATGACTAGGATGGTGATGATCTGGCCCTCCAGCACGTGAATGACCGCCCGGTTGATGGACGGATGTCGCGTTAGGTTGCGGAGAAAGTCGACGTCGCTGAGCAGGGACTTGTGATATAAGCTCGGCGTCGGCGCGGCCCCAGTCGCGTTTAAACCGACAGCGGGCTTGTCTCTGGTGGCCACGGGGCCGAAGAATAGTCGCAGGATGGCGGAATAGATGGGGTCGCTGGATGTCAGCTTGATGCCATATAGGCCCTTGACCAACCTTGCGGATTCCGGCGGGAGGTTGTCGATCACACCCCCAATCGAGGCGACGGTGGTAGTCGCCGCAAATAGCGGACTGGAGGGGCACACGTTGGAGTTGTGCGAGGCTCCAGCAATCAAGTCAAACTCGCCACTACCCACTCCGGAGACGACCGCCTTCCCGCCCAGCCCCTCGTCGCTGATCCAGAACAGAAACGACCATATGGTGCGCATCAAATAGGGCAACCAAACCAACCAAACGTTGGCGACCAATGCAGCCCTCATCCAGACAAGCAGGTTGCGGAGCAGATACTTGGCTGTGTGCCGGAGAAACACATGGACTGGTAGGGATTTCGGCATGTTGGGATCGTAAAGCTTGGTGAAGCGGAAAGAGGTCTTACACAGCTCGCAGTGCTTCTTCTGCGAGTGTGAAAGCCACTCCATCAAGCAGTCCTGGTGGACATACTTGATGCTCCCGCTGCATTTGCAGGGGAAGAAGAGCGGCTCGTCTTCTGAGCCCTCTCCCCTGCATATGCGGCATGTGTCAGGATCGGAAGTCTGCGAGTCTGGGGGGTTCGTTCGAAAGCCCTTCGTAGCCGAGGACGATATCCGGCGCCGCGTATTTGGAAACCGAGTCGGGTCGGGCGCCGGAAAGGGTTCGGGGAGGCCATCCATTACGGCGTCGAGGGTCGGGTCGGGCGGCTGGTTAACGGGCACGCCATTCGACGTCATGACGAGATAAGCCTAGCTCCCATCAGGGAGACGGGCGGGAGGATAATGGTCGGCAGGATCTCGATGGTGCCGGCGATCGTTCTCGTCGTTGCCAAAAGGCCGTCGCTGAACGTCGCTTAGGAAAGTCGGTAGCGGCCGTGGAACAATCGAGGAAAACACAGCAACGGCCAGTGAAAATCGAGGTGTATCAAAAATAACCACTTTTCCCTATCCGTATTGAAGGGACGCCAGACGAGCAGTGCTGACCAAACGCAGAATCCTCGTGCGTTTGTCGTCGTTGTTGGAGATGGCGAATCGAAAAAACGTCTATCCAGCGTTGGAAACATGAACACGGTGTACTTACCCCACAGAGGCCTGGCCAGCATCAGCCAATAGTGCGCCAAGAAACCGGGGGCAACGCGGGCAGTGCACGTGCCTCACAGCAAAGAACAATGACTTCACGAGTCCGAACTAGCTTACTATGTAGGTAGGTAGTGTTAAGGTGCCGGCGCGGCAGGAAGGTACCGAGTGGATGTACTGTACAGTACGCGAGGTAAGGTATCTTACAAAGTAAGTTACTGTGAGGAATGTCTGAAATATGGCAGGGGCGGATAACGGGGCCTAAGCAACCCCCTTGCAGCACCTGGGGCGTTTTATGCTGCTCGACTTTTTCGCATAGCGACAGCCAACAAACAAGTGGCACAAAAATTCGAGGTATATACCGTACGTATGCAGTATGTGTGGATGAAAACTATGCCGCGATATCTAGTGTCTTCCCAATAACTGTTGCCTACTTGGTGCGCTCGCAGGTCTTGGGGTTATTTATTGACCCGGAACTTCCTGCCAGATAAGTCTCGGCTCAGCTGCCAGATGCAGGGTTGGACAGGACAAAGGTCTGCTCGAAACAGCATGGGCAATTCCTCGAACACACCCCGGAATGAGGACGGAGAGCGATTGCCGAGACTCCTGAGACAGTTTGGTAGGATCCCGAGAGATAAAATAAAACAGGATTAGCTCTTCGAATTTTAAGTCAATTGAAACCCGAGCCCATAAACTTGTTTAAGGCCAGGAGCAGCTGAACTCTCTCTTTTTTATTCCCTTTCCTCCCTCGAGATCGGCGGGAGTGCTGCGAATGACGTGCATCGGTGCGTGGGGCAAGTCACTGCTGCTGCGTCACGCCAACACCGAAAACCAAAGCTTCTGCTTGATTGACGTTAGGCGACACCATCACCGAACAGCCCGGGACAAAGCCCGGAGCATCGCAAAAGTTGCTTTGAAGGCTATCCTTCTTGCGTCGGACGTTTTCTTTTAACACAGAAAAGAAGCTTCCTGACGTTGCTACCCGGATTCCTTCGACAACCTTTTAGGGCTTCGATTCCCTGCTCTTGGCTTCGCGATAAGCAGGCAGCTCATGCGATAAACCAAAGGGAAATCGAGGTGCGAATAGCGAGCAATTCCTCCGAGGTTCGTTTTCACCGGCATCGACCGATCAACTACAAATTGACCAGCACCAAGCTGCCCAAGCTGCTCACCCATCGCGCGTTCGACAAGAGCTCACTGTGCGATCCCACAGGACGCTATTGAGCTACAGATACCACGAGGACACGGACGCCTTTCGGTCGCGCGACGCATTGTCGCGGCTTTTGGTGATCAGCCTGGTGCTGAACCACGCCACATCATGGACGACACGAACGGCACTCCGAGGACCTCAAGTTCCTCGAGCTCGAGGGCGGCGAACGGTATCAATGGCGCAACCAAGTCCCCAGTGAACGGGCACGCGCCGAGCAATAAGACGAGGACGAAACCCCGCGGGCCCGGATTGTTCTCCCGAACATTCAGCATCGCCGCACGGTAAGCCCGCCCCCGTCAGCCATGATCTGTCTGCCTTCACGTCCACTGACCGTCTTATATAGGCTGCTGACATGGTACACCATCCTGACGATTCTATTTCGATGCCCCGCAAGCCTGGACGCCTGCGACGACACTTCTCCGCGCATCTGCAAGCCCTATTTCCAGCTCAAACACGTCGTCGCGCCCCATGTCGAGCCATACTATGACGCGTATGCGGCACCATACGTCGAGGCGGTGCGGCCCTACTATAACATCGTCGACCAAAAAATCATTGCGCCGAGCTGGGGCTATGCGAGGCAGTACGGCGCCCCGCGCCTGCAGCAGGTGCAGGCGTTCGCAGAAGTCCAGTGGGAGAAGACGGTCCAGCCTCAGGTGAAAAGGTATCAGAGTCTTGCCAGAGCGCAGTACGACGAAAAACTGGCTCCCCACGTCAACACCATCACAACCGCCCTTGGCCCATACTACGAGATTGCGCGAACCAACAGCCTCCAAACCTACCACGAATTCCTGGTGCCCGCGTATCTTTACATGCAGCCGTACCTGGTGGAGGGGTACCGCGCGACGTCGAATTTTGCCAGCAACACCATCTTCCCAACCTGCGCCTGGACATGGAACAAGACCTACAATTTCCTGAATGGAACGGTCGGACCACAGATCAGGGCTATCTATGTCGAGAATGTCGAGCCCCAGCTTGTCAAGATAGGCAAGCGCCTGGGTCGTTACAGCACCGGCAAGAAGTCCGTCCCCAAGCCACCGACTGATTCCTCAACCAGCGCCTCGGTCAAGACCACGTCCTCGTTTACTAAGCCTGCGGTCTCGGTTACTGCCACCTCCACGTCGGTATATGCGCCGTCGTCATCATCGTCAACCAGCGCCACTGAGACCAAGAAGGATCGCGCCGCTGCTGAGTCTCCTAGATTGAGGTCGACGTTGCAGCCCATCCCCCCTCCCGAGGTTGACGAGAACCTCGAAAAGGAGGACCCCAGACGCCGCGAGACCCGGGAAATCGTGGCGGCCGACCTCAAGGATTGGCAGGAGCGGTATGCCAAGGCCGCCGATGAGGCTGCTGCCGAGATCGACGATCGGGTCCAGGAAATTACGAAGACCATGATGCGGCAGAACGCGAGGGTCACGGGCAAAGCCCACCTCGACCGGCTGCAGTCAACTGCCGTTGACGAGCTTGGCGCCCTTCGGAGCGCCATTATCGAGATCATCGGGACTGTAAAGAAGGGCGGCGCGACGCCTGAAGACGCCCAAGATCAGATTGTCAAGGCTGTCCGAAAGGCGGGCTTGGCAGTTAAGGAGAAGGGACAGGCAGTACGCACATGGCGCGAAGAGTATGAGAAGGAGCTTCAGAACTCTGTCACGCAAGCCGCTGAGACTCACTTTACAATCCTGGAGAACATTCGAGATTTGGCCCTCCAGAAGATTGGCATGAAGTGGGCATGGACCGACGGCATCACGTACAAGGACTGGGCCAAGTATCATCAACTCAAAGGCCGATTTGACGAGTGGAAGAACGATCTCCGGAACCATGTCATCAGCCACCCTAGTATCGAGGTTGCCCAGATCGAGGCGGCGAATATCGAAGATGAAGCGATGGAAGTTGCCGCCTCAACTGCCAAGGAGCTCGCCCGCCTGAAGCAGGTCGCTAATTGGAAGCTGACTGCTGGCGACGATACTCCCGAGTTTGACAGCACCTTGATGCAGCAGGCTGCTGAGGCAGTTGAGGCTGCGAAATTGGCTGCGGCTAGCGCGGCTGAAGCGATTGGCAACGTTGCCAAGGAGGCCAAGGACTCGGTGTTAGACGGGATAAGCGAAGGCGTCAGTCTTGTCTCTGAGGCTGCGAATCAGGCGTCCAGCGCCGTTCTTGGGTCGAAAGAAGCCGAGGGCGGTTCCGAGGAGCAAGGAGCGGACTCGGAGGACGTCTCCATAGCCTCTGAAACTTCGGATCCGTCGTCCGAACCTGCCGTCGAAGCCTCCTTGGTCCTAGAAGACTCACAATCTAGTCCAACGGAGGTGCCTCGAACTGAAGATGCCACCAAATTAGGGGTTGTCGCTTCTAGCGAAGACGCTTCCGAACCGGGCGAGCAGGCAACGGCCCGAGCTGTGGATCCGAGCTCAGAGCTCTCGGTTGCTTCAGAGGAACTCTCAAGCGTTGCCGATGCTACATCCGAGCCGACCCCAATTGTCGCAGACCAACCGGAAATCGTAGAGCAACCCGAAAATGCCTCGAGCATGATCTTCGAGACCCCAGTAATCCTTGGCAATTCTACTGAGGAGGTGGAAGATGTCGGAGAGGACAAGGCTAGCCCGGTTGAGTTACCCACTGAGCAGAGCGGGTCAACCGAAGAACACGAGGACAACGGGGATCTGGGTGTGGAAGAAGATGCCCTGCCCGTCTCCGAGACGGCGACCGTGAGGCCAGCGATCTTCGGTGCGGCCGCCCAATCCGTCCCCAACCGGAGACCGATACTCGACGAGGACACGCTGGACGATGATGTGTCGGCGGCCATGGAGTCCATGCGCGAGGACCTGAAGTCGGCCTACACGTCGGCCATGTCGCTCGCCAATGACCAGTACTCGCAAGCCCTGTCTATAGTATCTGCCCAAATTCGCGGTACCCCGGAGCCGGCCCACGAAAAGTTGCTGGCGTCCGTCACGGCCGCTTACAGCAAGGCCATGGCCTCGGCAAGCTCCCGTCTCGACGACGCGATCAAGGGCGCGTCGGACCAGCTCTATGGCTCTACAACAACCAAGTCTGGCATCCTGCCTACCGAACTCCCGGTACCTGCGGTAGAGTGGTCACAAATCCAGTCTATCGCGTCTGAGCGGCTGCAGCAGGGCCTTCAGTGGGCCGAAGAACAGTACGAGAGCGCCAAGGTCGCGGTCGGCCTGGCCGAGGCTACCGACGCTGTCAAGGACAAGGCATCTGGCCTCAAAGATGAATTGTGAGAAGTGCAGGGGGAGCTGAGAGTTCGTGAGGGGAGAAGAAAAGACTTCAAAGATGGAACAAAACAAAATAAAGAGCGTGGGGGAAGGGAAAGACCTGGGGATGATGCGAGATGATGATTACGCGTTCCGAGAAATCCCTGGCATATCTTAGTGACGCAGCAAGAGCTTGTCTATAAACCGGGAGTGAAAGAGGTGAGGGTGGGATGACGGGTCGATCGGATGGAGGTGGCAGCTAAGCTATTTGTATCATGGGCTTTCCTTTGTTGTATCACCATCTTATACCCTCTCTTTACACGGCCTACAAGTCCTGTGTCCTTGTCATGTCAGATCTTGTATGGGTGTTGGCGCCGGCGACCGGTCTACGTTTAATTACATCGCTTGAGTCAATGGAGCAGGTCCGACATAACATGTTTCTACCCAGGGAGCGCGAGTGGACGAAGCAAGACGACTTTCCATAGTTACGAAATTATATACGCTGAACATCAAAAAATAATGCAAGAATTACATCCGACGGGAAAGTTTTAATCCATCAGTGGTATCAAGCAATCCATCCCATCATGCCGACCGGAACGTCCTTTTCAGACAGCTGCATATCCATGAACTCCTTGGTGGGAGGCAATTCTACTTCGACTCCTTCATCGTAAGATTCATCATCATGGTCGTGGCGAGTGCTCTTCCCCGGCGCAGGTGTTAGCGCATCAACATCGTCCTGCTGCTGCTGCGGAGGATGCGCCAGATACGAGCTCCGCTGGCTCAACCGGGACCGCCTACTCTGGACCGACTGCCGGTTCTGTTGCAGCGGCGACACGAGGCTCGACGCCGCGTCCTCGCTGTCGTCGTCGTCCAGTTCCGAACCCTGTTCCGACACGCGGCTCAGCCCGCTCGCCCTGCTGAGCCGACTCGACTGCGTCGACATCCGCGCGCTGCCCCTCTTCTCCCGCGTCGTCGGCCCCGCCAGCGTCGACAACGGCTTGCGCGAGAATATGATCTCCCCTCCAGGCAGGCGGATTTCGTTCGCCTCCAGCGTCTCGGCGATGTCCAGCATCAGCACGTCCATCGGGCAGATGTACGCGACCCGCTTCCGCTCGCTCCACGCCAGGATGTGCCCGCACACGGCGCCCTGCTCGCGGTCGACCACCCACGCGCCGCTATCACCGGGGATGCCCATCGGGAGGACGGGCCGCCGTGGGCGGGGATAGGATCGGGACTGGGGCGGATACGTTCCTGCGACTTGGTAAATGTGGCTCGGGGAGACGCGGCCGTAGATCTTGACCGACGCGATGGCTTGCAAGACCTGGCCGGTCTGCAAGCCGCTTGTGCGCGCCATGCACTGCACCTCGAGACCCGGCAGGCTGGACGAGGGGACGACCGACGTTGGGTGGACAAAGGAAAACTCGTTGCCTTCGTCATCTGCGGGTTCGCTTTCCCAAGACATCCGCCGCCGGCCCTCAGATTTGGGCGCGGGAGTTAGGGTCGGGATGAGGTTTCCGTCTGGGGCTCGATCCTCGTTGAACTCGAACAAGGCCCAATCGATTTCGTGGAGCAGGCCATTCTCGGTGCGGCGGCGGATCCCGCTGGATGCATACACCTCCCCGACGGAGTAGGTGTCCAGGTGGTCTTCGTCCTCCGTCTCGGCGGAGGGGTAGAAGCCCTCTGGGACATCGTCGAGTGCCGGCTGCGTGATGATGTACCCATCGCCACAACCCGGCTCGACGCCCGGAATGTCACCAGGCTCGGTGAACTGCTCGTCCTCCTCCTCCTCCTCCTCCTCCTCCTCCCCATCCGAGTAGTCGCTGGTGATGGCCGATTCGGACAGAGTGTCTAAGTCCGAGTCCGAAAACTCGCAGGCGTAGACCTCGCTCCCGCTGTCGGGGTCCGGCTCGCTGTGTTCGTACTGCTCAGCATACCAAGCCGCCAGGTCGGACCTCGGTCCGGCCATGCTTCTGGAGGGGCCGCCCTTTCCCGCTTGAACTACCTGGTCTGGATCATCCAGCATGTGGTGAACAGTCATCCCGTACTGCTTATTGTCCACCATGATCAGACCGCCGAGGCTCACCGGTGGGAGATGGCGGTCGCCGATCCAGGCCCCAATGCTGGCACCATTTCTCGGTCGCTCCTGAAATCCTGGATTAGCCGCCACGACCTCCTCTTGTCCTTCGTCAACTGACTTCGCCATGCTCCGGCTGGGCTGCTTTCGTGACCGGAGGACTTGGCCCCGGCACACCTTGAGCGCCACGCCGGCAGTGCCGTCGAATAGGTTACCCAGCTTCTTCTTCAGAATGGCTTTGACCTTTCCCACGGAAGTGCAGACAACAAGAACCGTCGGCTTGGTCTGCTGCGGGCTCTCGCCAATCGACTCGAGCGATATCTCGACCGATTCGGGATTCTTGCGATAGAAGTGGCGCAGGGCAGAGTTAATCTGGGGCATGAAGACCGTGTTCCACTTCTCGATTATGTCCGGAGGGAGGGGGGCGTGTGGATAGAGCCGCATCTTCTTGGACGACCTTATGGACTCCTCGGCTGTGCTGTCGTTAGTCCGGGTCCCTAGTATGTTGGGAAAGATGATGAACGCACCTTGACTTTCCGCTTGCGCCTCTTCCTGGGATGACTCGACCGCACTGCGTTGTTCAGGCTTGCTTTCCGGTTTCTGGGACGAGGGCGAATCCTCGGACTTGCGCACTGAAGGGCCCGCCGTGGCGGGCTGCACGGGCTCTGGACGAGGCTCGCCAAGGTCATCGCCCAGCCGCTCTTCTAGGTTGCTGACGCCATCCAGGATACAGCAGGCCTCTAGGTACCTGCTCGCCTTGAACTGAACGCGTGACACAATCTGCTCGGTGGTTTGACCCCCAGCGATCTCTTGGTCAACGGCATTCCAGCAGGTCTGAACGGCCTTCATGTAGAGCGAGCCGCAGCGGATTGCGAGCTGTTCCAGGACCGACTCCGGCAGGGTCGGCGACTCCGTATTTGGCACCAGGTTCTCGAGCTTGGTCCAGAGACCGACGGACAGGAGGATCATGGCGAGGGAGTAGAGGTCAAAGGTCTTGGAGTCTGCATTATTGGCCAAGGGCGACAGGGTGCTGTTTCTGGGGTCGAGCGGGTGCTTGTACAAGGAGTAGGGCTTGGGGGCGTCCTGCGACTGCGGGTCCGAGAAGATGTCAAAGGACGATATCAGGGGCCGCCTGATGTCTACCTCGCCTTGTGTGATCCCGCTGACCTCGGGGTCTGTTCCGACCGCATTGCAAAACGAGATGTTCTCGCTGATGAGGTTTCCGTGGGTGATGCCCCGCGCGTGCATGTCAAAGACGGTGTTCGCGAGGTTAGCGGCGAGCCGGAACTTGGCTTCGAGCTTAGGCTCGAAATCTGGGCGGGCTAGCAGGTCGGAAAGTGAGCATAAGTTGTAGAGGGGATTCTGGGTGAGGTGCTCAAAGGTGACGGGGTTGAAAGTCCGCGGAAACTGGTAGACGAGGCCGAACCTGGAGTTGTCCATGTCCTCGAAGTAGCCCAGCAGGCGCGGCAAGCCCGTCCACGACCCGGGTGGCCGTTGCGGCTCCTGCTGCAGACCGGCCGACACCTTCTCGAAACGCCCCATGGATGGCGAGATGCCCGTCATCGAGTAGATGGGGTCGAAGGGGGCGTACTCGAGAAGCAGCGGAGCATGCGGCTGTCGCCCGCCGGCTGTGCTCTGTGTTAGCTCGGCGTAGGCTTGCTTGCTCATGAACACAATCTCGCGAGGGCGCTCCTGCTCAGCAAGCTCCGTCATGGGCTCGGCCTGCAAGGAGCGTAGGTTGGTCAACGACTTGGGATCGATCTGTCGGGGCGTCTGGATCCTGGACGACTCGAACGGGCGCAGGTCCTCTGGGGCGGGAGTCGGGGCAGGCATTCTCTGACGCAGAGCGGCCGAGGCCTGCGATGACCTCGTCCGAGAGAGATCATACAGAGTGTCGATGGAGGTGGTCAGATCGCGGATGAGATCCTCGAACCGATTCTTGTCCCAGACAACCATCCGGATCTTCTCGCCCTTCTTCGCGGCTTCCTCGGGCTCGACCTTCTCACCCGCCAAGCGGCGCGAGCTGTGCCAAAGCGGCTCGGCCTCGGCGAGAATGTCCTTGATGGTCGACATGATGCTGCCGACAACCTCACTGAGCCCGGCCTTGTTGAGGGACGAGTCTATCAGCACCTCGGCCGACTGGCTGGGATCGGACCACTCAAGACCCCAGGTGACAAGGCGGTCCTTCTGGATGCGCAACTTGCGGTGGAGCGCCTTGATCTCCGGATCAGCCTCGGCATGGTGGACGGGTTCTTTGACGAAGTCGGACGACTTTTTGGTGTCGTTGTACAACCGGCTCAGCCGGCGCTGGAAGGCCGGCAGCTGGACGCCGCCCATAGGGATGAAGGAGTCCATGGTGGGAGATCAAATGGCGAGCTGTCCAGATGGTTGATGGACAAGGAACAAAAGTCGGCCGCTTCGAGCGGCGGTCTCGTTTGGCGCCAAAACAGGATGTGAATGAACGTGATGATCAGTCCATGGGTTGCACAAAAGTGATTCGAAAGCTCCTCAATTTGGTTGCTCGGCTCCCGTTTGCGGTGAACGTAGCGCGGTTCCACCCAGGCCCGTTCGGCTGAGTAAGGTGTTGAAGAAGCGAGCGAGCGCGCTTTTGGGTGTGTGAGTGCTGACTGTCCGGTGAAGAAGCCGCGCGTTACGGTAGCAAGTGCAGCTTGTGAGCCCAAAGCTAGATGGGAGGGGTAATTAACTCCCTGATAAAATGGGACAGACAGACGGTTCTCGGGAATCCACGAGAGGGCGGGCGGGTTTGCCAAAAAGGACCTCCCTGCTGCAATTGACAGCCCTTAATAGAGACTCAGCGGGACCCCGGACGACAAACAGGAGAGGAGCTTTTACGATCCATGGCGTTGTTGAAGCGGCGACGACCTGTCGAGGCGAATTGCCATTTCGTTATTTCGGTGCCTACCAGAGAAGTGCGGAACGCTGCTGCCTGGTGCCTCAACCAATCCCGCACCAGCAACGCGTCCCGTTTGGGTTGCACCAAAGCCGTTGCCTTGGACCTGGCCTGGGTGCTGCACGTGATTTTGGCACCTGAAACGGGGCAATGTGGGGTCTGTTAGTCCGACTTGGCCGGCTCCGACAGACCCACTTCTCCGAAACGGCGACGAGCACATGGGTTTGTTTGGAGGATTGAAATCAATCGGATACCTCCGTCGTAGTGGCCTGAATCACACAGAAATATAGGACTTTTGTTTATTATCACAAATAAACAAGGTTGTTCGGCATCAACGTCTGTATTTTCGGAGATGAGATGTTGGGTCGAGCAGTTATGCGTAGTGTGCGGATAATAAGCTCTGCAAGTTGATGCTTAATTACATGGGCACAGTTCACGACTCAAAGGAGAACTCAGGGACTAGTATCGATAATTAAAGGCAGGCATGGGGCTAAAAAGCAATAGGCCAACGGTGTCAGATACCAGACGGGCTGGAAAAAGCTGATCAAGCCTCGGGGCATTAGTACCATGGCGATTTACCCCGTTGATGTCGGGAGTTGTACCCCCCAGCCTTTTCAAAAGATTCAACCACACGAAATAGAACGGGGGGTTATGGCAGACAAATTTCCACATGGGCCAAGTTTGTCGGATCATGGACGCGCTATCGCGGCATGCTTTTTCCCCCTTCCTCCCCCCTCAAAACAGAGCCCTGCAGCCTGTAGTTGGAAATTACTAAGCTTTCTCCCTTTGTGGAATGGATGGATGGATACGAAATCAACAATCTTCGGATCTCTGCTATAGTGGTGAGGATGGATTTGGAGGAAGAAGGAAGAGGTCGTCCAGGGCCATCCTGTAGGAAGATGTAGGTGGCTGCAACCCTGGTAGGGCTGGGAACCCTAGTAGGGCCCAGTCTACCACACCCTTCGATGCCTGCGAGAGTTCTAGTGGTCTACCGAAGGCTTCACCGCCATCTGGAGCTAAACCTTGGAGTTGTCTGATGCCTCAACACGGTTTTAGTGTCTCCTGAAAATCTTCGGCCTGGAGCGCGTGGTCATCATCCGCCACCTCTTCAATTCTCATGCCTACGAGATTCAGGCATAAAGATAGTGTTTTGCCCAAGTATTGTCGGTGATCCCCCGACACAACCGGCCATGGGTAGAAGGGGTTCGGTTTTGACAGAAATTAGCGGGTAATTAGATAGACCTTAGAGCCGATGCTACTTGGCCTGCACTCAAGAATGTCTTCATCCCATCTTCGCTTTCGGTGACTGGAGCAACCATCACCCGCTTTTGTTGCTTTGTACACGTTCAAAACAGGATGCAACTCACCAGCCTCATTGCCGCTTCTTCTTGCTCTGGTTGGCGCCACAAACGCCGCGCCAACCGCCGCGCCAACCGACGGCTTCCAGCACGCGGTCCAATTCCAGATGTGAAACTGGGACTGCCGTGCATCCGGTGCCCACACCTGGGGAACAGTCTCTCGTGCCGAACCGATCGACGAGTGTCTTCCTCTTTCTCTGAAGACACGCGCCCTCGAGATCAAAACGATTCGCGAGGGATGACGCGGTACGTTCGTCTCTTGACCACTGCGCACGAATCATTACCCCTAGTGCTATCCTTTGCGGTCGTGACCGACTGCCATATATCTACAAAGAAGCTGATCATGCCGATGTATCGTTATAATTAGTGACGGCTTTCCAGGACCCCTTGTGCGGTCATGAGAGGCCGTCCTGTAAAGAGACTAATACCGGGTGCCTCTGGACCGATCGCCCCTACAGAGCTTATAAGATCACCTGCGAGTAGTCGCACGCTCAGAACCGTCTTCATGAATCCCATGCGTTTTCAATAAACTGAGGTTATAACTAGTTGGACATGGAAGGCATTGTATCATTTGAAGCTATAGTCATGAGGTGCCGGGCGATGGCAATGCATCATATACGGCCGTCTGCGAGACCACGGTTGACGTGATCTGCAGCTCTTCGCCTCTTCAGCGGTCACACCATTCAACAACTTAGCGTCAATTCAAGACAATGAAGACGTTTTAAGGCGCGCCCGCAACATATACTATGTCTTGTGTCCGTTTCGGAGCTGTCTCCCCTATCTACCATAATTACCGAGGAACCTTATTTAATACCTGTAATAGAAGAGTAGTGTATTGAGGTAATGCACTGGCCCCCAAGAAACAGCGAGCTAGAACCTGGTGAAGGGGGCTCTTCCTTCGAGGTTGAGCAACTATACGATCCATTGCTCTAACCAGCATCCGTTGCCCTGTTTTATCCTGGTCGAGGTAGTCTCTGGATAGTGTACGTTATCACTTTCAACTCTCTTTGGTTGTTAGATTGCCTGGGACGGTTATGCGCCTTGTACGGCTCGTCATGGACAGAATGATCATCAAGGGGCAGAAGATAATAAAGTTGGAAGATCAATCCGTATTATTATTAATAATTAGGTACTTGCTCAGCCGTTACATAATTAATACACCTCCAATGGCTTCATGACGTTAAACCACCCGATTTACCTTCTCAATGGAGTGTATAATAGGCCGCCTCTCCTTAACCTCCACCACCGGAGGCCGGCCGCGGCAAGGCACAAAATGAAGACGACCACGCCGCCCATAGCTGCATACGCAACCGGGCCCGGTCCGGCCGGGAGGTCTATCAGGTTTTCATTCGTTTTCACGGGATGGAGCATCATGTTGGGAGCATAGATCTTCCCATCCTCGCTCCTCCAGAGCAGATACGGCAGGTCATCGCTATCGTTTCCGCCCCGGAACCCGCGGGAAAGCCACGCGTCGTAGATCTTGTCCGGGAAAGCAGACGAATACCAGAAGGACGCAGACGTGGTGATGTAGGCGTGCGGCGTGATTCGGTAGATTGCCTCGCCTCTGGCCATGCCGACCATGCCCGGCTTTTTGTGGGATTCGACGTCGCCAGGCCCGTTGTACATCTCGTTCATCTTGTCGAGAGGCCACTGCGGATCCCGGTAGACCGGATGCGGCGGCGCAACGAGCTTGAGGCCGTGCCAGAGCGCAAAGGACGGGAGAGTAACCTCGGAATGCACCGCGAGACCTTGGACGGCTTGGGCGTGGTGCGCGGCGAGCAGCAGCGTCCTACTGGCGCGGCCCATGGCTGGCTGGCACATCCAGCGCGGCGTTCCTGTGCCGGCTCTGAGCCCTTGGTACCAATGCCTCCACGCCCAGTCAACCATATACTGGACGTGCGTACAGGGGCCGACGGCGATGAAATCGGCCTCTTCGCCGACGCCCCACTCGAAGTTGTCGTCCCGGGGGTCGTCGACGGGCGGCCGCGGTCCGATGGGCTCAAAATCTTGGATTCTCATGTCCCACCCCAGGCCACCTCCGCCCTCAAGGGTCGCGTTGACAGCCGCGAGCAGGTCCGAGTAGTTGCCGTGGAACGTGGGCATGTAGAACCAAGTGCTCCGCTCTATCGACTGCTTGCGAGGCTGCGCGCGCGCAAAATCCGACATGGCCGCGAGATAGCGTCCTGCATGCCCCGTGAATCGAACGTCTAGCTCTAGCTGCCAGTAGTGGTCGAATTCCGGGTAGAACAATCCGAAGAGCTGGAGGGGCTGCATTACTTGGTACGTGGTGATGTGCGACTTGATTCTTGGATACCAACTTTGCAGCAGAGTCTCGTCGAACAGGACTGCCATGCCTTGGAATTCCGGGGGCACCAGCTCCCTGACAGCCCGCTGGTAGTTTTCTTCGCTGGAGAAGATATTCCGCTCCTTGTTCTTGACGTCGACGAGTATGAAGGCGGTGTACTCGCCACCATACCGCAGAGCTGTCTCTGCGATGGTCGCGCGAAGATTCACCAAGTCCTCCTTGGTATAGTTGTAGCCTTCAAAAGCGCGGAAGACGATGGCAGTTCGGGGCACGTGCTCAGCCGCTTGCGGATGGATAGCCGGCAGCCTCACCTCCTCGCCCGGCTTGCGCATACGGAAGCGTCTCTCAGTCGGACGTATTGGCGTTGTGTCCTTGAATCTCCGGGCGTTTCGCTCCAGGCATTGGTTTTGCAAGGCTGCCCAATCTGTCGAGTTCCAAGCCACTTTAATCCTGTCGTAAGACGGCTTCTCCTCCTCCCAGCCGTACGGTCCATAGCGTTCCGCAGCTGTCATCCAGGTCTGACCCAGGCCCAGAGTTTCGTGGGAGCCCACAAATGGGCGCGGATACGCTGCCATAAGCGGTCAGACTGAAAACTCGTGGAGGAGGGCGATAAATACATTAGCTTGTCAACTTACAGATATCGATGATGCTCTCACGCAGATTGTCATCGTTCTCCTCTGAGCCCAGGACTAATCCCCTTGGGCCAACACAGGGAACCCGCGGTGGCGCAAAGCTCCATTCTTTAATATTTGTCTCGCGGGGTGATGCCGTCTTGATGGCGGGCCTAGCATTGGGATCTGGCCGCCCGTGTGCTAATGGCAAAGGCTCGAGACGCGCGTCATCACGGGTCACGAGTAGTGTGCCCACCAGACCTAGCGACAGCGCAATAAAAAGCAAAGCCAAGACGCGAATTCGGGGGAACCCAACTTTAGTCATATCGTAGTCCCGGCTATGATTTCCCCAGTTATTGCGCTGTTGTACTTGCAGTACAAAAGCCAAAGGGGTTAGTGTATGTAGGTGTGACGTGCTCAAGCATGAGAACGAGCTAATGTGGATAGAATCGGGAGAACTGTGCTTGATTGGCAGGGAAGAATCCTTGTGTATGTAGCGGCCGGGATCTGCGGCGTGCACGGACAACCTACGGGTGTGATTGGGCAGGCGAAACAGAGCTGACTGCGAAAGGTATTGTATGTACAGTACGAATTACATACCATAAGTTGCGCAGTAACTACCCTAGCTAGGCGAAAGTCTCTACGAGTAGGGTCTTGAGTACTGTATGTACGTCCGTACATGCATCTGAGGTTGTGAAGGGAATTGCCCCTGGGAGGGTCAGGTAAGGTAGTTGCTGATCCACTTTCGGTTCCGTTGAGTGGCCCAGACCACAGCAGATTTTGCCCGATCTCGTCAGGCACGACAGGGCTGAGGCAGGCGCCGGGCGCCAGGGCGGTTCTCGCTCACCTACATACAAACCGAGTCAATCGGCTTTTCCCCCAGGTTAGCTCCGTCTTGATCCACCGTAGTGTATTGGCGGGTGCGGGGCGGCGGGACAAAACCTGTTTTGGCGTGCCTGGTTTCTTTGGCCAGACCAGGCCATCTCTTATTAGATGTTCAGCAAATTCGACCCTCCAAGATGGCGAGTCAACATGTGTTCCGGGCTCTCTACCGACAAAAGTGCGCAGGATGCTGGCCAGGTTCCATCCTTCAAACAAGTAGCCCTAGCCGTCGCTGACGCTTCCCGGGGACCCCGCCATCATGACCGCTCCTGTGGATAGCGACAGCACGGTCGCATCCGCCTCGCTGGCGACGTGCCCGAATGACGAGGTTCAGAGCTCAGAGCGCGCAAGGCAGCGCGAGATCGCAGCGTAAGTCGTGAGCCGTCAAGTTCTTGAATCCCTTCCCCGTGGCCCCGTTTCCCTTCCCTTTTTTTTTCCAATAATTATTATTATTAACGCAGTATACCTGCCCTTAGCTACTTTTCCGCGGCCTCTTTTCCTCCTGGTCTGCCTGCTGCGTTTCAGGAGAAGCCGTCGCTCTGTACTGATCCTACCCTCAATGCCCTTACTCAGCTGGGAGCCCTGCGTCTCAACGTCGACCGGCAATATCAATATGTCATCTGCGAGATGACGTGCTCGCATTCGTTTGTCGAGATGAAGTGCGACCCGGGTGACACGGTCGCGATAGGCGTCTGCAAGCTCCGCAACTGCGACGGTGTCTGTCCCGCCACCATGAAGGCCTTCATTGGATGAGACGGGAGAATGGGTGAAGACGGGTCCCGAAGAGATCGCCAACAGGACCCGGTATATCATCAACAATTTCAAGACACACCCCAACTACAAGGACTGACCATATGTGACCAACTATCCGTACTTCACCTCCTACCTGGACGATCTCCGCTGGCCTATCTGCTTGGAAGCTACTGCGTTGTCGATAGCAAGTTCAACAACTTTAACAACGACCACCTTGTCGATATCATGAATGAGATTGCCGCCGCCATCATGCCCCGCTTCGAAAACGTGAGAATTAGACAGAGTCGAGACAGGTCCGAGAAACTATGACGAGGCCTGAGCGGCTTCATAAAGCAGGAGCTTCCCGCTCTATCGCCTCCTCTCCGTGACGACGGGGCATTGGAAGACATTACGTTTCAGGCTCCCGGTCCTACGGGTTTGGCCTTGGGCAGGGCCGATGGGAAAGACGACTTTACTGACGGGACATCTTCTAACAACTCGGAACACCAGTAGGGACCGAGTATGGTATCGCTCTCGTCTCAAGAATCGACACAGTCTGGCCAGTCACTCGCTACTCCCCAGGAAGGGGCTTCCGAAGCACCGCCAATGACCCCGCGAGATGACTTGCGCACGAATCCCATGGAGGAGCAACTACTGGCCGCCATCGCCCATTCACCCGCGGAACGTTCACCTTCCCGATCGGCGAGTGTCCCCTCTGAGCACTCAGAGTCGCACGGCTTTATCAGTTCGGCGAACATCAAGATCACTTTCTTCAGGGCGGCCGCCACCATACGGCGGACCATGAATCTAGACTGCCGCATGTTCCTGGATGCCGTTCCAAGTTCCTACCTGGACCGACCGGACCAGCCGTCGCTCGACTCAAGGGACCCCCCACGCTCCCCAACAGAAGGGCCGTTTTGCGCAACAATAGTCAAGCCTGTCGCTGGCCACGGCACCGACGCTGCTACACATTCAAATTTTCAGCTGCCTGAAGTATCGCCGCATCGCTTCATTCAAGCATATCCGAGAGGCCATGTTTTCACTGCCGACGAACTTGGCCCTATTGACGACAGCTATGGCTTGGGAAAACCTTTTCAGTCACGACCCGCTGCCGATAAGAAGAGCTTGCGGCTGAGGAACGACATTACCGCACTCTTTCGTATCCTGCCCGCTGCCAAATACATCATCCTCCTCCCCTTGTGGCATTTTCAGCGGGAGTGCTGGTACACTGCCACATTCGGTTGGGTCGAAGACCCAATACGGGCCGTGAACGTTGGCGAGCTCGGTCTGATTTTAGCTTTCGGAAGCTCGGTCATGGCTGAAGTATCACGGCTGGAGACGCTGGCTGCCAGCCGTGCCAAGTCGGACTTTGTTTCGTCCCCCAGCCATGAGCTGCGAAGCCCGCTCCACGGTATCATGGCCAGCAGCGAACTGGTTCGTGAGGGAATATCGGACCGAACACTCTTGTCAACTCTCGACATGCCGGACTCGTGTGCTACCACTTTGCTCGATACTTTCAATAACCTACTTGACCATGCTGTCGTGACCCATTCTGGGCTTAAGCGCGGTTCCGGGGCATTGCTGACCTCGAGGATACGCGAAACGGACTTGGGAGCTCTGGTGAGGAGGTCGTGGAGGTCGTTAGAGTGGGACATCTCACAGGGAACGCGCTTCAGATGCATTCGAGGGGCGGCCAACGTCGACTTGCCAGTAGGGCACAGGGCTTGCCGAACCATCCCGTGTTCATCACGATACAGACCGAGAAACGCCAGTGGAAGCTTTCCATCGACGTGGGCGTTTGGAAACGTATTGTCATGAACGTCTTCGGAAATGCTATCAAGTACACCAGTGCCGGCCGCGTCGAGATTGTGCTGCGGGTTGTCAAGAGAACGGACAGGACAGGCAGAGAATCTGACTATGTGTCTTTTACGGTAGAGGACACGGGCGCAGGAATGAGTTCAGACTTTATCAAGTATCGCCTGTTCACGCCCTTCTCGCAAGAAGACAGCCATGCCCCAGGAATGGGCTTAGGCCTCAGCGTTGTACGGCAACTCGTTGCCGAATTGGGGGGCACCGTCAACATCAAGAGCTCTTTGGGCGTTGGCACCCTCGTTGAGGTCTTGGTCCCCCTTGGAGACTATGATGTGCTATCCCCAACTGAACAAGCCCTTGCGGATGGGGATGAATTACAGCTCGATGAGAAAACAGTGTGCGTCATTTCTCCTGACGCCTGCGCGGCTGTAGTCGGAGCAGACTTCAATTTCGGCAGCGAAGCCCGAAAATGGTGGGAGCTAATTAGTCGACAAAACAGTCAGATTCAATGCTGGAGGCTTCCTCGGCGCGCAAGTAGTGGCCGCAACCAAAGATTGTCCATTTCCCAGCGCTGATATCTACTTCCTAGACTGCAGCTCACTAAACGGACAAGCCGAAGAGGCCCGCAACAAGATTCTGCGTACGTGGCATGCCCGTGTGAGGCCCCTGGTGTTACTCTGTTCGGGAGCAGGGGCGTCATCATGTTTCAAACAAACAATTGTTCCTGATGAAGCCTGTCAAGATAAGTACGGTCAGGGAATTGTTGGACGAAGTCCAAACAGGGAGTAAAGGATAGGGAGGGTGGTTTCCTTGTTGGTAGAAACTCGACACATGGCTGGATTCAGTTGCTGTGGTCGCAGACCCAGTCGTTGCAACTGAGTACATACATTCGCCGCCCAGAGACATGATTAGCATTGGTTTGGCCGGGGCCAACATCTCTCAAAATCGGGCAATGCAACAACTTCCACATATCGGTAACAGCATCGATTCGGGTTCAACTGGGCCAACAATCAACCTACCTTACGGATGCACTGAACGCCCTGTGTGCATTGCATCTGTCGGGACTGGTGAACATTCCCGAGCAATTGCGTGGTTTCCAGTGAATACTTCACCGACAGGAGGTTGGTTTTTATGAGTGTACAAGCAAAACCAGCGACAGGGCTTATCCACGGGGGCGCGCTTGATATAATAATAATATAAATATCGACATCCCGACCACAGCTTCCAGGCCAAGTTGTAAAAACCTTCCCGTTCCATCCTCTGCGCTAACAGGATGCACGAGCGGCGTGGACCTGCTGGTGATCGGATTCCAGAAGTGAGAAGATTCGGAAGTGAAGGAACGTTCGAAACATGTAATTAGCGGGCAGATGAACTCCGCTGCCTCATTCGAGGTTTGATTCATTCGGACGCTCCCCTTGGACTTCGGTTGCTCAGCAGCCTTTCCCTCCTCGCAAATGCGACAGTGACCTTGGCCTCTTAGTTTGCTACTAGGATCTAAGTAAGCGTGAGAACTTAACAGGTCGGTCAACAACACCATTCTAACCTCATGTCTATTTGTTCTTAGGAATAACATCGGCTAATTATCCATAGCCACGTATCGTACCCAACGTCACTGCTACCGACGTCTGACCTTGAGTACTTAAGCAGCACATCAATAGTCATGGCGCTCAAATGACTGTTACCGTCATCACGTTGAAGACACCGAGAAGAGACGAAATGCTGCAACTCTGTTCAACAGGATGGGACTCGAAATCAATGCATGTAAGAGACAAATGGGGGCCCTGAAGAGGGATAATTATGAACAGCGGTCCGGCCGAGAGTAGGAAGGACACCTTGCGATGTCCGTCAGGTAGCTGACTCGGATGAACGACGAGCCGTCTGCATGCGCGGCTAACACCAGCTAATTATTTTCCAAGGCTGGGAGTATCGGCAATGAAAGCAAAGGTACAAGCACCAAGCTGCCCCAGCAGTCAACCGAGCAATCTGGGCGTTTGACTCGACTGCCATTGAAGCTGCAGCAGATGGTGTTCAGCTCAGCGAGGCTAACACCAAGGCATGGTTCACCACCCAGGGCAATTTGGTCGGAGGAAATGGCAAAGTGATTGGAGGAGTAATTAAATACAACAGCAGCCTGGATAATCGTACTCTCACCGTGCAATGACATTCGCACTCCGTGGGTCAACCTTCATTACACGAATTAGCAATGCTTGCGTCCTTAGATTCCATTATGCCGTCATCTTCTCCCTCGGCGCCTCCACGGATTAGACGTCATTGTATCCCAGCATCTTGGGCTCTTCGTCCCGCCATACAAGCCACGCCCAGACAGCCGAGGACGCGTAGCTGGTCGTGGTCGCATAGGAGCGCCCGTAGTCAGCGCGCTCAAAGACGGAGGGATCGGCGCGCTTCATGCGAGTAACGCTCTCGGGCGTGGCGATGGCGAGAAAGCGCTCCCGTTCCGGGCCCGGAGCCAGCGCTCTGTTTGTTTGTCTTGTTAGTGCCTTCTGTGCGCTGATAACGGGATCGATCTCATCAGGCAAGAAACACGGGAATGCTGCGCAGAGAAGAAACCCACAGGGCGTTCCCGAATATGCCATGACACAAGCTCGGCTCCTTCTTCAGAAGCCCCTGCATTCGGATGCACTCGCGCCCCCTCTCGATGGCGGCGTCGATCCGGTCGCGCAACTCCGGGAAGTGCGGGCGCAGCGCGGTCAGCGACAGCACGAAGCCCGGCGCGCCGTGGCAGAACTGCACCAGCCCCTTGCCGCGCGCGCCGCTCTCCTCGGAGCTGGGCCAGTTCCCATCGGGCAGCTGCATGTCCAGCAGCCGCTCCAGCACGGGCTGCAGCCTCCCCGCGAGCTCGGGCGACGTCAGCACCAGCTGGGTGACGATGCCGATGTCCCCGTGCACGGCGCCTAGGTACCGGCGCCCGTGCCACCTCCACCGGGGCCCGCGGTTCAGGATCGTGTTGGAGATCTCGGCGATGGCCGGGTCCACCAGCTCGCGGCTCGCCTCCCCGACCCAGGCGCGCACCATGCGCAGCAGGTACAGCGCCCCGGCACGCCCGTACAGCATCTCATCAGGGTACTCGTCGACGGCCAGCACCTGCGCGGCGCAATCGGCCACGAAGCGGCGGACGCTGTCACGCAGGCCCCCCGGCGACGACGACGACTCCCCTTCCTTCGCCGCCGCCGCCGCCGCCGCCGCCGCCGCGGCGCACCGCACCGCCTCGTACGCCATCTTCTCGTCAGCGATGCCGCAGCCGTGCGAGCCCAGGCGGAGGTTGTGGCCGCGCGAGCCGCCGGGGCCGAGATAGGCGCGGGCCCAGTCGGCGGCGGGGCGGCCCTGGAGCGTCAGGTCGGGGCGGCGCGCCGAAACGGTCAGCAGCAGGTAGGCGACGCCCGTCGGGCCGCTCCACAGGCCGTGCAGCGCCTCCTGCGGGTAGCGGCTGCGAGGGGGGTAGTTGGTCACGATGTCCTCGAGGGCGGCGCGCAGGTAGCCGTCGGTGGTGGAGGTGCCACCGCCGCCGCCGCCGCCGTCGTCGTCGAAGGCGGGGGTTGGCGGCGGCGAGATGGTTAGGTAGCGGTCGTTGTCGTCCATCGTGATCTGGTTTTCGGTTTTTTTTTTGTTTACTTTTTTCTTTTTGTTTCTATTTCCTCTCTCTCTTTTTTTCCGTTTGTTCTTAATCTGGTTATGTGATCAATCTCACATTGGGAAGTACCTACCTGCCTACCTTATCTTTTTCGTCGGTTGGCAGCACTGGCACCGATTGCGTTCCCCTTTCCTTCGCTTGACGCGAAGAAATTGAGGCGGTACGTTGTTCTCTCGGAAAGAGCAGGGTGTTGAAACGGGGTGGTATCAACTTGGGCAAAGATCAGCTTGGGCAAAGATCAACTCGGGAGGCACAAAGGGCAGCAGTGCAGAAACAGGTGAGAATGGGCTGTTCTGTTCAAAATGCTGTTTCACTGTTAAATAAATTGATTGGATCGATGAAAAGATAAGGCAGTCACGACCAGCAGGTCAGGTTGTCGTCATGGAAGGCGCTCCATGCGGAGCTCCAAGTTTCCATCGAATCTGCATGTGAGTTGGACTTACTTCGAAAGCCCGGAGGGAGCCCATCCTGGGTAGTGTGCCGCTAAAAAGGGACGGCCGGTCGGAAAAGGGTGCGGGGAGTGGGGCGCGGGGAGTGCGGGAGCGGGAACTGGCCCGAGAAACCTGAGAAACAAGGCCGGGGCCGAGTCTGGAACACTGAAACAACCTGCACCTGAACAGAGTAACCAATCGAAGCAGCGTGCGGGCGCCTCCGCGGTTTTTTTTTCTTCCTCTAATTTACATAATATTACAACTATCTCCTCTGACACGACTACTCCTTAGAAGACTCGTTCTTTGTGCGCTCGACGATCTTCTGTGCCTTCTTGGCCTTTTCCTCCACCAGCTTGCGCAGGTCGTTCTTGGTCTCGTCCAGCAATTGCTTAGCCTCGGAAGAGTGCTCGCTCACGGCCTCGCTCAGCAGCCCAATGTGATCCTGCAGCTTGCGCCCGGCGTCGTCGGATGACGCGCCCAGGAACTGCCCGAGCGCCGAAAGCCCCGTACGCCCGCCCGCCGCCTCGGAACCCTTATCCTTCGCCTTGTCGACCGCCTGCTTGACGTACTCCTCCACCTTGGCCGCGTCACCGCCATCGCCCAGGCTCTTGAGCTGCTTGAACAGCCCTGCCACGTTCCCTTGCTTGAGGACGTCGCGATTGTTGGTGACCAGCTCCCTCAGCTTGGGGCTCTTGTCGAGGTAAGGCTTGGCCTGCTCGAGGCTCTTGTCCCAGAACTCGTCGCCCGCCTTGCGCACCTGCTGAATTCGCTCCTGCACGATCTTGCGCACCTTATCCGCGTTCTCGGCCGAGAAACCCCTCGACAGCACGTCGTTGACCTGGGACCACGTCTCATCGACCAGCTTCCGGGCCTCGGGCCCGTACTGCGCGCCCATCTCCTTCAGCTCCCTGATCGACCCGCCCACCTTGTCGTTGAGCTGCGGGTGGCGCTGGAGGATCTGGTCCGCCGCACTGCCGCTGAGGCTGGCAATCTTCTTGGCCAGGTTGACCAGCGCGTCGTATGCCTTGGAGGCCGACTCGAGACTCAGCCCCGCCCGGGCCACGTCCTGGAACTCCCTGTACGTCTCGCTCACAATCTTGTCCACCTCTTCGGCGTGGCTCTCCCGGATGGCGGCGAGGTCATTGAATGCCGTGTCGACGTACTGGCGGCCCCCCGGTATCCAAATCACGTACGAGTAGCAGAACTGTTTGAGCTTGTCTACCGCCTCGTCGGTGGACGGCGTCTTGTCTCGTAGCGTGGCCGCTACTTGCTGATACTTGTTGTCGGCTTCCTTGGCTGCTGCGTTGATCTTGCGCGCCATCTTGCCGGTCGGTGTCATGAGGTAGATACCATAAAGGAGTCCCGCTCCCGCTACGCCGCCCATGACGCCCGATACGAAGTGAGATGAGGAGTAGGAGCTTGTCCCGCCGGTCGTAGAGGAAGATGCGGATGATGATGACTGGAAGCGGCGCCCCGTTCGCCGCGCCGCGCGAAGTGATGCTGAGCGGACAACAGGCGCTCCTCGCACCGGAAACCGTGATGTGAACATTGCGAAGCGGTTTTGGTGGTGTTATGTTGAGAAGAGAGGTGATGTGTTGTGTGGAGGTGTTTATGAAACGGTACAGCGGGTATTAGTCTGTACTACACTGATTAGGAAGTGTTGTTAATGTGATTTGGCAAAATCTTAAATCCTTCCAGGTTCAATGGCAAAGGATGCGAGTTATTTATAGAAGAAAAAGCCGATGGCATATTCCAGGGCTAGTTAATAACGAGGTTGGCGGGTGACGTCATGGCCCAGATTCGGATACATTTTCGCCTTCGCCATTAGAGTGCTCAGTCACAGACAGTTCTTCATCCAGCTTGGCGCTAGCTGCTTGTATGAGCCTTAATCACATAGTCTGGGTGACGAATGGGGAGACTGACTCCCAGGGTTATCTGCATTGCTTGGCGTTGCGATTTCTTCTTACGGGAATTCTCAGCATGGAGCAATCAAAGATTGTTTGGTTCTAGCCTCGCTGCCTCGTAAGCTGCGTTTTGCATGTTTACACTGAGCAAAAGCGACTGATGGACTGCAGTTGGTTGATCAGCTCACCGGCTCATTGGGCTCATTGGGCTCATCGGGCTCATCCGGCTCATCGGGCTCATCCGGCTCATCCAGCTCGTCAACTCACCGGGCTCATCTAGCTCATCGAGCTTATCGGGCTCATTGACTTCCTTGCAGAACTGCGTCAGTGGTAATGTAGAAATTGGAGCCGAGTGGGGCCAAGTATCGAAGTGGGATTTATTACCCCGTGGGAGGTGTACTTCAAAGATCACAAAACTGTGATCCCACAGGGAGCATACTTTGGGATCCCTGCGTCAACCATGGCTGCTCGCCCCGTTCCGCGACACCTGAGCCAATGCATTTCAGGAATTCCATGCCTTGCATTTCAAGTGGATTGAGAACTTGCACTATGGGGTCGGGTCCATATTAGCTCTGCATCAATCAGCCTCAGCTCGAGGAAGGGCCAGCTTCTCAATGGCGAACCTTGCATTGCTGCCTAGAGTGCACACATAATGACCCGGACAATAAATTATGCAAAGGGAATCATTGGACATGATTCTTCGCTGAAGTAGGTGAGAAGACCTAAACGCGTGAGTCTTGATAGACCATAAAAGCGTTCATGATCTCACAGCCTGAGCCGGGGCAATTCACCAAACGCGCCTGAAGCTCTAATTGAAACTGTCACCACTCCGCATCCCCGATCCGAATACCTGTGCTCTGCAATCGTAGTGACCGCCAGACCAGTAGGTAATACTGCTTCTCCGAGTGGTAACTTGGGCTGATGCCATTCACAGATGTGCACTTGGAAGAAAACTTTATGTACAGGCAAAAATGGGACTTGCCAATCGGAACTGGCCAGGCAACGAGAGCACAACTGCGGGAATAGTTGTGATGACCTTCAAGCCACAGGTTGGACGGTGGTGCGCGAAGGCACTTGCGCCGCCTGCAAATATGCAACCCCACCAGACAGTAGCGACACTGATTAATTGCTAAAAGGCGGGGCTTGGCACACAAATAGTATAAATATATTCCTCCGATAATCAACCGAAGCCCCATTTTTAAGCTGTGGACCCTTCTCTCGGTTCTCTTTTTGCTTGCTCTCCATCTACGACCCGCCTGTCTCTTGTTATATACAATGGCTCTCCAAGACCTACCGCTTGACAAGGTAAGAAGCCTAACAGCTCTTCTCCGACAGCTTTACTTATTTATTGAATGCCTCTAATCCGCCGTAGCGTGTTACCAGCATGCTCGAGAAACAAAGCCCCATGCGTATCGCCGTCTTTCTACGAAAGAAATCGCCCTTCTATTCCCTGAGGAACGACGAGGTGCTTGCCAAAGCATGCTCCACCCTCGGTATTGACCCGGTAGAAAGCCGTGCCAAGCTTATGACCGTCTGCAAATGGGACCGTCTAACCGTCTTTGTCTTTAACGTCTGGTATGACGGCTACGACTGGGCTACGGCACACCACAAGGTCGACCTTCCCGTTGTTCTTGTCGATTATGGGAAGAAAGTGTCCACTGTCAAGATATGCAGCCAAAACTTTTGCGACGAGGTTAACCATTTCGTCGCACGCCAGCACGAGCTCCACGGCTGGGATAGCAAGCCGCCCTATTTCGAGGACCATACGCTCCCGGGCGTAGTGCCAACATACCCAAATCCCCGCTGCGTCAAACTTATAGGCCCGGACGGCATTGCGCGCCGTCAAGTGAAGACACCGCCGCCGGGATCGACCGGCGTATACCCGCCCTAGGGTAATCGTGTTGTTTTTTCCTCCTCGGGGACAAGGAGGAGAACCTGCAGAATCTCTACAGACGGGGAAGCGTCAACGTCGATGGTGGCACCGCTGCCTGTAGCCTGTATGGCCCTCGGACGTGAGGCAGAAGTGTAGCAGGTTCGGTGGTGCGCCGTGTGTCTTCGACAAGATTGAGTAAGGTGGAGGACTTTGCATCCCAAGCTGTCGGCGCCGAGGACGACCTTGCACACAGGGACGTCGACGAGGAGCCGGCTCTTCCACAGTACCAGTGTGAGGAGGACGAAGAGCCTAGCCGGGAGTCCATGAGCCTCGCCACGAGCTTCACGTCGAGCTTCAGCGGGAGCCAGACCAGTTCGAAGCGAACGAGGGCACCCGACAGTCCACCGTCGAATTCCCAGCCACACAAGAAGCACGGCTCGGCCAGGAGAACACGCCAGAGCGCGTCTCCACGAGCGGCTGGGTCCTCCACGCAGGCCTCGACGTCTTCAGGATCTGCTATACCGCCGCCGGCGTCGACTAAGAAGTGGAGGTAGGAGTGAGACTCAGCACAGTTGGTACGATTTGAACGAGGATGGGAGTTGCATCTGGAACGATGGGAAGTCGTGCTGGCGCTATAGACTTGTATTGGCTTGAATAATCTGGAGTTCCTGTGCCTACGGACTTGGATAAGCGCTCTATGTGGCTTGCATTTGTTATTTCCCTTTCCGAGCAGCAACTCTGTACGATAGCGGCCCAGATGGAGCTCCTCTCACCCTCCATAGAGGAAGTTTTTCTATTCCGTGAAAGCACGAGGACTCGTAGGCCTGGGAACCTTCTGTTACTTCTGGTTGTCACCTTGGTGCGTTCACTAGCGCCCTTTGGACCGACTGCCAGAGCACGGGCCACAGCCAAAGTCACCTCTGGCTGCGAACGCTGCAGTGCCTGCTTTTCAATTTTCTGCAGGTCCATCAATCTGCGGAGCTCATACCTGAGTGTACTGTAATCGTTTCACACATTGTTTGCTCAGAGGAGCATTGCAGAATGTTGTTGAAAGATTAGTGATGTGCCAGATTTGGCTCTTCCTACTGTGTATATACATACGGAGTACATTAGTGAGTAATACATGACATCATGCTGGTGTTCAGGGTAATGATGTCATCAGCTGTTGCACGCATACTCTGTATTGCCGTACATGGTTAACCCTAACCCCGTTTTCGCAATTGCATCGGGTAGATACGGAGTACGGATGAAATTTATACACAGCACTCTTCCTGCAAGACTGAGCTGATTCTTCAACAAAAAAACATGACGGTATCCGTAGTCCCTCAATGCAGGGTTTTGGCGGAGACGCCCCGCATCGCCGGGTTCACGCTATGCTAAACGGATGTCCATACATGAGCTATATCTGACTACCCTTCTCATCCTTCCAAGTTGTTGCTAGATTTCTTACCCAATATTTCGTTTACGCGGCCGCATACCCGGTGCACTAGAGCAATCTGTATTCCGGAATCTGTCCGCTAGTCCGCTGCTCTCTGCGTATGTAGTCGGATTCCTCCGCTCTTGAGGAACCTTGTTCTCCAAGCCTTCCCCGCATTCCCCGCTTGCCAAGGACCCCAAAGGGAGGAGACACAGGGCACTCGGCTGCTTGCAAATTTCGCTTTTGGATTTACCATTCTACTTTTTGGACCCACTGCGGAATGGTTGGTGAGAGCCGTTTCTGGGCGTGCACCTCATGCATTCTGTAGCTCCCCGAAGGCCAAATTGTGTCCTCAAGTCAACAGCTTGCTCACGCGGATTGATTAACTGTTTTGTTTTGGTTTCTGCAGCTCGTTCTCAGACCGCCACCGAAAGAACGGAACCACGACCAACAACCATCGCCAAGTTGCAGTGTAGTGCTAATGCTGCGTCTCGGCAAAATACGACCTTCCATTTTATCCGGCGACGGTCTCTCTCGGGGGTCGCGGTGGAAGCCGGGTTGGAAGGCTCGGCCAGCGACTAAGTTGTGGCGGCTGAATTGCAGCAAACGTTAGCTCCCGCCTTGACGAAATGAGCCCCTGCAGAGCTGCTGCGAGTTGGACCAGGCACCTGCTGTTCAGAGCCCACCAGCTCGATCCACGGCCCGCTGCCCTGAGCCGCATCGGGTAACGCCCGCCACGCTACGCGCGTGCACATGGGGCGCAACAAGTGACAACCCCGGGTTCTGGAAGCGGGAGGGGAACGTCTCGCCCGGGCCAGGTAGCATCGACGCCAGCATCACAGCGGAGATTCCCCGGAATCTCGGTACGCTGCGAGGATGGGGGATTGCGGACCGCGGCCCTGCAGAGCGCGATCCTCGTGATTAAATAGGG
The DNA here is from genome assembly GCF_000226095.1 of Thermothelomyces thermophilus ATCC 42464. Classification (NCBI taxonomy): domain Eukaryota; kingdom Fungi; phylum Ascomycota; class Sordariomycetes; order Sordariales; family Chaetomiaceae; genus Thermothelomyces; species Thermothelomyces thermophilus. The sequence continues at coordinate 852,234 of NC_016475.1, forward strand.
TCGCTCTGCTCGCCGCTCTCTTGGGTTTGCTCTCGTCAAGCATCCTCCCCCACCTCGCGCCGCAAGTACGGTACAGGCCTGCAACCGAGGATCGAGCCCGTCAAAGAACGAGTCAAAATCAAGATGCATCTCTCCTCGTCTCTCCTCCTCCTCGCCGCCTTGCCCCTGGGCATCGCCGGCAAGGGCAAGGGCCACGGCCACGGCCCCCATACCGGGCTCCACACCCTCGCCAAGCAGGCCGGCCTCAAGTACTTCGGCTCTGCCACCGACTCTCCCGGCCAGCGTGAGCGCGCCGGCTACGAGGACAAGTACGCCCAGTACGACCAGATCATGTGGAAGTCGGGCGAGTTCGGCCTGACGACCCCGACCAACGGCCAAAAGGTTCGACATTAGACCTCCTGCCTGCGCTCCCTTCTTAACCCTAGACCTGCTTTCGCCCCGGGAAGGCCGCCTCGTTGCTAACCAGTTCTCGGCTCATTCTAGTGGCTGTTTACTGAGCCCGAGCGTGGCGTGTTCAACTTCACCGAGGGTGACATCGTGACGAACCTGGCCCGGAAGCACGGTTTCATGCAGCGGTGCCACGCGCTCGTCTGGCACAGCCAGCTCGCCCCTTGGGTCGAGTCGACCGAGTGGACGCCCGAGGAGCTGCGCCAGGTCATTGTCAACCACATCACCCACGTGGCCGGCTACTACAAGGGCAAGTGCTATGCCTGGGACGTCGTCAACGAGGCCCTGAACGAGGACGGCACCTACCGCGAGTCCGTCTTCTACAAGGTGCTCGGCGAGGACTACATCAAGCTGGCCTTCGAGACGGCCGCCAAGGTCGACCCCCACGCCAAGCTCTACTACAACGACTACAACCTCGAGTCCCCCAGCGCCAAGACCGAGGGCGCCAAGCGCATCGTCAAGATGCTCAAGGACGCCGGCATCCGCATCGACGGCGTCGGCCTGCAGGCCCACCTCGTCGCCGAGAGCCACCCGACCCTCGACGAGCACATCGATGCCATCAAGGGCTTCACCGAGCTCGGCGTCGAGGTCGCCCTGACCGAGCTCGACATCCGCCTCTCCATCCCGGCCAACGCCACCAACCTCGCCCAGCAGAGGGAGGCGTACAAGAACGTGAGTTTTTTTTATTTTATTTTTATCTTCCCTCTTGTTCTTCCATCCAACCCCCCCCCCCCCCCCCCTTTTGACGGTGCCCAGTCAGATTGCTCTTGATCGATGCTAACCTTTGTTCCTTCTCTTTGATAGGTCGTCGGCGCTTGCGTCCAGGTTCGCGGCTGCATTGGCGTGGAGATCTGGGACTTCTATGACCCCTTCAGCTGGGTCCCTGCCACCTTCCCCGGCCAGGGCGCCCCCCTGCTCTGGTTCGAGGACTTTTCCAAGCACCCCGCCTACGACGGCGTCGTCGAGGCCCTGACCAACAGGACCACGGGCGGGTGCAAGGGCAAGGGCAAGGGCAAGGGCAAGGTTTGGAAGGCCTAATAAGTGGTGTTGTGCGGGTCGTGTAGAGATTTAGGGAGAGGATTGGGTCCTTCGGTTCTTGTATCTAATTATTGTTCCGTACTATTAATTGCATTTCGATCTAAAGTTAGTGTTGAGCGGGTCGCCGCAGTCATGCGACATGCATGGCACGCTAAGCTCGGCCGAGCTCTCGGGATTAAAACGTATGTACGTACGAATGTATGTATATATGTGTATACATAGCAGGTATATACAGTCACATCCAAAAAGTGATTAGCCACATCAGGATTAGTAGGTCTTTTACACACCACCCCACCATCTTATAAGATATATAGTAATGGCAACACTAGGCATTTGAACATAGAAATAGGTCTCCTAATTCCTTGGAAAGTATAGAAAGAGCTTAGATATATAGGAAATTCAGTAGTATATAGCTCCTCCCTTGTTACAAATACATTCCTTATACCTATTCGTAAATGATAAGACTACCCTCTCCTAATCCTAGCGTGTCAGTCTATTCCACTCTTTATATAAGACCTCTTCTATATACCTAAGGTTATGAATTCTATAGTGCCGCTAGCTAATCTAAATCTTTATAATATACTAGAGGTTCTTAATAGGGTTTAAATCTACGCTCTAAGCTAGCTACTTTAGAGTAACTATCTATAATATAGCCTTATAGTTCCAAGTAACCTTTAAAGTATAATAAGCAGCCCTATCTTCCTACCAAACTACCTAGCCTTAAGCTTTAAAGACCTCTTTATAAAATAGGTAGGTATATTTATTAAAGATAAGCTAGATATATTAGCTAGAGTTTATTTAAGTCCTTTTAGGTAAGATAATTAACTTAGACTTATAATTTAAGGAAATAGCCCTCTAAATACCAAGTAAGGACCTCCTAGATTTAAAGCTTAGCTTTAGATTCTTACTCTTATATACTATACTAGTCTTTCTTTATACCTAAAGGGAGATTATATTAATGCCAAGTGTAATATACTAGCCTTATAGCAACTATAGATAAGCATATAATATTCTATTTAACTACCTTAGGGAGAAAAAGGAAGAAAAATATAAGAGTTATACAAAGGAGTGCCTTTTAACTAATATATATATATATAACCTAGGTGGGGCCTAGTTAGGCTCTAGGTTAGGCACTAACCAGGCCTTAGCTACGTATCTACTAGACGAGTTACAAACGAGTAACGAACGCTCTACAGACCCGTAGGGCGTACGTAAGTAAGGTAGGGTAGGTCTATTCCAGTGCCCAGGCAAAGCCTAGGCATTGTCTAGCCTAGGTGTAGCCCGGGCCTATAATATACCCCCCCTCTTCTCTTTTCGCGGTTGCCAGGCCGACCTGCCCCGTATTCTACCCCCGTGTTGGTCCCGTAAGCAGGTCCTGTGCCTTCTTTCCTTTGTCGCTATAACAATGTAACCTATACGTATAATGGCGTATTAAGCGTAAATAGGTAGCTATTCGAGTTCGAATAAAAGCTAAGCTCCTTCCTTTTGTTATTAGAATAATACGACCTATATATATGGTAGTGAGTTATATATATAATAAGTAGGTTGCCTAGGTCTTATATACTCCCTTATTACCTTCCTTCTAATGTCTATAAATACCCTCTCTTCTTCCTTCTTCTTCCTAATTCTCTCTCTTATAACTAACTCTCTTTTTCCTTTATACCTTTTAACTACTCTTTACCTCTTATAACTATACTTACTACCTATACCCTTATTATATCTTTAAGTTTTTTTTTAATTAGTATCTATCTAGTATATTAATGGTTATTAATTTACTTAGTAATAGTAATAATAGTCATTACCTTAATAGTAATAAGAATAAAGATTACTATATAAATTTTCCTTTTCTTATATTAATTTTTAGTTATTATATATATATATAAAGTATAGGTTAACTCTTTATTTTATAGTATAAGAATGCTAACCTTTCCTTTAATAAGTATACTATTAAAGGTAATTCTTCTAATAAGGAGTTTAAGCTATAGCCTAGGAAGTAATAATACTACCTATTATATATTAACCGACTTTTAAGAGGTAATAAGGTTAAGTATATCTAGGGTTAAGGCACTTCCCATATAATATACTATAAGAGCTATAGGAGCTATATTTAGGATCTATAGCTCTAGGCTAATAACCCTTACCTATATATAGGTATTAAGAAAATTATAGGTTATTATAATACTAGTACTACCCTTACCTCCCCTACCTATTATAAGACTATTAACTAGAGCGCCTATTATACTATCCTAATGCCTAAGCTCTCTATACTAGTATATTCATTCTCTATACTCTTTAAGGCTACTTAGTTTAACCGCTTACCTAGATAGGCTACCTTTACCCCTACCAAGGCTATAAATTCTTATTATTCTAGTAATAACTTCGCCTTAGTTATTACTACTACCGCCTCTAATACCCCTACCTACCATAATAACATCGTCTAGCTTACTACTAGCCCTAACCTTACCTTACAAGCTACTAGGCAGCTTATACACTATACTATAGTATAGAATAATAGTATACTATACTAGATATAGCATATTATCACGGAAATATGCATGCAAATGCCGCCTAAGCCACTGGCACAAATGAGCCAATCAAGTCAAAGGAACGAAAGGACCAATTATAGCATAGGAAGCATAGTGATCACTACGCTCACCAGTGATCAGAGTGATCACCGCCATACGATCACTCACGATCACCGTGATCAGGAATGATCACTAGGATTATATATACATATAGATAGTCACTCGTTATAGTAGACTCTAAGAGTTTACCAATAGTAACAATTACAATCATAGTACTTATACCAAGTATTGCTAATTATTATAAAAGATAACTCTAAGTGTTGTTATAAACCCTTTGGCTTTACCGAATCCCTTAGACGACCTATACGCTTGTCCCACTTTACCTACCTCCGTCTGGACCCTTTTAGAAGAAGTCTAAGTTAGGTTCGTCATATGTTGTTACTACTCCCTTTGTTCTATTATAGTTTAGAATGGAGGTAACTTTGACCTTGATATCGATATGGCTACTAACGTCATAGCCGAATAGTTGCTTACTTAGCTTGGTTAACTCTAGTAGCAGATCTAGGAGTTAGACTAGAGAGATAAGGCTGCTTAAGCTCGAATTAAGGAACTTAAGAACCATAAAAAGTACTTGTAGAAGCTAGTCAATAAGGCCTACGCTAAAATCGAGACGCTCGAGACCGCTAAAGCGAGCCGTATTAAGATCGAACTACCTAGCAAATATGGAAGAACTAAGGAGGATCTCGTAGGATTTCTGACAAACCTCTGATCCTACTTCTGGCTTAATGACGACAAGTTTCTAGACAATAAAGCTAAAGTCCTCTATATAGCTACGAGACTAGAGGGTAAGGCACTTAGATAGTTTAAGCCTATATAGAATGACTATCTTACTAAGGAAGATAAAGACGACTAAGACGCGTTTATATAGGTAGTCTTCCGATCTTACGACCGTTTCGAAGAAGAGCTTTAGAAGGTTTTTGGCGATAATAATAAGAAGATTTATATGTAAGAAAGACTTGCTAATCTCTAATAGACCAAGTTAGTAGCCTCTTATATTATATAGTTTAGATAGGATATGCTTAAGTCTTAGCTTAATGATAAGGCGTTAATGTAATTATTTTATAATAGCTTAAAGGAAAAGGTTAAGGACGAGCTATATAAGTATAATTGGCCTAAGACCCTAGATAAATACATTATATAGGCTATTAGAATCAATGATCGACTCTATATATAAGAGTAGTAGAAACAAGGTTAAATAAATAGAACTATGGTTAAGGCTAACGACAAGAAAAAGCGAGCATACGTTAGTACCTTATATAGGATATACCCCGGAGCTATAAATATAGACGTAGTGTAAAAGCAGGACCGGAAGAAGACGACTAAAGACAAGTCCAATGTTACCTACTATAACTATAGAAAGAAAGGGCACTATAAGCAAGAATGCTAGAGCCCGAAGAAAGAATAGAAACTAACCCTTAGAAAGAAAATTGCAACTATCGACAAAACCACCAAGGACGTCATCGAAGTAGCGGCCACGAGCTATAAAGACAAGGGTAGTGATATAGATAGTCTCGGACACGATAGCGACGGTGAAGACGAATAAGCATCGTACTCCGAACTAGTCACTGTAGACCTAGAGACAGGTCTTGCTAAATAGGACATGGTAGGAGAATATGTACTACTAGTTTCGATTCTCCTAGTCTTAAGGTAGTAGGGTTTTATAGTTATATAGAGGTAGGATAGATTGTAAACAACCGATACCTAAGGAATTAGAAGACCTAGACCTAATGTTCTATTCCTCTAGGAACAAATCGAATGGTATTATAACGAAGTTTTTCGGCTTAATACGGAATTATATGAACAGGATAGACACTTAATTTGACTTGCCTACTAGAGCAATAGAATAAGGAACAAAATAAGGGAACTCTAATATATCGTAGAAACCATTAAAGGAGAATAGCCTATAATATATAATAGGCCCGATAGCTACGCCAAGTATCTTAATAGCTAATAACTTAGTAACGACATATAAAACCTAGAATACTAGTTTATATAAGCAAACCATAGGAAAGACGAGCGTATATAGGAAAGCTACTAGAAGAAATACTCCTATATTAGCACTAGAGTACCTATAGTCTACGTATAATGGGAAGGATTTGGGAAGGAATTCCAATACCTCCTAGGCAACGCTATATAACTATACCCTCGACACGAGGCATATACGTAAGTACCCTGGTTCCAGTGTGTAGCATACAAATGCCGATACTACTTCCGTGACAAATTCGAAAACAATCACTAGCTAACCTGACAAGGAAATGAGAACAGAAGCTTACGCCCTATAGAATAGGTCTATAATATAGGAAATAGAGCAGCCGAATTACTCTAGAAGATCGAAGCCTATAATCTAGAAAGCATTATAATAGTTCTAAGACGAGCCTAGCCTAGGTACTATAGAATAGGACAAGACACGTAGGACTTGTACTAGAATAACGATTGCCTCTATTATGTAGATAAAAAGAAATCGCGAATTTGGGAGCTTTAGACGAAGCTATAACACTTACGATAGAAAGCAAAACAGACCTAATAATAGGAAGCTATAAGCACTTAATAGCTTATAGAAATAAGTACGATTGACGAAGCTACTATTAGCCGAATAACTAAAGAGGTTAGCACTGACCTAGGAAACGGGTTAGGGCCCTTCGAGGGGCCTGGAAACCATTAACGCCTACGTAGCGGCAAGTAGTAGCATAGTATAGGAAGGACTAGCACAAGAGACCACTATATCAAGACCTCCCGGCCGAAATATAGGAAATCGCTATAATCTTTAGACGACAGCGGTAAGACAAGCAATTATAGATAATAGCATAGTAGAAATAGCACGAAATACTTGTACTAGTAGATAGTAGAGCAGAGATGAATCTAATTTTGCTAACACTTGTAAATTAGCTATAGATACCCTAGAGAATGAAGCAGAAGCATGGTATAGTCAAAGGGCCATTTCCGATATAATAGATATATAGGGAGACCAAACTAATTAATATTACTATGGTAGGGAAGACTATAGTAGTTATATTTAGCATCGTAAATATAGGTAACGATAAAGATATAATATTAGGGTTACTATAGTATAAAGACTATGACCTAGACATTAGCTAGAAGAATGGTAGCTACCTATAACTCTAAATAGAGTTATATTTAACTAGTAAGATAGGGAGTACGTAAGGATTGCAAGTAGACAATGCTTAAGGAAAGGCATGTCCTATAGATCTATTATAAGAGACGGATAGTGGTAGGCAGACTACTATAGACTCTAGAAGAGGCAGTATAACGACATTAATATCGTGATAGGAGGAACGAGCTAAATCGCCAATAGCTGTTCTCTCTGTTAACGAATGTAGAGCATTGTAATAGGAGTAGTAGGTTAAGATAGGAGAAATCGCTAGTATCGCTATAGACAGAACCAAGTTCGTATACTACTAGAAAACCGAGAGACGAGACAAGACTAGGGAAGTACTAAAGGAATATGAAGGACACCTAGCATTTAAACCGAAGTATCTAGAAGGACTACTAGAATATAGCCTATAGGATTACGAGATCAAGCCTAAGGAAGGAATATGACTAAAATTCTTTAAGATTTACTATATAAGCTAGATATAGAACGAAGAACTTAAGCAATATTTAGAGGAGAACCTTCGAAGAGGATATATCTGCCTATTGACATTGCTAATAGGCTACCTAATCCTATTTGTGCCTAAGAAAGATAGAAAGCTATAGTTATATGTTAACTATTGGCAACTTAACGAACAGACTATAAAAAACTAATACCCGTTATTGCTAATCTCATGGCTCCGAGATTAGTTAGTAGGAGCCTAATATTTCACGTGTCTTAACTTGCCATTAGCCTACAACTATATACAGATCAAAGAAGGCGACGAGTAAAAAACGGCCTTTAGGACACCCTATAGCTACTATGAGTACCTTGTCATGCCATTCAGACTTACAAACGCGTTAGCAACGTTCTAAGCCCTGATTGATCAAGCTATCCGACCCTTTCTCGACAAATTTACGGTATATTATCTCGACAATATACTTATCTTCTCTAAGACGATAGATAAACACCGGAAGTACGTAAAAGTAGTGCTAGACGCGCTATACGTGCATAAGCTATTAGTTAACAAGGAAAAGAGCAAATTCCATATTAGGAAGATAGTCTTTTTAGGATACGAGATATCCCTAGGACAAATCCGGATAGAACCCTTAAAGGTTAAAGCTATTAAGAATTGGCTACGACCAATGTTAGTCATGGAAATACGAAGCTTTATCGGATTTATAAACTTCTATTAGATGTTCATTAGGAACTTTAGAGCGATTATACAACCTTTATACAAACTTACTAGGAAGAACGCTAAATTCTAATAGGAAGAGTAATATAAGCAAGCATTTATATAGATCTGTAATGCTATTACTAAAGATCTAGTACTAGTACTGCTAGACCCTAAGAAGCCATTTAAGGTAGAAACGGATGCTTTAGACTACGCTATCGGAGGATAATTAGGATAATAAGATAGATAAGGAAAGCTATATCCTATAGCTTTCTTTTCAAAGAAGCTCGATAGACTATGTCTCAATTACCTAATCTATAATAAGGAACTACTTGTAATTGTCGAAGCTTTTAAGGAATAGTAACTATACCTTAGTAGTACAATTAAACTAGTACAAGTATATATAGATTATAAGAATTTGCGATACTTTACAACGATAAAGGAGCTTAATAGACGACAAATACAATAGGTAGAATTCCTCATAGAATTCAACTTTGAGATCCGCTATAAGAAGGGTAAAGAGAATGTACAAGCAGATATCTTAAGTCGACGAACAGATCATATAGAAGGACGAACAGGAACGATACTACCGTTGTTTAAGAAACGGATAGACGGAACGCTATATCACGAAACGTAGACACCTGTAGAAGATGATCTACTTGACTCGTTCCTAGAATACTATATAATCTTTCGAGAAGAAAGGATTAACGAGGTATAGTATCAAGTAGCACCCGGACTACTAGTACCTAACGGAGTAGAAGAAAGAGATAGAAAACTCTAGTACCGAGGCAAAGTGTATATCTATAATAAAGATCAATAGCTACAAATGATTCGAGAACTCTACGAGTTAAAACTCGGAGGATATAAAGGAGTCACGAAGACTGTCGTATAAGTCAAGAAACACTACGACTTTCTATAGTTAACGGTACAGGTTAAGGAAGTCGTATGGAACTACGACATCTGCAATCGAAGCAAAACGGCACGATACAAGCTATATAGGCTACTTTAGCTACTACTAATAGCTAACAAACTATAGAGCTTAATTATAATAGACTTTATTACGAAGTTACTAGAATCTAAGGACATAGCTATAGGAGTGATCTATAATAGTATTCTTACCGTAGTAGATTGCCTAACTAAGTAGGTATACTTCTTTCCCTATAAGGAGTCCTAGATAGCGGAACAGTTAGCAGATGTAATTTATCGGCAAGTTGCATTAGTGTATGCTTAGCCGTAAGAATAGATTACCGATAGAGATACCAAGTTTGTATCGAAGTTCTAGCAAGCGTTAATACAACGATTAGGCGTCAATAGCAAGCTGTTAACGGCATACTACCTATAGACCGATAGACAAACGGAGCAACTAAACCAAGTTATCAAGTAGTATCTCCGTTCTTACATTAACTACTAGTAAGACGACTAGGTCATGCTATTACTAATAGTATAACTCGCTTACAATACGATGCTAATAGAAACGACCAAAGTTATACCGTTCTTCGCGAACTACAGATATAAAGCAGACCTTAGGCAAGGACTAGAGGTTATAGTGCCAAGAGCAATAGTTAAAGTAGAACAAATATATACATTATATAAAAAGCTTAAAAAGGAACTCGAGTTTATTAAGACCAAAATGAAGAACTACTATGACAAATATAGGCTCAAGGGACCTTACCTAGAGAGGGGAGACAAAGTCTACCTGATTGTATAGAACTTGCAAACCAAACGACTAAGCACGAAGCTAGACTTCAAGAAGGTCGGACCCTTTATTATCAAAGAACGAATTTCGACATCTAACTACTGACTATCGTTACCATTATCTATATAACTACAGATAGATGTTTTTCATATTTTACTTCTCGAACTAGCACCGAAAAACGCTAAGGTTGCTATATATATCGAAGCAGAAGATAAGGAAGAAGAATAGGACGTCAAAGAAATTCTAGATTCACGTATTATCGATAGGGAACTACAGTACCTAGTCAAGTGGCTCGATTTCGGACCAGAAGACAACTTATAGGAACTAGTTAAGAATTTAAACTACCCTAAGAAACTAGAATAGTTCTATCGGCAGAACCCGGATCGGCTAAAGGTAAATCTAGGACAGAACCGAAAACAGCGCCCTAGTCAATAACGTTAATACCACCATTAAGCTACATAACAGCCCCCAATTCCTATTGTTCTACTACCTCTAATTTGTCTAGATTTGACAAACCCTGTGTAACTATATCTGCCCCCTTCTCTACCAGGAACTCTTGTTATTCACAGACCCGAGTCAGACAGGCTAATACCTTAGAAGCTTTATATTAATATTCTTGTAACAAGGCTTCGGCCTCTTTCTCTTTAGCCTTTAAACGACGTTGCTCGTATATAATACGATCTACTACGTTATAATTAGAGATATGCTCTTACAAGGAAACAGGAACTTACAAGAAGAAACTAGAACGCTAGAACCATTGTAAGCACGACTCTAACGTACGTAAGCCTCGTAGCGACGAGATTTTTCAATCATCTTATATACTCGGTTATACTCTATATAATGAGAACACGCCATCACTACAAACCCGTAATCGGAAATAAACTAAGCTAAACGCTTATGACGAATAGATGCTAGGGATCTGCGTACGTTAGACGGTATGACTAATAGTATAAAGGGCAATAAGAGGCTAAGGAGAAAAATACGTACAAGGAACGCAAGGGATGTTAGCGCTATTTAAGACGGCCTAAAGAGGGCTTTTGGGTCGAAAGCCTTAGAGGGAGGGCATCGTGTCACGGAAATATATATATAGATGCTGCCTAAGCCATTGGCACGAATGAGCTAATCAAGTCGAAGGAACAAAAGGACTAATTATAGCATGGGAAGTATAGTGATTACTACGCTTACTAGTGATCAGAGTAATCACCGCTATACGATCACTTACGATCACCGTGATCAGGAATGATCACTAGGATTATATATATATATAGATAGTTACTCGTTATGGTAGACTCTAAAAGTTTACTAGTGGTAATAATTATAATCACAGTACTTATACCAAGCATTGCTAATTACTGTAAGAGATAACTCTAAGTGTTGTTATAAACTCTTTGGCTTCACCGAATCCCTTAGACGACCTATACGCTTGTCCCGCTTTACCTACCTCTGTCTAGACCCTTTTAGAAGAAGTCTGAGTTGGGTTCGTCACATATATAAATAAGAATATATCGACTTTAGTCGATACTAATGCCGCCCTTGTTACCTATATCCTTAGCACCCTATTGCCTACCTCCTATACCTGCTCGAGCGCCTCTATACGCTCTATACCTGTGCCGATCGACTTCGGCCGTTCCTACGCTTACCGCTCTTCCTCGCCCGTCGATCGTATAGTACGCCTGGTCCGCGACTATAATAACCTTACCCTTACCATTATAACTATTATTTTAAAGGAGGAGGATAAGGAAGAGGAGGTTATAAAGTAAGCATATTATATATTAGTTAGTATATTTGTTTTTATTTTTATAATTAGACTATCTTTATAGGTATATCTATAATATAGTTATAACGTGTCTATAACGCGACTATGATATACTTACTACTCGTTCGCCCTAGGTTTGCCTACCTATATAAAAATTTTATATTATTTGCTTTTATACCCTTCCTTACCTCCTATTTGTAACTAGTCTATTATTATAATATATGTCTCCCTACTCTTACTTAAATATATTAAACGCCTTAGTATTTTCTAGATTTTCTAATAGCTCCTAAGTTAGGGTATTATATTCCTTCTATTTTACTAGTATATTATATCGACTTCCTCTCCCCCTTATATTCTTAGCCGTAAGGATCGCTTCTACTTTATATTCCTCTTATAGGAGTCCCTCTTAGGAAAGTTCTAATACTAGGTCTAGTTAGAAATCTAATATACGTTACGAAGGTAATAGGTCGGACGTAATACGCTTGATAAGGTTAATATAGAAGGTAGGGTAGAGGCTATAAGGAATATTTAGAGTTACTATTAATAGTGTTAGTACTATAATTACTTTATATTTAGCGTTAACCTAGTTAAGTTTATAGCTAGGACGGTTAGTTTTAATATTATATAAAGATAGCTATACTTTATCCCTTACTTTAAATCTCTTAGCTAGGTATTAAGAACGATTAGCGTTTTCTTACTAGTATTATTATATATACGCGATAACGGCCTAGGTCTATTCTATACCTTCTCTTAAATAGTATAAAAAGTCAGTAGCTCTTCCTTATAGGGTTAAGGTAAGAGTATCTAGTAGGTTAGCGAACTATATTAGGCTTATATTATAACTATAGAGGAAATAGCTTACGCTTGTCTTAATTACCATTAAGTTATAGTTATTAATTACAAGCTAATATATAAGTAGATATTTAGGCTAGTTATACTAGGCAAAGGAAACTATAATCTATAAGATAGTCTATACCTCTTAATTTATACATTCTATATCTCTATCTATCTATAGATAATAGGCTATTAATAGTAGTTACTCGATCCTAATAGTCTTATAGAGAGTAGTCTAAAACTAGCTAAGCTAGTCCGAACCGCGATTAGTGATAATTTATATTAGAAATCCGTAAAACCACTACTATATATCCTAGAACTAGAGCACGTATACCTCGGCTCCTATCGAGGATATAGCTTCGAGCTAGATATACTTTAATAGCCGATCGGTCATTACTATAAGGTACTAAGGTAAATTCTTATCTTGTATAGGGAGATCGACTATAAAATCGATAGAAATCTATTTCCAGAAGCGGTCGGCAATAGGTAGGGGCTAGAGGAATCCTTGTCGTAGTTAATATAAAACCTTGGCCCTTTAATATATATAATAGTTCCTTATAAACCTCTTTACGTCCGGGGATATAAAATCCTAATAGTAGTCCTATTAGAGCATTTTAAATAGCTTGTTTCTCCCTAGGTAACTTAACATAGAGGAGTTATAGATATATTAAAAGATGGTAATAGTAAGTGGTTTCTATATAAGGAGCTAAAGTCTACCCTAGAATTAGAGAGTACCCTATATATTAAAGGAGTAGTCTATAATCTAGGTCTATACTATATTTACTTCCTTTAGAAATTTTTGGGCCCCGTCCTAGACAGCCTAGAGCTAGTATATATAATATTTGTCCTTAATAACTCCCTTATCCTATAAGGCTACTAGCTATTTATCTATAAAAATAGTACTCCCCTTTAGGAGGTAGGATACTTTAGATAATTTTAAGGAATCTATTATATCTATCCAGATAGTAGGGAGAAGTTATACTATACGTTATATATCTTTAGGAAAGTCTTGTTCACGATAGGACAGGGCGTTAGGGCGGGACGCTTACGACCTAGGTTAGTAACAGAGCTTAAAGTTAAAGAGGGAGAGTATCTTAGCCTATTAAGCTTACTACTTACTAATTAAACGAGGCTAGGAAAAGTATTTAAGGTTTTTATAGTTAGTTATAATCTAAAAGGGAGCTATAATACTATAAAGCTTGGCTAACTAGGCCTTTAGGTATAAGATAATTATAAGTAACTCTTCATTATAGATTATATAATTCCGTTTAGCTAGGGTTAGTTTTGTAGAGTAGTAGGCTATAAGGTATAAGACCTTATCTTCTCCTTACTAGGATAAGTACCTTCTTAGCGCTATCCTGGAGTAATCTGCCTTGAGTACTATCTCCTATTTAGGGTCCTATTATATAAGGATAAGTTCCGATATAAAGGCCGTCTTAAGGGCGTTAAAGGCCTTCTATTCCTTAGTCCCTTACTAGAATAAGGTATTCTTATAGGTTAACTATATTAAAGGTTCCATTAGCCTAGAAAAGTTAAAAATAAAGTCTTAGTAGAAATTAGCAAACCTTAAGAAGCTTTATACTCCCTAAACCTTCTATAGTACCTCCTATTTATAGATAGTAGCTAGCTTTTCAAGGTCTAGATAGACCTAGGCCCCTATCTCCATAATATAGCTAAGGTACTTAACTTCTTTTATAGTAAATATATATTTCTTAAGGTCTAATATAAGTCCTACTTTCTATAACCTTCAGAGTATATCCCTTACTTACCTTATATCATCTTTCCCATTACCTGAAGTATAAACTAAGATATTATCAAGATATACTATTACAAAGTCTCCAAATATTAGGCTAAGAGTATTATTAATACATTATTAAAAGGTTATAGGTATGCCTATAAGTCTAAAGGGATAGACAAGCTACTTAAAGAGGCTAAACTAGGTCTGGAATACTATCAAATATTTATAGCCCTCTACGATCCGGATACAATAGAAGGCTACCTAGATATCTAAGTTTATAAACTACTTAGCTCTAGCTAAAGAGCAAAGCGTTTCCTTAATAAGTAAAAGGGGGTATCAATCCTACTTTATAATTTTATTTAACGCTTAATAGTCGATATAGAACCTTTAACCTCTGTCTACTTTCTTTACTAAGAGGACAAGGGCAGTAGCTAAAGAAGAGCTAGCTTAGATCTATCCCTTATCTAGTAAGTCAATGACTTGCTTTTAGACTTCTAATAAATGATCTTATAGCATATTATAGAGAGGCCCCTAAGGGAGTTTAGGGATCTTTCTATTTAGGCCCTCCTTTAATTTGATATAATAATTAGCTATACTACGATATAGGGGAAGTCTATTAGCTTTCTCCTTATTAAAGATATTGGCAAAGTTGTAAAGTTCGTCTAGTAAGGTAACCTCTAACTCTATACTAGGCCCTAGTTAGGTGCCTCTATTCCCTATACCTTCTCTATTTAAATTGATATCTTAATTCTAGGATAGTTATTATTTCCTAGATACTAGTAACTAGGAAGGTATTAGAAGTCTTCTTCTTCTATACCTTCTAAACTATACCCATAAAGACTATACCTATAATTTAGGAGATTCCTATCTATCTCGACTATGAAGAGATCTTATAGACAAGTAATCCTAGTTATATCCCGATTTTAAGAACGCTTATATATATATCTAGTTTAACTTCCTAGTATTCTATTTATAGAAGACCTAATATAATATTATATATAAGTCCTAGGACTATATAAAATATAGCCTAACTCTCCCAGCCATTGATATCTATTATAATATAGGCTATCTAAGTGATCTTCTAGTCCTATTATAGCCTAGTTATAGTCCTAAAGGTATATATAATAGGTAAACTAATCTACTTGATTCTAAGCTTCTAGTATATTCTCTTATTAATAATGCTATAGCTAGAATATCAACTATCTACTTAAGCATTTATAAAGCTAGTAAAGTTAAGGAAGATTAGAATAAGAAAAGGAGGTCCATCTATTCTTTTACTAATCTCTATAAACTTATCTTCTAGGTAGTTATAGTCTTCTAGCCCCCTTATAAGACTTTGCTTAGGGGCTACTCTTTTCCCTGCTTGCCGTCTTCTTCGTTAGATAGGTTATTATCTTCCTTCTAATCCTTAGCCTCTAAGGCATTAATATCAGTTCTTAGCTAGTTCTACTATATTAGTCTTAAAGCAAGGGCAAAGTAATACTTAGTAATAAAGTAACCCTTCTACCTATACTAAATATATACTCTAGCTACCTATTAGGCTATATATACTTCTAGATTAACCTATTTTACCTATAGAGCATTACCCTTACATTTTCCTACCTTATCTTTGTTAAGTCCCTTCCTCTATAGGTTAGTATATAATAAGTTAATTCTAGTCATTAATATATCTCTTTCTATATCCTTCTCTCTCTATAGTTTAGGTACTGCCTACTACTCCTATATCCGCTAATACTTATTACTAAGCCAAAGGGCCTCGAGATCTATAGCAATCTTATAATATTTCTCGACCGCTATTATATAATTATCCTAGGGAATTCCTTGTCTGACCGCCGTATATTTAAGTTTCAGAGAGAGGCATTATTATAATTTGATTAGGTATAGCTTATCGCTCTAAAGAAGACCGCCTGCCTTCGATAGCTTAGCCTTAAATTAAATAATAAAGGTAGTAAATAGTTTGTCATCTCTCTATCAAAGGAATTCTAGTTCTAATAGGGCTACCATCTTCTTATAGAGGTTAGAGAAGATGCTCTTAAGATATTAGAGGAACTTAGTCAGGTCATACCTAACTCTTAGGCCTATAGATTTATAGTAGGCTATAACCTAAGTCTATACCTAGTATATAAGGTTTCCCTAGATAAAGACCTATTAATCGTAATTAGAGCCGATGAAATCTCTATTAGCTATAAGGACATATTCTATTATACTCTTCTATACTATAAAGAGTTCCTTTTTACCATCGAAAGGTTATCTGGTTAGGAGACGCTTCTACTACGGCCGGTAAGCTTTAAGGGGTATCCTAGCTAACTTAAGGGTCAGGACAGGTTAGGTTTAGGATGCTTAGAGAGTATTAATCGTTGTATTTTACTATTTTATTACTACTTAAAGAGAGTAGACAAGCTCCCATAATTCTACTAAGCCTAAGGGCCTATATACCATTAAATCCGTTATAACTACATTATTAATAACTCCCTTAAGGAGTTACTACTAGTAATAAAGGTAGTCGAAATATAATATACTAGCCTTATAGTAACTATAGATAAGTATATAATATTCTATTTGACTACCTTAGAGAGAAAAAGGAAGAAAAATATAAGAGTTATATAGAGGAGTACCTTTTAACTAATATATATGTATATGACCTAGGTAGGGCCTGGTTAGGCTCCGGGTCGGGCGCTAACCGGGCCTTGGCCGTATATCTACTGGACGAGTTACGAACAAGTAACGAACGCTCTACAGACCTATAGGGCGTACGTAAGTAGGGCAGGGTAGGTCTATTCTAGTGCCTAGGCAAAGCCTAGGCATTGTCTAGCCTAGGTGTAGCCTAGGCCTATAACACTAAGCTTAAATATAGCTTTGTTAGAGAAGTAAATATAAGCTATATCTTCTAGCTTTAAATGTTATATCTAGTATATAAATTGGAGCTAGCTTTTCTTATAAGCTATAGTTAGATATAGCTTCTTATATAGCTAGAAGGTATAGTATTTATTCTTTATAAGATATACCTATATAGTATTTAGGTAAAGCTAGTAGCTAGATTTCAAGGGGGTATTTATATAAGCCAGGCTTTTTGTCACAGATAAGCACATAGACAGCCTAGCAGGCTATAGCTAGGACATAGGACATTCCGACAGCTAATCACTTAACAGACCAATTAGAAGATTATTACCACTAAGACTAAGGTCTTCACTAGTAATAATAACATATTACCGTCGACAACACGGAATTACGGAGTAGAAGGAGAAATAGTACTAGTAATAACTATTAAAGAGAGATAGACAATTATATATATATAGCTAGCTAATCACTTATTAGGTAGACTCTAAGAGTTTACTAGTAGTAATAATTATAATCATAGTACTTATACTAAGCATTGCTAATTACTATAAGAGATAACTCTAGTGTTATTATAAACCCTTTGGCTTTACCAAATCCCTTAGACGACCTGCCTACTTGTCCTACTTAATCTACCTTCGTCTGAACCCTTTTAGAAGAAGTCTAAGTTAGGTTCGTTATACGTTATTACCACTCCCTTTATTCTATTATAGTTTAGAACGGAGGTGACTTTGACCTCAATATCGATATAGCTATTAACGTTATAGCCGAATAGCTACTCGCCTAGCTTGGTTAACTCTATTAGCGAATCTAGGAGTTAGACTAGAGAGATAAGGCTGCTTAAGCTTAAATCAAGGAACTCGAGAACGGTAAAAAGCACTTGTAGAAATTGGTTAACGAGGCCTACGCCAAAATCAAGGTACTTGAGAGCGCTAAAGCGAGCTATATTAAGATCGAACTACCTAGTAAATACGGAGGAACTAAGGAGGACCTTGTAGGATTCCTAACAAACCTCTAATCCTACTTCTAGCTTAATAACGACAAGTTTCCGGACGATAAAGCCAAAGTCCTCTATATAGCTATGAGACTAGAGGGCAAGGCACTTAGATGGTTTAAGCCTATATAGAATGACTATCTTATTAAGGAAGATAAAGATAACTAAGACACGTTTATATAAGTAGTCTTTCGATCCTATGACTATTTTAAAGAAAAGCTTTAGAAGGTTTTTAGTAATAAAGATAAGAAGATTTATATATAAGAAAGACTTACTAATCTCTAATAGACTAAGTTAATAGCCTTTTATATTATATAGTTTAGATAAGATATATTTAAGTCTTAGCTTAACGATAAGGCATTAATATAATTATTCTATAATAGCTTAAAGGAAAAGGTTAAAGACAAGCTATATAAGTATAATTAGCCTAAGACCCTAGATGAATACATTATATAGGCTATTAAAATCGATAATTAACTCTATATATAGGAGTAACAGAAACAAGGCTAAATAAATAGAACTATAGTTAAGGCTAACGATAAGAAAAAGTAAGCGTACGTTAGTACCTTATATAGGACGTACCCTAGAGCTATAGATATAGATATAGCATAGAAGTAGGACTAGAAGAAGACGACTAAAGACAAGTCTAATGTTACTTACTATAACTATAAAAAGAAAGGGCACTATAAGCGAGAATGTCGAAGCCCGAAGAAAGAGTAAAAGACAGTCCCTAGAAAGGAAATTATAGCTATTGACGAAACTACTAAGGACGTTATCAAAGTAGCGGCCACGAGCTATAAAGATAGGGGCAGTAATATAGATAGTCTTAGATACGATAGTAATAGTAAAGACGAATAAGTATTATACTCCGAACTAATCACTATAGACCTAGAGATAGGTCTTGCCGAATAGGATATAGTAGGAAAGTATATACTACTAATTTCGATTTTCCTAGCCTTGAGGTAGTAGGGTTTTATAATTATATAGAGGTAGGATAGATCGTAGATAACCGACACCTAAGGAATCGAAAGACCTAGACCTAATATTCCATTCCTCTAGGAACGAATTAAATAGTACTATAATAAAGTTTTCCGACTTAACACGGAACTATACGAATGGGATAGACGCTTAATTTAACTTACCTGGTAAAGTAATAAGATAAAGGACAAAACGAAGGAACTCCGACATATTATAGAAACCATTAAAGAAGGACAGCCTATAATATATAATAGGCCTAATAGTCATACCGAGTACCTTGACGACTAGTAACTTAGTAACGACATATGGAACCTAGAATACTAGTTTATACGCACGAACCACGGAAAGGATAAGCGTATATAGAGAAGCTATTAGAAGAAATACTCCTACTATAGCATTAGAGTACCTATAGTCTATATATAATGGGAAGGATTCAGGAAAGAATTCTAATACCTCCTAGGCAACGCTATATAACTATATCCTCGACACAAGGCATATACGCAAGTGCCCTAGTTCTAGTATATAGTATATAGATGCCAATACTACTTCCGCGACAAATTCGAAAATAATTATTAGCCGACCCGACAAGGAAATAAGAACAGAAGCCTCTGCCCTATAGAATAGGTCTACGATATAAGAAATAGAGCAGCCGAATTGCTCTAGAAGATCGAAGCCTACGATCTAGAAGGCATTACGATAGTTCTAAGACAAGCCTAGCCTAGGTACTATAGAACGGGACGAGATATATAGGACTTGTACTAGAGTAACAATTACCTCTATTACGTAAACGAAAAGAAATCGCGAATTTGGGAGCTTTAGATAAAGCTATGGTATATATGACGAGAAGTAAAACAGACTTAATAGTAGAAAGCCGTAAGCACTTAATGGTTTATAGAAATGAGTACGATCGACGAAGCTATTATTAGCCGAATAACTAAAGAGGTTAGCACTGACCTAGGAAACAGGTCAGGGCCCTTCGAGGGGCCCGGAAACTATTAACGCCTATATAGTAGTAAGTGGTAGCGTAGTATAAGAGGAACTAGCGTAAGAGACCACTATATCGAGACCTCCTAGCAGAAATATAGGAAATCGCTATAATCTTTAGACAACGGTAGTAAGATAAGCAACTATAGATAATAGTATAATGGAAACAGTATAAAATGCTCGCACTAGTAGATAGTAAAGCAGAGATAAACCTAATTTCGCCGACGCTTATAAATTAGCTATAGATACCCTAGAGAATAAAGCGGAAGTATAGCATAGTCAAAAGGCTATTTCCGATGTAATAGATATATAAGGAGACTGAACTGATCGATATTACTATAATAGGAAAGACTATAGTAATCGTATTTAGCATTATAGACATAGGTAATAACAAAGATATAATATTAGGGTTACTATAGTATAAAGACTATAACCCAGACATTAGCTAGAAGAATAGTAGCTACCTATAACCCTAAACGGAATCGTATTCGACTAGCGAGATAGGGAACATATAAGGATTACAAGCAGACAATGCTTAAGGGAAGGTATATCCTATAGATCTACCGTAAGAGACGAATAGTGGCAGACAGACTACTATAGACTCTGGAAGAGGTAGTATAACGATATCGATATCGTAACAGGAGGAACGAGCCGAACCGCCGATAGCTATTCTCTCCGTTAACGAATGTAAAGCACTATAATTAGAGTAGTAGGTTAAGACAGGAGAAATTGCTAGTATCGCTATAGATAGAACTAAGTTTATATACTATTAGAAAACCAAGAGATAAGACAAGACTAGGGAAGTACCAAAGGAATATAAAGGATACCTAGCATTCGAACCGAAATATCTAGAAGGACTACTAGAATATGGCCTATAGGATCATGAGATCAAGCTTAAGGAAGGAGTACGACTAAAGTTCTTTAAAATCTATTATATAAGTTAGACTTAGAACGAAGAACTTAAGCGATATTTAGAGGAGAACCTTTGAAAAGAATATATCTACCTATTAATATCGCTAGTAGGCTACCTAGTCCTATTTGTGCCTAAGAAAGACGGAAAGCTATAGTTATATATTAATTATTAGTAACTTAACGAATAAACTATAAAAAACCAATACCTATTACTATTAATCTTACAGCTCTAAGATTAATTAGTAAGAGCCTAATATTTTACGTGTCTTAACTTGCTATCGGCCTATAACTATATATAGATTAAAGAAGGCAATAAGTAGAAAACGGCCTTTAGGATACCCTATAGCTACTACGAGTACCTCGTTATATTATTCGGACTTACAAACGCGCTAGCAACGTTCTAAGCTCTAATTAATCAAGCTATCCGACCCTTTCTCGACAAATTTATAGTATATTATCTCGATAACATACTTATCTTCTCCAAGACAATAGACGAACTGTCACAGATAAGCACATAGGCGGCCTGGCAGGCTATAGCTAGGACGCGGGACATTCCGACAGCCAATCACTTGACAGACCAATCAGAAGATTATCACCGCCAAGACTAAGGTCTTCACTAGTGATAATAGCATGTCACTATCGATAACACAGAATCACGAAGTGAAAGGAGAAGTAGTACTAATGATAACTATTAAAGAAAGACAGACCATTATATATATATAGCTAGCCAGTCACTCGTTATAGTAAACTTTAGGAGTTCGCCAGTAGTAACAATTATAATTACAGTACTTATACCAAGCATTGCTAACTACTATAAGAGATAACTCTAAGTGTTATTATAAATCCTTTAGCTTTACTAAATCCCTTAGACAACCTATACGCTTGTCCCACTTTACCTACCTCCGTCTAGGCCCTTTTAGAAGAAGTCTGAGTTAGGTTTGTTACACGTTATTACCACTCCCTTTGTTCTATTATAGTTTAGAATAGAGGTAACTTCGACCTCGACATTGACATAGCTACTAACGTTATAGCCGAATAGCTGCTTGCTTAGCTTGGTCAACTCTAGTAGCAGATCTAGGAGTTAGACCAGAGAGACAAGGCTGCTTAAGCTCGAATCAAGGAACTCGAGAACCGTAAAAAGTACTTGTAGAAGTTAGTTAACAAGGCCTACGCTAAAATCGAGGCACTCAAGGGCGCTAAAGCGAAGCGTATTAAGATCGAACTACCTAGTAAATATGGAGGAACTAAGGAGGATCTTATAGGATTTCTAATAAACCTCTGATCCTACTTCTGGCTTAATAACGACAAGTTTCCGGATGATAAAGCCAAAGTCCTTTACGTAGCTACGAGACTAGAGGGCAAGGTACTTAGATAGTTTAAGCCTACGTGGAACGACTACCTTACTAAGGAAGATGAAGACGACCGAGACGCGTTTATATAGGTAGTCTTCTAATCTTACGACCGTTTTAAAGAAGAGCTTCGAAAGGTTTTTAGCGATAAAGACGAGAAGATTTATATATAAGAAAGACTTGCTAATCTCTAATAGACCAAGTTAGCAGCCTCCTATACCGTATAGTTTAGATAGGATATACTCAAGTCTTAGCTTAACGATAAGGCGTTAATATAACTATTCTATAATAGCTTAAAGGAAAAGGTCAAAGACAAGCTATATAAGTATAATCAGCCTAAGACCCTAGACAAATATATCGTATAGGCCATTAGAATTAATAATCGACTCTATATACAAGAGTAATAGAAACAAGGTTAAATAAACGGAACTACAGTTAAGGCTAACGACAAGAAAAAGCGAGCATACGTCAGTACCTCGTATAGGACGTATCCTAGAGCTATGGATATAGATACAGCATAGAAGCAGGACTAGAAGAAGATAACCAAAGACAAGTCTAATGTTACCTACTATAACTATAGGAAGAAAGGGCACTATAAGCAAGAATGTCGTAGCCCGAAGAAAGAGTAGAAGACAGTCCCTAGAAAGGAAATTACGGCTATCGATAAAACTACCAAGGACGTTATCAAAGTAGTAGCTATAAGCTATAAAGACAAGGATAGTAATACGGATAGTCTTAGATATGACGATAATGGTAAAGACAAACAAGCACCGTACTCCGAACTAGTTACTATAGACCTAGAGACAGGTCTTGCCGAATGGGACATGGCAGGAGAATATACACCGCCAGTTTCGATTCTCCTAGCCTTGAGGTAGTAGGGCTTTACGGTTATATAGAGGTAGGATAGATCGTAGACAACCGATACCTAAGGAATCGAAAGACCCGGACCTAATGTTCTATTCCTCTAGGAACGAATCAAATAGTACCGTAACGAAGTTTTTCGGCTTAATACGGAGCTACGCGAATAGGATAGATGCCTGATTTGACTTGCCTAATAGAGCGATAGAATGAGGGACGAAATAAGGGAACTCTAACATATTATAGAAACTATCAAAGGAGAATAGCCTATAACATATAATAGGCCTAATAGCTATGCCAAGTATCTTGATAGCTAATAACTTAGTAACGACGTATAGAACCTAGAATACTAGTTTATATATGCGAACTGCGGAAAAGACGAGCGTATATAGGAAAGCTACTAGAAGAAACACTCCTATATTAGCACTAGAGTACCTATAGTCTACGTATAATGGGAAGGATTTGGGAAAGAATTCTAATACCTCCTAGGCAACACTACGCGACTATACCCTTAACACGAGGCATATACGCAAGTGCCCTAGTTCTAGTGTGTGGTATACAAATGCCGATACCACTTCTATAATAAATTCGAAAACAATCACTAGCCAACCCGACAAGGAAACGAGGACAGAAGCTTATACCCTGTAGAATAGGTCTACAATATAGGAAACAGAGCGGCCGAATTGCTCTAGAAGATCGAAGCCTATAATTTAGAAAGTATCACGATAGTTCTAAGACGAGCCTAGCCTAGGTACTACGGAATAGGACGAGACACGTAGGACTCGTGCTAGAGTAACGATTGCCTCTATTACGCGGACGAAAAGAAATCGCGAATTCGGGAGCTTTAGACGAAGCTATGGTATATACGATGGAAAGCAGAATGGACCTAATAGTAGGAAGCTGTAAGCACTTAATGGCTTATAGAGATAAGTACGATCGATAAAGCCGCTATTAGCCGAACAACTAAAGAGGTTAGCACTGACCTAGGAAACGGGTCAGGGCCCTTTAAGGGGCCTAGAAACCATTAACGCCCGCGTAGTAGCAAGTAGTAGTATAGTATAGGAGGGACTAGTGTAAGAAACTACTATATTAAGACCTCCTAGTAGAAATATAAGAAATCGTTACAATCTTTAGACGACAGTAGCAAGATAAGCAATTATAGATAATAGCATAATAGAAATAGCACGAAATGCTCGTACTAGTAGATAGTAGAGTAGAGATAAATCTAATTTTGCCGACACTTGTAAATTAGCTATAGATACCCTAGAGAATAAAGCAGAAGCATAATATAGTCAAAGGGCCATTTCCGACGTAAT
Organism: Thermothelomyces thermophilus ATCC 42464; assembly: GCF_000226095.1. Classification (NCBI taxonomy): domain Eukaryota; kingdom Fungi; phylum Ascomycota; class Sordariomycetes; order Sordariales; family Chaetomiaceae; genus Thermothelomyces; species Thermothelomyces thermophilus. The sequence continues at coordinate 876,816 of NC_016475.1, forward strand.
AGGTATATAGGGAGACCAAACCAATCGACATTACAATGGTAGGAAAGACTACAGCAGTTATATTTAGCATCATAGACATAGGTAACGACAAAGACATAATATTAGGGTTACTATAGTATGAAGACTATAACCTAGACATTAGCTAGAAGAATAATAGCTACCTATAACCCTAAATAGAGTCATATTTGACTAGCAAGATAGGGAGCGCGTAAGGATCGCGAGTAGACAATGCTTAAGGAAAGGCATGTCCTACAGATCCACTACAAGAGATGGACAGTGGTAGGCAGACTACTACAGACTCTAGAAGAGGCAGTATAACGACATCGATATCGCGACAGGAGGAACGAGCTGAACCGCCGATAGCTGTTCTCTCTATTAATAAATGCGGAGCACTGTAATTAGAGTAGTAGGTTAAGATAGGAGAAATCGCTAGTATCGCTATAGACAGAACCAAGTTTGTATACTATTAGAAAACCGAGAGACGAGACAAGACTAGGGAAGTACTAAAGGAATACGAAGGATACCTAGCATTTAAACCAAAATATCTAGAAGGACTACTAGAATATAGCCTATAGGATTACGAGATTAAGCTTAAGGAAGGAGTATAATTAAAGTTCTTTAAGATTTACTATACGAGCTAGATATAGAACGAAGAACTTAAGCGATATTTAGAGGAGAACCTTCGAAGAGGATATATCTGCCTATTAATATCGCTAGCAGGCTACCTAATCCTATTTATGCCTAAGAAAGATAGAAAGCTATAGTTATATGTTAACTATCGGTAACTTAACGAACAGACCGTGAAAAACCGATACTTGTTACCGCTAATCTTACGGCTCCGAGATTAGTTAACAGGAGCCTAATATTTTATATATCTTAACTTGCTATCGGCCTATAACTATATATAGATTAAAGAAGACAATAAGTGGAAAACGGCCTTTAAGATACCCTATAGCCACTATAAGTACCTTGTCATACCATTCGGACTGACAAACGTGCTAGCAACATTCTAAGCCCTAATTAATCAAGCTATCCGACCCTTTCTCGACAAATTTACAGTATATTATCTTGACGATATACTTATCTTCTCTAAGACGATAGACGAACATTAGAAGTATATAAAAGTAGTGCTAGACATGCTATATATATATAAGCTATTAGTTAATAAGGAAAAAAGCGAATTCCATGTTAGGAAGATAGTCTTTTTAGAATACGAAATATCCCTAGGACAAATCCGGATAGAACCTTTAAAGGTTAAAGCTATCAAGAATTAGCTACGACCGACGTTAGTTACGGAAGTACAAAGCTTCATCAGATTTACGAACTTCTACCGGATGTTCATCAGGAACTTTAGAGCAATTATACGACCTTTATATAAGCTTACTAAGAAGAATGCTAAATTCTAATAGGAAGAGTAATATAAGCAAGCATTTACGTAAATTCGCGATGCTATTACCAAAGATCTAGTACTAGTACTACCAGACCCTAAGAAGCCATTTGAGGTAGAAATAGACGCTTTAGACTACGCCATCGGAGGATAATTAAGATAACGAGATAGACAAGGAAAGCTACATCTTATAGCCTTCTTTTTAAAGAAGCTCGATAGACTATATCTTAATTATCTAATCTATAATAAGGAACTACTTACGATTATCGAAGCTTTCAAGGAATGGTAACTATACCTTAGTAGCACGATTAAACCGGTACAAGTATATACAGATTATAAGAATTTGCGATACTTTATAACGACAAAGGAGCTTAACAGACAATAAATATAATAGGCAGAATTCCTCGCAGAATTTAACTTTGAGATCCACTATAAGAAGGGCAAAGAGAACGTATAAGCAGACATCTTAAGTCGATGAACAGATTATACGGAAGGACGAATGGGAACGATACTACCATTGTTTAAGGAATAGACAGACGGAATGCTATATCACAAAATGTAGACACCTATAGAAGATAATCTACTTGACTTGTTCCTAGAATGTTACGTAATCTTTCGAGAAGAAAGGATTAACGAGGTATAGTATCAAGTAGTACCTAGACTACTAATACCTAACGGAGTAGAAGAAAGAGATAGGAAACTCTGGTACCGAGGCAAAGCATATATCTACGACAAAGATTAATAGCTATAGATGATTCGAGAACTCTATAAGTCGAAACTTGGAGGATATAAAGGAGTTACAAAGACTGTTACACAAGTCAAGAAACACTATGACTTTCTATAGTTGATGGCACGAGTTAAGGAAGTCGTATGGAATTACGACATCTGTAATCGGAGCAAAACGGTACAATATAAGCTATATAGGCTACTTTAGCTACTGCTAATAGCTAATAAACTATAGAGTTTAGTTATAATAGACTTTATTACGAAGCTGCTAGAATCTAAGGATATAGCTATAGGAGTGACCTACGATAGTATTCTTACTATAATAGATTGCCTGACTAAGTGGGTATACTTCTTTCCCTATAAGGAGTCCTAGATAGCGGAACAGTTGGTAGACGTAATCTATTGGTAAGTTACATTAGTATATGCTTAGCCGTAAGAATGGATCACCGACAGAGATACGAAGTTCGCGTCGAAGTTCTAGCAAGTGTTAATATAATGATTAGGCGTTAATAGCAAGCTGTCAACGGCATATCACCTACAGACTGACGGATAAACAGAGCGACTAAACCAAGTTATTAAGCAGTACCTCCGCTCTTATGTCAACTACTAGCAAAACGACTAGGTTATACTATTACCAACAGTATAACTTACTTACAATATAACGCTAATAGAAACAACCAAAGTCATACCGTTCTTTACAAACTACAGATATAAAGCAAACCTTAGGCAAGGACTAGAGGTTATAGTGCCAAGAGCAGTAGTCAAAGTAGAACAAATGTACGTACTATATAAAAAGCTCAAAAAGGAACTCGAGTTTATCAGAACCAGAATAAAGAATTACTACGACAAACATAGGCTCGAGGGACCTTGCCTAGAGAGGGGAGACAAAGTCTACTTGATTATATAGAACTTACAAACCAAACAACCAAGCACGAAGCTAGACTTTAAGAAGATTAGACCCTTTATTATCAAAGAACGAATTTCGATATCTAACTACTAACTATTGTTACTGTCATCTATATAACTATAGATAGATATTTTTTATATTTCACTTCTTAAACTAGTACTAAAGAACGCCAAGGTTGCCACGTATATCGAAGCAAAGGACAAAGAGGAAAAATAAGACGTTAAAGAAATTCTAGATTTACATATTATTAATAGGGAACTATAGTACCTAGTCAAATAGCTTAATTTTAGACTAGAAGATAACTCATAGGAACTAGTCAAGAATTTAAACTACCCTAAGAAACTAGAACAGTTCTACCGGCAGAACCCAGATCGACTAAAGGGAAATCTAAGACAGAACTAAAGATAGCGCCCTAGTCGATAGCATCGATAGCATTATTAATCTATGACGAGGGCATAGTAGGCGTCTCTTGCTGCTTAACCTCCTCTAACTTGTCTAAGGTCGACAGACTACATGCCACTATATTGGCACCTTTCTCTACCAAAAACTCCTTCTACTGACAAAGATGCCGGAGCCGTATAAGCTTTTCGGACAACTTGTGCTAAGCTTCTTCTAGACGGCGTTAGGATTTATCTAGCTCAAGCTTAGCACGACGCTTAGTATCCTTGATATAATGCTACTCCTAGAGAATACGATCCACTAGAACGAACATTAGGAATCATACTTAAAAAAAAAAAAAAAAAAGAGACAAGCTTATAGGAAGAAAGTAAGATGCCTAAGCTATCGTAAGAACGACCTCGACAAACGTAGGCCTTGTAACGCTTTGTACACGCGATCATTTTACAGACAAGACCTTGTAACGCGCACCAAGAGCAAGGTATAACAACAAAACCGTTCTTAGCGATGTTCTAAGTAAGGGAAGTATAGTAACGTGCAGAATATAACTTCCGTTTCTCTACCGGCATCTTGTTAACATAGCAACCGTAACATAGAAACAGGAAGAATATAGTACTTACAAGCGAAGGTTGTTAGCGCTATTTGAAACGGCCTAAGAGGGCTTTTAGGTCGAAAGCCTTAAAGGAAGGGCATCGTGTCATAGATAAGTATATAGGCGGCCTGGCAGGCTATAGCTAGGACGTAGGACATTCCGACAGCCAATCACTTGACGGACCAATCAGAAGATTATTACCGCCAAGACTAAGGTCTTCACTAGTAATAATAGCATGTCACCGTCGATAACGTAGAATTACAAAGTGAAAGGAGAAGTGGTACTAGTGATAACTATTAAAGAAAGACAGACCATTATATATATATAGCTAGCTAGTCACTCGTTATAGTGGACTCTGGGAGTTTACCAGTGGTAACAATCACAATCATAGTACTTATACCAAGCATTGCTGACTACTGTGAGAGATAACTCTAAGTGTTGTTATGAACCCTTTGGCTTCACCGAATCCCTTAGACGACCTGTACACTTGTCCCGCTTCACCTACCTCCGTCTGGGCCCTTTTAGAAGAAGTCTGAGTTAGGTTCGTCACACGAACACCGAAAGCACGTAAAAGTAGTACTAGACGCGCTATATACGTACAAACTATTAGTTAATAAAGAAAAGAGCAAATTCTACGTTAGGAAAACGGTATTTTTGGGATATAAAATATCCCTAAGACAAATTTAGATAGAACCTTTAAAGGTTAAAGCTATTAAGAATTGGCTATAACCGACGTTAGTTATAGAAATACGAAGCTTTATCAGATTTATAAACTTCTACCGAATATTTATTAGGAACTTTAGAGCAATCGTACGACCTTTATATAAACTTATAAGGAAGAACGCTAAATTCTAATAGAAAGAATAGCACGAGCAAGCATTTACGTAGATCTATAACGCCATTACTAAAGATCTAGTACTAGTATTACTAAATCCTAAGAAGCCATTTGAGGTAGAAACGGACGCTTTAGACTATACTATCGGAGGATAATTAGGATAACAAGATAAACAAGGAAAGCTATATCCTATAGCCTTCTTTTTAAAGAAGCTCGATAGACTATATCTTAATTATCTAATCTATAACAAGGAACTACTTACGATTATTAAAGCCTTTAAGGAATAGCGACTATACCTTAGCAGTATGATTAAACTAGTATAAGTATATATAGACTATAAGAACTTACGATACTTTACGATAACGAAGGAGCTTAACGGATGACAAATACGATAGGTAGAATCCCTTATAGAATTTAACTTTAAGATCCGCTATAAGAAGGGCAAAGAGAATATACAAGCAGATATCTTAAGCCGACGAACGGATTATATAGAAGGACAAACGGAAATAACACTACTATTATTTAAAGAACAAATAGACAGAACACTATATTACGAAATGTAGATACCTATAGAAGATAATCTACTTGACTTATTCCTAGAATATTATATAATCTTTCGAGAAGAAAGGATTAACGAGACATAGTATTAAGTAATACCTAGACTAGTAGTACCTAACGGAGTAGAAGGAAGAGATAAGAAACTCTAGTACTAAGGCAAAGTATATATCTACGATAGGGATCAATAGCTATAAATGATTTGAGAACTCTATAAGTCGAAACTTAGAGGATATAAAGGAGTCATAAAGACTATTGTATAAGTCAAGAAACACTATGACTTTCTATAGTTAATGGTACGAGTTAAGGAAGTCGTATAGAACTACGACATTTATAATCGAAGCAAAATAGTATAATATAAGCTATATAGACTACTTTAGCTACTATTAATAGCTAATAAACTATAGAGTTTAGTTACGATAGACTTTATTATAAAGCTATTAGAATCTAAAGATATAGCTATAGGAGTAATCTACGATAGTATTCTTACTATAGTAAATCGCCTAACTAAATAGGTATACTTCTTTCCCTATAAGGAGTCCTAGATAGCTAAATAGTTAGTAAATATAATCTATTGGCAAGTTACATTAGTATATGCTTAGCTATAAGAATAGATTACTAATAGAGATACCAAGTTCGTATCAAAGTTCTAGCAAACGTTAATATAACGATTAGGCATTAATAGTAAGCTATTAATAGCATATTATCCATAGACTAACAGACAAACGGAGCGACTAAACCAAGTTATTAAGTAGTACCTCCACTCTTATATTAACTACTAGCAAGATAACTAGGTTATACTATTGCCGATAGTATAACTCGCTTACAATATAACGCTAACAGAAACGACTAAAGTTATACCGTTCTTTACAAACTACAGATATAAAGTAGACCTTAGGCAAGGACTAGAGGTCATAGTACCAAGAGCAATAATCAAAGTAAAACAAATGTACATACTATATAAAAAGCTTAAAAAGGAACTCGAGTTTGTCAAGACCAGAATAAAGAACTACTATAACAAATATAGGCTCAAGAGACCTTACCTAAAGAGGGGAGACAAAGTCTACCTAATCATACGAAACTTACAAACCAAACGACCAAGTATAAAGCTAGACTTTAAGAAGGTCAGACCCTTTGTTATCAAAGAACGAATTTTGACATCTAACTACCGACTATCGTTACTATCATCTATACGACTATAGACAGATGTTTTTTATATTTCACTTCTCGAACCAATACTAAAGAACGCTAAGGTTGCTATATATATTAAAGTAGAAGATAAAGAAGAAGAATAGGATATCGAAGAAATTCTAGATTTATATATTATTAATAGGGAACTATAGTATCTAGTTAAATAGCTTAATTTTAGACTAGAAGATAACTTATAGGAATCTGTTAAGAACCTAAACTGCCCTAAGAAATTGGAACAGTTCTACCGGTAGAACCTAGATCAACTAAAGGAAAACCTAGGATAGAACTAAAGATAACGCCTTAGTCGATAGTATCGACGGTATTATTAATCTCTAACAAGGGTATAGTAGGCATCTCTTACTACTCTTACCGCTTAACCGCCTCTAACTTGTCTAAGGTCGACAGACCACGCGCTACTATATTGGCACCTTTCTCCACTAAAAACTCCTTCTACTAACAAAGACGCCGGAGCCGTATAAGCTTTTTAGATAACTTATACTAGGCTTCTTCTAGACGATATTAGGATTTATCTAGCTTAAGTTCGGTATAACGTTTAATATCCTTAATATGATGCTATTCCTAGAGAATACGATCTATTAGAACGAATATTAGGAATTATACTTAAAAAAAAAAAGGGAAACGAGCTTATAGAAAGAAAGTAAGATATTAGAGCTATTATAAGAACGACCTTAACAAATATAGGCCTTATAACGCTTTATACGCGTGATCATTTTATAGACAAGGCCTTATAACGCGTACTAAGAGCAAGGTATAATAATAAAACCGTGTTTTAGGTAACGATAAGGTACTAGTAATATCTATCTAAATAGTAAGGAGGAGTTATACTATATATTATATATCCTTAGGGTGATCTTATTTATAGTAGGATAGGGCATTAGGATAGAAAGCTTATAATCCTAGTTAGTAATAGAGTTTAAAGTTAAAGAGAGAGAGTATTTTAGCCTATTAAGCTTACCATTTACTAATTAAACGAGGCTAAGAGAAGTATTTAAGGTTTTTATAGTCGGTTAGGATCTAAAAGGGAGCAATAATACCACAAAGCTTAGCTAACTAGGCCTTTAGATATAAGATAATTATAAGTAGTTCCTTGTTATAGATTATATAGTTCTATTTAGCTAAGGATAGTTTTATAGAATGGTAGGCTATAGGATATAGGACCATGTCTTCTCTCTATTAGGATAAGCACCCTCCTAATACCGTCCTAGAGCAGTCTACCCCGAGTATTATCTCCCGTTTAGGATCCTATTCTACTAGGATAGGTTCTAATATAAAAGCTATCTTAAGAGTTTTAAAGGCCTTTTGTTCCTTAGCCCCCTACCGGAACAGGGTATTCTTATAGATTAACTATATTAAAGGTATAGTTAACTTAGAAAAGTTAGGGATAAAGTCTTAGTAAAAGTTTACAAACCTTAGGAAACTCTATACTCCCCGAACCTTATATAATACCTCCTACTTATAGATAGTAGCTAGCTTTTCAAGGTCTAGGTAAACCTAAGCCCCTACCTCTATAATATAGCTGAGATATTTAACTTCTTTTATAGCAAATATATACTTCTTAAGATCTAATATAAGTCCTACTTTCTATAGCCTTTAGAGCATATCTCTTACCTACCTTATATAATCTTTCCTACTACTTAATATATAGACTAAGATATTATTAAGGTATACTATTATAAAGTCTCTAAGTATTAGGCTAAGAGTATTATTAATATATCATTAGAAAGTTATAGATATATCTATAAGTCTAAAGAGGTAGATAAGCTACTTAAAAAGGCTAAATTAGGTCTAAAATGCTATCAAATGCTCATAACCTTCTATAATCTAGATATAGTAAAAGGCCGCCTAGACGTTAAGCTTTATAAACTATTTAGCTCTAGCTAAAGAGTAAAGCGTCTCCTTAATAAGTAAAAGGGGGTACTAATCTTACTTTATGATTTTATTTAACGCCCGATAGTTAATATAGAACCTCTATCCCCTATCTACCTTCTTTACTAAGAGGATAAGGGTAGTGGCTAAAGAGGAGCTAGCTTAGATCTATCCCTTATCTAGCAAGTTAATAACTTGCTTTTGGACTTCTAATAAATGATCTTGTAGTATATTATAGAGAGGCCCCTAAGGAAGTTTAGAAATCTTTCTATCTAGGCCTTCCTTTAATTTAATGTGATAATTGGCTATATTACGATATAAGGGGAGTCTACTAGCTTTCTCCTTATTAAAAGGTCGGTAAAGTTACGAAGTTCGTCTAGTAAGGTAACCTCTAACTCTATATTAGGCTTAGGTTAGGTACTCCCTTTTCCTAGGCCGTCTCTGTCAAAATAGCGTCTTAATTCTAGGATAGTTATTATCTCCTAGATACTTATAACTAGGAAGGTATTAGAAGTCTTCTTTTTCCATACTCTCTATATTATACCTATAAAGACTATACCTATTATTTAGGAGATTTCTATTTATCTAAGCTATAAAGAGATCTTATAGATAAGTAGTCTTAATTATATTCTAATTATAAGAATACCTATATATATATCTAATGTAACTTCCTAGTATTTTATCTATAAAAGGCTTAGTATAATGTTATATATAAGTCTTAGGACTATATAAAACACGGCTTAGTTCTCCTAGCCATTAATATCTATTATAATATAGGCTATCTAAGTGATCTTCTAGTCTAGTTATAGCCTAGTTACGGTTCTAAGGATATATATAATAGGCAAACTAATCTACTTAATTCTAAGCTTCTAATATATTCTCTTACTAATAGCGCTATAGCTAGAATATCTACTATCTACTTAAGCATTTATAAAGCTAATGGAGTTAAGGAAGATTAGAATAAGAAAAGGAGGTCTATCTATTCTTTTACTAATCTTTATAAACTTGTCTTCTAGGTAGTTATAATCTTCTAGCCCCCTTATAAGACTTTGCTTAGGGGCTACTCTTTTCCCTGCTCCCTATCTTCTTCGTTAGATAGATCGTTATCCTCCTTCTAATCCTTAGTCTCTAAGGTATTAATATTAGTTCTTGACTAGTTTTACTATACCGGCTTTAAAGCAGGGGTAAAGTTACATTTAGTAATAAAGTAATCCTTCTACCTATACTAGATATATACTTTAGCTACCTATTAGGCTATATATACTTCTAGACTAACCTATTTTACCTATAGGGCGTTACCTTTACGTTTTCCTACCTTATCCTTATTAGGTCCCTTCCTCTATAGGTTATTATATAATAAGTTAATTCTAGTTATTAGTATATCTCTATCTATATCTTTCTCTCTCTATAGTTTAGATACTACCTACTACCTTTATATCTACTAGTACTTATTATTAAGTTAAAGAGCCTTAAGATCTATAGTAATCTTATAATATTTCTTAACTACTATCATATAATTATCTTAAGAAATTCCTTATCTTATTACTATATATTTAAGTTTTAGAGAGAAATATTATTATAATTTGATTAGGTATAGCTTATTACCCTAAAGAAAGCCGCCTACCTTTAATAGCTTAGCCTTAAACTAAATAATAAAAGTAGTAAATGATTTATCGTCTCTCTATCGTAAGAATTCCAGTTCTAATAAGGCTACTATCTTCTTATAGAGGTTAGAGAAGATGCTCTCGAGATATTAGAGGAACTAAGTCAGGTCATACCTAACTTTCGGGCCTATAGATTCATAGTAGGCTATAACTCGGGTCTATACCTAGTATATAAGGTTTCCCTAGATAAAGACCTATTAGTTATAATTAGAGCCGATGAAATCTTTATTAGCTATAAGGACATGTTCTATTATACTCTTCTATACTATAAAGAGTTCCTTTTCACTGTCAAAAGGTTATCTGGTTAGGAGACGCTTCCGCTACGGCCGTTAAGCTTTAAGGGGTACCCTAGCCGACTTAGGGGTTAGGATAGGTTAGGTTTAGGATACCCGGAGGGTGTTAATCGTAGCATTCTACTGTTCTATTGCTACTTAAAGGGAGCAGACAAGCTTCTGTAATTCTGCTAAGCCCGAGGGCCTATATACTCCCGAATCCGCTATAACTATATTGTCGATAACTCTTTTAGGGAGTTACTACTAGTAAAGAAGGTAGTCGAAATGTAATATACTAGCCTTATAGCATCCATAGATAAGTGTATAATGTTCTATTTAACTACCTTAGGAAGGAAAAAGAGGAAAAATACAAGAGTTATATAGAGGAGTGCCTTTTAACTAATATATATATATATAACCTAGGTAGGGCCTGGTTAGGCTCCGGGTTAGGCCCTAACCGGGCCTTGGCCATGTGTCTACCGGACGAGTTACAAACAAGTAACAAACGCTCTATAGACCCGTAGAGCCTGTATAAGTAGGGTATAGTAGGTCTGCTCCGATACCTGGGTAAAGCCCGGGATTGTCTAGCCCGGGTATAGCCTAGGCCTATAATATTACCTTACTTATAGACGTTATATTAAGCTTTAATTCCTTCTATTACTTGCTTGGCTACTATAGTATTACTTTTATAGAAGAAGACTAAGAAGTTATTTATATAAAAGATTAGGATAACTCGTTTATTATAGCTTAAGAAGAGGCACTTCTCTTTGCCTAATAGTTTTATACCTAGATCTGACAGTGTTTTATAGAACTCCTTATACTATAAGAGTAGCAAGTCTCTTAAGCTATATAGAACTCTTTATAACTCTATACATTTCCCTAGTTACTTGAATCCTTCTAGCAATTTATAGACGATAGGATTGTCTTTTGGTCGTTTGGCATTAAGGAACGCTTATACTATATCGAACTACTTAACTTCTAAGTCAAAGTATATAACGATCGCTATCATTATATAGAACGACTATGCCGCTAGAGTAGCTATATATATACTTTCTACTAAGCTAATATCTTATAGATCTCCTTATATGTAGATCCTTGCCTTACACTTCTCTAGGAAACCGTCCTTGTCAAACTTATATACGAAGACCTATTTTAATAGGATAGGTCGCGCTTTTGCCTACTCGTGTGGTACGATCTTCTATATTCCCCTACTCTCTAAGTTATATATCTCCTCGCAAGCTGTATCTTCAAACTATTATTCTAATAGGTAGTTATATAGGTCTTGCTAGTTAGTAAGAACGTAAGCAAGATCGTCGATATACTAATATAGCTTATTTAGGGCTACTCTAAGGTATATAGTATCCTTCTATTATATAGTAATAGCAAACACTATATATATCATTCTTATACTTTAGTCCTCTAGGTAAGCTTCCTATTAATTAGGTAGGTAAGTCTTATAGAACTATTACTAGAGTTCCTTAGTTATATAGATACAGGAGTAGTAGTAATTAACTCTCTCTTCATTTTACAGCCTTTTACTTGACTAGATAAGGCCTTTAGGCTTATAAGCCCTCTTCCTACCTCTGCCTCTCCTTATAGGAGGTTGCTAAATAGCTTCTCCTTCGTTTCTACCTTTTAGAGGATATATTAGCTAATCTAGACTTCGCTTAACACTCTACTCCTCTAGCCTAACTAGGTATAATATATCGGTAGTACTATCCCCAGCTCCTAGCTTTTCTATCTACTTATTAGACTAGGGCTAAGAGTTCTTGATATAACTAGAGGGACATAAGGTATAGTTTTGTTTTTCCGGTTCTATAGAGCTTTACTATATATAATAGGCATAAATAGAGGTTACCTATCCAGGGGCACTAGACAGATAGACAAGGACAACAGATAGCTTTTAACACTCGTTCGCTCTAATAGATTAGAGTAATAGGATATAGTTCTTCTTTCTTTTATAAGTTAGGAATATCTTTTTCCATATAAGTAGACTCTTTTACGTCTATCTAGAGGGACATCACTATCGCTATCTTCGCCCTTATTATCGTTACCATCTAGATAGTCGGACTTGCCTACTATAACCGCGAATACTCGGATGCCCTAGACATTTTAAGCTAAGGCTCTTTCCTATCTAACTGGACAGAGGTTTGGTTCTAGAGGTACTAAGTGGTGCTCTAGAGGGTTAGTACTAGCTTATATTTTAGGGGCTTAATTAGGGAAGAGCTTAGCTCTAAGTCTAAACTAGACTACCGGACTTTAAGCGTAATAGGATAGTAATATTCGCGATAGAGGAGTAAGGATATATATGTAGAGGTATATATAGTAAAACTATTAGGAAAGTAAGAAAAGCAAATATAGGTGCTAAGAGATCGGTATATCTAGCGGTAGGCCAGGGAACCACTCTTGCTCTAACGTAATAACACTACTAGTAAAGATAGTAGAAATCGCGGGATGATAAGTTTAAAGGAGTTCGACGTCTGTCTAGAGGGATAGAAACTCCGAAATACGGATCTATAACGCTAGAACTATCTAGGATTTAGAAACGAGATTTTAGAGTTATATAGGCACTAGAGGAGAGCTTTATAGCTATCTTAGCCCTAGTTACCTTAATATTAGCGCTTGTTAGCAAGGGTATGTCCATCTATATACTATTACTCTTTAGCGGTCTAGTATAGATTTATCTCATTATTTTAGGAGTTTTGACTTTAGGGGTTAGAGCGTTATTATTATAGGGTATCTCTTATTAGAAGGTTTAGGAATAGCTTTACTAGGTATACTTTAAAGGAGTAAAAGCGGTAGATTAAGTTTATATTTAATCTTGCTAGTTATAGGAAGACTTAAAGGAAAGGAGGAAAGCTTCTTAGATTAATTACTTAGATAGAAGAGTTATCTTTAAGGAAGTTACCTAAATAGGAAGGTATAATTAAGGATAGTAACCTTAGGTATTACTCTTCTTAATAGTTTAGTAAATACCTTAATTAGAATCGCTACTCTTAATACCTCTTATATCTAGGTATATTAAAACTTTATTAGGAAGAACGCTATTAGAATCGCCTTAATTGCTAGAGTTTAGGAACCTTACTTTAGACTTAGAAGTTAAGTATCGTACTTAAGCGGATATTATAGCGGACAGACTTACTAAAGTTATTTAGGTTATATTCCCTTTGCCAATGGATAAGTGATTATCTAGTCTCTTCTTTAGTTATAATACCACTAAATACCTCAAGTGTTTCGAAAAGGCTTATATAATCTTTAGTAGAGATAATAACAATAAGATCTCTTACTTTAAGTAATAATATATAGATGACCTTTAGGAAATCCTAGACTAGTGGCTAGAGTTAAAGAAGAAGGACTAGGCTACTTTTAAAGCTACTATTAAGGAATACTAGAAGTGGAATGACTCTCGCTAGGAAACCTCTACCTAGGAGCTAGAACATCTTCTAGATTCCTAATACGTAGATTCGGCTAAGTCTATCTATAACTACCTAAAGTATATTAATGTCTTACTTACCCGAGTACTAAAGAAGAAGAAAGCGGTCTATTAGTTATCGGCTATCTAGAAGGTATAAGATAGATTTCCCCTTACTCTCTAGACTAGTCTTCGGGTCTATAAGAAGGGTGACTTATAGGTTAATAATATAGAGTAGGAAGACTTTTGTGACTTTATATAGGAGTGTTGTCACGGAAATATGCATGTAGGACGCCGCCTGAGCCGCCTCCCCCGACAGGCCAATAGGACAGTAGGCACGAACGGACCAATCAGGAAAGGATCACGCTTGGCAAAGTGATCCATACACTATGGGATCACTACCACAGCCGTGATCCAGACAGCAAAGGATCACTAGGTAAAGAGTGATCTTAGGATTATATATATATATAGATAATCACTCGTTATAGTAGACTCTAGGAGTTCACCAGTGGTAACAATTACAATCACAGTACTTATACCAAGCATTGCTAATTACTATAAGAGACAACTCTAAGTGTTGTTATAAACCCTTTAGCTTCACCGAATCCCTTAGACGACCTATACGCTTATCCCACCTAATCTACCTCCGTCTAGACCCTTTCAGAAGAAGTCTGAGTTAGGTTCGTTATACGTTATTACCACTCCCTTTGTTCTGTCATGGTTTAGAACGGAGGTGACTTCGACCTTGACATCGACATGGCTACTAACGTCACGACCGAACAGCTGCTCGCTTAGCTTGGTTAACTCTAATAGCAGATCTAGGAGTTGGACTAGAGAGATAAGGCTGCTTAAGCTCGAATTAAGGAACTTAAGAACCGTAAAAAGTACTTGTAGAAGTTAGTAAACGAGGCCTACGCTAAAATCGAGGCACTTAAGGGCGCTAAAGCGAAGAGCATTAAGATCGAACTACCTAGTAAATATAGAGGAACTAAGGAAGATCTCGTAGGATTCCTAACAAACCTCTAATCCTACTTCTGGCTTAATGATAACAAGTTTCTAGACGATAAAGCTAAAGTCCTCTATATAGCTATAAGACTAGAGGGCAAGGTATTTAAATGGTTCGAGCCTATATAGAATGACTATCTTACTAAGGAAGACGAAGACGAACAAGACGCGTTTATATAGGTAGTCTTCTGATCTTACGACTATTTTGAAGAAGAGCTTCGGAAAGTTTTTAGCGATAAAGATAAGAAGATTTATACGTAAGAAAGACTTGCTAATCTCTGATAGACCAAGTTAATAGCCTCCTACGCTATATAGTTTAGATAGGACATGCTTAAGTCTTAGCTTAATAATGAGGCGTTAATGTAATTGTTTTATAATGGCCTAAAGGAAAAGGTTAAGGACAAGCTATATAAGTATGATCGGCCTAAGACTCTAGATAAATACATCGTACAGGCTATTAGGATCGATGATCGACTCTATATATAAGAGTAGTAAAAACGAGGTCGAATAAACAGAACTATAGTTAAGGCTAACGACAAGAAAAAGCGAGTATACATCAGTATCTTGTACGGGATGTACCCCGGAGCTATAGATATAGATATAGCGTAGAAGTAGGACTAGAAGAAGGCAACTAAAGACAAGTCTAATATTACTTACTATAACTATAGAAAGAAAGGGCACTATAAGCGAGAATGCCGGAGCCTAAAGAAAGAATAGAAACTAACCCCTAGAAAGGAAATTACAACCATTGACGAAACTACCAAGGATGTCATCAAAGTAGCGGCTACAAGCTATAAAGACAAGGACAGTGACATAGATAGTCTCGGACACGACGGCGACGGAGAAGACGAACAAGCACCGTACTCCGAATTGGTCACTATGGATCTAGAGACAGGTCTTGCCGAATGGGATATGGCAGGAGAATATATACCGCTAGCTTCAATTCTCCTAGCCTTGAGGCAATAGGGTCTTATAGTTATGTAGAGGCGGGATAGATCGTGGATAACCGATACCTAAGGAATCGAAAGACCTAGACCTAATGTTCTATTCCTCTAGGAACGAATCGAATGGTACTGTAACGAAGTTTTTTGGCTTAATATAGAACTGTGCGAACGGGACAGGCGCTTGACTTGACTTGCCTAGTAAAGCGATAAGATAAAGGACGAAATAAGGGAATTCCGACATATCGTAGAAACCATCAAAGGAGAATAGCCTATAATATATAATAGACCTGATAGCTATGCCGAGTACCTTGACAATTAGCAACTTAGTAACGATATATGGAACCTAGAATACTAGTTTATACGTGCGAACTGTAGAAAAGATAAACGTATATAGGAAAGCTATTAGAAGAAATACTCTTATATTAGCACTAGAGTACCTACAGCCTACGTATAATGGGAAGGATTCGGGAAAGAATTCTAATACCTCCTAGGCGATACTATATAACTATACCCTCGATATAAGGTATATATGTAAGTGCCCTAGTTCTAGTGTATAGTATACAAATGCCGATATTACTTCTGCGACAAATTCGAAAATAATCACTAGCCGACCCGATAGGAAAACAAGGACAGAGGCTTATACCCTATAGAATAGGTCTACGATATAGGAAATAGAGCGGCCGAATTGCTCTAGAAGATCGAAGCCCGTAATCTAGAAAGCATTATAATAGTTCTAAAACAAGCCTAGCCTAGGCACTACGGAACCAGACGAGACATATAGGACTTGTGCTAGAGCAACGATTGCCTCTATTACACGAATAAAAAGAAATTACGAATTTGGGAGCTTTAGATGAAGCTATAGTATATATGACGGAAAGCAGAACAGACCTAATGGTAGGAAGCTACAAGCACTTAATAGCTTACAGAAATGAGTATGATTGACAAAGCTGCTATTAGCCAAATAACCGAAGAGGTTAGCACTGACCTGGGAAACGGGTTAGAGCCCTTTAAGGGGCCCGGAAACTATTAACGCCTATGTAGCGGCAAATAGTAGTGTAGTATAGGAGGGACTGGCGTAAGAGACCACTATATCGAGACCTCCTAGTAGAAATATAGGAAATTGCCGCAATCTTTAGACGACGGTAGCAAGATAAGCGGTTATAGATAATAGCACAATAGAAATAGCACGAAATGCTCGTACTAGTAGATAGTAGAGCAGAAATAAACCTAATTTCGCTAACACTTGTAAATTAGCTATAGATACTCTAAAGAATAAAGTAAAAGCATAGTATAGTCAAAGGGCTATTTCCGACGTAATAGGTATATAGGGAGACCAAACCAATCAATATTACTATAGCAGGGAAGACTATAATAGTCGTATTTAGTATCGTAGACATAGGTAATAACAAAGATATAATATTAGGGTTACTATGGCATAAAGATTATAACCCGGATATTAGCTAGAAGAATGGTAGCCACCTATGACCCCAAATAGAGTCGTATTCGACTAGCGAGATAGGGAGCATACAAGGATCGCGAGCAGACAATGCTCAGAGAAAGGCATGTCCTACGGATCTACCACAAGAGACGGACAATGGCAGGCAGACCACTACGGGCTCTGGAAGAGGCGGTATAACGACATTGACATCGCGATAAGAGGAACGAGCTGAATCGCCGATAGCTATTCTCTCTATTGACAAATGTAGAGCACTATAATTAGAGTAGTAGGTTGAGATAGGAGAAATCGCTAGCATCGCTATAGATAGAACTAAGTTTGTATATTATTAGAAAACCGAAAGACGAGACAAGACTAGGGAAGTACTAAAGGAATATAAAGGACACCTAGCATTTAAACTAAAATATCTAGAAGGACTACTAGAACACGGCCTATAGGATCACGAGATCAAGCTTAAGGAAGGAGTATGACTAAAGTTCTTTAAGATTTACTATATGAGCTAGACGTAGAACGAAGAACTTAAGCGATATTTAGAGGAGAACCTTCGAAGAGGATATATCCGCCTGTCGATATTACTAGTAGGCTACCTAATCCTATTTGTGCCAAAGAAAGATAGAAAGCTATAGTTATATGTCGACTATCGGTAACTTAACGAACAGACTGTGAAAAACCAATACCTGTTACTACTAATCTTATAGCTCTAAGATTAGTTAGTAGGAGCCTAATATTTTACGTATCTTGACTTGCTATCGGCCTATAACTATATATAGATTAAAGAAGGCGACGAGTAGAAAACGGCCTTTAGGATACCCTATGGCTACTATAAGTACCTTGTTATGCCATTCGGACTTATAAACACGCCGGCAACATTCTAAGCCCTGATTAATTAAGCTATCTAACCCTTTCTCGACAAATTTACAGTATATTATCTCGACAATATACTTATCTTCTCTAAGATAATAGATAAACACCGGAAGTATATAAAAGTAGTGCTAGACGTACTATACACGTATAAGCTATTAGTTAACAAGGAAAAGAGCGAATTCCACGTTAGGAAAACGGTATTTCTAGGATACGAAATATCCCTAGGACAAATTCGGATAGAACCTTTAAAGGTTAAAGCTATTAAGAATTGGCTACGACCGACGTTAGTCACGGAAGTACGAAGCTTCATCGGATTTACGAATTTCTACCAAATGTTCATCAGGAACTTTAGAGTAATCGCACGACCTTTGCACGAACTCACTAAGAAGAACGCTAAATTCTAATAGGAAGAGCGACACGAGTAAGCATTTATATAAATCTATAATGCCATTACCGAAGACCTAGCACTAGTATTGCCAGACCCTAAGAAGCTATTCGAGGTAGAAACGGACGCTTTAGACTACATCATCGGAGGACAATTAGGATAACGAGACAAATAAGGAAAGCTACATCTTATAGCCTTCTTTTCAAAGAAGCTTGACGGACTATGTCTTAATTATCTAATCTACAATAAGGAACTACTTACGATTGTCAAAGCTTTTAAAGAATAGCAACTATACCTTAGCAGTACAATTAAACTAGTATAAGTGTATACGGATTACAAGAACCTGCGATACTTTATAACGACAAAGGAGCTTAATAGATAATAAATATAATAGGCAGAATTCCTTACGGAATTTAACTTCAAGATCTACTATAAGAAAGGCAAAGAAAACGTATAAGCGGACATCTTAAGCCGACAAACGGATCATACAGAAGGACAAACAGGAACGACACTACTACTATTCAAGGAACGAACAGACAGAACGCTACATTACAAAACGTAGACACCCGTAGAAGATAATCTACTTGACTCGTTCCTAGAATGCTACGTAATCTTTCGAGAAGAAAGGATCAACGAGGCATAGTATCAAGCAGCACCCGGACTACTAGTACCTGACGGAGTAGAAGAAAAAGATGGGAAACTCTAGTACCGAGGCAAAGCGTATATCTATAATAAAGATCAACAGCTGTGGATAATTCGAGAACTCTACAAGTCGAAACTCGGAGGACACAAAGGAGTTACAAAGACTGTCGTATAAGTTAAGAAACACTACGACTTTCTATAGTTAATGGCACGGGTTAAGGAAGTCGTATAGAACTACGACATTTGTAATCGAAGTAAGACGGTATAATATAAGCCATATAGGCTACTTTAGCCACTATTAACAGCTGATAAACTATAGAGCTTGGTTATAATAGACTTCATTACAAAACTACTAGAATCTAAGGATATAGCCATAGGAGTAATCTATAATAGTATTCTTACTATAGTAGATCGCCTGACTAAATGGGTATACTTCTTTCCCTATAAGGAGTCATAGATAGCTAAACAGCTAGCAGACGTGATCTATTAGCAAGTTACATTAGTGCATGCTTGGCCGCAAGAATGGATCATTGACAGAGACGCTAAGTTCGTATCGAAGTTCTGGTAAGCGTTAATATAACGATTAGGCATTAATAGTAAGCTGTTAACGGCATATCACCTATAGACTGACAGACAAACGGAGCGACTAAACCAAGTTATTAAGTAATACCTCCGCTCTTATGTCAATTACTAGCAAGACGACTAGGTTATACTATTGCTAATAGTATAACTTGCCTACAATATAATGCTAACAGAAATGACCAAAGTCATACCGTTCTTTGTAAACTACAGATATAAAGCAGACCTTAGGCAAGGACTAGAGGTCATAGTGCCAAGAGCAGTAGTCAAGGTAGAACAAATGTACGCACTATATGAAAAGCTCAAAAAAGAACTCGAGTTTGTCAGAACCAGAATAAAGAACTACTACGACAAATATAGGCTCGAGGGACCTTGCCTAGAGAGGGGAGACAAAGTCTACCTGATCGTACGGAACTTATAAACTAAACGACCAAGCACGAAGCTAGACTTTAAGAAGGTTAGACCCTTCGTTATCAAAGAACGAATTTCGACATCTAACTACCGACTATTATTACCGTCATCTATATGACTATAGACGGATGTTTTTTATATTTTGCTTCTCGAACCAGTACCAAAAAACGCCAAGGTTGCCACGTATATCGAAGTAAAAGACAAGGAAGAAGAATAGGACATTAAAGAAATTCTAGACTTATATATTATCAATAGGGAACTATAGTACCTAGTCAAATAGCTTAATTTTAGACTAGAAGACAACTTATAGGAACTAGTCAAGAATTTAAACTGCCCTAAGAAACTAGAATAGTTCTACCGGCAGAACCTAGATCGACTAAAGGCAAAACCAGGACAGAATCAAAGACGGCGCCCTAGTTAATAACGTTAACGCCACCATTAAGCTATATACCTAGAACTGCTCCCGATTCCTACTATTCTACCTCTTCCAATTCATCCAAAGACGTAAGACCCCGGCGAACCATCTCTGACCCTCGAGACAATAACGATCGCTTTTGACGACGAATACGGTCTAAACGAGCTAGAGACTCGTCTAGACGACGCTACGCTTTTGCCAACGAATCGCGGTCAGCACGGAGAGCCTCCTTAGCATCTTATTCTAATCGGTCGAGGCGCTTTGATTCGTCCATAATACGGGACACTGCAGAAGTCAGTACAGGAAAAATACACTAACAAGGGAACATAGACAAGACGAGACCGGAACCCCAGAACCATCGTACGACCTTCTACGACGAACGTATTTGCCGTAACGAGAAGAACTCTCTATTATACGGCAGCAGAGGCCGCGAGAAAAATAATAAGAATAAGGCATCACTTCGAACCCTAGCTCGTTAATAGTAATAGCTAGGGCAATACGCTCCTCGGTCTTTACAGATCTTTTTATCGAACGCTTTACTACACGAGATATGTTATTAGCAGTATATAGAGGAAAGAGAGAAACACGGGAGACAACTTACTAAGGGTTGTTAGCGCTATTTGAAACGGCCTAAGATAGGCTTTCGGGTCGAAAGCCTTGAAGGAGGGGCATCGTGTTACGGAAATATGTATATAGGACGCTGCCTAAGCCGCCTCCCCCGACAGGCCAATAGGACAGCAGGCACGAACGGACCAATTAGGAAAGGATCACGCTTGGCAAAGTGATCTATATACTATGGGATCACTACCACAGCCGTGATCTAGACGGCAAAGGATCACTAGGTAAAGAGTGATCTCAGGATTATATATATATATAGATAGTCACTCGTTATGGTAGACTCTAGGAGTTCACTAGTGGTAACAATCACAATCACAGTACTCATACTAAGCATTGCTGATTATTGTAAGAGACAACTCTAAGTGTTGTTGTGAACCCTTTGGCTTCACCGAATCCCTTAGACGACCTGTACGCTTGTCCCGCCCAATCTACCTCCGTCTGGACCCTTTTAGAAGAAGTCTGAGTTGGGTTTGTCACAAGTGTCTATATAAGGGAGTTAACGTAAGGTTAATATACTATAAGCTAGATCTAAAAGGAAGGAAAGTTAAACTATAGGTAAGCTAGACTATTAAGAAAAGTTCTTTGGCTCCTTAGGTATAGGAGAGTCCTTTAGGTTCATCTGCCTAGAGAGATACTACCTTTAATAAGATCGTTAATAGGTTTATAGATGCCTTATACGAGCTTTAGATTAATAAGGGCAAAGTTGGCCGTAAATCTTTAGACAAGGGTAGGCGTTCCTATGACTAGATAGACGATCTAAGCGATAATAAGATTAAAGAGATCTAGACCTACCTATTGGCTACTTAAGAGTCTTAGTAAAAGAAGAAGAGTAGCGGATTCTAGCTAAGTTTAACCTTAGCTATACCTTATAGCTATTACTATTATAGTAACTAGATATATTTTACCTATAAGTATTTAGTCCTAGTAAAGAATATCTATAATGGTCTCGTCTATTAGCTTGGTTTTAAATAGATCTTAGGTAAGAGAGATTCTAATCTTTTGGAAAGCTAGTAAGTCAAAATCCTTAGTAAGGATATAGCTATTATAGCTAATCAAGGGACCTAATAGTATATTATTTACACTTATACCTCTCTTTAGCTAGATCTTCCTAATTAGGAGCTGTATTAACAGTTTATAAAGAGCTACTAAAAGGAGTATAATTAGGAGTACTATCTAGACCTAAACCTTATTACTAATAAGGCCTTCCTTTAGTATACTAAAGGTTTATACCTATTAAAAGTAGTTATAACCTCCCTTAATTGCCTTACTAATACTAAGAGAGTTTCCCTAGAGTTAATCTATAACTATACTAAGGCTAGGGAGATTAATTTCTAGATAGATTATAAGTAAGGTAGATATACTCTTATCTAGTAGGTAAAACGGATAACGTCTTAGATAGACAACCCTATTTTTGCCACCGACTACAAGGGCTTATCAATAGATATATTACAGTCTGACTAGATAGCGATATAAGCTTTTAATACTATTAAGTTAGAGGTTAATAGTAAAGATATTTCCGATAAGGATAATAATATAATAACTATAATATAAAGTACTACCTTTATAAAGTATTATTTTATAGAAATGGAGGACAAGCTAATATAGAATCCTATCTAATAAAAGAGGACTAATAAAATAAAGATTATTTAATTACTAAAAAGGAATATAGAAGTAGAAGGAGCTTACCTTCTAGTTATAAGCTAAAGGGTTATAGCTATTACTAAGAAGGCTGCTAATCTAGCTAGTAAGGGAGCTCTCCCCCTAGCTAGATAGAAATAAACCGTTCACTTTAAAGAATTAGAGAAATTAACCAAGGAGAATATAGCCTATAATATACTCTCTTTAATCAGTAAGGCTCTTTAAGCAAAGACATTTACTATTAATAAGGTCTTAGAGATCTCCCTAGCATTTAAAAACGTGCTAATTACATTCCTTAAGCAAGATTATAAAAGTCCTTAGGAGGTGATCAAGCATAAGGGCTTAGCTATTCCTTTCCCTAATACGCTGGCTTTATGAATAAGAGGGAGAGCGCTATAAGAGGTCAAGATATACCTTAGCTATCTAGGTATATAGAGTAGTATTAAGGAAGAAGAGTCTATAATTATAGTTCCGGCATTTCTAGGGGTTACTAGTAATAGCTAGTAAGCTATTATAACGGATAGTTTCTAAAGCGATTATCTCATTAGATGGTAAGACTAGCTAGATTTAGAAGAAATCGAAATATCCTTCTAGGCTCTAATCTATATACTCTTTACTAGCTAGAAGATCTAGATAGGTATTCTTATATGGATATATATATTATTAACGCTCTATTATAACTTTAAGGATCTAAGGGGTAAGAAGGTGCTTACTTTAATTAATATTAGATCTAAATATAATATAATTACCCTTAGCTTAGTATAGAGATACTATCTCCCTATATAGATAACGATAGTAATTTCCTAAGGTCTTTATAATAGTAAGCTATTTACTGAGAAAATGGTTAATATAATTATCTTAAAGGCTATCTTAATCTATAAGCATTTCTTTATTCTAGATAGAGATACTAATAATTACTAAATCTTATTAAGTATACTATTTATCTATAATATAAGCCTAACGTTTAGTTATAAAGCTAGCTATCTAGTTATAGTGAACATTATTATAGAGAATAAATTAATTAAAGTATCGGTTATCTCGGACATTATAGCCAAAACGACATTCGAAAGAAAACATTAACTTATAAAGGACAAACTCTAGCATCTAATCATAATAACTACCGCTATTCCTACGTTTATTAACATTTAGGATAGCAAAATTCCACTTAGATTTCTTAATAATCAGGCTAGTAAAGCCATTTTTAATATAATACTAAGGATTTCTTGCCTACCTCTTATTAATATACTTACTAAAGTTTCGACATTTTATCTTATCAGATAGGACGCTTTAAAACGGAGATACCAGGAAACGGAGGGCGAAACAGACGAGCCTAGCCGTCTAGATGGACGGAAAACGCTTAGGAAACTTGCATTAGAGGTCAGAAAAGGGTTATAGGAGGTATAGACGTTTATTATATAAAAGTCTACGGCTAGAAAAGTTTACCTTGTAGATACGGCTATTAGCGATGGTTTGGTACCTAATAGCGACCCTAACTAGTAGGAACGGTGCCTAGGGGAAGCTACTAAAAAGATAAAGTTTAGGTTAGAGTAGGATAGCCTTATTATACTACGGTTTTCGGACCTAGAGCCTAGGACGTGGCTTACGGCCGAACGGCTTAATACGCTACTTACATCTATAGGAAGCTTTCTATCTAACTAGGAGAAGAAACTCTTTATACAGGTCCTATAGAATAGGGAAGCCGCCCTAGTATAGAATTTCACTAAATATAGGCAGATTTACCCTAATATTATCCCTCCTTAGGTTATCTGGATTATTCCTTATATGGTATGGTAATTAAAGAGTATCCCTATCCCGAAGCCGTTAATACCAAAAGTTATTAACCTCCTAAAGTAGCAGATCTAGTATAGGATTATCAAGCCTAGCTATAGGAGCTACTATAATAACTAGTTCCTAGTCCTTAAGAAGGATAGTAATCTCTAGCTAATTAATAACGCCTAGAAAGCTAATACTATAACTATATAGGACGTATTTATGCCGCCGGTTCTATAGCTATAGCTATAGTTAGGATAGGCTAAATTAGTTATCTCTATCTAGATAAAGGAAGGAAAAGACAACCTACTGCTAATAAAGGAGTAACTAGTTATAAAAAAGGATCGCTAGGTTCCCTTAGATAATGCCGTCTAGCGATTCCTTAGCAAGGCGCCTAAGGGACTTAGGCTACCTTAGCTACTCTAATAGGCACTTAAGTACCCTTATAAGCCAAGGATAGCTATCTACTAGCGTGTAGTAGAATAGGTAGAAAAGTAAGTTATAGCTATAGAAGGATAAGGAAAACCTTTAGGGTCGTAATAATAGTAACTAGTAAAGTAGGCGTCTTTAGTAACACGACGGCCATCTAGTTAGACTAAGACAAAGCCAAGTAAGCTGGCATAGATATAGGAGATACACTTGACCCGAGCCGCTAAGAAAGGATAGGCTTGCTAGCATCGTCCTAACGATAATCTAGCCAAATAGACTTGGCCCTTACTATTCGAACGTTTAAGGCCTAAAGATCTAGAGCTAGTTCCTAAGTACCTGCCGTAGTTCATAGGCTAGGATATACTAGATACCAAAGTAAAAGCCTAGCAAAGGCATTAGGCATCTAAGAAACAGCCCTTGCCTAAAGGTAATAATAGAGCTAAATAGGCTAAGCGTTATAAGGAACGTAAGTAAGGTCTTAGGTCCGAATTCGCTAATAGGAGCCTTAGGGCAAATTCGAAGGGAAAGTATAGACTAAGGTTAGGAATTCTTAATATAACTAGAGGGATATAAGGTATAATTTTGTTTTTCTAGTTCCATAGAGCTTTACTATATATAATAGGTATAAATAGGGGTTACCTATCTAGGGGTGCTAGATAGATAGACAAGGACAACAGATAGCTTTAAACACTTGTTTACTCTAATAGATTAGAGTAATAGGATATAGTTCTTCTTTCTTTTATAAGTTAGGAATATCTTTTTCTACGTAAGTAGACTCTTTTACGTCTATCTAGAGGGACATTACTATCGCTATCTTTGCCCCTATCGTCGTTACCGTCCAGATGGTCGGACTTGCCTGCTATGACCGCGAATACTTGGACGCCCTGGACATTTTGAGCCGAGGCTCCTCCCTATCTAACCGGACGGAGGTTTGGTTCTAGAGGTGCTAAGTGGTGCCCTAGAGGGTTGGCACTAGCTTATTATTGCGTGTGCTAGATTCTTTTATAGAAGGTATTCCTCTATTAGATTTAACAGGTCCCTTATTCTCTCTAGCGTCTAGTTAGCTAGCTAGTGACTAGGAAGGCCCTAATTTAAACCTTCTTACTTCCTAGTAGACATCCCCTTTACTAGCTAGTATAGGGTAAGTTACTAAGGGCTTAGGCGTATATTTAGGGGTTAAGAGTCCTCTAAAGCTCTCTATCTATTTAGTAAGTTCGTCTATTACTTACATCTCTACTATAAGAGTCTCTAGAACTGATTACTTGCTTATAGGCTATATATTAGAGAGCTCCCTTACCCTTAAGTCTTAACCTTATTAGAGAGGTTAGTCTATTATTAGACTCTCTTATAATAGAGGTGGCTAAGCTACTATAATAAAGTCTTCTACTAGTTATTAGGTCTATTATAACGCTTTCTAGAGAAAGTCGGTATCCTAGGAATCTTTGCTAAGATCAAACTAATTAACTTCCTAGCTTGCTACCGCTAGTAATAACTCTATCGGTTACTCTTCGCCTAGATAGTAGAAAGTCTTCTTATTAAAGCAAACATTATAAGTTATGATGATCCTGTCAAGCTTAGGTATCTAAATACGATAAATATTAAATATATAATATTCCATAAGATACCCTATTAGCCTATATAGTAACACTTTAAAGTCTTTCGTACGCTGCTTAGCTTTTCTATCCTTATAAAGGATATATATCTAGTATCTATATATAAAGATATTACTTTAATCTAGGTATAAGTCACTAGTTAATATAATTATTAAGCTAGGTTTATACTAGCAAAAGTACTATTTAAACTAGCTATAGAGCACTTCGTTAGGAGTTCTAAACAAGTAAGCACGGCTTAGGCTTATTATACATAAGTACGCTACTACTTATACGCTTTCTAATTAGAGCTTTATAGGTAAATTCACGCTATTAAGTATCTTAATTAAGTATAAGATTAGCTCTTACCTTACTTGCTTTACTAGTCTATTAGGCTTATAGGTATATAAAGGTAAAAGTTTAAGATTAATACCGCTTTCCATAGCCTAAGTCTAGTACCGTATCGGTCTATACCTTGCTAAACTAATTGTTATAATATCGTTATCCTACTTAATCTTATAGATAGTAAGCCTATATTAACGTCTTACCTAGCTCTCGAAGTTCTAGATAACTCCTATGATCTGGTCTAGCGACTTTGTTATTAAGAGGAAAGGGAAGAGCTTCCTACTATACTCGTTAATAATCATAAGCAATTATTACGATCTATTAATCGCTTTAAGATGGTCGAATAGATCCTAGGCTACTTGCTAGAATAGGTATATAGACTTCTACTTAGGTAGTTGTCACGGAAATATACATATAGATGCCGCCTGAGCCACTGGCACGAACGGGCCAATCAAGCCGAAGGAATAATAGACTAATCAGGACAGGATCACGCTTAGCAAGAAATAATCCTAACAGAGGATCACTAGCTTACGATATGAGCCAGGTAAGCCAGTATAAATGATCACCACGACTGCTAGTGATCCTAGGAGTATATATACATATAAATAGTTACTCGTTATAGTGGACTCTAGGAGTTTACCAGTGGTAACAATCACAATCACAGTACTTATACCAAGTATTGCTAATTACTGTAAGAGACAACTCTAAGTGTTGTTATAAACCCTTTAGCTTTACCGAATCCCTTAGACGACCTGCCTACTTGTCCCGCTCAACCTACCTCCGTCTGGACCCTTTTAGAAGCAGTCTGAGTTAGGTTCGTCATACGTTATTACCACTCCCTTTGTTCTGTCATGGTTCAGAACGGAGGTGACTTCGACCTCGACATCGACATGGCTACCGACGTTACGGCCGAACAGCTGCTTACTTAGCTTAGTCAACTCTAGCAACGGATCTAGGAGTTAGACTAGAGAGACAAGGCTGCTTAAGCTCGAATTAAGGAACTCGAGAATCGCGAAAAGTACTCGTAGAAGTTAGTTAACAAGGCCTATACTAAAATCGAAGCGCTTGAGACTGCCAAGGCGAGCCGCATCAAGATCGAACCACCTAGCAAATACAGAGGAACTAAGGAGGATCTTGTAGGATTCCTGACAAACCTCCGATCCTACTTCCGGCTTAATAACGACAAGTTTCCGGACGACAAAGCCAAAGTCCTTTATATAGCTATAAGGCTAGAGGGCAAGGCACTTAGATGGTTCGAGCCTATATAGAATGACTATCTCACTAAGGAAGACGAAGACGACTAAGACACGTTTATACAGGCAGTCTTCCGATCTTATAACCGTTTCGAAGAAGAGCTTCAAAAGGTTTTCGGCAATAAAGACAAGAAGATTCATACGTAAGAAAGACTTGCTAATCTCCGATAGACCAAGTCAGTAGCCTCCTATGCTATATAGTTTAGATAGGACATACTCAAGTCTTAGCTTAATGATAAGGCATTGATATAATTGTTTTATAATGGCCTAAAGGAAAAGGTCAAGGACAAGCTATATAAGTATAATCAGCCTAAGACTCTAGATAAATATATTGTATAGGCTATTAGGATCGATGATCGACTCTATATACAGGAGTAGCAGAAACGAGGACAAATGAACGGAACTACGGTTAAGGCTAATGACAAGAAAAAGCGAGCATACGTTAGTACCTCGTATAAGACGTATCCTAGAGCTATAGATATAGACGTAACGTAGAAGCAGGACTAGAAGAAGACGACCAAAGACAAGTCCAATGTTACCTACTATAACTATAGAAAGAAAGGGCACTATAAGCAAGAATGCCAGAGCCCGAAGAAAGAATAGAAACCAGCCCCTAGAAAGGAAATTACGGCCATCGACGAAACCACTAAGGACGTCATCGAAGTAGCAGCTACAAGCTACAAAGACAAGGGCAATGATATAGACAGTCTCAGACACGACGGCAACGGTAAAGACGAATAAGCACTATACTCCAAACTAGTTACTATAGACCTAGAGACAGGTCTTGCTAAATAGGATATAGTAGGAGAGTATATACCACCAGTTTCGATTCTCCTAGCCTTAAGGTAGTAGGGTTTTACGGTCACGTAGAGGCAGGATAGATCGTAGATAACCGACACCTAAGGAATCGAAAGACCCGGACCTAATGTTCTATTCCTCTAGGAACGAATCGAATAGTATCGTAACGAAGTTTTTCGGCTTAACGTGGAACTGCGTGAACGGGATAGACGCTTGATTTGACTTACCTAGTAGAGCGATAGAATGAGGGACAAGATAAGGGAACTCCAATATATCGTGGAAACTATTAAAGGAGAATAGCCTATGATATATAATAGGCCTAATAGCTATACCGAGTATCTTGACGGCTAGCAACTTAGCAATGACGTACGAAACCTAGAATACTAGTTTATGTACATGAACCGCGGAAAAGATAAGCGTATATAGGAAAGCTACTAGAAGAAATACTCTTATATTAGCACTAGAGTACCTACGGTCTACATATAATGGGAAGGATTTAGGAAAGAATTCTAATACCTCCTAGGCAACGCCACGTAATTACACCCTTAACACGAGGTATATACGCAAGTGCCTTGGTTCCAGTGTGTAGCACACGAATGCCGATACTACTTCCGCGACAAATTCGAAAATAATCACTAGCCGACCTAATAAGGAAACAAGGACGGAAGCTTATACCTCGTAGAATAGGTCTACAATATAGGAAACAAAGCGGCCGAATTACTTTAGAAGATCGAAGCCTACAATTTAGAAAGCGTTATAGTAGTTCTAAGACGAGCCTAGCCTAGGTACTACGGAACCGGACAGGATATATAGGACTCGTGCTAGAGTAACGATTACCTCTATTACGCGGACAAAAAGAAATTGCGAATTCGGGAGCTTCAGACGAAGCTATAGCACGTATGACGGAAAGCAGAACGGACCTAATGGTAGGAAACCGCAAGCACTTAATGGCTTACGGAAATGAGCACGATTGACGAAGCCGCTATTAGCCAAATAACCGAAGAGGTTAGCACTGACCTAGGAAACGGGTTAGGGCCCTTTGAGGGGCCTAGAAACCATTAACGCCTATATAGCGGCAAGTGGTAGCGTAATATAGGAGGGACTAGCGTAAGAGACCACTATATCGAGACCTCCCAGCAGAAACATAGGAAATCGCTACAATCTTTGGACGACGGCGGCAAGACAAGCGATTATAGATAACAGCATAGTAGAAACAGCACGAAATGCTCGTACTAGTGGATAGTAGAGTAGAGATGAACCTGATTTCGCTAACGCTTGTAAATTAGCTACAGATACCTTAGAGAATGAAGCAGAAGCATAGCATAGTTAAAGGGCCATTTCTAATATAATAGGTACGTAGGGAGACCGAACCGATCGACATTACTATGGTAGGAAAGACTATAGTAGTTATATTTAGCATTGTAGATATAGGTAACGACAAAGATATAATATTAGGGTTACTATAGTATAAAGACTATGACCTGGACATTAGCTAGAAGAATAGTAGCCACCTATAACCCCAAATGGAGTTGTATTCGACTAGCGAGATAGGGAGTACGCAAGGATCGCGAGCAGACGATGCTCAGAGAAAGGCATATCCTATAGATCTACCGCAAGAGACGGACAGTAGCAGACAGACCACTATAGACTCTAGAAGAGGCGGTATAACGACATCGGTATCGCGATAGGAGGAACGAGCTAAATCGCCGATAGCTATTCTCTCCGTTAACGAATGCGGAGCACTGCAATTAGAGTAGTAGGTTAAGACAGGAGAAATCGCTAGTATTGCTATAGATAGAACCAAGTTTATATACTACTAGAAAACCGAGAGATGAGATAAGACTAGAGAAGTATCAAAGGAATACAAAGGATACCTAGCATTTGAACCGAAACATCTAGAAGGACTACTAGAACACGGCCTATAGGATTACGAGATCAAGCTCAAAGAAGGAATACAACTAAAGTTCTTTAAGATCTACTATACGAGCTAGACATAGAACGAAGAACTTAAGCGATATTTGGAGGAGAACCTTCGAAGAGGATATATCTGCCTATTGACATCGCTAACAGGCTACCTAATCCTATTTATACCTAAGAAAGACGGAAAGCTATGGTTATATATTGACTATCGGCAACTTAACGAACAGACCGTAAAAAACCAATACCCGTTACTACTAATCTCATGGCTCCGAGATTAGTTAGCAGGAGCCTAATATTTCACACGTCTTGACTTGCCATCGGCCTACAACCATATACGGATCAAAGAAGGCGACGAGTGGAAAACGGCCTTTAGGATACCTTATAGCCACTACAAGTACCTCGTCATGCCATTTAGACTTACGAACGCGCTGGCAACGTTCTAAGCCCTAATTAATCAAGCTATCCGACCCTTTCTCGACAAATTTGCGGTATATTATCTCGATAACATACTTATCTTCTCTAAGACGATAGACGAACACCGGAAGCACGTGAAAGTAGTGCTAGACGCGCTACACGCGTACAAGCTATTAGTTAACAAGGAAAAGAGCGAATTCTATATTAGGAAGATAGTCTTTTTAGGATACAAAATATCCCTAGGACAAATCCGGATGAAACCTTTAAAGGTTAAAGCTATTAAGAATTAGCTACGACCGATGTTAGTTACAGAAGTATAAAGCTTTATTAGATTTATAAACTTCTACCGGATGTTTATTAGGAACTTTAGAGCAATTATATAACCTTTATACGAACTTACTAAGAAGAATACTAAATTCTAATAGGAAGAATAACACGAGTAAGTATTTATGTAGATCCGGAACGCCATTACCAAAGACCTAGTACTAGTACTGCTAGACCCTAAGAAGCTATTCGAGGTAGAAACAGACGCTTCAGACTACGCCATCGGAGGACAATTGGGACAACGAGACAGACAAAGGAAGCTACATCCTATAGCCTTCTTTTTAAAGAAGCTCAATAGACCACGTCTCAATTATCCGATCCACGACAAGGAACTACTTGCAATTGTCGAAGCTTTCAAGGAATAGCAACTATACCTCAGCGGTATAATTAAACCGGTATAAGTATATATAGATTACAAGAATTTATGATACTTCATAATGACAAAGGAACTTAACAGACAACAAATACAATAGGCAGAATTCCTCGTAGAATTCAACTTTGAGATCCGCTACAAGAAGGGCAAAGAGAACGTACGAGCAGACATCTTAAGTCGACGAACGGATCATACAAAAGGACAAACAGGAACGACACCACCGTTATTTAAGGAACAGATAGACGGAATGCTATATCACGAGACACAGACGCCTATAGAAGATGATCTACTCGACTCGTTCCTAGAATGCTACGTAATCTTTCGAGAAGAAAGGATCAACGAGATATAGTATCAAGCAGCACCCGGACCACTGGTACCTAACGGAGTGGAAGAAAGAGATGGAAAACTCTGGTACCGAGGCAAAGCATACATCTATAATAAAGATCAATAGCTGCGAATAATTCGAGAACTCTATAAGTCAAAACTCAGAGGATATAAAGGAGTCACGAAGACTGTCGTACAAGTCAAGAAATACTACGACTTTCTATAGTTAACGGCACAAGTTAAGGAAGTTGTACGGAACTACGACATCTGTAATCGAAGCAAAACGGTATGACATAAGCTATATAGGCTACTTTAGCCACTGCTAATAGCTGACAAACTATAGAGTTTAGTTACGATAGACTTTATTACGAAGCTGCTAGAATCCAAGGATATAGCTATAGGAGTAACCTACAATAGTATTCTTACTATAGTAGATCGCCTAACTAAGTAGGTATACTTCTTTCCCTATAAGGAGTCCTAGATAGCAGAATAGTTAGCAGACGTAATCTATCGGCAAGTTATATTAGTACATGCTTAGCCGTAAGAATAGATTACCGATAGAGACACGAAGTTCGTATTAAAGTTCTAGCAAGCGTTAATATAACGATTAGGCGTTAATAGCAAGCTATTAACAGCATATCACCTACAGACTAACGGACAAACGGAGCAACTAAACCAAGTTGTCAAGCAATATCTCCATTCTTATATTAACTACTAGCAAAACGACTAGGTCATACTATTGCCAATAGCACAACTCGCTTACAACATAACGCCAACAGAAACGACCAAAGTTACACCGTTCTTTGTAAACTACAGATATAAAGCAGACCTTAGGCAAAGACCAAAGGTCACAGTGCCGAGAGCAGCAGTCAAAGTGGAACAAATGTATACACTATATGAAAAGCTCAAAAAGGAACTCGAGTTTATCAAGACCAGAATAAAGAACTACTACGATAAATACAGGCTCGAGGGACCTTACCTAGAGAGGGGAGACAAAGTCTACTTGATTATATAGAACTTATAAACCAAACGACCAAGTATAAAGCTAGACTTTAAGAAGGTCAGACCCTTTATTATTAAAGAATAAATTTCGACATCTAACTACCGACTATCGTTACCGTCATCTATATGACTACAGACAGATGTTTTTTATATTTCACTTCTCGAACCAGCACCAAAGAGCGCCAAGGTTGCCATATACATCGAAGTAGAGGACGAGGAAGAAAAATAAGACGTCAAAGAAATTCTAGATTTATATATTATTAACAGGGAACTATAGTACCTGGTTAAATGGCTT
This sequence comes from Thermothelomyces thermophilus ATCC 42464, assembly GCF_000226095.1. Taxonomy (NCBI): domain Eukaryota; kingdom Fungi; phylum Ascomycota; class Sordariomycetes; order Sordariales; family Chaetomiaceae; genus Thermothelomyces; species Thermothelomyces thermophilus. The sequence continues at coordinate 910,433 of NC_016475.1, forward strand.
GATTTTAGACTAGAAGATAACTTATAGGAACTAGTTAAGAACTTAAACTGCCCTAAGAAACTAGAACAGTTCTACCGGCAGAACCTAGATCGACCGTAGGCACTAGCTTAGATAAAACGGCCAAGTCAGCCTCTAACAAATCCAGGCCTAAAGAAGACCAGTCAAACAGGACGTTAGCACCCTAGGACTATATATCACTAATAACGCGTGCTTCGGACTCCCGCACCTTCCGTTCTTCTGCCTCTATTTCCTCTAGAGACTGTATGCCTTGACGAAACAGCTCGGAACCCCGCTCCTTCAAGAAACGTTTCTGGCGACGAAGACGAGCTAATCGACCGACAGCCATCTAAAGTTAGGTCTAAAGGACAAAAAGGGCCTCTTTAGCATCGGCCTCTTCTTGTTCTACACGCTTTTATTCGGACATAATCTTTGTTACTATAAAGAATTAGCTACAAATATTAAGGTAACAAACCAGGTCATAAATAAGTAGACGCTACGTCGGAACCATCGCAAGAATGACCCCGACGTATATACTCGCTACAGCAAGAAGAGCCTAACGCCATACGACAAGCCAAGTTCTGCTTAAAACACTACAAACACGGTATAACATCTATACCAGAAGAATCAATAAAAGAAGCAAGCACGGCGCGCTATTGGGATTTCGAGGATTAGCGCTTAGAAACACAATCTACCATCTTGTTAGTTACTAGCAGTACAGGAAAAGGGAAAAAATTACAAGATATATATAGAAAGGATGTTAGCGCTATTTGAAATAACCTAAAAGAGGGCTTTTGGGTTGAAAGCCTTAGAGGGAGGGCATCGTGTCACAGAAATATACATACAGATGCCGCCTAAGCCACTGGCACAAACGGGCCAATCAAGCCGAAGGAATGATAGACCAATCAGGACAGGATCACACTTGGCAAGAAATAATCCTAACAGAGGATCACTGGCTCACGATATGAGCCAGGTAAGCCAGTATAAATGATCACCACGACTGCTAGTGATCCTAGGAGTATATATACATATAAATAGTCACTCGTTATAGTGGACTCTAGGAGTTCACCAGTGGTAACAATCACAATCACAGTACTCATACCAAGCATTGCTAATTACTGTGAGAGACAACTCTAAGTGTTGTTGTAAACCCTTTGGCTTCACCGAATCCCTTAGACGACCTACCTGCTTGTCCCGCTCAACCTACCTCCGTCTGGACCCTTTCAGAAGCAGTCTGAGTTGGGTTCGTCACAGTAGTGCTTTCCTAGAGATGACCTTACTTACGTAAGTATAAGCGTAGCTCTCGTACTTAATACGTACTATCCCCTTAATACGGACGTTTCTAGCATTATTAATAAGCGCTTTTAATGCTTCTAGTCTAAGGTAGCTAGCTCTTAAGTGCTAAAGATCCTTAGTATCCTCTCTTATAGTAGGTAACGCTCGTATCTAGGACCTTCTACCGTATATAGTGAATATATTCTATAAGGATATATAAACGTTTATAATACCTACTTTACTAATTAAGATATAGTCCAGGAAGCTTAAGTAGTGGGAAAGTAGCTTATATTTAAGGAAGGTAAGATTATACTTACGTTCTAACTTATAAAGGATGATGTTATTTTCTAGTATTTCGAAATGTAATAAGTAATCTAAGCTATAGTACTAAGCGCCTACCTTAAGTAATAGAGCTTCCAAGATAATATTAATATAGAATCCTTTGACGATAGTAATATCTTTAAGCGTTAGGCTCTTAGTATATAGTTTATATAGTCTATCTAAAATGTTTTTAATTACTTAAGTGCCTTTCCTATTAATAGGAAAGGTTATTATACCTACTTTAACGAACTTAGGATCTTCTACCTTAATAAACGTCTTGGGTAAAAGGAACTTCTTATCGTTAATTAAGTAGGTCATGCCATATAAGTCTAGTAGAGTACTTTCTAAAAGAGGATAACACTATAGAGCGATTATACTAAACGCCCTATAGTAAGTCAAGAGCTTACTAAGTAGCTAAGGGCTAATAATTGATATATTAAAGGAACTAAGGTATCCTACCCCTAATTACTTAGAATAGAATAGCTCCCCTTACTTAGTAATAAGTTAATTTTTTAGTCTAGCCTACTTCGGCTTATTAAGCTCTTAGCAAATCCTCTTATACTCCTTATTAGAAAGGTATAAGCATTACTCGTTACTATAGATAACTTGCTTAAGTATATAATAGTCTACTAGATCCTATAGATATCTTAGACGCTTATAAGGATATCTTATATTACGCTACTAAGTATATAAGTTACTACCTTTCTCCTTACTACTCTTTTAAGCTATAGAAAGTGTTAGTATATAAGTTATCAAAAAGATTCTATACTTCTAAGAGACTCTAGGTTACATATTATTATTAATTAGGATCTCGGCCATCGTAATAAGGGTACTAAGCTCCGGAAGTGGCTATCCTATACTATTAGCAAGCTCGATTTCTATCCTCTTATTTACTACCTAGGTTAGTAGAATATATATAATAATAGTATTAAGAAAGGTATAAAGTCCTTATATACCCTACATTTCTAGGATATCGTATTAGATAGCTCGCTAGAAGGCGATATTAAAGTTACAAATCTAGCGCTACAGATTAACTCCTAAACACTTAGCTATATCAAGACTAGTTATATATTATATAGTAACCATTATATAGAGCATTACAATAGATAGTATAAGTATAGAGCAAAGCGCCTAGATAATCCCTTTGATAAGGTTAATATCCTTCTTCCTATACACTTTTATAGCTTTATAAAGTTTAAGGTCCATAATATATACTAGCTAGCATTATAGCTATTCTATCTATTTACTAATATCTATAACATATATAATATCTTTATAAAAGGAGTCTTACAGTTATATAAATTTAGCTATAATAGCTATATTAGAAGGCATTAAGTCTATAGATATTAAGGGCGATAATCCTTCTTAGAGTTGCTCCTAGGAAGCTAAGATAAGGTTATCTCTAGCTTACTTATAGATTAGGCACTATAGAACTTCTAGATCTAGCTTATAGTCGCTATTAAGGTTAACAAATCCCTAGATACTAGCAAATTTAGTCTATAACTATAGTTTAATATACTATAAGTTCTAGGAACTAGGCCTTATAAGGTATATAGAAGTCTTGACTAGGATCTCGGACATAATAGACACGTCATCACAAGCGTATTAAAGCAGGGTAAGAGAGTTCGTAATAGAAGAAGCTACCACTGATATTAAAGATACGTCGGCAGAGGAGTAGTCAAGGCGCCGGGCTTATAACTGCCGAACGTAGTAGGAGCTCCGGGAGCGTTAAAAGCAATCTATAGTGGGAGGCTGTACGAAGGAGACAGTACCTTGTTAAACTATCTACAAAGGAGACAAAACGACTAATATTTATAGACAAAGGGACTGGCCAATGCGTTGGCAACGACGCCTTATACGCTGTGGCATGTATGTGGCTAATACTCTTAGAAGCTCTATAGCTTCTGATAGAATGTGCAAATGTGGGAGGGTACATAGGGGCCTGAAATCGAAGAGCTAAGTAGGGTGAATAATTAATATCTTTGTTTCAGTAGAGCTAGTTTCGGCCACTGTTTTTGTGGGCTAATAGCAATTATATTTAGTTTTTCTTTTGCTTCTTCCTTTAATTATTGGAAGGGGAGGGGAGACAATGGCAGTGATTATTCGGTACGGATTAGTGTTTCCTTCGGTGCAATCTTGTGCAGCCAGCCCAATGCGCCTTCATGGACGCCTCCCGGCTTGGCGGATGAGAACCCGGTGATAGTTAAAAACAATAAGAGAGCATTTTCCATCGGCATCATGGATGGCGAATAAACTTGAGCACATGCCTCACCCCGCCCCACGCTTCTTCCGCCGTTTCCAAGATCTGGCTCTCGGGCAGCCGGAATCCTGCCCTTCCTCGCATCCCGGGCCGCAGCTCGACGGTATAAGCGTAGTCCGCCCCGAGGACCTCAAACGCCTAGTCCGCACTGTCTCCCGAGGTCGGGTACAGCAGCTCGCACGCCGTGCCCGCCCTGTACTTGCTGCCGTGGACCTTCCCCATCGCCTCGGCGAACTCGCCCGCCAGCCAGCTCACGGCGGAAAATGGCGGGAGCTTCTTCTCGCAGGAGTAGCCGTATGCTAACCAGATAGTGGGAAGGGGCCCACAGAGTCCTGTTAGCGCACAGGGAAAAAAAGGAACAAAAGCAAGAGAGAGAAAAGATGGCTCAGGCAGGGAACAAGACAGGAGGGTGCGGCGTTAGGACGAAGGGGGAGGTCGTTGCGACCTACGGTACATGACCAGCTGCCCGAACGCGTGCCAGTCGATGAAGAGACGCACGCCCTGGCTCTCCTTGATCGCCTGCAGCTCTACCGCGAGGGCGCGCGTCTCGGGCGCATCGAGCGGTTTCGACCCTCGGTACGTGCTCCGGCACGGTCCGGTCGCAGCGCCCCCCTTCCTGTCCCAGTGGACGTCCCAGTTGCGGTTGAGATCGCGGCCGACGCAGGTCGTACCACGCTGTCGCTGTCGGTTCTTGCGCCACATGCGGTTCTTCGTCTGGCTGTGGACGAAACCTGTAATTATCCAGTTGTGGTTGGTGACTTGTGCGGGAGGTAATAATGAGGGGAGAAGCCGGTGAAGGAGTTTACTTGATCGAAGCGCAGCGACGTACCATCTGGGTTGACTATGGGAAAAATGTAAAAGTCAAAGCTGTCGAGGGCATGCTGGACGTCGCTGTCTGTGTGGTAGTGCTCGAGCAGACTGTAGGCGATGTACTCCGTAACCATGGTCGTGATCCACTCTCGAGCGTGGACGGTGCCGAAGAAGACGACTGCGGGATTTAGACCAGGGCCAGATCTACCAAATATGTGGACACCCTGGATCGGTCTCTCTTCGAAAGACTTGCCCGCGAGAAAAGTCCGGGATAGTGAGCGGTGTGCGTGTGACAGGCCGTGGATATATCTGTCATGAGCTGCGTAGTCATGGTATCGCTCGAACCAAGCCAATGAGTTTAGGGCTGGGTTGGTTAGCAGGATTGTGCCTAGGCAAGCAGGGGCACAGCACCTTTTGGGAGGGTTAGAGTAGCCAACGGAGTACCTACACTCATTTACAGGGGAACCACTTGGCGTTGTTGTTTTGACAACGACTGGCATGCCCAAACAGATATGGAAGATGACGATAAGAAATGCGGCGAAAGCCCTCATTCTGGGTGCATTAGAGCGCTTTGGCGTTGGGTTACAACTGGCCCAAACCAGCAGTGCAACCAGCAGAATGTTTCTTGGTTGTACCTACATCTCTCGCACCTTCCGGTAGCATTATCCCTCTAACTCGTTGCAGCGCCGCATCCTATAAGGAAGGAAAGCCCGTCATCGTCTGCTGAACATACCTACCAGCCCTTGACCAAGGATGCCTTGCAACAGCATGTTTTGGCGATCGCGGCAGGAGCCGTCCCTTCTTGGCCTCAGCTGTAGCCGCATACACTTCTAGCTCTATCTACGACGACGTTGAGCCAGATAGGAAGGAGAAACAATATCGCGATTTGCGAAAATAGCGATAGGGTATTGGGTTTTCGGACTCGAAGCCCTAGTGATGCATTTTTTAGGTAGATTTATAAGTTGTTGCTGAGAAGTCATGATGGTGCATACCTCTCATCAACTGGTTTACTCAAAAATAGAACTGCTGCTGGGTTGGTTGCCCAGGAGGCGGATGGGCGAGAAAGTCAAAGTTCATCGCGTCCATTCCGGTATTGAACGGGTCAGGTGATTCTGATCAGGGTGCGTTAGTCCCGGATGCTTACTAGGGTCTGGAACCAACATTGCTCACCCCAGAAAATGGAATCATACAAGTCCATTGGCGACATGTAGCTGGCCGGGTCAAAGGCAGCAATATCAGGGAGCTGCTGCTGCGCACCGGGTACAGGAGGCGTCTGGGAAAAGGGAATCCTGCACCATTATGTTAGCGAACCGCCTTTTCCCCCGGGAGTCAGGTGCGCTTGGAGAGCACCTACCCGGCGGAGAAGTCGGCCACTGCACCGCCGCTCTGCTGCTGTAGTTCCGTCATGGCCAATGCCGCGTTCTGGTGCGGGTCCAGGGTGGCCGGCACAGCCCGAGGGTCTTGGGCCAGCGCACCGTTGCCGGGAAAACCGGGTGCCTGCATTTGCGGCAACGGCGTGCGCGCGCCTGACGCCGGGCCGGAAGTACTGCTTTCCCGCTTGATCGGGGGGGCTACCACGGACCCATGATCGTAGATGTTCTTGAGCGCCGCCAGAGCCCGAGACAGCGGGCCAGAGAGCTCAATGTCAAGATCCGACTTGCGGATGTGAGGCTGGGGGGATGTTTGATCCTTGGCCGCCGTCGCTGAGAGGGCTGAGATAAGGTCTCCTTGCAGCTCGCGGACCTCTGGGTCTGCTTTTGTCTCGCCCAAGATACCCAGGAGAACGGCCGAGGATAAGCCATGGTAGGTGAAGGCCCAAGACCGGGTCGGTATGACGGACAACTGGTGCATTGCGAGGAACATTCGCACCGTCTCGGTCAGATTGGCCTTGCACCTGTCTGCCAAAAATTTTCTCTGCGTCGCGTCAAGATGGTTGCTATCGCGTCTTATCAGCGCCGGTCGGCAGCAGACCGATATCATGAACGAAGTGTGTAGCCGGATGGCAAAGTGCTGGAGCCTATCTAGGGCGGACTTGCACGTCTCCTTGCTGCGTAATTGGATCGACAACTTGCTGCGAATGTTCTCAACTGCTGCACAGTTATCGAGAATTTGTTCGTATGTGGCAGTTGCGATAGCATCGGGATTCAACCTTTGGGAGACGATCTGGCAGAGGTTGAACATGGCTTCAAGGTACGCCCATCCTTCGGTGTTCGCGGTCGGCGACATTGGTATTGGACAACAAGGGATATTCGTCATCGGAGAGCTGCTCAGATGTCAGCAATGGCCCCCGTTCGCGAGGGGCCGGTGGGGGATGCAAGGGAGTTTGCCTCACCGGTCGAAAGACAAGGAAGTCAAAGTGTCATGCCAAAGACAAGTCCACCTAATGGAGTCAGCATTTGCCCAAGGAAGCGCCGGAGTTGAGCGGCTTACCATAGTTTTCTCCTTGCCATCTCCTTTCTGGCGGCGTCTGGGGTCTGCCGTCCATCAAGTGGTTGTGCTCTATGCAACCCAAGTGACTGTGCCAATCGGCAGGTGAGACCGAGCAAGGCCCAAGATGCCTCGGCCTTCATGTCGTTGAGTAACACGAAACTCGTCATGAGCAGCGCTTGGATCGAGTCCAGGTTCGGCCTACGCTATTAGCAAAGGTAGCGATAGAGTGGCTGAGCAGTGTGCTTAAGTACCTTAGCAGAAAGTTCCCCAGCCGGAGAAAGTGAAACGATATCTGGATGTACTTTTGCGAGTCCCTCGTCCGCACGTGGTAAGGAGAGTCATGGTATTGGGAGCCGACAGCGAGGACTGCAAAGAGTATGGCCAACCAGGAGGCCGATACAGGTTTTGTAGACTTGATGGAAGATCTGGCATTTTTTGCTCGCTCCTCAAGGTAAACCATCAAGCGTGACTCCAGGTCATCGATATCGATGACGAAGCCCCAAAATGGCTGGGGTATTTCCTTGTACGTCCGGAAGAGCCTGGCGGAACCGGTCAGCATATTCTTCCTCTTGGGAATGTTCAGGACAGCACCCACTTCATGACCTCGCGGTCGGAGGGAAGTTCGGACGAGATGTCCAAGGTCAACCGGTCCAGATGGCGCGACGACATAAGCGGAAAGGGAGCCGAATTGTCCAGGCCGAGTAGGGAGCGCATGTCTTGGCGGATCCCGTTGACCTCCTGGGGCTCGCTGACGGAGGTTTGTTCTCGTAGGAGGGCTGGTATGCTGTTCTGGCCCACATACCGGGCCGTTTCGGTGTTGTCTGGGTCTATAAACACTCCATGTGAGAAATAGTTACTCTCAGGACGTACAGCTTTACTCACCGTAAGCACGTATGGCCTCGCGCGCTTCGTTACTTTGGCTTCTGGATTCTTGTCGGTCCGGCGACCGCGACCTCTTCCTGCCAGAGGTAGGGTGCTCCGAGCTGGTCGAGACGCTCTTCCCGGTAGTAGCTGACCTGTTGGGCTTGTAGGAGCACAGCTGCGGATGCTCCCTCTTGACGCAATTCTCACACGGGCTCTTGTTGTCGCACTTGACTTTCCTCTGGCGGCACGGCCAGCAAGCAGTACCTGTGACAACAACGCCGTCTGAGTAAATTGTTCCCATCACTGATTGGGCGGCGGGCAATGCCAACCCAGAGACCAGTGGCGCAGATAACACTATCGCAATAGTCCACTTGGTCCCCGGGCTTGCGGGACTTTGGTGCATCCGGCAACAGGCGAAAATCACTTACCGTATCGTACTTTGCGATGAGAATGGATGATGCGGCTTGCCTCCTCAGGCGTCAGATCCTCGATACTTGGGCTCTTTTGGCTGTCCGACATTTTTCCTATCGGGGGGGAGCGGGCCCCGAGACAGAGGAGTGAAAGTGTAGGGGTCGTGGATGGGGTGCCTCGAGGGAAATCCGAGCGAGGACCGAAAAGTCACCAATCGAGGGCTGCCCCCGTCGGAGAAGTGGGGTAGCAAATGCCCTGAAAAGGAGGATCCCTTGATGCTTAACGCTTAAAGCTATGCGGGCTACACGTGTAGATAGGCAGGCTAGACAACTCGGAGCGACCTGGAATGTGACGCCGGGTGTTGAATACCGATGCAATTCCGAAGCGTCGTTTGGAGGCGAAAGAAAGAAGCCGACGAATCTTCGATTGGGTCAGAGCGGGAGTGGGGAATCTCGGGATTGGCGGAAGAGCAGGGGCTGGAGCCGGGACCAGAGCGCCCCAAGAAAGAACTCTATTTGAGGTCGCCACATAATAGTGCATATGCCGCAGTGCAAAGAGATTCGGTGACAGACTGGCACAATCTCGATCATTATCTCTGTTCTTGTTCACATTATGGGTATCAATGTTCTTTGAGCCATCTAGTTGATCCATAACCACGGGGGGCCTTGCGCAACTTTCAAACCTATGCGATTTGGAAGAGACGCGTTGAAGCAGGCTTTTGAACAAAGCCCGATATATATGGGGCCGTGACATGTGAGACTTGAAGAACAAATCGCTTAAGTCCTTACACTAAACACTATTTAATAGACTTTCCATCCCAAGTTCACCTGCTCCTCCCTCATTACAGAGCAACTTTACGAGGATGTGATTGGCCCACGCCCCTGGCGCATTGAGGTCCACCACGCCTCAAAAAGAAGGCTTCCAATTACTTAGTTACTCTGGTAATTAATTATGTATCCCAAGCGCCGCAGCCGCCTTTCCCGCCTACCAGGGTGCCCGCCCATTGCAGCGATAATTATAACTTTGCGCCAACCTCGAATGGCTCGCCAACTTGCAATTGCATCTTTGCTTCAGCTCAAGCTAGCTCGATCGACGCCACAAAGAATCCATGGTCGCGCTTTCCGGAGCGGCGTTACCAGTGACGCCTGACAAGAACACGAGAGACAAGATTGAGATCGAGAAGGTAGTCCGCAAACTCAATACCGATTATGGAATCGGCATTCAGATCCCCGACCCCACTCTCAGCCCGAACGACCGCCGGAATCTCGGGGCTCGAGACGAGCAGTTTGCGCGGTGGGATCGCATCCACCGCGGCATTCAGTTTCTATACTACCAGCGCGGAGATGTCTTAGAACAGGCCCTTTGCGCCTTCTTCAGCGAAGCCAAGGCCGCAAGCCTGCGCTGGGCGCCGAAGCCTCGTGCCAATCCGGGAACCTTCCCGTCGATACGCACTCCTCCCAAGGCGCAGACCGCGGATCAGCAGGAGAATCTGCAAAATATCCTGATAAAGGTCATCAACGACTACAAGGCCCGCATGACTCCGAGCCTGCGGCTCCCCAAACCCAGTGGCGCCGCTGTTGTCGCACGCCCGGGCGACGAGTCAGACGCGAGCTCGCCCAAGTCGGCTTCCGAATCCCCTAGCTCTGCTAGCTCCAAGCGGTCTTTTGTTAGGGACGATGACCACGAGTCCAAGCGACTGAGAGCCAAGGAATTTTCAGCACTGCGCTATCAATCACCGGCTTCCATAGATGCTCTCGATAAGGTACCAAGCCGTCGACGACTTGGTGGTGCTCGGACAGACTTGTCTCCTGAGCGTCGCAGCGTCGACGAGGAGCCGGGCATTTCTAGTATTGCCGCCAGCAGCAACAGCAGCAGCAGCAATGTTTCCAGTCTTTTTAGTCATAGCGAGGGACAGCAACTAAGCCAAACAACGCAAGACGAGGATGTATACGAGAAGCGCCTCCTGGCCACGAGAGGTTTGGCATTTTCGCCGCCTCTACACTGTGATCTTCCTCGTAGATCCGCGCCGCAGGCGTCCGCGTTCGAAGAATTGGGAGACCCCGTCCAGCATCCTTCACAGCGGTCATCTACATCCAGTGGCGATGGCTCGGGCTTCGCTGGCTCTAGCAATGCTACACTGGGCAAGACTTTGGAGACTCCCCGAAACCGAGGTGATCGCCTTTCGGAAGCGCGCAAGCCTAGCGTCATTCACTCGAGGCTACAGAACATCTGGCGTGAGTGATTGACCCAGATAGCTCGGCATGATCCCTCCCTCTAATGTTCTACATGCATAGCGAAGTTCCCAGCCTGGCTCCATGATGCGCCACTTGCCATTGCTTGGGAGATTACCCGAATCTGTCTTCATTGCAAAGTTGATCTCGAAGACAGCGCGCTCAAATACGACCCCTCATGGGCGAGCTCGGATATGCTTACCATCTGGAAGAGTCTGATGCAGCTCGATGTGTTCCGTGGGAAGTCGTTCCCCGAGCGACCATCGGCTGAAGTCTTCGCGGCTGGCCTGACGAGTTTTGAAAGCAGGGGAAACGCGGTGGTGATGTCGGCCGCACTGGAATTTAACCCCGAGGAAGACGGTCCTCTCTTTCTGCTCGACATGAGGCCGCTTCAATTTGATGAAGGCTGCAGGCTGACCAGGCGCTTCGGTCCGGATCGTTTTCTGGAGGTTCTTGTTCCATCGCCCACTGCGCTAAACGCGCCTCCGATCATCAAAAAGACACAAGGAGCTGCAGAGGACATCATCCGATGGTTGACCCAGCAGCCACACTTCTTGGTCGGACGGCAGTGGCGGGCGTTCTTTTCAAAGGATGCAGGATACAGGAAGCCGGCAAAGGATTTCACGCTCGGCCCTGATGCCAAAGCCATATACAAAGAGAGGGTGCATTTCTTCGCGGAGAGCGGTCCTAACTTCCGGCCCGCAGTCATCCGCGCGTGGCACGACATCCCCACAGACACCGTACAGCAGCGAACACAGCTCAAGGTGAGCCAGATGTTGGATTGGCTGTTACAGCTGGAAAGTAATAGGGAGCAACCCTACTTAAAGCTTTTCTCGCGTATCCAGCTGGGCCTTAGCAAAACAACCCCGACCGTAACCTTTGAGCCCGGCCAGATCATCCATCGGCCCGAGGACATCCTGTCTCCCACCAAGAAGATCATGAACGATGGAATCGGCCGCATGTCACGCAGCGTCGCGAGAAAGATTCGCGACCTCCTTGGGTTGACCGATATCCCCTCTGCCGTTCAGGGGAGGATCGGGTCGGCCAAAGGGATGTGGCTGATGGATGTGACCGATCATGGCGATGCTGATTGGATTGAGACATACCCGTCGCAACGCAAATGGAACTGCGATGACGCTGATGAGCCTTTTCACAGGACACTCGAGGTCCGTAAGGTAGCGTCAGAGCTGAAGCCAGCTAGCCTGAACCTACAGTTCTTACCTGTCCTGGAGGACAGGGCTGTAGATAAGAAGGCTATGAGATGCGCCATTAGTAACCGCCTTCTTAATGACCTGGCCAAGCAGTTTGAAGATCAAAAGACGGCCCTCAAGCGCCCGTTACAGTTCCGGCAGTGGGTTCATGAAAACTCGAACAACAACCGACCCGAGCGCGTCAAACACGGCCAAGTGCCCTTTCTTGGTGGGCTCCCCGCAGACAAGAATGAGATCCTCGCCCTCCTTATGAATAGCGGCTTCGACCCGAAATCGCAAAGGTACCTTCGAGATCTGGCTTGGGAGCTACAGAAGCAAAAGTGCGATACACTCAGAACCAAGCTTAACATCAAAGTTGGCCGGTCTGCTTATATCTATATGGTAGTAGACTTCTGGGGCGTCTTGGAGGAAAACGAGGTGCACGTGGGCTTCTCCTCCAAGTTCAGAGACGAGTTGGACGGGGTTTCCTACACGCTTCTGGCCGATTGCGACGTCCTTGTCGCTCGTTCGCCGGCCCACTTTGTCAGCGATATACAAAAGGTGAGGGCTGTATTCAAGCCCGAGTTGCACGCTCTCAAGGATGTCATTGTGTTCTCTACGAAAGGAGACATCCCCCTTGCCGATAAGCTGTCGGGGGGCGACTACGACGGGGATTTCGCTTGGGTATGTTGGGATCCTGAAATCGTCGACAACTTTGAGAACGCCGAGGTGCCCGTCGAGCCGGACCTTTCTGCATACCTCCGTAAGGACAAGACGACGTTCGACGAACTGGTGTGCCGGACCGGGAAGACGGGCCGTCGCGCTCGCCATGATGCCGTCTACGACATGATCGACAAGAGCTTCCAGTTTGCCATGCAGCCAAACTACCTGGGTATCTGCACAAACTACAAAGAGAGGCTGTGCTACTACAACAATAGTGTCAGCGACGAAGGTGCAGTCCTTCTAAGCAGCCTCGTCGGCAAGTTGGTTGACCAGAGCAAGCAGGGCATCATCTTCACCGCCGACAGCTGGGACCGGCTACGGAGGGACAAGTTCCCCGGCAAGATGTACCTGGACGACCCCGCTTACAAAGGGAATTACTGGTCCGGTCCCGGAGAGCCGAGCCACATCATCGATTACCTCAGATTCTCCGTCGCGAAACCCGCCATCGATCACGAACTCCAGTCCTTGCATGAGTCCATGGGACCCGAGTCCTCGGCCGGAGCGTCCGATGGCGCCGCGCACTGGTGGGATCCGGACCTGACCACGTACTACGAGCACCTGAAGGGCCTGGCCAAGGACACGAGGTCACGTTCGCTCAAGTCACTCCTAGACGCGCTCCAGAGGGCCATCGGCTCCGCGGAGCTCGAGTGGAAGCGTACCATATCCAGCCGCAGCAGCACCCTCAGCTACCCGGACAGGGTCAAGAAGGTCTACGCTAAGTGGCTCGAGATCGACTTCGCCTCGGTCAGTGGCCGGTGTTCCGACGGAATCGGAAGCGGCTCTAAGCTGGCCGCGCTGTTGGAGCAGCCGTTTCTGGCCGAACGCGGGGCGGGCGCAACCAGCTACTGGGCCCTGCTCAAGGCCAGCACGGCATTCAAGCTCTACTACAACACGAGCCCCAAGTTTGTCTGGCAGATGGCGGGCTACCAGCTCGCATTCATCAAGGCGCAGGTGAGCTCGGGCGTTGGGGGCATGCCGGTGCTGGTGACGCCCCTCATGTATGCCGGTCTGGCTACCGACGGGCGGTTCGTCAAGCAGTACGTGGCGCGGTTGGAGGGGGATGGTTCCGAGTATCATGACGCAGAGGGTGGTCGGGATAGTGGCGACGAATTTGAGTAAGAAGACGACGTCAATTAGCGCTGGAGTATGGCGTTGATTAATTATCAATTTTCTTGCGTCTTTTTTTTTTCCAGATTCTTTTTCTATTGGCAACCTAACTGCCCCAAGCCGACTTCGTGGGTGTCTTGCTCGGACATATTCCAAATCAGCATAGTTTTTTTTTCTGGGACAAGCGAGCTAACAGTTAGTTTATCTTGAGCAGTCATTCCGCACTCTGATAGCGGTTTTTCTCGAAGTCAAAGGTTTGCATTGTCTGGATTGATGCCAGTCTTGGTTCTTGTTGCAGCCGCCTAAGAGTTTCCGTTCTCAATGGCGCCGCCTCCAGTAAATTATTTGAGGAGGGAGGACGGGAGAGGGGCAAGGATACCCAGAGACCGAACACCGTTTTGCATTTTGCAAGTCCCTCTACCTCTCAAGTTCATGTCAAACACTTTACTGTTTTGTTGTGCATTGAGAGCAACACTCAGAAGCCCTAAAACCGTCCTTTTGGGCGTGGGAGCTACACAGTAGCCGAGGAGAAAGAGGCGGTGCTTGCGGGGGCTGGATTCCAACCTGCGGAGGCAAGGGCCGTCTCTGCTAGAAGGGCAATGCGCCTTTAGAAGGATCAAGTAAGTTGATGCTCCAATAAACCTGCACTCATCCTTTCTATTGTGCCCTCGGAGGGATGGCAGTGATCGGGCTGCATGGACCGCGAGTGACATGTGATCACACCTCGTTCAACGTTCAAGCACGGGTCAGGTCAACCGTGCCTTTTGGACAAGAAACTTGACCATAGCAAGACAGTAGTTTTAATGTACTAAATCACGAATCTACAGTGGCCGTTTCTTATTTTGGGGATTCTTGCCAGGCCATAATTATTATATAGGTAACCTTAGCGGGCAGGACGGCAGGATATTGTCCCAACGCCGCAGATCTAATCCGTTTGTGGTGCCCAACCACTACAACATAGGTGTTCGTGATTGCAAGTAATTAAAGAAAAAAAAAAAGGACTATGGTTCTCATCTCGAGGGAAGAGTGTGTTGGAGGGGCGAGTGGAGCGCACAGAATGTTGCTTGTCATGGGTGTGGGAGCAGAGCGGGACGACAACGAAAAAAAAAAAAGCTAAAACAAAAATAATCCAACATGATTCGAAATGGCGACCTTGCAAATACACACCACAGATAGTACCACTATACAAAATACCTTAGATAGCACCTAGATCCATTTGTTTGCGGTCCCAGGGGTGGTTTAAGAAGCCTGGAATGCAGGTGTCGATCTAAGAGCCACGTCAGTGCATGATACCGCATGCTAACATGTGAAACTTGGATCTGTGGCCTGGTTTAGGCGCCCTTATAGCCTACCATCCTGGCTGTGGTTCCCTAACGGGAGCCGGTTCTCCGTTTTGGTTCCGATAGGTTATGAGCTCTCTTTTCGGAGGCTCCTGCAGTTATTTGATACTCTTCAAACTACAGCTAGAGGTAACCATAACAGTGAGTCTTGGGAGGTCGTTCTGAAGGCTGTAAAGGCCTGCCTGTCCTTGAGGGTTGGAGATAAAGCGCAGGGAGGTTCCGTAGAGCGTACAGAAAGATAGAGTCAGATTCTGGATATCTGTGTAAACGGGTCAGCGGGGCATCAAGGTAATAAGCGCCAAACTAGTAAGAAACAGTTTTGGTTTTTATACCAAGTTACTTGTGGCATTCCTGGTTCGTGCAGTTGCTATAGTACCTAATCACCAGACCGAGCTAACATCCAAGGGCTTGCGGCCGTAAAATGGGCAACCTTGGCTCGGCGTGACTAGCCACACACTACCTCAGAGGTATATCAAGACGGCTTCTTTTTACCCGTCCGTAAAACAACGCAGACCAATGTCTTATATATACTAGCGAACTGGAACTTGAATTACTTACTAGCGTAGCTGTCTAAGAGATAGGAGACCAACAGTGGCGGGACGAGTCGAGGGCGAGAGAGTGAAGGATCTTTTGAGAGTCAGGTGTACGTGACGAGGAGTCTAAGACACTGGAAGCGTACCCTGCGGGGCACGGGGCGTGCCGTCATACCAATGGTTTAGGAACGGTACAGCTAGAGGTAATTATCTTTTCACCTCGCCAATCAGCTATACCGCACGTTGCCTACCATAGCTAATAAAGAAGAGCCGCGATATATCCTGCTGCCTGAACGGAAAGTTCGTTGCCGGGCTCCATTCGTGCAGGGATGTAGGCTCGATAGCGTCGAGGATCTCCGCTCCTGGCTGCTGAGTTAGCTCTGGTATTTTGCAGCGTATAAATGCAAGCGCTTGAGGGGTGACGCAAGGGGATCTAAGCCAACGAAAGTTCCAAGCTAAATACAGGCTGGACCACTTTTTAAGACTCTTTCCGATTCTGGCATTGAAGCCCATTTCTGTGACCCTTTCCTATTTTGGCAATAACATATTTTCCATGCCATTTCCTATTTTGCAAGCAGTTCGTTCTGTCTTACCTACACAGCGTACAGGTAGGGGGAGTGCGATGTCCGCATCAATCCTGAACGCGACGTCGCTGCCTCGCCGGGAGTCCCCGCGTTTCCGCCAACCTCGCACAGCGGCTACGGCCTTGTCGCTTTGTCGGTTATGAAAAACCCGATGCCAGGACCGGATTGCGTTTACTGCGATACTCGTGGAGTTACGGCTGGCGGTGACGTTGGTCGACAAGGGTTGAATCTCGGGCCGCCGGCGGGGTTGTGTTGTTCTGGCAGTATGACATCTGGGAGTCGGCAAATTGTACGCCCGAATTGCCGCAGGTTCACGTGGCCGTCATGGCATTCACTCCGCCCTGAATCGTTACTGGTTTTGTTGAGGCATTGCTTCTCAGGTACCTCCCCCTTTCCTACAGGTGCATCCTGCAGAGCCACACCAGCCACAGGCTTACCCTGTGGCAGTCGTCTTCTGTTGTTCCAAGACCGCCACGAGATATATACATCATCGCCGAGTACGGGTCAGCCATGGAAGGACTACATCCGGTCCGGCAGTTCGGCGGCACAGCCTACCGCTCGAACCAGGGATGAGGTGGCTGACCTTTCGGGATCAGACACCTTCATCCAAAATTCCATGGCCGTGACCGCAGACGAGTTCGATAGGATGGTCACAATGCAGCGCGTTGCATCGCAACTAGTGACGGTGGTCAGCAGAACCGCACCAAGCCGCCACTCGAGTTCCTAGGACCAGAAAACTTTTACATTATAATTACAGCAGTGGGGACCGTTTTTCACTGACAATCACCAACACATAGACTTTTTTATACGCCGGCTCATAGCTCTGCAGGTGCAGTTACTTTCGGCGGTCTCAACGCGTCCGCTAGAGCTTGGTCCCCCAGTCTAACTACGGACATGCTGATCTCACCCGTGATGCGGCGTTTTAAAATGCCCCAACCTCCCCTCATCTCGGTCCGGTTGCGAAGGACAACGCAGGTCAAACCCATTTCTAGACTTATCCCTTCCTCCTCTTGCCGCCCTTTGGCACTATGAATGAGGTGTCCGGAGTAACGCCTTGCTGCTTAGCATTGCTCGACTGGCTGTCTAGTTCGGTAGGTACTAAAGCTGAGCCTGCCTCCGACATCAAGTTCCCTAGACCCTGGGAAAGCCCGGTTGCCTCAGAAAGCCCAGTTGCCTCAAAGCGGGGGGACATCAAAGTCCAAATCCGAGGGCAACTGATCGATGGCAGAGCAGATGTTCTTGAAATGCTCGGGCATCCACATATCGTAGACGTTTTTCGTAAATCGATATGCCGTCCATTTGTCCTTCCCGTCTAGCGTGGTGAAAGAAAATTCATGGATCGGGTGCCGGTAGTACTTGGTATCTTTCCCGTTTATCACCGGGTAGTAGCCGTAGATCCGTACCGACCGGTGGTCATGCGAGACAGAGAATGCGAGGATCTTCCGGTTGACCTCATCCTCACGCTTGACGGTACGGAAGAGCTCGACGATGCCCCGTACCGCAAGGGTCATACTGTGGGCGTTCTGCCGGTCTGCGATTTCGAGCGCCCCGACCTCGCAAGTCAGGAACGGGAAGTACATATAGTACGTAGCTATAAAGAAGGACTGGTCCCCGGCGATAAAGTCACCAATGAATGGCGACAGCTTGGCGAGCTGGTCCTTAGTAAATGCGTCTCGTTTGAACCCGACGGAGTAGTCAGGCTGTGGACGGGGGCTAGTAAGAGGGATCGAGTTGTTCCACCCTTCGTTAACGCTCTCTATTAGGATGTCAAGGTGTTTTGCACCGAATGTCGCAAGACTTTCAGCTGAAGGAACAATAAGCCGACTGATGTCTTGAATAACTCGTGCCTCATTTTTGTTATCTATCTTCTGGCATGTCGTTTCGAAGATATCATCGCGGAAGAGTGTATTATCGCTAGGAACTAGTGTCGTCTTCTCTAGGAGAGACCGACAAAGAGCCTGGCCGGCGCCGGCTAAGCCTAACGGAGCTTCAGTCATGTAACTGCCTTTGACCTCGAGTAGGGTCTTATAACGCTGGTCTCGGTATGGCACGCTCTTCTCCTCCCTCGGCTTCTGGTCGCTGGGAGTCGTCCAGGATGTAGTAGAGTTTGATCGCTTCCGGGACAGATTAGACGAGGACTTCTTTCGTGCAAGTGGTAGACGGTCCATAGTAAAATCTGTCTTTGAGGTCTCTTCCGGCCAGTCCTTCTCTGGCCAGCGTCCCTCCTTCACCCAGAACGCAATCGGGTCAGTATGTTTGTAGACGCCGCTGCTAATCGCTGGCTCGACAAATGCGTCTTCCGTACGGCGTTGGGGGGATCTACATTGTCGCTTCGGGTCTGGGTCTGGGTCTGGGTTTGGGTCTGGGCTGGTCTCGAGTACGTGTTCGATTGAGTGCTTGCGCTTGCGACATCTGCTCTGGACAGGCGCCGGTTGTTCCTATGGATCCCGTGACCCAACTTAGCTTGTGAACCGTATGATAAGAAGGATAAAGAGCATACTTTTGGAATCGGCGTCTCAATGGGTGTAGTTGGATGCAGGCGATTACGTTCGGCGTGCCTGCTTACGCGCTTTCGAGAACTGTCTTTGCGCGGCCCGAGTCGATTTCCTGCAAGCGTCAGCGGAAGATGTCCTTTGGAGCTACGAAGAATAAGTGTACCTTGACTATTTGACGCCGGCGATGGGAGCGCCTTCTGGGCCGCTGTTTGGGCTCGAGTACGGGCCATGGCGATGAGAACGGAGGGGAGGACGAGGTCCTGGTTATATGCCCTGGGAAGAAGGTCTCGAGATGGAGTGACGTCTGGGGAATGGATGGCTGTGAGCGTGCAGGAATGGGATCCACTAATCGTTAAGCGCCATAGTCATTGTGGGTCCCTCTCTGCCTTTCTAGTGTATTCAGGGCAGCAGAATAAGTCTACTGTGTAGGGAGCCATTTCTAGCTTGAGCCAAGACAGAAGTTCAGTCATCCCTGCTGTTGCCAAAATTGAAAACGGCTTCAGAAGGAAAAACATTGGGGGTAGGAATAGAATACACCGGGGAGTCAGTTTTGGAGGCGTCACGAGTGGATGCAGCAGGATCGGCCGTCGTTTCTAGCTTCCGTTGCATTACAACCGAGAACTGTGGAACGCAATGACCTTCTGTTGGAGGACCCACTGGGGGGGTCTGCCTCCGCCCTGCGTGCCTTGCATCCTGGAGAAATACAATAACAACGTTCTCTTCTGGATTGCGTCTCCCATCCAACACCTTGGATGCTTGTGCCTTGAGGAAGATGAGCAGGTCTGGCGCATGCTGCGGGAAGATGTGGGTGGCTGCCGCACAGCATGTCACGTGGGTCCGCCAGGGCCAACACGACATGGAAGCCTGGCAGAGCGGAGATGGGCAAGGATCATGAGGGGAAGCTGGGTGGGCCACTCCTTCAAGAAACGCGCCCCACAGCGGCCCGCCGCGTCCCGGCAGCCCTCCACCACCAGAGGATTGAAACAGACTCGAAGTGGGCTTGCACGCTGATGAGATACTCTAAAGACCACTCGTCACTCATAGCTTCTCTTCTAGCTACCGTACTTTGTCTACGCTTTGCTTCATCCACGCACGCGACCGACAATGCACCTCGACCATCCTGTTAACCAGTCGCTCCAACAAATCGATGAGAACTCCTGGCTCTTCGGGGGCGGCGTGTCGGCGGTTTGGAGGGTTGGTGATGCCATCTGCAAAGCCAAGAAATACACAGAGACCTTGGAGCGCTCTTTACTCGACGCCTCCTCTCCAATAGTGCTCTGGTGCTGTCAGATCTCTAGGCATCGACAAGGATTCGATTGCTGGCGAAAACGCGCCCAAGTTCAATCGTTTGACCCCAGTCGATGGGATTTAAGATGTTCCTGACGTCCCTAAGTACGGATTACATCGTTTCTCTTTGACCTTGCCAGAGAGTAAGTTGCAGCATGAACCCCCGACGCAGTCCTTTCTGCCCGGGCCGTTGGCCGTTCATGCATCAGGTCTGGTCAGAGACGGTTGAACCTGCAACGCCTGCATGCCATGATCCTACACTGCACACATTCGTATATGAAGAGAGGGAGGAAGTTGTAGCACTCCTCGCACTGATGCGAACCCCCGCGTGACCTCCAGGCCCTGTGCTCGCACTCATGATTCAGCATCAAGTTCTGCCGCTCCCTCTCCAGCCGGTTCGCCCGTTCCACATCGTCAAGCCGCCCGGCATCGACGTCACGATTAACGATGGCGTCTGCACGAGCAAGGAGGCGTTCTTCACTCCACTGCTCACAGCCGCACGTCCTCCAGACTAATCCGCAGGCATAACAGAACTGAGCTCCGCAGCGACATGCTAAATTATGTATCAGTATGAGAATCGCGTGAGTGAGTCCAAGGAAGGCAACAACGCTTACTCATGTGGTTGCATCCGTGATCCAGCTCAACCACCCGGCGGCAAGAGTAGCACCGCTGCCAACCATTCTCGGCCGCGACGCGGAGGAGCTCTTGAGCAGCGACATCATATGGACAGTCACCCTCGTGTGATTGACCCTTGCACGTCACACACGTCGTCTTCTGACACCGAGGACACGTTGCCACTTCCCCGTCGATGAACTGCTGCGGTATGAATACGGAACATGTTGGCTGATGACAGTATGTCCTGTTCGGTGTCTCCATCTCTGCCTTCTTGACCAGAAACTCTCCGGCAAGATTTGTCGGAAGGTAGGCCCGGCAAAAATCGAGGGGAATCGGCTGGCCGCAGCAGCGAGGAGGAAATAAGGATTCGTCCGACAAGGACGCCATAAAAAGGCTCGCCAGGCACTCACGGCAGTACTCGTGAGAACAAGGGCAGCGAGAAACGTCCGAGCGATAGCGCTTGTCACCGCAGCCTATGCACTCAATCTTCGGTTGCTCGCCTTCGCCTCCTCCTGTCCATGGAACCGGACGGCTGGCGGCCCATATAGAAGACTCCGCCGGGTGTTCCTCGGTAGACACGTATAGAGCCTCGAGTTTGGCCAGAAGCTGCTCATCCAAGGCTGACACGATCGAAGCGCGCCCGCCAGGCGTTGTCGGCATGCCCTCTGGGCTCAACGTGCGGGCGAATTCTCGGTCCAGAGCCGCTTGCTCCTCTTCCAGCAAGATGGGACCAATCAGGTCGGCATCTAGCCTGACGGCTCGGGCGATGCTCCTGCACATGGAATAGTCAGATGTAACTAATATGCATGACGCTAGCTCAGCCTCGTACAGCTGAATGGCGAGGTTGAAATCGTCCGTCTCCCCCTCACGACCCTTTCCCTTTCCTGCCTTCTTGAGCCCCTCTAGGTCCTCGCGTTGCAGCTCTAGCGCAAGCTCGAGGTCCTCTAACGGCAAAGTGGCGGCAGACATGATGACTATAGGGAGCAGTGCTAAGACCGGAAGTTTAGTTTTTGGTCGGGAGAATACGGCGGACGTAACCTACAAAGGCTTATAGTATTAGTTGTTGACACTGCAAAGAAGGGTCGAAGCCATAAGCAGGTACCTCTATTGACGAAGACAACAAAAATGAGAGGAAAGAGAGAAAGCATATAAGTCAGCCCTCGTAATGGGCTTTTCGACTCCTCCGTTTGTTAAGTCGACCTCCGAATGCTCCACCAGCCCACTGCGCTGTGCCGGGAGCCGTTTCAGACTCCCTCTTGCCCCTCCCGGCACCATGTAGGCCGGTCCATTATGCAACTGTAAGCAAAGTTTAGGACATGTGCATCTGAGCCTGTATTTGTTACTGTCTCCTAGTTGCAGCCTCGTTACAGCAGTGGAGGGGCGGACACGATGAAAGGGAATTGGCTGAGGGGCCTTGCAGCTCAGCAAGCGACGACGAAGAAGGCTCTCGTGGTGGTGAGTACCTGTACCGACCTTGCCACAAAAGATTTTTACTGCATCTCACGGCCTTCCTTTTCCTTTTCCAGTTACAAACAGCAAGCTTCCTGCTCACTTAAGCCCGTTTACCTACCTTCGGACGCACGATGATCGGCTAATAGCGCTCCAAGACTGGCCGGCCGGGCGGTGATCGCAGGCTGCCAGTTCCTGCGTCAGTGGTAGGTGCAAGTTTGCCTGCAACGGCCCGAACGGATCTGCAACCTCAGCGAATAATCAGCGTCAGCATGATAGCAACAACCTTGGTCGTGAAAATTTGACTTGCCATTTCGGACCTCACAGGGTGCGGTGAGGCAACAAACACCGCAACCTGCGACCCAATGATTTAATTAGATCCGAACCAGCGCGCAGCGTTTGCTCTTTGAGCATGGCTGCACACACTTCTTAACCATCTTTGAGCTTGTCCCGGGTCGAAAGCAAGGCAGCATAATTAGAAGCTACCGCTTCGCACCTCATTGCTGCTTTGCCTGTCCCGACCATCGAGGCCTCCCACCAATCTTGCGATGATAGCAGAATGGATAATTAGGCCAGGTCCGCCAGTTGATGCTTCGATCGCACGTGCGTAAATCCGCTGCACTTGTCGAACAGAACAGCCATAATTATCGTTTCACAAGCTCGCCGACCAGCTAATTAATTACCCCACACAGAGAAATTCTTGAACACCAACAGCTGCCAAAAAGGGATGCTCGCCGAGCAAGAGGCATCAATACCCATCACTGATTGGACGTCGGGTTCGAGACAGCATGTTCCCAATCTCTAGACTATTTCAAAGCTGTGAGGCAAGCTCAGGATGGTCTTGGAGGAAAGCCTTCTCCTGCGCCGGCCGTACTGTAGGGTTGATACCATCGAGCCGATCAATATACCGACATAATGCGACTTCTTCACTATTATCACATCGCATCGGCGCCTTGGAGGTGGCATTTGAAATACCCTAACCATAACAAATCGTTAGACCCCCGCTAGAATAGCGTATCATCCCAGCCTACACGCTTGGCCGCCGTGTAGCCTGTGGGGGGGTGTGGCCGGGTTTAGGCGCCCTTAATTATAGCCTACCATCCTGGCTGTGGTTCCATAACGGGAGCCGGTTCTCGTTTGGGTTCCGATAGGATCACGTTCTCGATAAAACGTTGCCAGCCAGCCAGTGTAAATAATTACTGTTGCAATCCATTACCGCTTTGTAAAGTCTGACTGATCAACAACTGGCACAGCTCCGGGTTCTAATTATATCAAGTTGACGAAGACGTGCCCTCGCGATCTGATACCACTCCTTGACAACTGCCGGTCAAATAGGACATGGCACCATGAGGCGGAGGCGCTCAACCATCCGCGGCTTGAATTGCTATCACACCCTCTAATAAACCGGCATTCTCTGGGCTCTTTGGGCAGTCGTGCCAACAGTCAGTAATTAAGGTAACTCCGTGGCCTTAGTCCCTCCTCGATTTGAAGGGAAAGCCAAGAATCGTATTGCCCGGCTAATCTGTTATTAGGGTCGATGTTTACTCGCCCATAAAATTCCATGCCCTTTTTGATGGCCGGCTATTTACCCTCAACGGGCGTCCTGCCTCTTTGGTGGTATGTTCCTATCTATGTAGGTACGTATGTACATACGTATGCACATGCTCAGGTTGTACTCTTTGTCTAGAAGGGACACAAGAGGCAACGAGGCAGGCGGTACTCCGTACTCGTTACTGTGTTGTCCAATCGGCGTCTCTCCGAGCTCGGTAATTTCCCAAAACTCTCGAGCTCTATTCTCTGCCGTTGGTTGTTTCCGGGCTTGGCAGGTTTGCATGAAATTGTTCAACCAGCCAAATGTGATTCCACGATGCTACCCAAACCCCTCCAGATCCAGAAAACTACAAAGTGGCTGCTCGTTGCCGAAGGGAGAAAGGAAGAGCAGAAGGGACTGCCGCACAGAGGCATGATGAGTAGCCCACCATCCGTAGGTACAAAGGTAAGCGCCATCCCTGATCCTGCCAGCTAAATATTTACCCATCAAGCGCTGTCGAAAGGGTACGGTACCGGTTAGTCCACCTGGAGCAATAAAGAGGAGCAATAAAGAGAGAGAGCTGTTGCCAAGATGAAGTTCTTGCGGAAATCCGACCGGGGAAGTGTCTTGGGCAGCACGCTCTTTTCCTTGGCGTTTCTGTTCTACAGCCCGCCGACGGCGGCACAAAGTCCACCCCCCGATGGAGCGGTCTACGACTATATTGTCATCGGGAGCGGACCGGGCGGCGGCGTTGTGGGAGCCAATCTCGCCAAGGCGGGATACTCGGTCCTGCTCCTCGAGGCGGGAGACGACAGCCCCGGCGCGGGGTTCGGGGTGTACACGCCGACCGTGACCTGGGACTTCTACGTCAAGCACTATCCCGAGGGGGATCCGCGAGACAACCAGTACAGCCACCTGACCTGGCTCACCCCCGACGGCCGTTACTGGGTGGGCCAGAGCGGTGCGCCCGAGGGCTCCCGGCTCCTCGGCGTCTATTATCCCCGCGGTGCCACCCTGGGAGGGTCGTCCATGATCAACGCCATGGTCGTCTGGCTGCCGAATGACAGCGACTGGGACTACCATGCCGAGGTCACGGGAGACGACAGCTGGAGGTAAGCTCACCGTCACCGTCACCGTCGCCGTCGCCCCGTGAGGGGATAACCGGTGTCTTCAGGTTTGTCTTCTCGAGACTGACTGAGCGTCCCACTCGCCGTGTTGCCCAAAACAAAAAAATAAAGAGCCGAGAACATGCACAAGATCTTCCAGAAGATCGAAAAGAACAACTACCTGCCCCGGGGCACGGCAAACCACGGGTTCGACGGCTGGTTCCAGACGCAGATGGGGACCATGGTGCAGACCAACCGGACAGGCCCGCTGCAGGGCAACGGCGTCATGACGACGTACGCGCAGGACTGGAACCTGACGATACCCATGTCGGACCTCCTGATCCGCGACCCCAACGAGATCGGCCCGGACCGCGACCAGACGTCGAGCATCTACGGGCAGGTCAGCCACCAGTTCGCCAACGGCAACCGGTACAGCTCGCGCCACTACGTGCAGGACGCCGTCAGCTCTGGCGCCAACCTGACCGTCTCCCTGACCTCGCTCGCGACCAGGATCCTCTTTGACACGGTGACGGAACCCGACAGCCCGCGGGCGACGGGGGTCGAGTACCTCTTTGGCAAGTCGCTCTACAGGGGCGACAGGCGGCGGGCGGACGGCGCGATCGGGGTCAACCGCACGGCCGTGGCGCGGCGCGAGGTGATCGTGTCCGGGGGCGCCTTCAACTCGCCACAGCTGCTGCTGCTCAGCGGGATCGGCAACGCGACCGAGCTGGAGGCGCTGGGGATCCCCGTGATCCGGGACCTGCCCGGGGTGGGCCGCAACCTGATGGACAACCAGGAGATGCCCATCGTGGGCACGGGAAGCCCCGGCGGCGGCCCGGGGGCGGTGGCGGGCGTGGCCATGTACAAGACGCGGCACCCGGCCCACGGGGAGCGCGACATGTTCCTCTTCGGCGGGCCCGGCTTCCTCTTCCGCGGCTTCTGGCCCAACGAGGCCGTGCACCTGCCCGACGAGCCGGCCCAGCCCGTCTACGGCGTCAGCATGGTCAAGGGGTCGAGCGTCAACAACGGCGGCTGGGTCAAACTGCGGAGCCGGGACCCGACCGACACGCCCGAGATCAACTTCAACCACTACGCCGTCGGCGCCGAGTACGACCTCGAGGCCGTCAAGGACACGGTCGCCTGGATCCGGTCCGTCTACCGGCGCGTGGGCATCGCGACGGTCGAGCCGCCGTGCGCCCGCGGCCCCGACGAGAACGGCTACTGCGGCGAGGAGGACGAGGCCTGGATCCACAAGCAGACCTTCGGCCACCACCCGACCTCGACCAACAAGATCGGCGCCGACGACGACCCCACCGCCGTGCTCGACTCCAAGTTCCGCGTCCGCGGCGTCCGCGCCCTGCGCGTCGTCGACGCCAGCGCCTTCGCCAGGATCCCGGGCGTCTTCCCCGTCGTCTCCACCTTTATGATCTCGCAGAAGGCCAGCGACGACATTCTGGCCGAGCTGGAGGCCGAGTCACGCTGAGGAAGCAAGTTGCGTGCCCAAACGGGGAGAGGAGGGTTTAAGATCATCATCATCATGGACTCACTCCATAATTATTAGGTGATGATGGAAAGGGAAAGGGGTTTGGGGAAAGGGAAAGAGGGGCAAATAATTAGGAGGGAAAGTTTAGCACTCGGAAAGCAAAGTTAGGAGTTTTGACTCTGATTACGGAGTATAGCCCAATGAGAATCAGCCATTTCACAAACAATTCATCCAGTATTATTAATACGCAAGTCGGGCATCAGCGTATCAGCGGATCCAGGAGTTGCTGCAAACCTGCCCCTGATGGATTCCGCGCGCCTTGCCGGGGTTGTGCTCAAGAGTGGCCTCGCAGGCCTGGGTCACTATAACAAAGGCCGTGTGGTGTAGTGGTAGCATACTTGCTTTGGGTCGTGAGATTTCAATCTGCAAGTGGTCCCAGGTTCAAGCCCTGGCTCGGCCCTGTTTTTTGGCCTTGCGTTCCTTCGCTCCCCAACGAATGAATCAGGGAATGATGCTCCTCTTTCCCTTTTTGATCCATCCGTTTCCTGCTCTCCTACATACATACGTTGAATGTTACTTGTGACTCTCTTGGTTCCGGCACCAAGTCGAACATTCCAATATCCAAGGTTTGTTGACCATTTTTGCGCCCACACCTTAATGAATTACGGAAACCTCGGGTATGAACGACTACCTAATAATTAACTCGGGACTTTTCCCCAATCGATACCTAATTACACAGCAAAGACCTCATTCGCCGCCGCCGTGAGCGTGGCCACGACAGCATTGTAGAGCTGCGGCCCGACGCTGATCCTCGCAGCGCCCATCCTCGCAATATCGGCGCTCCTCAGCGCCTTCGGCTGCACCGGCGAGGCCTTGCGCGGCTGGAGGTTGACCCGCCCGCCCAGTCCATCGATCACCTTCTGCACGTCCGCCTCGGCCATTTCCTTGTTCCGCGGCCAGAAGATAAACACGGTCGTCGCCCCGGCAGCGCCCCGACCACCCGCGCCGATGCCGCGTCGTACACGTTGGCCAGCACCAGCGGCCGCCCGGGCACGTGCAGCGCCTTGAAGGCCCGCGCCCGATCCGCGAGGGTGGCAATTGGGGGCGTCGTCATTGTGCTGCCGGCTTCCTGTTGCTGTTTGCCTGCTGCCCGGGAAGGGGGGTCCAGGGCAGGTATCGAATTTCTGATGTCCTTAATTTTGTTTTCTTTATGGGCGACTAAGTAAACAATTGACCGATCAAGTTATCATAATTAGTCTTCCTCATCGTGTCATTTGCGAGCGGCATGATTTTATCTCTTCGCTCTGCCGAGGAGGGCCGCGTTAATAAAGCCGACGTCATCCGAGCCAATCGACCAACCTAGTAATTATATGATTCCAGTTCAGCAAAACGGCCCAGGGAGTTCGATGGCACTACAACTCAAGCCGCACTAATTAATTAGTCTTGGATTTGCCCGTCCAAGAAAACAAGAGTCACATTCCCTTCGAGGATTGGTTGGACAAAACAAACCTGTGAAGTCATCACTATTAGATGCATCGAGAACAAGGGTGATGCAGTACGTTGTCTACGGACGCGTCCATCATGTAAGGTTAGATAAGAAAAGCCCTGTGGATCTGGCAAACGGGCTGGCAAACGGAGGGCTCTTTGTTCCTATCCTCTACTTATACAGAGCCACAGGGCCAGCAAACGTAGGAAGAAAACATCGCACTTTTGAACTATTTTGAATACAACAACCTTCTTCCATCAATTGGAACCCATCTTCTATCAAAGGGTTAATAACTTGAAAGATCTGGTGGCAAGGCGATGGTACAATAGTCGATCAAATGTAGAAGAAAAAAAAGCCCTGTGAAAAAAAAAAAAAAACATGGGGCTTGTCGAGCCCCCAGTTATGAAAAGAACGAAAAAAAAGAAAGAAAGAAAGAAAGAACGAAAAAGCAAACCCTTCAAGCAATGCGGTGCCCGCTTCAGCAACTCTGGTGGTGGTACAGACGTTGTAAATAGTATTACATGATTCCCGACAATCCTTTTTTGATTCTTGCAAGCGAGCTCAAGCAGTGGAAAGCCGCGAGCACACAGCTTGCTCATCTTCCATAAGTCCACATCGTCCCCGTTCCCCCGGTATGCTGAGCCGTCCATAAGGCCAGTCCGAGCGCAGCACGCAGCTGCATAGCCGGCCGAGACCGAAGGGCAGTCGGGGATTTCTTTGGCGGACCTGCTACGAGCCGTCATGGCCAGCATAACCCGAGGACCGACGACTCTCGTCCATTCCCACCACCATGGCGCCCACCGCTTGGAACGCTGCTGCGTCCAAATGGTTCCTGTCGTCGAGAACCGCCCAAACTGTTCTGTCATCCACTTGCCCAGCCACAGAAGAAACACCCGAAAGCAAAACATCATCAGAGAGATCATCAGCCAGCTCGTGAATGACCGTCAGCTGCTGGCCATCATACGAGGCCTCATCCCTCCAGGGCGGAACCTCTTCTCGCACCGCATCGACCTGACGCAAGCGCGAAGTTGAAAATGAAGAAGTAGAAGAAGAAGAAGAAGAACCGGAAAGAAGCCACCCAGCCAACGCCTCGTCCTCGCCCCGTCGCTCCTGTCCCCGCGGCCGCCACGTGGGGAGCGAGCAGCAATAATAACAATAACACCCCGGCCCCTCGCGCGCGATCCGGTCCGGCGCGAAGCCCTTGTCCAGCTCGCGCTCGTCGTTGAGAAGCAGGCGAATGCGGCACCGCTCGGCGTCCTGCCGGTGCTCGTCATCGTCGTCGTCGTCGTCATCCTCTCCCGACGGAGCCCACCGCCGCCTCCGCCTGGCCGTCCTCTCGTCGCGGAACGCGCCCTGTCGCTCCAGCGACGGCGGGCGCCGCCTGGTAGTGCCGCTTTGCCCAGCAGGCAAAGTGGTGGCGAAGAGGGAGGAGGAAACAAGGGCGCCCCGCGCCGATGGCCCGCGGCTCCTGCTCCGTCGGCCGTTGAAGCCCCCCCGGTCGGGCGGCCGGCGGTGGTCCTCCTCCTGATGCGGAATGGTCAAGCAAAAGGGTCCGCCGGGAGGCCCATTGTGGTTGTCACGGTGCGGCGTTGCCGACGCTGCCGAGCGAATGCGGCGGACTTTGCGGTGGTGGCAGTCGTCGCGTTCCTCGGTCGGGACGTAGCGACGGCCGGCATCCGGCCCGGGAGGAGAGGAGGTTTCGGCCAAGTGCGAGGGGCGAGTTGCGCTCGGGTGAGTCCGCGTGGGATGTTGTCGCTGTTGGGTGCTGCTGCTGCTGATCGCCCCGCGCCGGTCCCAGTTGGAGAGTCCATCGGAGGAGGATGGAGCTCCGGGATATGGAGCATTCGAAGCCGTGTTCCAAAGAAGAAGGCCCATAGGGGGATTCAGGATATAAAGGGGCTTTATCAGTGATTTTTTTTGTTTTTTCCTTTCAAGTGGTCAAGTTGTCCTCTTCCTGCTGTTGTTGCGTGATCGGCCGAATTCGGTAACCGGCTTGTATGCCTAGTGTCGTTGGAGCGAAGGGCGCTCGCCGATCGAGTAAAGGGCGCGCAACGTCTCTGACCGAAGGGCCGAGAAGGTGCGTGAACATGGGGGAAAAGGAAAACATCGTCTTATACGGACCAAGATATGGGGGCGCATTGTGTGAATTGTCGCTGATTATTCTTATTGGCCTTTGTCTGCAACGGGCGTTGGGAGTCATGGCGTGCGGCCCGGTCGGCCAAGTTCATTGGGCAAGGCCGCCGAGGCGATGTTGGTGGGTTACTTATAAACAGGCGCCCGATTGGGGCGCGACGAGCCCTGTGACTCACAGGGCTGCTGTTTTGGGACCGCGGTTGGTGACAGCGCCAGGCAGAGAGTCCGCCTGGGTAACAGCGCCTTCCACCCCGGTCGGCGACTCCAAGGCAGAACTCCCCCACAGGGCAGGCCGTCATCTGAACCGAAGATGGGTCACCAGATTCGTTTATTTTTTTTTCTCTCTTGAGCTTATCCACGACTGAGGAAAATCTCGCATCCATTTCTGCCCTCTTTTCTTTATAGCCCCAGTTCTTTAATTATAGCCCATTGTCTCCGGATGAGCACAGGAGCGAAATGTCGCCCTCGTTGGGGCCGATTTCGATATTAGGTAGGTAATTATGTTTCTGGTGTGGTTTCAATCGTCTCCCGCGTTTTGCCCTGCTTTTACCCATTGGTTGTCGTCATCTCTTTCGTCGTTCTTCTGCGAGGCGAAAAGCGTGACACCTTGTTCTGTGACTTGTCTGAATTGCCCAACAGATGTCCGGGAAGTTGACCCTTCGCAACCGACCTGTTTCCCACAGAAGATCCAAGTTCCCTGCGTTTTTATTTTCTTTCCATTCGTTTTTATTTATTTATTTGTACGCAAGATATCCCAAGATAAGGCATTTTTGCTGTCCCTGGATGCTTTCACGATATTATCGATATCTCGGGAGTCGGACAGCGACAAGATGGGTGACCCAGGCAAGGTCGGGTAGCTAAGTAGTGGTCAGTCTTACGCAAGGTACCCGGTGACAACCTTGGACTTTTTTTGCGCCCTAGACTTAAGATGCCTCCCTACAGAGCAGGCCCAAAGCTGTCTCTCGGCTAATTAATCAATGCGGCCGAAAGGGCAAGAGGGTTATGAGTGATTAGAGCGATCCCAATCACCAACTCTCGCACGCCAGTCATTCTTGGTAGATGGAAGCGCTAAAAGTGGGAACGGAGGCACCTCAACTATTATCCTTTTCAAGCCCGAAGTGAACCGGGCACCAGCGGCTGCGAAGAGCTGATAGCTTCAGTCACAATCCGACCTCCCCTGCGAGAGGTGATCATGGTAAAAATACGAACAGTGTCCGGTCCCTCTCCAACTACCGATCAAGACAGAGAGATATATCATGCGCCGTTGGCTGGGTCGAGCACAAACCGGCTGAGGAGTTCGCACCGGTGGCGCAGTTTGGGCGGCATGGTCGTCGCCTCGAACGTGTTCGTGATGTTGTACATACGCTTGTCCTTACCGTACGTCGGCCACGCCATGTCCTCGCCCAGCACCAATGCCAGCAGCTTCGCTTCGAAGGCAAAAGCCAGCTCCGGGTTGCTGACCGACGTCTGCCCCTGGTCGATGTAAATTACAAGTAGTCTGTTCTCAGCTTGCGCTGACGGCTCTTGACGTCGCGCCGCTGCGCCGCCGCCGGCGACGATTTGAAGGCAAGGCATGCTGGAAGGGCAAGGGCTTCACCCTACCGCCGTCGAGCACAGTCAGGTAGTAGATAATGCCGGCACCGGCGCTCTGCCCCAGGATCGTGACGCGCTTCCTATCGCCTCCACACTTGTGGATGTGCGCCGCCGTCCACTCGGCTGCCGCGAGACAGTCCAGCATCCCGACGTTGCCGTCGAGATCCTCCCCGTCGGCCCAGGTAACCCCGGTATTCCCATTCTGCATCACCGTCGGTCAGTAGGGAAGTTAGATTTCGCTTTCCCCAAACTCTCAGATACGGGACCGTGCCACAGAGGAAGAGGAGCAGCAGGAGGAGGAGAAGGAGGAGGAGAAGGAGCACTGACCTGTAGTTGTTGGCAACGGCGACGAATTTGGTTTTATTCTGCCTGTGCATTAAGTCGAACAGGCCCATGGGGCTGAAGAAAATGTCCTTGCTGCTAAACGCATATGCGCTGCCGTGGAAGTTGTGCAACACGGGCACCCTGTCCCCCGGCCTCACCCCTTCAGGGGGGACGTATACATCTAAAAACGGGCCAGTCTTCGTGGCCCCACGTCGTTCCGTTGATACCGGGGAACGGGACCGAGGCCGGCGCCGAAGAGATGCAGTCTCTGCTCTGCGGCGGCAGACTGCCGTCCTGGATAATACCGTCTACTCGAGGCAGTTACCCGTGCAGTTTTAGACCAGGGCTGTTATAACCGAGTCCCTTTATAACCATCATAGGAACTGAGAAGAGCTCAGACCCTAGCGGCATTCCGCACCCCTTCCAAGACTCTCTGTTTATTGTAGGGTAGCAGTTGATTGGGAGGAGAACTTTCGTTGTCTGTCAAAGCGTATTGCCGAACGTAGTGATAAGCTTCCAGGAGCGTTGAAAGCAGTCTACAGTAGGTAGCTATACAAAGGAAAGAGTACCTTGTTAAACTATCTACAAAGGAGACAAAACGACTGATTATTTATAGACAAAGGAGCTAGCCAAAGCGTTAAACAGCCTTATATAGCTATAGTAAACGCGTAGCTAATACGTTTAGAAGCTCTATAGCTTCTAACACACCCCCTAATTAAACACGGTAGTCGTTTAACTATACTTTATAGTAATACTATTCTTAGTATTATATCCTTTGTCGCTCTTACCTTAACAGCTCCTTTAGGGGCCTGCCTTCTGTATTTAGAAGTCTAAAAGAGTCAAGTATAGTAGAGCGATTCCTTTAAAGCTATAGATTAAATATAGCTATTATAACCGTAGTAGTAATAGTATTACTAGTTTTAATTATAATAATAATAATAGGATGATGCCTCCTATGCTCGAATTAACGGATAACTTGTTAGGTATGCCTATTATAAATATTATAACTGCTAGTAGGTCGACTTTTGCTCCTGTAATGCCTTGTAAGCGTAAGCGTGCTAAAGCTTCTAGACCGTAAGTGTTCCTATTATCTCTGTCTAATTGATTTTATTACTAGTTTTGTAGTTTTCTAGCACTTTACTAGTTATATTAAGATCGTTCGAGCTAACTAAATATAGCGATATTATAGCTAGTAAGCTTTATAAGGTGCCTTATGGAATATATATATAGTTAGCTCTAGTAAGATGTTCTTTTAGCGAATGTTATAATCATTTTAGCGTTAGCTCTTACTATTACTATTATATCTATAGTTCTTATAAATGTAAAGATATATATATTGATTGCCTATATATCTAATAGCTCTTACAATACTTATATTGACTATAATAGTAGTCTTACTTTTTATATTAGGTTAGTAAAGGATTTAATAAAGGCTTTACCAGATAGAGCTAAGGCCTTTATAAGTCCCTAGATCTTAAACCTCTACCTTTAACATATAGGTAAATTGCTAATAATTATATATAGGATCTTAAGAAGTTATATATAGTTCTTTAGAGTAACTTAAAATATACTAGTATAGATAATATAGAGGAGTATAAGCTTAATAAGGCTAAACTTATAGATTTTATAAAGATTGCCTACTTTATATACGATATCTTTTATTAGTTAGGCAAGATCAAGGAGGCTTATAATGCTTATATTAATATATCTAATAATACATTAGGTATTATATTATTGCCTAGCTAGGATAAAGGTAAGGGTAAGGCTATTAATCTTAGTAATAGCTAACTATAATAGATAGGGAGTATTAGGCGATATTTTATTTAACGAATTTGACTTATTTTCTACCCCCTAGTTATATAAGCCTATAACTAATATCTTAAAGATTAAAGAAAGCCTTCTAGCGCTTAAAGGCTTATTAGCTAAGTCGTTTAATAAGCCTATCTATTAGTATCTAACTGGTTAATAGATATATAGCTTTAAACGTTCCTTTTACTACTTCCTGGTATAATTATATATTATAAATATCCATATACTATAGGTAAGTATTAATATGTTCGTTCTTAGCCATTACTAGTCTAATTATTTACTAATTATCATAATAAATGTTCTAAGGTTCCTTAAGCTCAGGATCGATATCTATAAATAGCCTTTTAAGTATTATAGCCTCTCTTACTATAAGGAAGAGCGTTGAAAGTTCTACTTTAATGTTTAACGTTATAATAATATCCTAATATAATACCTTTTATATAATAGGACCTCTAAATAGAAAGAAGATATATCCTTATAACGAGTACTATATATCTAAATTATCTATATATAAAGTATCCCTAACAATTATAAACATTAGACTTTCTAGCGTTTACTTACCTCTATATTAGATTAATAGGTAAGAGCTCCTAAATAGATATCTTACTACTTACTATATCTCTAATAAATAGTCTAGTCCTAGGTTAATTAGGTATCGAGAAAGTACTAAATAGGCATATATAACGTCTAAATATAATATAACTATATAATATTAGACTAAGGCTAGAAGTTCTTAATATAACTAGAAGGACATAAGGTATAGTTTTGTTTTTCCAGTTCTATAGAGCTTTACTATATACAATAGATATAAATAGGGGTTACCTATCTAGGGGCGCCAAACAAAACAGACAAGGACAATAGATAGCTTTTAATATTTGTTTGCTCTAATGGATTA
Source organism: Thermothelomyces thermophilus ATCC 42464 (assembly GCF_000226095.1). Classification (NCBI taxonomy): domain Eukaryota; kingdom Fungi; phylum Ascomycota; class Sordariomycetes; order Sordariales; family Chaetomiaceae; genus Thermothelomyces; species Thermothelomyces thermophilus. Next base: position 944,715 of record NC_016475.1, read on the forward strand.
AAGTAGTAAGATAAGGTTCTTCTTTCTTTCATAAGTTAAGGATATCTTTTTCTATATAAGTAGACTCTTCTACGTCTATCTAGAGGGACATTACTATCGCTAGCTTCGCCCTTATTATTGTTACTATCTAGATAGTTAGACTTACTTACTATAACCGTAAATACTTAGACACCCTAGACATTTTAAACCAAAGCTCCTCCCTATCTAACCAGACAGAGGTTTAGTTCTAGAGGTGCTAAGTAGTGCCCTAGAGGGTTAGCACTAGCTTATATTTTAGGGGCTTAATTAGGGAAGAGCTTAGCTCTAAGTCTAAACTAGACTACCAGACTTCGAGTATAGTAGGATAGTAACGTTTATAATAGAGGAGCAAAGATATACGTACGGAGGCGTATATAGTAAAACTATTAGGAAAGCGAGAAAAGCGAATATAGGTGCTAAGAGATTAGTATATCTAGCGGTAGGCTAGGGAACTACTCTTGCCCTAACGTAATAATACTGCTAATAGAGACGGTAGGAATTATAGGACAAGGAGTTTAAAAGAGTTCGACGTCTATCTAGAGGGATAGAAACTCTAAAATGCGGATTAGCGATACTAGAACTATTTGGGATTTAGAAACGAGATTTTAAAGTTATATAGGCATTAGAGGAAAGCTTTATAGCTATCCTAGCCCTAGTTACCTTGGTACTAGTACTTATTAGTAAAGGTATGTTTATCTATATACTACTACTTTTTGGTAATCTAGTATAGATTTATCTTATTATTCCAGGAGTTCTGACTTTAGGGGTTAGAGTATTATTATTATAGGGTATCCCCCATTAGAAGGTTTAGGAATAGCTTTACTAGGTATACTTTAAAGGAGTAAAAGTGGTAGATTAAGTTTACGTTCGATCTTACCAATTATAAAAAGACTAAAAGGAAAGGAAGAAAGCTTTTTAAATTAGCTATTTAGATAGAAGAGTTATCTTTAAAGAAGTTACCTAAATAGAAAGACATAATTAAGGATAATAACCTTAGGTATTACTTTTCTTAATAATTTAGTAAATACCTTAATTAGAATCGCTACTTTTAATACCTCTTATATCTAGGTATACTAAAACCTTATTAGGAAGGACGCCGTTAAAGTCGCCTTAATTACTAGAGTTTAAAAACCTTACTTTAGACTCGGAAGTCAAGTATTGTACTTAAGCAGACATTATAATAGACAGACTTACTAAAGTTATTTAGGTTATATTCCCTTTGCCAATAGACAAGGGATTACCTAGTCTCTTCTCTAGTTATAATACTACTAAATACCTTGAGCATTTCGAAAAGATTTATAAGATCTTTAGTGGAGATAATAGTAATAAGATCTCCTACTTTAAGCAGTAGTATATAGATAACCTTTAGGAAATCCTAGACTAGTGACTAGAGTTAAAGAAGAAGGATTAGGCTACTTTCGAAGCTACTATCAAGGAATGCTAGAAATAGAACGACTCTTACTAGGAAACCTCTATTCGAGAGCTAGAGCATCTTCTAGATTCCTAGTATATGGATTCGGCTAAGTCTATCTATAACTACCTAGAGTACGTTAACGTCCTACTTACCTAAGTGCTAAAGAAGAAGAAAGCGGTCTATTAGTCATTAGCTATCTAGAAGGTATAGGATAGATTTCCCCCTACTCTCTAGACTAGTCTTTAGGTCTATTAAGCTAGTACTAACCCTCTAGGGCATTACTTAGCACCTCTAGAACTAAACCTCTATCTGGTCAGATAGGGAGGAGCTTTGGCTCAAAAAGTCTACGGTGTCTAAGTATTTACAGTTATAGTAGGCAAATCCAACTATCTAGATAGTAACGACAATAGGGGCAAAGGTAGTAATAGTAATATCCCTCTAGATAGATATAGAAGAGTCTACTTACGTAGAAAAAGATATCCCTAACTTATAAAAGAAAGAAGAACTATATTCTATCACTTGAATCTATTAGAGCAAAACAAGTGTTAAAAGCTATCTATTATCCTTGTCTCTCTATCTAATGCCCCTAGATAGGTAACCTCTATTTATACTCTTTATATATAATAACGCTTAATGGAACCGGAAAAACAAAACTACACCCTATACCCCTCTAGTCATATTAAGAACTTCTAGCCCTAGTTTATACTTCCCCCTTAAATTCGCCCTAAGGCTCCTACTAGCGAATTCGTACCTAAAACCTTACTCGCGTTTCTTATAATGCCTAGCCTACTTAGCTCTACTATTACCTTTAGGTAAGGGCCGTTTCTTAGATGCCTAACGCTTTTACCAGGCTTCGACTTTAGTATCTAGCGTATCCTAGCCTATAAACTATAGCAGGTACTTAGGAACTAGCTTAAGATCTTTAGGCCTTAAACGTTCGAATAGTAAGGGCCAAATCCATTTAGTAGGATTATCCTTAGGATGACGCCGACGAGCCTATTCTTTCTTAGTAGCTTGGGCCGAGCGTATCTCCTACGTCTATACTAGCTTATTTAGCTTCATCTTGGTCTAACTAGGTGGCCATTATATTACTAAAGGCGCTTACTTTACTAGTTACTACTATTATAACCCTGAAGGTTTTCCTTACCCTTCTATAGCTATAAGTTACTCCTCTACCTATTCTACTATATACTAGTAGATAGCTATCCTTAGCTTATAAAGGTACTTAAATACCTATTAGAGTAGCTAAGGTAGCCTAAGCCCCTTAGGTACCTTACTAAGAAACCGCTAGATAGTATCATCTAGGGGGACCTAACGATCCTTCTTTATAATTAGTTACTCCTTTATTAGTAGTAGGTTGTCTTTCCCTTCCTCTATCCGGATAGAGATAACTAATTTAGCCTATCCTAGCTATAGCTACGGCTATAGAACCGGCAGCCTATAAAGTAGCTTATCTATAGGCTACCTAGGTAGTTAATAAGGATAGATATCCCCCTAAGGGTTCTTTAGCTTCTCTAGCTAGAGAGAGCTATTAGATAGATAGCCTAGAGCTATCCGGATTATTCTAAGCTAGAGCATTAACATTTTATTCTTAGCCTCTGTCACTTTTAGCCTTATATATAGATAGCCCTTTTACTAGGGAAGTTTAAGCCATGCCTTATCTCCCTATTATATTTTCCAAAAGTAAAAGCAATAGAACTTAGCTACCTAGACACTATATTCCTACTAACCCTTTTGCTTTGATATTACCTATATTATTAGCTAGTATATATAACCTCTAGTGTCACGGATAAGCACACAGACAGCCCGGCAGGCTACAGCCAGGACGCGGGACATTCCGACAGCTAATCACTTGACGGACCAATCAAAAGATTATCACTACCAAGACTAAGGTCTTCACTAGTAATAATAACATATCACCATCGATAACGTGGAATCACGGAGTAAAAGGAGAAATGGTACTAGTGATAACTATTAAAGAAAGACAGATAATTATATATATATAGCTAGCCAGTCACTCGTTATAATAGACTCTAGGAGTTTACCAGTGATAGCAACCTAACCTATAATCATAAGTACTTATACCAAGCATTACTAACTATTGTAGGAGACAACTTTAGTATTATTATAAACCCTTTAGCTTCACCGAATCCCTTAGACGACCTATATGCTTGTCCCGCTTAGTTTACCTCTGTCTAAACCCTTTTAGAAGAAGTCTAAGTTAGGTTCGTCATATGTTACTATTACTCCCTTTATTCTATTATAGCTCAGAACGGAGGTGATTTCGACCTTAATATCGACATAGCTACTAACGTCATGGCCGAATAGCTGCTCGCCTAGCTTGGTCAACTCTAGTAGCGGATCTAGGAGTTAGACTAGAGAGATAAGGTTGCTCAAGCTCGGATCAAGGAACTTGAAAACGGCGAAAAGCACTTGCAAAAGCTAGTTAACGAGGCCTATGCCAAAATCAAAGCACTCGAAGGCGCCAAAGCGAGCCGTATCAAGATCGAACTACCTGGCAAATATAGAGGAACTAAGGAGGATCTCGTAGGATTCCTGACAAACCTCTGATCCTACTTCTGGTTTAATGATAATAAGTTTCTAGACGATAAAGCTAAAGTCCTTTATATAGCTATAAGACTAAAGGGCAAGGTACTTAGATAGTTCGAGCCTACGTAGAATAATTATCTTATTAAGGAAGACGAAGACGACCGAGATACATTTATATAGGTAGTCTTTCGATCCTATAACTGGTTTAAAGAAGAGCTTTAGAAGGTTTTTAGCGATAAAGATAAGAAGATTTATATGTAAGAAAGACTTATTAATCTCTGATAGACTAAGTTAGTAGCCTCTTATATTATATAGTTTAGATAGGATATACTTAAGTCTTAGCTTAACGATAAGGCGTTAATATAACTATTCTATAATGGCTTAAAAGAAAAGGTTAAAGATAAACTATATAAGTATAACCGGCCTAAGACTCTAGACAAATACATTATATAGGCTATTAGAATCGATAATCGACTCTATATACAAGAGTAGCAGAAATGAGGTCGGATAAACGGAACTATAGTCAAGGCTAATAATAAGAAAAAACGAGTATACGTTAGTATATCGTATAGGACGTATCCTAGAGCTATAGATATAGATATAGTATAAAAGCAAGACAAGAAAAAGATAGCCAAAGACAAGTCTAACGTTACCTACTATAACTATAGAAAGAAAGGACATTATAAATAAGAATGTTAAAGCCTAAAGAAAGACTAGAAATCAGTCCCTAGAAAGGAAATTACGGTCATCGACAAAACCACCAAGGATATTATCAAAGTAGCGGCTACAAGCTACAAAGACAGGGACAGTAATACGGATAGTCTCGGACACAATGGCGACGGTAAAGACGAATAAGCACTATACTCCGAACTAGTTACTATAGACCTAGAAATAGGTCTTGCCAAATAGAATACGGCAGGAGAGTATACACCACCAATTTCGATTCTTCTAGCCCTAAGGCAGTAGGGTTTTACAGTTATATAGAGGCGGGATAGATTGTAGACGACCGACACCTAAGGAATCGAAAGACCTAGACCTAATATTCTATTCCTCTAGGAACGAATTAAATAGTACTATAACAAGGTTTTCCGGCTTAATATAGAACTACGTAAACGGGATGGACGCTTAATTCGACTTACCTAGTAAAGCGATAAAATGAGGGACGAGATAAGGGAACTCTGACGTATCGTAGAAACTATTAAAGAGAAACAACCTATGATATATAATAAGCCTAATAGCTACGCCAAGTATTTTGACGATTAGTAACTTAGCTATAATATATAGAATCTAGAGTACTAGTTTATATGTACAAACTATGGAAAAGACGAACGTATGTGGGAAAACTACTAGAAGAAACACTCCTACCTTAGCATTAGAGTACCTACGGTACATATATAGTGGGAAGGATTTGGAAAAGAATTCTAATACCTTCTAGGCAACGCTACATAACTATACCTGTAATACGAGGCACATATACAAGTGCCCTAGTTCTAGTGTATATCATACAAATGCCAATACCACTTTCGCGACAAATTCGAAAATAATCACTAGCCGACCTGATAAGGAAATGAGGACAGGAGCCTCCGCCCTATGGAATAGGTCTATAATGTAGGAAACAGAGCGGCCGAATTGCTCTAGAAAATCGAAGCCCGCGATCTAGAAGGCATCATGGTAATACTAAAACGAGCCTGGCCTAGGTACTACGGAATAGGACGAGACATATAGGACTCGTGCCGAAGTAACGACTACCTCTACTATACAGACGAAAAGAAATCGCGGATCTAGGAGCTTTAGATAAAGCTATAGTATGTATAATGGAAAGCAGAACAGACCTAATGGTAGGAAGCTGCTAGCACTTAATGGCTTATAGAAATGAGCACGATCGACAAAGCCGCTATTAGCCAAATAACCAAAGAGGTTAGCACTGACCTAGGAAATAGGTTAGGGCCCTTCGAGGGGCCTAAAAACCGTTAATGCCTATATAGCGGCAAGTAGTAGTGTAGTATAAGAGGAACTAGTATAAGAAACCACTATATCGAGACCTCCTAGCAGAAATATAGGAAATCATTATAATCTTTAGACGATAGTAGTAAGATAAGTGACTATAGATAATAGTATAATAGAGATAGCATGAAATGCTCGTACTAGTAGATAGTAGAGTGGAGATAAACCTAATTTCACTAACGCTTATAAATTAGCTATAGATACCCTAGAGAATGAAGTAGAAGCATAGTATAATCAAAGGGCCATTTCCGATGTAATAGGTATATAGGGAGACTAAACCAATCGATATCACTATAGCAAGGAAAACTATAGTAGTCGTATTTAATATCATAGATATAGGTAATGATAAAGATATAATATTAGGATTACTATAGTATAAAGATTATAATCTAGATATTAGCTAGAAGAATAGTAACTACCTACAACCCTAAATGGAGTCGTATTTAACTAGCGAGATAGGGAGCATATAAGGATCATAAGCGGACGATGTTCAAGGGAAGGCATATCCTATAGATCTACCGCAAGAGACGGATAGTGGTAGGCAGACCATTACGGACTCTAGAAGAAACGGTATAACGACATTAACGTTACAATAGGAGGAACAAGCTAAACCGCCGATAGCTGTTCTCTCTGTTGACGAATGTAGAGCACTATAACTAGAGTAGTAGGTTAAGACAAGAGAAATCGCTAGCATTGCTATAGACGGAACCAAGTTTGTATACTATTAGAAAGCCGAGAGACAAGATAAGACTAGGGAAGTACTAAAGGAATATAAAGGATACCTAGCATTCGAACCAAAGTATCTAGAAGGATTACTAGAATATAGCCTATAGGATCACAAGATCAAGCTTAAGGAAGGAGTATAACTAAAGTTCTTTAAGATTTACTATACGAGCTAGATATAGAACGAAGAACTTAAGCGATACTTAGAGGAGAACCTTCGAAGAAGATATATCTGCCTGTCGATATCGCTAGTAGGCTACCTAATCCTATTTATACCTAAGAAAGATAGAAAGCTACGGTTATACGTCGACTATTAGTAACTTAACAAATAGACTATGAAAAACCGATACCCGTTACTACTAATCTTATGGCTCCAAGATCAATTAGCAGGAGCCTAATATTTTACGCGTCTTAACTTGCCATCAGTCTATAACTATATATAGATCAAAGAAGGCGACGAGTAGAAAACGGCCTTTAGGACACCCTATGGCCACTACGAGTACCTCGTCATACTATTTAGACTTACAAACGCGCTAGCAACGTTCTAAGCCCTGATTAATCAAGCTATCTAACCCTTTCTCGACAAATTTACGGTATATTATCTTAATAATATACTTATCTTCTCTAAAATAATAGATAAACACTAGAAGTACGTAAGAGTAATACTAGATATATTATACGTATATAAGCTATTAGTTAATAAAGAAAAGAGCGAATTCTATGTTAGAAAGACGGTGTTTTTAGGATACGAAATATCCCTAGGACAAATCTAGATAGAACCTTTAAAGATCAAAGCTATCAAGGATTAGCTATAACTAATGTTAGTTACGGAAGTACGAAGTTTCATCAGGTTTACAAACTTCTACCGGATGTTTATTAGAAACTTTAGAGCGATTATACGACCTTTATACGAACTTACCAAGAAGAACACTAAATTCTAATAAGAAGAGTAACACGAGTAAGCATTTATATAGATCTGCGACGCCATTACTAAAGATCTAGTACTAGTACTACTAGACCCTAAGAAGCCATTTGAGGTAGAAACGGACGCTTTAGACTACGCCATTAGAGGACAATTGGGACAACGAGACGAACAAGGGAAGCTATATCCTATAGCCTTCTTTTTAAAGAAGCTCGATAGACTACATCTTAATTATCTAATCTATAATAAGGAACTACTTATAATTGTTGAAGCTTTTAAAGAATGGTAACTATATATTAGTAATACGATCGAACTAATATAAGTATATACAGATCATAAGAATTTACAATACTTGATAACGATAAAGGAGCTTAACAGACAATAAATATAATAGGTAGAATTCCTTGTAGAATTTAATTTTGAGATCTGTTACAAGAAAGGCAAAGAGAACGTATAAGCAGATGCCTTAAGCTGACGAACGGATCATATAGAAGGACGAACGGAAATAACGCCACCGTTATTTAAGGAACAAATAGACGGAACGCTACATTACGAAACGTAGACACCTATAGAAGATGATCTACTCGACTCGTTCCTAGAATGTTACGTAATCTTTTAAGAAGAAAGGATCAACGAGGCATAGTATCAAGTAACACCTAGACTAGTAGTATCTGATGGAGTGGAAGAAAAAGATAGGAAACTCTAGTACCGAGGCAAAGCATATATCTATGACAGGAATTAATAGCTACGAATGATTTAAGAACTCTATAAATCGAAACTCGGAGGATACAAAGGAGTTACGAAGACTGTTGTACAAGTCAAGAAACACTATAACTTTCTATAGTTAACGATATAAGTTAAGGAAGTCGTATAGAGCTATGATATCTACAATCAAAGCAAAACGGCATGATATAAGCTGTATAGGCTACTTTAGCTATTACTAATAGCTAACAAACTATAGAGTTTAGTTACGATAGACTTTATTATAAAACTGCTAGAATCTAAGGATACGGCTATAGGGGTAATCTATAATAATATTCTCACTATAGTAGATTACCTAACTAAATAGGTATACTTCTTTCCCTATAAGGAGTCTTAGACAGCTAAATAGCTAGTAAACGTAATCTATCGGCAAGTCGTATTAGTGTACGCTTGGCTATAGGAATAGATTACCAATAGAGATACCAAGTTCGTATCGAAGTTCTAGTAAGCGTTAATGTGACGATTAGGCGTTAATAGCAAGCTATTAACGGCATATTACCTATAGACTAACGGACAAACGGAGTAACTAAACCAAGTTATCGAGTAGTACCTCTATTCTTATATTAACTACTAGTAGGATAACTAGGTTATACCATTACTAATAGTATAACTCGCTTACAATATAATGCTAACAGAAATGACCAAAGTCATACCGTTCTTCGCAAACTATAGATATAAAGTAAACCTAAGGCAAGGACTAGAGGTTATAGTGCCAAGAGCAGTAGTCAAAGTAGAACAAATATACGTACTATATAAGAAGCTTAAAAACAAACTTAAGTTTGTTAGAACTAGAATAAAGAACTACTACAACAAACATAGGCTTAAGGGACCTTGCCTAAAGAGGGGAGACAAAGTCTACCTAATCGTACAAAATTTACAAACCAAACGACTAAGCATGAAGCTAGACTTTAAGAAGGTCAGACCCTTTGTTATCAAGGAACAAGTTTCGACATCTAACTACCGACTATCATTACTATCATCTATATGATTATAGATAGATATTTTTCATATTTCACTTCTTAAACCAGCGCCGAAGAATGCTAAAATTGCTACAAATATCGAAGTAGAGGACGAAGAGGAAGAATAGGACATCAAAGAAATTCTAGATTTACGTATTATTAATAGGGAACTATAGTACCTAGTTAAATAGCTTGATTTTGGACTAGAAGACAACTTATAGGAACTAGTTAAGAACTTAAGTTACCCTAAGAAACTAGAGTAGTTCTACTAGTAGAATCCTAACTAGCTATAAGAACCGGCTCTAAAGCCTATTCCCTAACAGAAAAAGAGGGGAACCTGCTAGAATTAGGACTAGGATCTAATCTAATTAACTCCTAATTAAGTATATTAAAAGTACCTAATGCCTAAGCCTGACCTGTAAGGGTCTACGTCTTCGATATTAGCAGGGGAGTATCTAGTTCTTCCTCCTCCTCTAGACGAGCTACGCTATAACGAAAAACCTCGGCACTACGATCGCGCAGGGATTATTGTAAACGACGTAATTAACTTAAACGGCTTAGTGTCCAAGCAAGAAGCGCCTTAGTCTTAGTAATCTCTTTCGAAACCTTCTCCTACTCCGACAAATTCGAAAGGACTAAGATAGTTAGCAACCTAGGACTATAAAGGAAAATAATAAGGAACCTATAGGTATCTGTAACATTCTAGCTACTATACTTCTTGCCTATACGAATATAGTTCTGACACTTATTTAAACCCTCTATCATTATATAATGCTTTTATAGCTTTATATTCTAATAACGCTTATAAGGTATGGTGACCTTATAACCCTCTTGCTTAATCTTAATTATAATAGCATGTCGTTTACGCTTAAGATCACGAAGGTTCCTAGGAACACGATCAGCCATGGCGGAAGAAAGCTAGCAGAAGAAGGACGTTACCTATAGGGAAAGAAGAGGGGGTGTTGATGGTATTTAAAACAAGTCATGAGAAGCTTTCGGGTCGAAAGCCCTGAAGAGGGGGTATCGTGTCACGAGCTAACTATATACCGCGACCCGGTAGGGCATAGAGGACTAAATGAGCCACTAATCAAGAAGGGCACGAAGCGAGGCTAACATAGGATCGCTAGGGAGCGCGGGCTACCACGGGTAAACGATTGCCAAAAGGGAAGGATAGCAGAGGATAGCTAGCTACCAAAGGCAATCTAAGGATAGGATAGAAAGGGACTATAAGCGATCGGCAGAAGTATATATATATATAAATAGCCACTTGTTATAGTGGACTCTAGGAGTTTACTAGTGATAGTAACCTACAATTATAGTACTTATACTAAGCATTGCTGACTATTGTGAGAGACAACTCTAGTGTTGTTATAAACCCTTTAGCTTTACCGAATCCCTTAGACGACCTATACGCTAATCCCGCTTGATTTACCTTTGTCTAAACCCTTTTAGAAGAAGTCTGAGCTGGGTTCGTCATAGTTAATAATTATAAGTAGCTATTATAATCTATTAATTACTTTAGGATAGTCAAATAGATCCTAGGCTACTTATTAAAATAGGTATATAGACTTTTACTTAGATAGTGTTTTCCTAGAGATAACCTTACTTATATAAGTATAAGTATAGCTCTTATACTTAACATATACTATCCCCTTAATATAGACGTTTATAGCATTCTTAATAAGCGCTTTTAACGCTTTTAGTCTAAGGTAGCTAGCTCTTAAGTACTAAAGATCCTCGGTATCCTCTCTTATAGTAGGTAATGCTTACATCTAGGACCTTCTACTATATATAGTGAATATATTCTATAAGAATATATAAACGTTTACGATACCTGCTTTACTAATTAAGATATAGTCCAGGAAGCTTAAGTAGTAGGAAAGTAGCTTATATTTAAGGAAGGTAAGATTATATTTATATTCTAATTTATAAAAGATAACGTTATTTTCTAATGTTCTAAAACATAATAAGCAATCTAAGCTATAGTACTAAGCGCTTACCTTAAGTAATGGAGCTTCTAAGATAATATTAATATAGAATCCTTTGACGATAGTAATATCTTTAAGTATTAGGCTCTTAGTATATAGTCTATATAGTCTATCTAGAACGTTCTTAATTACCTAAGTGCCCCTCTTACTAATAGGAAAGGTTATTATACTTGCTTTAACAAACTTAAGATTATCTACCTTAATAAACGTCCTAGGCAAAAGGAACTTCTTATTATTAACTAAGTAGGTTATATTATATAAGTCTAGTAGAGTGCTTTCTAAAAGAGGATAACGTTATAGAGTAACTATACTAAATGCCTTATAGTAAGTTAAGAGCTTGCCAAGTAGCTAAAGGCTAATAATTAATATATTAAGGGAACTAAGGTATTCTACCTCTAATTACCTAGAATAGGATAGCTCCCTCCATTTAGTAATAAGTTAATTTTTTAGTCTAGCCTATTTTGGCTTATCAAGCACCTAGTAAATCTTCTTATACTCCTTATCAGAAAGGTATAAGCGTTACTCGTTACTATAGATGGCTTACTTAAGTATATAGTAGTCTACTAGATCCTATAGATGTCTTAGGCGCTTATAGGGATATCTTATATTACGTTACTAACCATTATAAGAGTCTCTATATAAGTCTCTACCTCTCTCCTTACTACTCTTCTAAGCTATAGGAAGTGTTAATATATAAGTTATTAAAAAGATTCTATACTTCTAAGAGACTCTAAGTTATATATTATTATTAATTAGGATCTTAGCTATCGTAATAAAAGTACTAAGCTCTAGAAGTAGCTATCTTATACTATTAATAAGCTCGATTTCTATCCTCTTATTCGTTACCTAGGTTAGTAAAATATATATAGTAATAGTATTAAGAAAGGTATAAAGTCCTTATATACCTTATATTTCTAAGATATCGTATTAGATAGCTTACTAGAAGGTAATATTAAAGTTATAAATCTAGTACTATAGATTAACTCCTAAACGCTTAACTATATTAAGACTAGTTATATATCATATTATAACTATTATATAGAGTATTACAATGAATAGTATAAGTATAGAGCAAAGCACCTAGATAATCCCCCTAATAAGGTTAACATTCTTTTTCCTATATACTTTTATAGCTTTATAGAGTTTAGGATCTATAGTATATACTAGCTAGTATTATAGCTATCCTATCTGCTTACTAACGTCTATAATATATATAATATCTTCATAAAAGGAGTCTTATAGTTATACGAATTCGGCTATAATAACTATATTAGAAGGCATTAAGTCTATAGATATTAAGGATAATAATCCTTCTGGAAGTTACTCTTAGGAAGCTAGGATAAGGTTATCTCTAGCTTGCTTATAGGTTAGGTACTATAGAACTTCTAAATCTAGCTTATAGTTACCATTAAGGTCAACAAATCCCTATATACTAGCAAATTTAGCCTATAACTATAGTTCGATATACTATAAGTTCCAGGAACTAGGCCCTATAAGGTATATAGAAGTCTTGACTAAGATCTTAGATATAATAGACATGTCGTCGAAAGTATATTAAAGCAGGGTAAGAGAGTTCGTAATAGAAGAAGCTACTACTAATATTAAAGATATATCGGTAGAAGAGTAGTCAAGGCGCCAGGCTTATAACTGCCGAACGTAGTAATGAGCTTCTAGGAGCGTTGAAAGCAGTCTGTAGTAGGTGGCTATACGAAGGAAAGAGTGCCTTGTTAAACTATCTACAAAGGAGATAAAACGACTGATTATTTATAGATAAAGGAGCTGGCCAAAGCGTTGAACAGCCTTATACAGCTGTGGCAAACGCGTGGCTAATACGTTTGGAAGCTCTATAGCTTCCGACACGTATGAAGGCAGTCCCTAACACGTGTAAATGATGCGTCACTACATCTAAGAGAGTGATGTACCACGACTTGGCAGAAGGTCATGGTCTATGTCTTCAGGAGCCACGTTATTGAGACTGACTGTTGAGGATAACTAAATGGTGGTAAATTCCAAGGGGGACAAACGAGGGCCAAGATGTCGGTATCTAATGATATGAAGGTCTGCCCCCTTGCCATTGTCAGCTTCACCGCCGCCAGCATCAAAATTGACCAGAGGTGGCGACACAGCAGAGCTTCTCTGCCTTTTTTTGCCAGGCTTGTTTGCCCCTTTAGATCATGTACAGACAAGGTAAGGATGGCATCTCGAGTCACAGCGGCCCAAGTTCCTGCCCAAAGAAATCGAGAATTTATTCCTCGTCCGAAAAGCTTAGGTTATTCAAGGCAATGAGTGCATTTTCAGACAAGAAACGCGGCGACACTTTTTGAGCCGGGTATTTGAGTCCTCCCGTTCAGTTTGGTGGCAACAGGCGGCGCCTCACGGCGCCTTGCTAACAGGAACACACACGAAGCACCGCAAGTCCAGGGACGGCTGTGTCGTATGTAATGCGTACAAGGCGAAGTACGCCAACAGGGTCTCTTTCCTTTTGACTTCTGCAAGGAAAGGAATCCAAAAAAGGAAAGAAAAAATACGGGAACATATTCAAGCTTGGGTTTTAGACCGAGAGGGAGACAAGTTTTGGCCTGTTTGATCAGCCAGCGGTTTCTGACACTAAAGGCAGGCCCGCGGCAGTCTTATCATAACCGCAAATCGACGAGTGTACAGTACCCTGATTAGGGTATAGTTAAGGTAGGTAGGGAGGCAGTTAAAAGCGCCCTACAATGCTGCATTATACGTTTGGATGCGCCTTGTATGTACACGCACATACACGTTCTGTTTTTAAAAAAAATAAAATTACAATCAAGTGCACTCATTACAAGGTACATCCACCTCACATAACGCAACAAACATACGAGGCAAATCAGCGGTATAGTGTTGTCGGTGAGCTGAAATTCCCCGCTAATCTCGCTTCTCTCTCACGTTAGACTCTCAGGGTTTGTTCGCATGCCACCTCGCGTTGCTTTTCTGAATTTGTCCTTGAACCGCCCACCAACCAGCAGAACCAGCATTGGGTCAGTGCATGTTGGATCATCCTTTCATCCTTTATAACCCCTGGAGACCCACCTCGTTCCGTTTGTAACAGGGGGGGGGGGGAGGGTAGTCAGCCCATCATTACGAGCCATTACAAATTACCGGACAACTACTCCAGAAATTGACATAACTGCAGTGTAAATACTACACAGTCCTCAGTCTGCGGAAATCGTACGTGTGTAAGGATATACGTAGGCACGTAATTTCATTTTGATGTTAATGGGTCCGGGATTTTCCCTATCAACAACCCCCTATCAGGTATCTCGTGCTTGGAGGGGGGAAAAAAAACCATAAGCCTCCAGGCAACCCCCCTGTTGTTCGTCAAGCCCCGATCAGATCTCAGTTTTCCCACGGCCCTTGTACATACATACCATTTAAACCCCGGAGCCTGCACAAGGCTCCATATCTAATCCGTACACAGAAATCCATCCATCTGATTATACGGATGTACACCCAACAGAAGCTAAATACTCGGTAGAGAAGCTGCACAGGCCCGCCTGACGCGGCTTGTCTTGTCCCATGATAACCTCGATTAGCTGAACTTAGCTCTGGTGGTACGAACACCCGAAATTTACACCGTCAAGTTGCGCGCCCTCTTCTTTTTAAGAAGTCGCGAATAAAAGAAAAATCGAAGAGAAGTGAAAAGAGCAAGAAGAGGGACGTATTTTATCAACTACGCAGCTTCACATCCTAAAGGAAGAGGAGGACTACCTAATCACCGAGAGGGGAGACTTCTAACCAAGTCCCACCATGACGACGAAGAAAGTCCTCTTGGTGGTAAACTCGGAATACGGGCAGGCGAACGTGTTCCTCGCCGCCGGCCACGCGCTGCAGGCCCTCGACAAGGACGTGCAGATCCACTTCGCGTCGTTCAAGCAGATCGCCAACGATGTCGCCACGTCGTCCAAGTACTCGGTGAAATGCACGCCGGGCGCGGCGCCCTGGACCTTCCACCTGCTCGACGGGCCGAGCTTCATGGAGGCGATCCAATACAAGGACGGGCCGCGCACGGCGCTCGAGCGGATCATGGGCCAGCGGCCGACCTTCTCGTCCATCATGGCCATGATGAAGGTCCTCGTGCACTTGTTCCTGCCCTGGGACCAGCCCGAGTTCGACCTGGTCTACAAGAGCCTGGTCCGCATCTTCGACGAGGTCCAGCCCGACATCACCGTCGTCGATAGCCTCTTCGCCCCCGGCCTGACCGCTTGCCGCGCCCTCGGGCGCAGGCACATTGTCCTGTCGCCCAACACGCTCAAGGACTTTGCCGTCGCCTTCCAGCCGCGCGCCGCGCTGTTGTGGAAGTTCCCCATGTACGTTTTTTTTCCCTCCCTGACGAATTCGTTCCTTTTCTTCCCTTGGCGTTTTTGGACTCTTGTCGACTTTTCGACCTCCTTCTGAAACAATTCTTAATTAATTATTATTTAGCATGGGCTCGGCATTCGAGTTCCTGGTTCCCTGGCGGAACATCCCCGCCAACACTGTGTACGGCCTGGCGCAGATCTACTTCTCCCTGACCGACACCCGGCTCCGGGAGACGCGGGCGCGCGCCCGGCAGAAGCTGGGCGCGGAGCTGGTCACGTTCGAGTCGCTGATGATGAACCCGCCGGCGGGGCTCAAGATCCTCGTCTCCAACCGGCCCGAGATCGACTTCCCCCTCGTCATCCCGGGCCACCTGACCGCCTGCGGGCCCCTGATCCGCCCCGTGGCCCCCGTCGCCGACGACGACGGCGAGCTCGACGCCTGGCTCCGCCGCGGCCCCACCGTCTTCATCAGCCTCGGCACCCACCGGGTCCTGGAGGAGTACGAGGCGGTGGAGATGGCGCGGGCGCTCCGCGTGCTGCTGGACGCCGTCGAGGCGTGGGAGGACACCCTGCGCCGCCGCGGCGGCGAGGGCGGCGAGGGCGGCGAGGGCGGCAGCAACGTCGGCGTCGGCGGGGTGCCCGGGAAGCTGCAGGTGCTGTGGAAGCTCAAGCGGCACAAGCCCGGCCAGGACGCCATGTACGAGGTCGGTCCGGGCACCAGGGTCCACGGAATCCTCCGGCGGGAGATCGAGGCGGACCGGGTCCGGATCGTCGACTGGGTCAAGCCCCAGCCGTCCGCCGTGCTCCAGGCGGGCACGGTGGTCTGCTCGGTCAACCACGGAGGCGCCAACTCGTTCCACGACGCCTTGACGTACGTTTTCCCTCCCTTAGTTTCTTCAGAGAAAGAAGAAAGAAGAAGAAGAAGAAGAAGAAGAAAAAAGCTAACAATGTTCGCAGTTCCGCTGTCCCGCAAGTCATCCTCCCCGCCTGGCTCGACTGTTACGACTTTGCCAACCGGGCCGAATACCTGGGCATCGGCCGGTGGGGCAACAAGCAGGCCATGCCCTCGTGCGCCGAAGCCGAGCTGGGGCCCATCCTGGTCGACGTGGTGCTGGGCCCCCGGGCGGCCGAGATGAGGGCCCGGGTGCGGGACCTGGCGGACCTGTGCGCCAAGACGCCGGGCGCCACGGTCGCCGCCTCCAGCATCCTGGATGAGCTCAAGTCGTACGACGAGGGCGAGGAGGGCGAGAAGTGAAAGCTGGATTAATTATTCCAGAGTCGGCAAGAGGGGCAACGTTCTCTTTCTACCTACAAGGGGGATCATCTCCTCTCCATACGTTGCAATTACTAATAATACCTACGTGCTCTATATGCTCCGGTATAACATACCTATGGTCACGATAGAATGATGGGATACCTGAAGTGGGTTAATTAATAGTTGGATGGGACGGCTGCTAGAGATACAGAATACCTAGGTATATGACTTAGTACATTCTGTTTGACCTCATGTTTCTCCCGTGGTCTTGACCTCGGGCTACGAGGACCTAGGAAAGGAGGGAATCCCCTTGAGATGTAACTCGCGGGAGGAGGGTAATTGTACATAATACTAGGAGTTAGAGGGGGTGTTATGTCTGCCTCTATCAGAGGATGAAGATGAGCTTGAGGGACAACCTGACTTAATTATCTAATTACTGTGAACTTTCTTAGTCAGAGCACTCTCGATAGACCAAGGCCATGATACCTAATTAATTACCCCTTTATGATGAAACCCCTCCCCCTCCCCCCCCCCCAACAAAAAAAAAACCTCTTCTTTCTCATGATGCCCCCTCACATAGCCGAGTCGTCAGAACATGTGAATCCTCGTGGACGAATGGTACATGGCCGGCAGAAAACTCCCATTGTCCTCCATGCTCTCCACCGCCGTCCGCAGGCTCTTGGGCGTCCGCTTCAGCACGGCGGACGAAGGGGCTAGCGAAGTCACTGACGACGGTACGGATGGTATGGTAGGTATGTTTTGCAACGAGAAGCCTTTGTCCGGGCTGGCCGTGAAGCCGGTTCTCGACGTGCCCTTCTGCCATGTACCGAGCTGCCGGACCCGGCCGAACTCGGCAATATACTTCCGGTCCGCCACAACGAGTTCCTCGGTCTCGGCAACCAGGCGCTCGAGGACAAGGTTGATGACGTGCTGGGTCAGCGCCTCCCGTTTCGAAGCGGTCGACGGTGTTGTGTGGTTGGTGGGTTCAGGAAATCAAAAAGGACCCTGTGCAGACGGCCGAGAAGTTTGGGAGGGGAGGCAATTTTGCCTTAGAATAAATAGATGGATATCCTGGATATTGCTCTGCAATATGATTGCCGCCCGTGATAGGACACATTCCCTCATCGCATGTTTTATCCGTAGAGTGGACCCAAGACCGCGGAACCCCCCCCCCCCCCCCAACAAAAAAAAAAAGAAAAAAAAAGGAAACGAATAATACCAAGAACTTGTCAGGGCTAATGATTGGAAGGGAAGAGCCGCTTCATTTTCTGTGGAACATTCGATGCAGTTATTATATTGGTTCATCGGCCGAGCGACTTTTTCTAGAAGGCGTGGGAGAAGCCGAGAGTGTAATAATTAACATTGTAACCTCAGCCATCTCGGGGCATGCTCGAAGACCTGGAGGTGGCAGTATATAAAAGACCGCCCGACGGGGGTTTGTCACTCAAATCCGAAGCGATCATCGGCCACTTGGGGAGCGATTTAGCGATTTAACTACAGACGTACCGACTGACAAAGGTAATTAATATCGTTCAAGTGTCCAACCCCCAACTCACCTCGATTCTAGTCCCACCACAGGACCAGGCAACCAAACAAGAGGGGAGGAAGACGAAGAAGAAGAAGAAGAAGAAGAAGAAGAAGAAGAAGAAGAAGAAGAAGAAGAAGAAGAAGAAGAAGAAGAAGAAGAAGAAGAAGAAGAAGAAGAAAGAAAGAAAGAAAGAAAGAAAGAAAGAAAGAAAGAAAGAAAGAAAGAAAGAAAGAAAGAAAGAAAGAAAGAAAGAAAGAAAGAAAGAAAGAAAGAAAGAAAGAAAGAAAGAAAGAAAGAAAGAAAGAAAGAAAGAAAGAAAGAAAGAAAAGAAAAGCAAGATGCGCAGCTCCAGCCTCTTGTTGACCCTCGCGACACTGACAGCCACGGCGCTCGGGGCGCCGTCGTCGCCCGCCGTGGGACGCTCTGCTCCCGTCGTCCGACGCGCCGGGCCGTGCGACGCCTACAGCGAGGCCTGCCGGCCCGTGATCCAGGCCAACGCGTGCTTCGCCGCCTACATCGTGTTCGGCACAAAGGAGCAGGTGCTGCAGTGCGTCGACGTCAACGACCTGGCCAAGGCCGAGGAGGCGGTGAGTTCCTATTTTCCCATCTTGTTGATTCAATCATTCGTTCGTGGTCTCTGTTGTCCAGAGTCCGTGTCTGACCTGAAGGAAATAGATCTGCGCCTGCTACGGCTGCGCCGAGCAGGCGGTCCAGGATTGGGCCGTCGAGACCCTGGGCTGCGAGGCTCCGTCAGATTAATTAGATATCCTTTGATGCGTTCAGGGGCCAATCTCTTTTCAGGTAAATACACGGACATACATGGGCATAGGTGAACTTCGGCAGCACCACTGGTAATACGCACACGGGATGGCCAGGGAATGGTAAACAAAGGTACCTAACAACCTTATGAATCCGTGGCAAAGCGTCATTGTGAGTAATGAAAGGCAAGAAACAGAGTGCAGGAAGGAAGGACACTAGGGCAGGACGAAAATTACAATCTCAGCTAATAATCGCTGGTCACCAAGAGTGTTCAAAAGCTACCGAGATGCCCAGATAGGTGCCTGAACTTCATTGAGAAAAGAACTTGATAAAAAAAAAAAAAAAACCACCGCAACCGCTTCTTTAAGCGGCGAATATGCACACAGCAAACACTTTACAGTTCCACTCTCCATGCCGAAGTAAATTGTACCTGATATTTAACCTCACTTCAACTCCTGATAGTAAGAACTCACCTGCCTGCACTTCCTGCATACCCAGTCACCTAACTCTTCACAACCCCGCCCGGCCCTCCGGGCGCATACCACCCCCGGGCCATCTCGACACCGTGGTTATAATACCTCTCCTCCCTCGCCCCGTTCCGACCCGCACCAACCGCATCCAGCTCGGCCGCCGACTGGCCCTGGGCCTCCACCGGCACCACCGCCACCGTCGGCTGCTGCCCCGCCGGACCGGTTCCCGTCTCCTTGACGGTGCCGCCGTACACGTAATACGCCGGCCCCGGCCCCGGCGAGTGCGCTGCTGAGCCCGGATATTGCTGTTGTTGCGGCGGCACGGACGGATGTTGATAATAAGAGGCTGGCGAGTCGCCGCCGCCGCTGCCGCTGCTGCTGCTAACGAAGTGGGAGCGATGGCGGCGCGCGGCCAGGTAGTAGACGACGCAGGCCGTCACCAGCACAGAGAGCGGGATCCCCAGCCCCAGGCCGATCTTGAACCCGGTAGTGTTGCCCCCGCCGCCGCCGCCGCCGTTGTCGTCATCTTCCGAGATCGAGCCCGAGTTCGAAGAAGAACCTAATACGCCCGAGGGCGGCTGGTCGATGGCGGTGGTCCGGGTGGCTGTCGATGACGCAGAAGACGCGATCGCCGCGGCCGTTTCCCCCGGCTCCGACGTGAACGACGATGCGCGCATGGAAGAAGGGTTGTTGCTATTGCTGGTGCTGCTGCCGCTGCGGGCGGTGGGGGTCGTCGTCGTGCTGGCGGACGGAGTGAGGGTGTACCTCGATGGCCCGCCGCCCAAGGGGGGGTAGCTTGTTGTGGCGGCCGTCGCCCTGGCCGAAGCGATGTTTCCGGCTTCGTCGAGAAATACCCCCTTACCGTCCTGGCAGCACTGCGGGTCGTTGTTGCAGCAGAGGCTGCCGTCGGCGCATATCGTGACGCGCGGGAAAACGCCACCTTGCTCATCTGCTCGGAGAGGTATCATGCATGTTAATTTAGGGTATTCCAATGTTAGGTCCCTGGAGCGAGTATCCCTGACGACACAGACCTCACGTGTCGCCAGTTTCGCAATGACAAGAGGACCACCAAAAGGTTGAGAAGAGGCGGGGGGGAGAGAGAGGGGGGGGATGGAAGGGCGTACGTACCATATTTGCAGATCTGGGCGCAGTCGGGATCCCATCCCTTGACCGCGCAAGGCCCCCGCACAAACAGGTCGGGCCCGTCGCCGACGTTGTGGCAAAGGCGGTTCGACAGGCATGTGGCGGTCGGCCCGCAGCAGGCATTGGAGTTGGGGCACTTGGTGTTGTTGGCAGTCACCCCGCCGTCCCATCGGTAGCAGTCAATCAGTAGAGGGTCTGTATCAGCACCGACAAGGGCTGCGTAGAGAGGTGCCCAGAGAAGGATGTAATAATACTCCAACATCGTCGTCAGAGAAAAAAGCAATCGGCTCAGCGAGCCGGACCCTCTGCGAGAGGATGGTATGACCGCCTATGTGTTCCTGAAGATGGGGGAGGTGCGCTATGGGTCAGCCAACATGTAATTAGGCTGTTTGCATACGCATTGATAGGAAAAAGTACGTACGGTGACGGGAAGACCACGGACGGGGCGAAACCGTGGAAAAGTAAGATCATGGCGGGCTAGTGGAAGCCGGTAGCTAAGTACGGTACGGAGTAGGTAATTAATTAGTGAATTGCCTCGGGAGATAAGGGACCAGGTGCGGAATGCTGTACTGTGGTAGTCGGCCTGCGGGGAACTTAGTGTTGTAATCGTGTAGTGTAGTGCAGAAACAGGGGCGTTTGACAGCAAATTGCGCCGTACACTACGACGTGGTGCAATCCCCTGTCCATACGTTGCTACACGGCATCTGGGGTGATTAGGTATGTACAGTACTGTATCCGTACATACATACTGTACATACATACATACCTTGAATAGCCTCCAGGCTGTGGCCTACTGTGTAATTAACACAACCTCCCTACCTCTCAGCAGAACCATACAGAGTAAAACTGTACATACAGTATATCCATGCCATGTTACTTACCTAAAGCAGGTATGTACTGTACATACGGAGGTAAGGGAGGTACGCGCTTGCATGCACGTGGTATCGAGCGTGTGTCATGAGGAAACTAGTATACGGATAAGGGTCTTTTTGATCGTGAGCCGGTGAGCTGGTGAGATTGCCAAGGTTACACCAATTTCTGTTGCCTGGTCCGTACACTACTCGGTTGTAGTGCTGTGCCGCCCACGCACGTCGGGCGAGACTGTTCCGCCGCACGACGGCTCTGCATGGACCTCGCCTTGTGGCGTCCGTGCCGCCGCTAGTTTGATCGACAAATACCCCTTCCTTGGCGCTTTAGCTGGAGAAATGGGTCGGCGACGGCATTAGTCATTGTCCCCTAAGCGCTTGCCCCTGTATCTGCTCCTCCGTGCGCCATTTCTCTGCGGCCAAACTACCCAAGTGAGTAGTTATGCTTGTCATAGGGTAACAGAAGGGAACCAGTCCATATCCCTAATGCCTTGAACTCTCCCTGGTAAAAAAGCAAGACTCATCCACCTCTCACTTCTCGGGTCTAAGGTCAATGTCAGCTTGCCAATCATCATGGGACTACCCTCGGGTTTACACAGTTATCTAACTTTTCAACCTGGCATACAAAATAGTGCACAGCAGTCTAGGTGTAAAAATTTGATGTCGCTTGCTGCCGCGCCGCGCGAACCGAAGGGCGCAGGGTCAAGATTTGATTCAACATGCCTTAAGGTTGCATCGAGTACGGCCCCATCGGTTCAGCTAACCCGGAGTTCTGCCACTTTGGGATTATCGTTTGACTACGATACCCACCTTCGAAAGAATTCACCTGCAACAGACCAGAGTTTGCAATCATCACCACAGCAGGGCGGACAAACAGGGCGACGTGAAACGATTCTCAATTCTCGCTATCCAGGCAAACACAGGGCTTCCCATGATTTCGCCAGGAGCAATTACTTAATAGTGATTACCTTAAATGAATCCCAAAACACATCAATAGTTCATCTAGGGGCGACAACACATGTCAAAGTTACAACACAAGCAAGATGCCAGAAATGCGATTCGTAAAGACGGTGCTTTTTGGCTCCATCAACTCCTGGCCCCGATCGATGTTTAAAGCTGATGACGTCGTTTAATATGAGATGGAAATCGATCGGAGACTCTCCACCAGGAACACATCTTTGAACGCAAAAGAATAGACATGACGAAAGATTTGTCACGATTCAAGAATGTTCCTGGAGATCTTAGACGATGGTGAGCAAAGTTCTCTGTAGTTCATTTAGTGGGGGGAACATACATACAAGCTTAACTAAAGGCGTAGCCACGCAGGATATGCCCCACCATGCCCCGCCACGATTGGCGCGTGCATGCTGGAGTCTGCAGTCAGAATCGCGCGCCAAAAATTCGATTGCAGGACCGCCAGCAACCGCGATGAGATTCATCTGCCGACTCGCACAATGGCAGCCAACGAAACCACCAGCGCCGTGGCAGATGGCCAGTCCGGCGCGCCAGACGCGGCTCCAGCCGCTGGGTCGCCTGCCGAGACGAACAATGGCCACCGCGGAAACCGCGGCGGCAGAGAGCGGGGCAACGACAAGCAGAAGCGCAAGCATTCCGGCTTCGGGAGCGCAAAGTAGGTCGCCCGTGATTTGCCATTTGCTTGGTGGCTTCCCAACGCCGACACCTAACGAGGTAACAGAGGCCCGGTACCGGACAAGCGCGAGCGAGTCCAGAACGACCGCAATGCCAAACGCCGCAAGGTGATCGACGAGGACAACAAGGGTAGCAGTTACATGAGCATTACCTTCACCCCCGAGGAGATCGCCGCCGAGGGACGCCGGCCGAAGCGCAAGGTCGCCGTGATGATCGGGTACGCCGGCACCGGCTACCACGGCATCCAGATCAACCACAAGGACAAGACGATCGAGGGCGACATCTTTGCCGCCTTCGTCGCCGCCGGCGCCATCTCCAAGGCGAACGCCGACGACCCCAAGAAGTCGAGCCTGGTGCGCTGCGCGAGAACGGACAAGGGAGTTCACGCGGCCGGCAACGTGCTCTCGCTGAAGTTGATCGTCGAGGACGAGGACATTGTCGACAAGATCAACGCGCACCTGCCGGACCAGATCAGGGTGTGGGGTATCCAGCGCACCAGCAACGGTTTCAGCTGCTACCAGGCCTGCGACTCCCGCTGGTACGAGTACCTCATGCCCAGCTACTCGCTGCTGCCGCCGCTGCCCCGCAGTTTCCTGGGCAAGAAGCTCGCCGAGTCCGCCAACGAGAAGGGAGTCTACGACGAGTACGTCGAGCGCCTCAACGACGTCAAGGATTTCTGGGAACAAGTTGAGAAGAACGATATCCAACCGATTCTCGAGAAGCTGGAGCCCGACGTCAGGGCCGAGGTCTTGCGAAAGCTCCACGACACGCAGGACCAGGATCTCGGCGATGAGGGGGCGCAGACGAAAGCCGACTCTGACGCAGCGGCGGCCACCAACGCCGGCGAGGATACAGAAATGAAGGAGGCGCAAGGGCAGGAGGAGGACGTGGAGGAGAAGAAGAAGGAGAAACCTAAGGAGGATGCCGAGGGGGGTAGTGCCGAAGCAGGGGCCCCACTCGAAAACAGCGCGTCCGAAACACAAGGCCAATCTGCTGCCCGAGGACCGAGAGCCGAGCCGGTCCTCACGCCCGTCGAGCGCGCGCTCCGCGAGATCAAGGCTGCGTATGTCGCGGCCAAGCGGCGGTACCGCGTCTCGCCCGTGCGCATCCAGAGGTTGCAGCAGGCGCTCGACCTCTACCTGGGCACGCGCAACTTCCACAACTACACCATCATGAAGTCCTTCAAAGACCCCTCCGCCAAGCGCCACATCAAGTCGTTCCAGGTCAACCCGACGCCCATCACGATCCGCGATACCGAGTGGCTCTCGCTCAAGGTGCACGGGCAGTCCTTCATGATGCACCAGATCCGCAAGATGGTCGCCATGGCCGTCATGGTCGTCCGCTGCGGCGCGCCCCTGTCCATCATCACCGAGAGCTACGGGCCCAGGCGGATCAGCATCCCCAAGGCGCCCGGGCTCGGCCTGATGCTGGAACGGCCCATGTTCACCGAGTACAACAAGAAGGCCGCCTCGCTGGGCAAGGAGCCCATCGACTTCTCAAAGTGGGAGGACAAGATCGCGGCCTTCAAGGACGAGCACATCTACCGCAGGATGTTTGAGTTGGAGGAGAAGGAGAACTCGTAAGTCTGCTTGATGAACACACACACATACAAACTCACTATGCTACCTAACTGTTTGAGAAGGGGGGTGAAAAGAGATTGTGCTAACAAATTGTGCGCTCCGCGGCCAGATTCCATCTCTTCTTTAACCAGGTCGACAACTTCCGGACAGACTATTTCCTCTGGGTGACTGCCGGTGGCGTGGAGGCGTCGCACGAGCGGTCAGAGCGGACCGAGAAGGTACCCAAGGCGCTGGAGACGGAGTTGGGTGATGAAGCGGATGGCGTGGAGGAGGTGGGCACATAAAACACTATAATAAACAAAAACGACACTCGAGCTTAGCCTCGCATGTTCCTCTACCCTTGATAGACAGACGAGGCGCCGGAAATCAAAATACTATGTCTTGATCTTCTCCATAACGCGATATTGTGACACTGATCTCGTTCGCTCGATTATTTATTATCCACTTAATAACAAGGTAATCATTTTGATTCTGATCCTGGCACCGCTGGCCCATCCAGTCCGCCCACTTCGTATGTGAACCCACCGCCGGCCGCCGCCGCGTGCTGGAGCAAGCTCTGCCGCTGCCGCTCGCGGAGGGCGCCGAGGAGAGAGAATACCTGCTCGCTGTCCATGTCCATACCCTGGTCAGCTTCGCCGGTAACGGGTTTGAGCGCGCCGATGATCCACAGCTCGCGGATCCTGCGGCTCAGGGAGACGAGGTCTTCGGTCGATTTGATCTATATATATATGTATATGATCAGTAATTACCCAGTCCATGGGGAAGGTTTTTTTTTTTTTTTTTTTTTTGTGGGGGGGTTGTGAGCGATGCGAGAAGACTAAACAGCCAAATGCGCGCAATCGCGGAACTAAACGGACCGGCGAGATATACATACCATTGCGCTTAACTTCGTTTCCATTGCCAGGCTCCGCTCGGCCGTCTGCCCAGTTGAGGCCGTGTCATCAACTGGGGCGAGCGCGAGGTTGAAGTAGTCGCGCACCGAGGTCAGAATGTCGGCGATGAGGATATTTTTCCTCTCTGTTCCGGGTTAATTTCTGTCTCCTAAGAGAGAAGTTTAAGGAGGAGATCTCATGCTATTAGGACAATACCGAGAAGGGTCCGACCTGAATTGATGCACGATGCACCAACAAGGCTCCTTCATGCGCCAATGACAAACATGGCATGAGTGCAGCTGGGTGTGCGACTTACCGAGGAGGTTGGTGGCCGAAGTCGCATCCCGATCCATGAATGGATCGTAACGAGATTGCGGTTGTGTATGCCGACAGAGATAAGCTGTTTTCTGTTCTTGTATGTGTATATAAACTGTAGACAACCGAAGGCTGCCAATTAGGTTTGGTTCATATCGCGAGTTGACGATGCATGCTACTTGGGCGAGCACGGTTGCGCACAAGTTCAAGTGACCAGAAAGTGAAAAGTGGGGACAGTGCGAAAAGAGGGTTAGAGCGAAGTCGCGATGCTGGGAGGAAGCTGCTAATTACTGCTCCCTTGAATTGACAACACACGCCTCCATTAACCGAAACAAAGAACTTGCACGAAGATACTTCATAGACGAATAAACTAGCATCATTCTCCATTTGAGGCATTAAGCCCATGCCTGATGGAGTTTGGATGGATAGAGCCCGATGATTGTCTGCACGATAATAGAAGTTTTCATATAATTCAAGCTATAATTAATGGATTATTCGTTGAGTGACGAGCGTTGCAGACTTTCTTCTAGTGTCCACAACCTGCAAACCCTCACTCTTCGCAAATAGTTTGACCTTAATGCGATTCCATAGGCTCTGCGTCAATTGAGAAATCCCACTCTACAAGTCCATTTGGCCATCACCAAGGCAAATCCTCTCACCTGATTCTCAAGCTCCCCAGCAGAATTAACTCCAGCTTGGGCTTCGCGTTCCTTGGCCTCGTGGTCTGCCGGAAGAGAACTTGGTTTCGCCTTGGCTGTCATCCGAGCCACCTTGCAGTCTGACCGTGAGGACCCATCCGTTCTTGTGACCGCGCAACACGTACTCATGGCAATAGACGTGAACGGTGGTGCCAAGTTCAACTCTGTCGCCCTGTTCCTCTTGCAGCCTGCCAAGGTGCTGGGCAACTCAGGTCTGGAGCACTCTCATCAGCGGCACCACCTATTCTTTATCGTCGACCACTTGGAAGGTGTCAGGCTGCGGCCGCCGATTGTTGTCGAGGTAGAGTGACCAGTAATTATTCCCTCTTGCGAATAGCTGCGGTAATTGACCGGCAGTCGTTCCTGAGAGTTCGCCAACTTAACCCCGAATTTGTCTTTAACTGACGGGGGAAAAACGCGTCCCAACTTCTCCACGCGCCGCCTGGGAAGCCGCTAATATCCCGCGGGCCTTCCGCACATGGCGTCGCCAGATGCTGAGTTGCATCTCGAGCGGCGCGCTATTACCAGGCGCCTCATCCGCGCCAGGAACTACGAGATGATTGGCGGCACACCACTTCTCACAGGCTTCAGGAAACTACGAAGACGCAAAAGTCAGCAACGAAGCACAGACCAAATGAATCCCGCTCCTTCATCACATCCACAGAAAGGAGATGAGAAGAGTCGAGACAGACCATATTTATCCTCTCCCATCTTGCGTAGATACATCTCCTCGCGGAGCAGTTCGCTCACCGCCTCCTTCCAGCGAAACAAGGTCTTCTCACTCCCCAGCACCCCCGGGCACTTGAGGTCGGCGTCGTTCAGGATGTACGCGGCCTTGCACCCACACCCCCCAGATATCTCTCTCCGAGGAGGACCATGATGTTCCTGTGCCCCGCGGCGTCGTACGCTGCCCACGCCTCCCGCAGATAGCGGTCTCTGCACGAACAAAAATGGCCTTGTCTCAGTCTTCGTCGTCATCGTTTCTGCAGCGGGCGGCTGTAACGTCGGCAGCGATGGCGGTAGCGGCGGGGAAGGGGGAGGTACCAGGATCCTAAGAAAGCCCCTTGCTGTCGTCTATTAATTAAGACGTATCCGAACTTGTGGCAAACGCCGGCGTAGAGGGTGATGCTCATCTTGGGAAGCCAGAAGCGCCGGAAGCGCCCCTCGATGGCCCGATTTTGATAGCCCAGAGGTGTCGGAGCCACATCCAGGTGTAGGTTTGGTCAGTGTAGAAGTGAGAATCTCGACTAGGCGGGAGAGGACCGACTCGGTAAGGTTTTCTGGGGGGTATCGCCAGATCTCGGAAGTTGCCATTTTTCGTACCGTTGATGGCGATGTTAGATCTGCAATGAAAGTACGGCTTGTGAAGTTGTCCTGGCATCGAGTTGGCCAATCGTAGACTGAAGATGGGCCGCTGCTCTAGCCTGTGCTGCTCGTAGGCAACTTCTTTTTCTGCGGTCAGACTCAACCAAGCAGCCCGGGCAACCAACGACCAATGTTGCTGTACCAGTGCTGTGTGAGGTGATCAAAGAGAGGATGGGCAAGGTCCGACCAAAACAGATGCCCGGGTGATGTCCACAGCTTTTGTAGCTCAAGACGGCGAACATTGCGAGACCTCATGATGCACTCGCTCAGGGACACAAATGGGATGTGAAGAGCACAGGTGAACACTACTGAAATCAGTTTATCATTCCGAGAAAGATGATCATTAGAATCTAGATGCGTGAGAGACACGTCGCAATGGGTATGAGTACAGCAGGAATGATTATCATGAGAAAACGACGAAGAACAAGGGACAGGCAACTTATGTCCCTCCTGAGCCGGTGGAGCTGTCGCTCCCTGGAGGGTCTTTTGACGCATCCTCCGCACGCTCAGTTCACAAGCTGCAATCCCATCTTCCTCAGCTTCCCGCCATACTTGAAGAACAGTAGGGGCACGGGAATCATCACGATGCAGATGAAGCCCAGCAACGTGTTTCCCCAGCCGAGACCGAGGTTTTCGTACATGGCCGGGCCAGCCAAGGGCAGCAACATGCCCACCAAACTGCGGAACACCGTGTTTGCGGCAATGGCCGAGGCCGCGTACATAGGGAAGCAGTCGACCAGGTACGTCGTCAGCGGCAGGAAAAGGCCGATGATGCCAAGCGAAAAGGGGAACAGGCCGATGACGGGGACGATCCAGTGGGTTTTATAGTAGGTCGACCAGCCGTACCAAAAGAAGGTGATGGGCAGAAAGCAGCTGAAGATGATGGTCAGCGGCAGGCGCATCTCGGGCTCGAAGACGCCGCCGTTGGCCTTGGTGCGCTTGACAACGCCCCTGTCCGACGTCGCCGTGACGACGGCCCAGCCGGTAAAGTTGCCAAGCCCGAGGCAGATATACACCAGCCCAGTGATGCCGACGCTCCATCCGTACGTCGCTTGGAAGACCAAGGGGATGGTGGTGAAGAGGAGGTAGAGCGTGCCGTATGTAAAGGCAAGGTACAGCGAGATGAGAAAGACGGTTGGTGACAGGAAGAGCATCTTAGTTGGGCGGATGAGGCCGTTGAGGAGGACACGGGACGTGCTCAGCTTCTCGGCACCGGGGTCTTCGTAGCAGCTGCGGAGGTCGGTCCGGTTGAGTTCCTTCTTCAGGCGCTCAACCTTCTTCCGCATCAGGATGCGCGGGTTGGTCTCTGTGGTGAGCAGCTCATACAGGCCGACGACGATAACGGAAACGATGAAGACGATCCAAAAGTCCCAGCGCCAGCCGATGGTTTGGGAGAGCCAGCTGCCGGCGACGGGACCGACCGTCGGGCCTGGTGGGTCGGTCAGCATCAACCTAGAAGACTGCTAGTATTGATTCTCTTTATATCATACCAATCAGCGGCCCGAGCGTGTAAATGCCAATGGCCGTGCCCCTCTGGTCAACTCTAAAGACGTCGGCAATGATTCCCGCGCCAAGGGTCTGGCAGGAAGCGCTTGTCAGTCAGGGCACCGATCTGATGTCCGCCATCTTCTCCGGCTTTGAGAGAAAGAGAAAGAAGGGACGACTTCTGTGAGGTACTTACCAGACACCCGGAACCACCGACTCCACTGAAGAACCGGAATACGATCAGTGACGCGATCGAGGGAGCCAGCGCACACCCGATCAGCCAAATGCAAAAGAAGATGTTGGCCGCAGCCAGCACCGGGCGGCGGCCGTACAGCTCGCTCAGCGGGGCGAGGAACAGCGGCCCGATGACGTAGCCCAGCAGGTAGACGCTGACGGTCATGGTACCGACGACGTCGTTGTGGTTGTCGAAGTCGCGGTTGAGGGTGGTGATGCCGGGGGCCAGGATGGACGAGGCGAGGGGAGTGAGCAGCGTGATGCCCGACAGCAGGCCGACGATGAGCCACTTCTTGCGCTGCGGGAAGTTGAGAGGCATCGCTGGGTCGTCCTGCGACTCCCAGCCGACCACGCCCGCGTCCAGGTCCGACACCGGGATGGGAGTCGGCGGTATGCGCTGCTGGGGCGTGCGCTTGCGCGAGAGGACGCGAGAGAGACGCGACCTCACGCTGGTGCGCGTGCTGGTCCGGTTGAGGTTGAGACCGTCGCCATCGCGCGACTAAGGGTGACGGAGGGCAATGAGCAAGTGAACAACAAAAACCGAGGTTCCTAAATCTAAATGGCTGGATGGGGAGGGGCTCTAACCTGCGCGCCAAGCTCGACGTCTACATCGTCGGCATCCGACTCGGCGTCCCTGGGATGAGCAGTCTTGGAGTCGCCACGGCCCTCTGCCGTTTTTGTTTCTGCATCGGCCTTAACTGCGTGAATTGAAGCGGCGGCCGTCGAGCTCGAATCGGAGAGGGCATTCTCCTGCTTTTCCTTGGCGCCATCAGTTTCCATGTCGGTGCCCTCCCCTTTGGCGTTTCTCGTTTTCAATCTTTTTTTTCTGCAGTGGACTGCCGTGTTGTTGAAACAGCCTTCCACCTTGAACCTCCACTCTTCTTTCTCCCACAGAACGTGCGCACGATGAGTTGCAGCACTTTGGAGGCCAAGAAAGGCCAAGAGGAAGAAGGTGGAAGGCGTGCCTGGGATTTTTTTTTGTTCTGCGGCTACAAGGGTATGGCTGATCTACGTCGCATTGGGCTGCAGTTTGCAGGGCTCGTGGTGCCGATATTGCCGACCCGGAGATAACCAATGCTAAATCCAGAAGCGGTTGTGGACTAGCCGCCTGCTGTTGCGTGTTTGCACGGTCAATGCGAAGCCTCAGATTTCTCGGGAAGGTGCAATGCTTCATGGATGTATGTATATCCGTACAGGCGTCAAAAATGGAACGGAACAGGTTGGGGGCAGGTACGGAATGGGTCAGATGCATACGTGGGTTAGGACATTCTAGTAGTAATTATGCATGAGGCACCTTACCTTAGGTACAAGACATTTTGATATCCTAGTGCAAGTCCTGCGTGCATTACTCTGCATTACTCTGCATTACTCTGTATGTGCAAGTACGGCTCCGGACATGATCGGGGCGAACCGCAAGCGAGAAAATCTGGAAGGTTCTCAGTGTTCGAGGCGGAATGGGGCCCCGCGGATCCCTTCTTGTTCGACACGGGGTTCCGGAGTCAGCAAAGCCCGATCGGGTACGAGCTCCCGTCCTTGGTCATTCAGTCATTGGCCGAAGAGTCGCCCGGCCCGGAAGAGGCACCGTAGCATTTTGTAAGAATGGTGTGGTGAGCCTTCGGCAAGCGTCCCTGGAGCAACCCAATTGTTGTGTACTGGGTGTAGATAGCATTAGCACTTCAAGTTACTGTCTGCAGCATAGGGCAATTCCATTTTAGCACTAAAATGCTTGCTCGGGCCGCAGTGTTGTGCATGAGCAAACTACACAGTAGAGACGCGTCAACAGCTTCTCATAATTACGCTCCTCCCAACCTCTTTTCCTGTTATGTCGACTCGAGGCGTGTACCGCCCGTAAAGTCTTTTTTGAAGCCAAATCGACACAATTTCGGTACCGTGCATTTCAAAGTGCTCTGGTATGTATTTATTCGATCTTTGAAAGCCCATGAGTCATCGGCAACGGACGGCCGAAGTATTAACGCCGATGCTGACAAAGCCTAGTCGCCGATGTCACGGCTCAAATGTAGGTAATGACACAGTTCACTTACTTTGTGTTGCACGCCCTCATTAACAACACTTTCCGCAGAGAGGCTGGGGGCGAAGGGAATATGCAGGGCCAGGTATGACACTCATGCCTTACGCCTCCCAAAGGTACCTAGGGCCTAACATGCATCGAGGCAGGCAGGCAGGTAAGGTGCTCAACATCTGATGCGTTGCTCTTCTACATTTCCATGGGCCCACCTCCTCGTACTACGCTGTCCAACTTCAGTAGAGCCTTTTAGTTCAGTCGGTAGGATTGTACTGTTCTGTGTCTTGGGGAGACCCGTCTGTCTGGTAACTAAGAAACCTTCGGTAGCTACCCCCTCAACGAGGTAATGAGGTAGGTTTAATCAGGTTGCGGGTACCGAGCCCAATACGGGTGCGGGGTCTTTGCGGAGTTAGCGGTATATACATTGGCAACGAGTCCTCCATCAGTGCTGCACTTTGAGGGAAAGCTGTGCGGGGTGAAGTCCGACGCCAGCCGGGTTAGGAAACTCTCTGTAGAAGGTTGTGGCAAATCGTTCCTGCCTGTCAAGTCACAGAAAACTGAAGTGGGAACTGAATGGTCAATTACGAGTCAGCATTACTAGAAGGTAATTCCCTTCCGCATGGGGGTTGCGATGCTTACGAATCTTAATGGAAAACTCCCATAGCCGGTCGTTTGAAATGGGTTATCTGCATACCAGTCTAGGGCCAGTCTTCTTAAACCTTGGTATCTGATGTCCAACAAAATGAATCAAAACCACGAAGTTCGAAGAGTGAGGGGTGGGAAAGTTAGTTTGTGTGTGATGATGCAGTTTGGAGTGGCGAGCACATTGATAATCAGAACTTAACATACCTAATTAGAGAGCCAACCGAATCCCACCATCTCTCCTCCTACGCTGGTAGGTATAGGGCGCAACCTATATGCCCTATAAATGTACGCCTTCGCATTCGGGGATGCAGGTTGAACATTAAATGATTGCTCACGGGTTAGCACGGACCGTGTTGAGCTAGGAGAGCTTGCCCAGAGCTGTTCTGATTCGTCGCGTCCATTTGCAGCCATCAACGCTGACAACTTCTAAGCCAAAATCTCCCCGCCACCATCCCATTGAATCCTCGGTCAACTTGTTGGCGTGGCCACGTATGCCACGTGCATTACGGCGTGCAGCGCGCGAAAGATGGTCTGCTCGGCGTTTTCCAAAGGTCTTATTAGAGCTTCTCCTCAGAGCACTGAAGTTGGATTCCAGGTCGAAGATGTAAAAGGCCTGCTCGCCGAGGTACTGCATCTTGTACCTGTCGAGGCCAGTTCATGAAAAGCAGACCCTCGCGATCGCCGCCATCAGCCAACCTTCCGCGAAATTACGCGCGCACACCTTTCGTCCCTAATGGGGGTCGTCAAGCTCTTCGAAAACTGGTGTGTAATTAATTAGCGAGTGGCTGGGCATACCGACACTGTGCTGGCCTCTGCCGGGTAGGCTGGATCAGGTCGTCGGTACTCTCTACCAGCAAAAGGAGAACACGATGGTCGATGATTCCATATACATGTTGCCAATATCTGCCCGCAAGCACACATTGGCCACCAAATTGCTTCCCGAGGGAGATTATCGAACTCCTACGCAGTGGAAAAGTCAGCCGCTGTCACGGCCGTAGCCGGAACGGATCTGGGTTACCTCGTTTTGCCAACCTCCTATGCCTCTTATACATTCAGGGAGGCTTGGATGAGATTCGTTCCGGAAGCTCAGCGGGAGGGTTGAATATACTCTTGTGAACCGTGTGAAACTGTTCCAAGCGGCCGGTGGTGTCGGGGCATTGGTCATCCGCTAATGCCGCATAATGCTGCATAGGGTATCTGCCCATTTCGGTGGGTCGTTTACCGGCAATCTTGCCCTCCAATTGTGGCAGCAGCTTCCTCTGCTGGTACAGGTTGTCCAGGGTTGGTGTAGATTCCCGATCGTCGCGCAGATGGTCAACGGAGTGTTGTAGAACTGGCTTAGGCGCCGAGAAAATGGCTTCGCTGAGACTTAGGAGGGCAAGAGCCTTCCGATGGAGATCTCCGAGGATGGACGAGTATGGCGGCAGAATCTCACTAACGATCTATAACTGGTTCTCAACGCACGTGGGCGTCCGAAGAAACTTTTCCAACTTTTGATTCCCAACGGAAGCGGACTCGCCTGATATTGCGTCCTTGCGGCTTTGAAAAGGGACCAGGACTGGATATGGCGTCCTTGGAAGTTTGAAGTATGAATTTTTGGCTCTTCTACAGCCATACATTGATGTGAATTGAACGGCGCCCCGAGGTTCGCAGTTTCCTTGAAGGTCTGGCTGCGGTGGCCAACCCGCCCGAAATAATTAATCCGCATAATTACTTGGGTGAGCGGGTTTACAGTTGTTAATTACAAAGTTTGCTGGTGGGCTTCCGGCGGCTTGGCAGCACTCGGCCCGCCCCGGAACCCCCAGCGAGCCTTCAGCCCTGTCAAAGCTCCTTGTGGGGGGCGATCAACCCAGCTCCACTGTCTTGGTCTTCTTGGCAAGAGTATTATCCTAACTGGGAATAGTTGCCATGCTTCTGGAACTGCTCAGCAGATGACGCGTCTGGCAGGTTTCAATGGCAGAGAGGTCCGTTGGCCGCCGAAGTGAATTAATTTTGCTCAGAGCCCCTGAAGACAGTTTGCATGGAAGGGACGTCCTTCTTGGGATCCGGAATTATAATGCCATGGAGCCCAACATGGTTGAACGGGCGAAAGACTTCTTTCCACAACCTCGAGGGTCTTGTGCCTTCACCCGCCGCCACCGCGAGAGTGTGTCCTCTCTGTAGATCGAGAAGATTGCATGTGATTTGGGTGCTGATTGAGACTTAGAAACCCGTGAATCAGCCTTGAGGCCTCAAAATGGCACCTTCCGGAGAGCCAGGTGAGATATCGATGCCGAAATCTTCACGAGCAACCAAAACTGCTGCACTGTCAGCGGCACCATGCTAACACGACGCAGTTTTGTGGAGTCTGTACGTCTACGCTCCCAACAAAGTAGCGCCGGTATTCTTCGCAATCGCCTATGGAATATCCGCTATCTTCCACATATGGCAGTGTTTTCGTCACAAAGCATGGAAGTTGATGTGGCTGCACTCGCTCTGCGCTGTCTTTTTTACGATCGGATACGCGCTTCGAGAATGGGGAGCGTACAACTATCTGTACAGTCCTACAGACAAAACGCCCCTCATTATCTTCATCGTTAGCCAGGTCCTCATCTACGTCTGCCCGTAAGTGCTGCATTCCTATCCTAAGACTGTCCCGCTATCGCTGCTTTGTCTTTCATTCTCTTACTTTCCGAATCCTGCATTTCTTTCTATTTGCGCTAACACAGCATCCCTTCCAGCCCCCTCCTCGAGCTCTCCAACTACCACATCCTCGGCCGCGTGTTCTACTACGTTCCCTACTGCGCCCCTTTGCCCGCCAACCGCGTCCTGGCCACGTTCGGCGGGCTGATGGCCGCCGTGGAGGCGCTCAACGCCGTGGGCGTGTCCCTGGGCGTGAACCCGTCCGGAAACTCGCAGTCGCTCGGAAAGAACATGACCATCGCCGCCATCTCGATACAGGTCATCATCATTGCTGCATTCGTCGCCTTGGCCGCCCTCTTCCAGGTCCGCTTCGCCCGCACCCACCTCCGCTCCCGCGCCGTCCGGACCACGCTCCTTGTCTTGTACGCGAGCATGGCGCTCATCTTTGCGCGGTGCGTCTACCGGCTAGTCGAGCACACGGGCAACACCGAGGTCGACTTCAAGGACATGGAGGCCCTGAGGCGACTCAGCCCGCTGCTGCGCCACGAGGCCTACTTCTACGTCTTCGAGGCGACCCTGATGCTGCTCAACTCGGGGCTGTGGAACACCTGGCACCCCGGCCGCCTTCTGCCGCGCGAGAACCACGTCTACCTCGCCGAGGACGGGACCGAGGTGACGGGCGAGAGGGAGGAAGACTCGAGGCCCCTGCTGGCCAGGACGGCCCATGTGCTGACCTTTGGCATCCTGTTCCGCAACAAGACCAAAGGCGGTCACCACCGCATGCAGGAACTGAGCGAGTATCCGCCCAGTAGCAGGCGTTTTCCTTGAACTGGCCGGGGATCTTTATCATGCTGTGAGTTGGAGGCACCAGGTTCTAACCAAATCGACCAGGTGAATTGTGGATCGGTGCCTTGCTGTAATACAGTGTTAATCTATGAGGAGAGAACTACAGCAGAGAAAGGAGAAGAGGAAGGGAAGACGCTTGTGGAAGGGTTTTGGTTGAAGAAATTGTTCTGGATTCTTTGGCTAATTACCTAATCTTGTTCTTTGTCCCTCTTCGCCATGAATTTAACAAGCGTATTACCTACCAACTGTTAGAAAGGTAATACCGTAACTAAGAGTAGCTCTGAAGTTTCACCCCCAGTTTGTTATATGCGGCTGCAAGTTCGGCCACAAGAACGAAGTAAGCAACCCGTTATATATTTAAATGTGCACTGCAAACACATGTTGCCTTCTCATCCCAACTCCCCAACTCAGAGAATCCCGAGACTGGGGTAATAGGAACAAGAGAATACGAGCATCGAGGCTAATTAATTAATTACATGTCACGAACACCCCCCCCCCCCCCCGCTCACGATCCGGCTCGTGTCCGCCGCGATCTGCATGACGAAGGCGTACGGCCGGTCGAAGCACGCATCCCAGCGCGTCTCGCCCAAGGCCCAGAACCGCTCCAGCACGCGCTTCGCCGTGAGCGGCGCGCGGGTGCCGCCGGACCGCGCCAGCGAGGGCAGCTCGGCCGCGACGAAATCCCGCGCGGCCGCGCCGCCCTCGCCTGCCGCTTGCACGCCCAGCACCACGAGCGGCCAGAGGATGAAGTGCCTGAGATGCGGGCACGCGAGGGCGCGCACGAGCAGGCCCCGGAGCAGCCGGGCCTGGGCGGTGGCGCAGAGGGGCGGAGGAGGAGCCGCGGCCTGCAGGACGGAGAGGCTCTGCAGGGAGGAGGCCCAGTACAGCGCCACGGCCGCGTGGTAGATGTGACCGATCAGTGCCCAATCCGGTCGGGAGCGCGGCTTGGTGCTGGCCCAGTGGTCCGGCGAGAAGGCGCGGACCCGCTCGAGCGTCTCCAGTGCTTCCTGCGCCATCTCGCGCGGCAAGACGAGTCCGCGGCTGGCGTACTTTGCGGCTCGGTGCCGGAGGTGGTTGATCTTGATGATCTCCGCAAATAGCGGGGCCGGACACATCTGGAACGGAACGGCGGCCGTTCTGGACAGCTGCTGAACGACGTCGAGCGCAGCCAGGTGTGCTTGGGTCATGGAGAGGTCGGAGGCGGGGCACGTGGTGTTGCCGATCACTGCCACGCTACAGGATGGGTTCTGAAGTTAGCATCAAACTCTGCGCTTCCGACTTGTCCAACCGTCCATGGTTGGTCAAACAGACTCGGAGGATGGGGAGAAAAGGATGGGAAAGGATGCATTTACAAGAAGAGGATCAGAAGCTGCGGCCCCAGAGTTTTGCAAGTGGCCATGGAAGCAAATCCGCCACGTAGTTGGACCAGCTTGATGGCTCCATCTGCGTGAGGCCTCCAGTTGAGGGAAGCGCCCTGCTGAAGCTGTGTGGAAGAGAAGGATGAGCTTAGGCATCGACAACGAAAGGGGGTTGGCGCTCACATCAACCAGCAAGAGCGTTACGATCCCGGCAATAACAACATCGTTCAAGAAGCAATGGCTCTCGTGGTTCAAAGACACTCTGAGGGAGCGGATGGCGGTGCCTCGATGCGTGTAGAACCTCTCGGTTAAAACCCTGTGGTTTCCTCCAAAGTCGTCGGCGGTACGATTCATCCGGTGACTGAGGATCATACAAAGCATTCCATGGCGTATGTAGTCTGGGAGCGAAACCGATTCGCGAACAAGGGCAGACGATATGCGATATATGGCTGGATTGTCCCCGAGTTGGAGGATAGGACATAGGTCTTGGTAAATACAACCATTGACTGTTCGGGCCGCGTCAGCATGGCATGTAATGTATGGAAACTACGGGCTTCATCAAGGAGAACTTGCAGTACTCGGCCCCGTGAACAAGGGCGTCGGCGTCCGTGTAGACACCGAAGCGGGAGAGGAAGATGCGTAATATCGCGTCGGAGGGATCGAATAATGCCGGCGTGGATGTTTGTGGATCCGAATCCGAGGGCTGTCGGTAATCACGGGGCTCGTTGGGTTTGGCGGACACAGTCGTGGCCTCTTTTCTCCTTCGGGTACGAGATTTTACCTTTCCAGGCGCGAGCCATACTAGGCGCGTTGGCTTCACGTCGCCGTATCCGGGGCACGGATATCCGGTTGCTGCGCACCTGTTGCATGCCGGTCTAGTTGAATCGCAAACAAGGCAGCGCCTGAGGCATTCCCAGCAGTGCCGTCGCGGGTTTTCCGTCATCTCATTTCAGCACAAGTCCGGCGCGGCTACTGGCGTGATTGGATGGTGCACGAAAGTTGCAGGTTACGATGCCCCCGTCCCCGTCCCAAAGGGTGCTACAGTGCTGTTACGCTAAGTTCGGTCGTATGTATGGGCTAAAAAAATATTTCAGTGTCGGAATCCAAGATATTATTAGACTGGAAGAGGAGCAGCGAAATTCTGTGATCGCAGGTAGTTCACTGTCATTTGTAGGACTGACATCCCTCATTCGATTGAATCAACTCCCTCCCTAAACTACGTAGATACCGAGCCACGCAACACGCCCCCACAAAACATTTCAGGGGTCCCGCATGTGGAGCTGGCTGCCTTACAAGGAATCTACTCCGTATTGCAGGAACGGAGTAACCCAAGTGCCTGCTCAGTAGGCATATCCAAGACAGTAGCCGGAAACAACGCGTTTCAATCCCCATTCCTGTTTCCCAATAGAGAAACTCTGGATGACGCGGCCTCCCAATCCTCAAATTTTGCCCATAGAGAGAAAAGGCTTCAAACCGCATCTCGCAATATTGACAGCGAATATTCGGTGACTTGATTGGCCACAACATCCCAATTGAGTTTCCCACTCTGCTTGCAAAGAAGCCCATAACGCGAGCGATCTCCTTTATGGAACCTGTTAGAGTTCCTAGAAGTTCTCGAATTCGCGATCAAAGATAACATCACCTGGGCCGGTCGACTCGCAGTCTTTACTCTCCACGCGGACTCGGCAACATCCGCTGACAACTTTTTTCTCGACCGAAGTAGTCAAAAACTCTATTTTCCCTCTTCATTGCCGCGGCGCATGCGCGACGACCTCGATCTCGACCCTCATCTCCGGCAGCCCTAGACGAGAAGAATCAACGTGCGAGACAATGAGCATGCAACTTTGAGTTACACCCATGGTTAATTAGAGCGCCCACCCAGGTCATGGCAGTCAAGTCTGGAAGACTCGTTGGGGCCAAAGTCGCAAAAACGTTCATGGCATGTAGGCAATGCCTCCAGGAAGTGTGTAATCAATCCAGGATTTGTACTGGGCATCAGTCTTGTCCCTTGTCTGTATTCCGCTCAGTTTCCGCCTCGGCAATATGGAGTCGCTGACTGCGGCGACCCCATCACTGGGCTGTAATGAGAGATTGAGTTCAACGAGTCACGCAAAACATGGAGTGCACTGACCTGCGTTCAGCCAGCTTGGTCTTGAGCCTAGCGTTGGTCTCCGCTTCGCCGTCTAATTATCTCAGCCAGTTCAGCGTGATGGTGATTATTTCTCCTCTCCAATGGCATGCTAGCTATAATAGCACGAATTCATGCTCACCTGGTTCAGGGACCTTAACATGCCGGAGCAGTTTGGGTTCGCGCAGCGTCAGGTCATCACCCTTTTCTGCATGCCCTCCGGTGACAGGGAGAGCCTGGACGCGTGGGCACATTCTCCCTCTCGGCTCCTATCTAGCAAACCAGGACGCCTTGCTGGCTCAGCAAGCAGGGTTAAGTCCAAACGAGCTCTTCAAGGAGACTGTCAACTTCGGTCTGCTCAAGGAGATCCCCGACGCGCCGCTCGTCCTATACTTCCGCAGCGTAAGCGGCACGATAGCGAGCGGGTGGAGGCCCAACAGTTATGTCCCCCTCTAGGCAGCGCCTATGTCAGGGGGGCAACCTCCTTCTGGAACATAATACATAAAACAAACTGCCGCAAAACCTGTTTAGAGCCAGGCTCTGAAAGGATTTGTTGGCCATAGTAATCATACTAGCACCTGTGAAAACGGATTGCTGCCCTATTGACTCAACTTAAAGCGAACATGTCATTGAAGACCAAGTTCAAGAGATACTACGCTGATCGTACCGCGACTTCACTATAATGGCTCCGTGCATGGGAACTGGACCTTGAACTACAATTGCAACTCATAACCGTGAGTCGAGAATTTATCCAAAAACATCAAGCTTCGCTTCATTGCCTACCAGCGCTGCTAAATAAATACGGTATCTTTCTTTAGAGCACACCCCGTATAAGGAAGAAAGTAATAGGTAGATACCATGTCTAATTAATAGGCAAAGCCACCTCTATATATCCCTGGCTTGGCCCACAACCGTCAGTGCTCTCTTTGGTCGTCATCGCCAGCCCCGTTGGCTTGCTCAGACCTGCCCATCGGGAGACTATGGCCAGGGGTTCAGTCCGTAGTGACAAAACGCTCCAATGGCCCGGATCCTCCCCAGCAGGGTTCAGCTTTCATCATCCGGTTGTGCTCCGCCGTTTATATCATCGATATCTTCCGCAACCGGAGACGACAGGTGTGCTACCCATCACTTCTTCTTCCTCGCCGTGGTAGCCACGAGTCGCTTCTTGACAGCTTTCGGCATCTTCGTTTTCCTCTTCTCCCGCCTCTCCTCCTTGACTAACCACTTGTGCTCTCTCTTTTCTTCCTTGTCCTCGAACTTCCTCCCCCTTGGCCTCCTCTTCTCAAACCGGCTCTCATCCTCGTCGCCGGAGTTCCCATCGCTCAGAGCAGCGCCGTCGTCCGAGCCCGCATCCGAGCTCGCGTCCGAGCTCTCGGCCTCCTCCTCATCTTCATTCTTACGGACGACGCTGTCCGCCAACATGTGCCTATACACCAACTCATCCACCTTCTTAGTGGCATCTTTCTCAATGTCATACACCTCGTCCAAGGATTGAGGGATGTACTGGTTGCGGAACACCTCGTTGTCGACCTCGAGCTCCGCGGCGGCCTCGGCAGTATCCGCCACGGGGGGGCGGACCTCGTACAGATGCTCAATGGCCTTTGCCATCTCTGGCTCATCGACCGGGCCGTCCGGAGCGGTGATGAAGTTGAAGATGGTGCGGTCCTGCAGCGTGTCGACGCCCTGCCGTCGGAAGAAGTCGCCGACGTTCTTGATGTCCATGCGCAAGAATTCGAGGGCCCGTGGATGGTCGTGCTCGACCGACTGGGACACGTCGATGATGTAGAGCCGGTTGTCGTGGTAGAGGATGTTGTACTCGCTCAGATCGGCGTGCACCAGGCTGCACACCTGGTAGAGACGGCGCATGATGCCCAAAAGCTGGATGTAGAGCTTCCGCCACCGCTCGTCGACATCGTCGCCGGTGAACCGCGCATCTCGCAGACGCGGGTATGCGTAGCCGCGCCTGTCGCCCAGGAACTCCATCACCAGCACGTGCAACTTGAGCATGAGCGGCTCGGGACAGGCGATACCGGCCGCGTGCAGCCGCCGCAGGTTGCGGAACTCCTTCTCGGCCCAGAGCTTGACCATCTTGCGGTTGTTTCCCTTCTCGGCACCGGCCTTGAATCGGTGCTCTCCCGTGATGTAGCGTTCGCGGTCTTTGAAGACCAGGATGGCCGTCTTGTAGATCTTGATGGCACGCTGAATGGGCTCGCCGCCGCCATCCGGGTACAGGACGGCGCCGTAGACGTTGGCTTCCTTACCGGTGCTGATGGCGCCGTGAATCTCGTTTACGACGCCGCGGTTGATCATCTGAAGCAGAATCATGCGGGTGCGCTGGTCGAGCACCAACTCGGCGGTAGCGCGGTCCGCCTTGTCCTTGTCGCGCTCCTGGTTTTGCTTGACATTATCGAGGCGAATCTTTGCGGCATGTTTGGACAGCTCGGCGATTTGGTCGTCAATGCTCGCAAACGTGTTGGCCTTGGGCTTCTGAGAATTGGAAGCTGGCAAGCCCGCGGCGGACTGAGAGGCGGCGCCATGGATCTGGCGCTGACGGTTGTACGACTTGGTGAGGTCGGCAGAAGGGTTCTCCAAAAGATCGTCGTCGAGCTCGTCGGCCGAGTTGAAGATGTCTTCCAGGTCATCATCGTCGTCCTCGTACAAGTAGTCCGCGTTGGGCGGGGTGACGTCGGTTGGGTCGGTGACGGCTGCAGTCATGGTCGTGACCTAATTGTAAAGCGTTCCGTAAATCGTAGAGCACGGACAAAACCAGGGTCACCCGAAGAAGAACTTGTGTGATATGGGATGAAGGGGATAATGTAGCTGGGCAGGTCGGAAAGAAAGCTATCGGTTGAGGACGGCGACGTTTGAGGACGGAACGTTGAATTTTTGGTGGGGTGTGTGTTATCTTATCGATCCGCGGGGTAGGTAATCCTGCTGCTGGAGAGAACTCCTTGGGATTCCGTAGTAATTAACTAAATTGTAGGCTCGGTGCTAGTTAACTGAATTGGGGACCGTTTAGCGCGTTCAGCGTCCTGGAGAAAAGCGATGACGATCGCCGACTTGGACTAGCGGAAAATTGAAGAAAAGACGAAGAATGATGGGGGAGGACGCTTTTACATTTATACGGATTACTTTGGCTTAATAAATAATGATGAACCAAAACCGACTCACGGCAAACCTGTCAACGCACGTCTCGAGTCTGGCACATGCAAAGCGAAGTGCGGCTCGCATTTGCCTCTATGGAGTGACGACGAATAGATGCGTGTCTTGCGCATGTTGGCAAAGACAACCATAAGTAAATCGATAAGATGAAGGCGCCATGGTAGTGTCAGTGAATGGTTTGTCGGGCCTCGTTTGACCTGGCGTTCAATGTTTGTCTCGGAACAGCGAGCGAGCGGTCCGCCTAGAACTAAGAGTAGAGCTCCACAGCAGTTACAGTGGGGTGTCAAAAGTCTCATGCCACCCCACCTGTCCCCAGCCATCTACATTTTTACCACCAGACTTTAATACAGGATATCTCAACAGCCACAAATTGTATAGGAAAACTGTTTACATTAGATAGTAGCCCTGGTTCTAAGCTTCAATATTTTATATACCACCCCCTGGCTCTTTTGACTACGGCCAGCCGACATGGCATTCCCTAGATTAGCTTGTCGATTAGCCCCTGATCAATAGCCTACCACGCCTCCTATAGGCACTTGGTAAACTCTTTAATATCTAGCCTGTTCTACCTTAAATTCTATAGATCTGGGAACATCGTATATAGCCTCCGTTTAAGAAGGGCCTATATATATTTAATAGGGTTTAAATTAGGGTTATATATAGGCTATTTAATCTAGGAAATCCCCTATACTAAGAGCTACTATTTAGTAGATTTATAGATATATATAAGAGCGTTATCTTGTTAAAAGTATTAAGTTCTATCGTAAAAAGGTAGAAGGTCCTTTTCTAGAGCCTTCTAATATAACTAGGCTATATATCTATAGTATAGAGTGCTTAGATCCCTCTCTAGGATAATAAGCTTACTCCGACTACCTACCTATATTACCCCCTATACTATAATTACAATATTTACTCTTATATAGTTCTTTAAGTCAACAAATCTATAGTTATACTTCTTAAAAGGAAAACGGAATATCTAGATAGTTAGATTTAAAGTATTATTTTAATAAGAATACTCGTCAGAAAAGATAATCTAAGATAGTTAGAAATATTAAAAAGAATTACTATACTATACTTAACTTACTTAAACCAATTTATTAGACTAGGGCTAGAAGTTCTTAATATAACCAGAGGGATACAAGGTATGGTTTTGTTTTTCCGGTTCTATAGAGCTTTACTATATACAATAGGTATAAATAGGGGTTACCTATCTAGGGGCACTAGATAGATAGGAAAAAAAAAAGGGGGATAATAGATAGCTTTCGATACTCGTTTACTCTAATAGATTAGAGTGACAGGATATAGTTCTTCTTTCTTTTATAAGTTAAAGTATCTTTTTCTATATAAGTAGACTCTTTTACGTCTGTCTAGAGGGACATTACGGTCGCCGCCTTTGCCTCTATCGTCGTTACCATCTAGATGGTCGGACTTGCCTACTATGACTGCGAATACTCGGATGCCCTAGACATTTTAAGCTAACGCTCCTCCCTATCTAACTAGATAGAGATTTAGTTCTAGAGGTGCTAAGT
Source organism: Thermothelomyces thermophilus ATCC 42464 (assembly GCF_000226095.1). NCBI lineage: Eukaryota > Fungi > Ascomycota > Sordariomycetes > Sordariales > Chaetomiaceae > Thermothelomyces > Thermothelomyces thermophilus. Next base: position 988,916 of record NC_016475.1, read on the forward strand.
AGTGCCTTAGAGGGTTGGTACTAGCTTATATTTTAGGGGCTTAATTAGGGAAGAGCTTAGCTCTAAGTCTAAACTAGACTACTAGACTTTAAGCATAGTAGGATAGTAACGTTTGTAATAGAGGAGCGAAGATATATACGTAGAGGCGTATATAGTAAGACTATTAGGAAAGTAAGAAGAGCGAATATAGGTACTAAGAGATCGGCATGTTTAGTAGTAGGCTAGGGAACTACTTTTGCCCTAATATAATAATACTGCTAGTAGAGATAGCAGGAATCGTAGGACGATAAGTTTAAAGGAGTTCGACGTCTGTCTAGAGGGACAGAAACTCCGAAATACGGATTAGTAATACTAGAGCTATTTAGGATTCAAAAACGAGATTTTAGAGTCATGTAGGCACTAAAGGAGAGCTTTACGGCTATCCTAGCCCTAGATACCTTGGTATTAGCGCTTACTAATGAGGACGTGTCTGCCTATATACTGCTACTCTTTAGCAGTCTGGTATAGGTTTGTCTTATTGTTTTAGGAGTTCTAACTTTAGGGGTTAGAACGTTATTATTATAAGGTATCCCCTATTAAAAGGTTTAGGAATGGCTTTACTAGGTATACTCTAAAGGAGTAAAAGCGGTAGACTAAGTTTATATTTAATCTTACTAGTTATAGGAAGACTTAAAGGAAAGGAGGAAAGCTTTCTGGATTAATTACTTAGATAGAAGAGTTATCCTTAAGGAAGTTACTTAAATAGGAAGGTATAATTAAGGATAGTAACCTTAGGTATTACTCTTCTTATTAGTTTAGTAAATACCTTAATTGAAATTATTACTCTTAACGCCTTTTATATCTAGATATACCGAAACCTTGTTAGGAAGGATACTATTAGAGTTATCTTAATTACTAGAGTTTAGAAACCTTACTTCGGACTTGGAAGTCAAGTATCGTACTTAAGTAGACATTATAGTAGATAGACTTACTAAAGTTATTTAGGTTATATTCTCTTTACCGATAGATAAGGGATTACCTAGTCTCTTCTCTAGTTATAATATTACTAAATACCTTAAGCGTTTCGAAAAGGCTTATAAGATCTTTAGTAGAGATAACGTTAATAAAATCTCCTACTTCGAGTAGTAGTATATAGATGACCTTTAGGAAATCTTAGACTAGTGGCCAGAGTTAAAGAAGAAGGATTAGGCTACTTTCGAAGCTACTATTAAGGAACGCTAGAAGTAGAACGACCCTTGCTAGGAAACCTCTACTTAGGAGCTAGAGCGTCTTCTAGATTCCTAGTATACAGATTTAGCTAAGTCTATTTACGACTACCTAGAGTACGTTAATGTCCTACTTACCCAAGTGCTAAAGAGAAAGAAAGTAGTCTATTAATCGTCGGCTATCTAGAAGGTATAGGACAGATTTCCCTTTACTCTCTAGACTAGTCTTTAGGTCTATAAGAAGGGTAATTTGTAGGTCAATAATATAGAGTAGGAGGACTTCTATAATTTTATATAGGAGTATCTATATAAGGGAGTCAACGCTAGGTTAGTATATTATAAGTTAGATCCGAAAGGAGGAGAGGTCAAGCTATAGGTAAGCTAGACTGTCGAGAAAAGTCCTTTGGCTCCCTAGATATAGGAGAGTCCTTTAGGTTCATCTGCCTAAAGAGACGCTACCTTCGATAAGATCGTTAACGGGCTTATAGATGCCTTATATAAGCCTTAGATCAATAAGGGCAAAGTTAGCTATAAATCCTTAGATAGGGGTAGACGTTCCTGTGACTAGACGGACGACCTAAGTGACGACGAGATTAAGGAGATCTAGACTTACCTATTAGCTACTTAAGAGTCTTAGTAGAAGAAGAAGAGCGGTAGATTCTAGCCGAGTTTAACCTTGGCTATACCTTATAGTTACTACTACTATAATAACTAGACATACTTTACCTATAGATGTCTAGTCCTAGTAGAGGATATCTATAATAGTCTTATCCATCGGCTCGGTTTTAGGTAAATCTTAGGTAAGAGAGATCTTACTCTTCTAGAAAGCTAGTAGGTCGAAATCCTTGGTAAGGATATAGCTACTATAGCTAATTAGGGGACCTAGTAATATATTATTTATATTTATACCTCTCTTTAGCTAGATCTTCCTAATTAAGAGTTATACTAACGGTTTATAGAGAGCTACTAAAAGGAGTATAGTTAGGAGTACTATCTAGACCTAAACCTTATTACTAATAAGGCCTTCCTTTAATATACTAAAGGTTTATACCTATTAGAAGTAGTTATAACCTCTCTTAACCACCTTACTAATACTAAGAGAGTTTCCCCAAAGTTAATCCATAACTAAACTAAGGCTAGAGAGATCAATTTCTAGATAGATCGTAAGTAAGGTAGACGTACTCTTATCTAATAGGTAAAACGGACGGCGTCTCGGACAGACGACCCCGTTTTTACCACCGATTACAAAGGCTTACCGACGGACGCGTTACGGTCTGACTAGATAGCGATATAAGCTTTTAATACTATCGAGTTAGAGGTTAATAGTAAAGATATTTCTAATAGGGATAGTAATATAGTAATTATAGTATAAAGTACTACCTTTACGAAGCGCCATTTTATAGAAACGGAAGATAAGCTAATATAAGATCCTATCTAGTAAGAGGGGACTAATAAAGTAAAGACTATTTGGTTACTAAAAAGGAATATAGAAGTAAGAGGAACTAACCCTCTAGCTATAAGCCAAGGGGTTATAGCTATTACTAAAAGGGTTGCCAATCTAGCTAGTAAAGGAGCTCTCCCCCTAGTTAGATAGAAACGAACTATTTGCTTTAAGGAATTAGAGAAATCGACTAAGGAGAATATAGCCTATAACGTACTCTCTCTAGTTAGTAAGGCTCTTTAAGCGAAGATATTTACTATTAACAAGGTCTTAGGGATCTCCCTGATGTTTAAGAACGTACTAATTATATTCCTTAAGCAGGATTATAAAAGTCCTTAAGAGGTAATCGAGTATAAGGGCTTAGCTATTCCCTTCCCTAATAAGCCGGCTTTATAAGTAAGAGGGAGAGCGCTATAAGAGGTTAAGACGTACCTTAGCCGTCTAGGCAGACGAAGTAGCATTAAGAGAGAAGAGTCTACGATTACGATTCTAGCACTTCTAGGGGTTACTAGTAATAGCTAGTAGGCTATTATAATGGATAGGTTTTAGAGTAACTACCTCATTAGACGGCAAGACTAGCTAGACTTATAAGAGATTAAAACGTTCTTCTAGGCTCTAATCTATATACTCTCCACTAGCTAGAAGATCTAGATAGGTATACTTATACGGATATATATACTACTAACACTCTATTATAACTTTGAGAACCTAAAGGGTAAAAAGGTACTTGCTCTAATTAATACTAGATCTAAGTATAATATAATTACCCTTAGCCTAGTATAGAGATACTATCTTTTTATATAGACGACGATAGTAATTTCCTAAGGTCTTTATAATAGTAGGCCGTTTACTAGGGAAACGGTTAGTATAATCATCTTAAGGGCTATCTTAATCTATAAGCATTTCTTTGTTTTAGATAGAGATACCAGTGGTTACTAAATCTTACTAGGTATACTATTTATCTATAATATAAACCTAATATTGAACCATAAAGCTAGCCGTCTGGTTATAGTAAACATTATCGCTAAAAAAAAATTAATTAAAGCGTTAGTTATCTTAGATATTATAGCTAAAACGATATTCGAAAGAAAATATTAACTTACAAGGGATAAACTCTAGTATCTAATTATAACGATTACCACTACCCCTACGTTTGCTAACATTTAGGACGGTAAAATTCTACTTAGATTTCTTGATAATTAGGCTAATAAAGCTATTTTTAATATAATACTAAGGATTTCTCGTCTACCTCTTATCGACATACTTACTAAAGTTTTGACATTTTGTCTTACTAGATAAGATACTTTAAAATGGAGACACTAGGAAACGGAGGGCGAAATAGACGAGCTCGGCCGTCTAGACAAACGGAAAATGCTTAAGAAACTTACATCAGAGGTTAGAAAAGGGTTATAGGAGGTATAGACGTTTACTATATAAAAGTCTATAGCTAGAAAAGTTCACCCTGTAGATACGGCCGGTAGCAATAGTTTAGTACCTAACGGTAACCCTAACTGGTGGGAACGGCGCCTAGGGGAAGCTACCAAGAAAATGAAGTTTAGGTTAAAGTAGGATAGCCTTATTACGCTACGATTTTCGGATCTAGAGCCTAGGATACGGCTTATAGCCGAACAGCTTAATATGCCACTTACGTCTATAAGAAGCTATCTATCTAACTAGGAGAAGGAATTCTTTATATAGGTTCTATGGAATAGGGAGGCCGCCCTAATATAGGATTTTACTAAATATAGATAAATTTACCTTAACATTATTCCTCCTTAGGTTATCTAGACCATTCCCTATATGGCATAGTAATCAAAGAGTATCCCTATCCCAAAGCTATTAATACCGAAGGTTATTAACCTCCTAAAGTAGTAGATCTAGCGTAGGATTATCGAGCCTAGCTATAGGAGCTACTATAATAACTAGTTCCTAGTCCTTAAGAAGGATAGTAGTCTCTGGCTAATCAATGACGCCTAGAAAGCTAACGTTATAACTATATAAGATACATTCGTACCGCCGGCTTTAGAGGAATTTAGTAAGGATTTTGGTAGTTACAAAGTTATCTCCCTCTTAGACCTATTTTCTAGGTATAACCAAGTTAGCCTTAACGAATAGAGCTAGGACCTTATAACCTTTTAAACGCCTATTAGCCTCTTCCGGATATATACCCTCCCTATAGGTAGAACGAACTCTATTGCCTAGTTTTAACGAGCGATGACCTAGATCTTCTAGAACTTGATTCCGGATATCTACCGTATTTACCTAGACAATATCTATATAAAGGGGCTACAGTCTGACTATAATAGAGAAGAAGTTATCCTTAGGTTATGGAAGTTTGTAATTAAATACCTCTAAAATGTTAACGTAGTTCTCCTAAACACTAAACTTACTAGAGCTACTATTGTAGCTAGGAAATCCTACTAGTGTCGGCCGTAAGTAGTATTACTTAGCTACCTCTATATACCTAAAGGGTGACTGCCTAATAATGCTAAAGTCACGAAAATCCTTAAGTAGACTTCCTATTCGGATTTAAAGGATATTCGTACCTTCCTAGGGATCGTTAGCTACTACCAGATCTAGATAGAGCACTTTGCTACTATTACTTAGCCGTTATACGACCTAATAAAAAAAAACGCCTATTAGGAATAGGGCCTTATTTAATAATAGGCTATAAAGGAACTCTAAACTCTAATAACCACTGCCCTGGTCCTCGTACCGCTTATTTTCGATAACCCTAGGTATAGTCAGATATACCTAATAACCGATATAAATCTTTTCGGTTAGGGAGGAGTCATTAAATAAGTTAGCCCTAATAAGAAGAGGCACCCGTGCTAGTTTAAGAGTAGGATATAGTCTAAGGTAGAGAAGCGGTACGACCCTACTAAATAGAAGCTCTATAGACTGCTTTTCCTATTAAAATGTTTCCGATGGTACCTCTTTGGCGTTTACTTTATTATAGAGACGGACGCTCTTGTCCTAGTTTACTAGTTGAACGGTACAGCTAGTGATATACTAGGAGCCTTAATGATATAGTAGATCGTATAGATTTGGCTATTTAACTTTAAGGTCAAGTATATTCTAGGTTCTAAAAATGCTATTACTAATAGGCTTTTACGGAAGCCTCCTAGTCCGTCTGACCAGATAGAGAAAGCAAACGAAGAGGATATTGATAATTAGGTTAATATGTAAATCTATACTAACTATGTTAGCGATCCTCCTAAACCTATAGACCTAAACCTTAAGGAAGGATACTCCGAACACTCTAGAGCTATCATACGGTACTTGGCTACTCTAGAGGAACCTATAGCCATCTGACCATACTAGCGGCGACGTCTATTTAAGAAGGAAGCGCTTAAATATTTGGTAGATAAGGGCTATCTATTCCTTCGGCTAGCGAACGATACCTAGAATCTTTACTATATAGTAGATATCCTAGAAGAAAGGTAACGAATTTTCTAGGCTTGCTACGATAAGATAGGCTATAAGGGTAGAGAAGCTACTTACTAGAGGGTCATTAACCACTATTACCAGAAGGGAGTATATACTAATATAGTAGAGTAGATTCGTACCTGCCTAGAGTATTAGGTATAGGATACTAAAAGATTTGAGGAGGTATATTCACATTCGGAACCTTCCCTAATCCTATTTACAAAATGGTACTTAGATATCTAGTTTATGCCCTCTAACTAGAGGGGGAAGCCCTATTTCCTCCTCGAGGCATATAACGATCTTTTAGGATTTATAGAAGCCGAAGTCCTACCTAACAAGTTAGCTAGAGTAGTAAAGAACTTTATTAACCGTAACATTCTCCTTTATTAGGGACTCCTAATAGTTATAGTCATTAATAGGGGATCTAAATTTAAAGGGGAAGCGAAAGCTATCTTAGAGAAACTAAAGGTAAAACGTATTATCATTTCTCCCTATAACTTTAGGGCTAACGGTATTGATAAGGCTGGATATATACCTATTATAGCTACCTTGGTAAAGATAACCGTAGGGACTGGAAAGAACTGGCGATAGCTTTTTCCCTACGTCCTATATACTAACCGTATTACCGTTCGAAATAGCTATAGCCACTTACCCTTTAACCTTATCTATAACTATAATCCTATTAGCCCGATTGAAAATGATGTTCCTACCTAGCGAATTCTTTATTAGGATTCTATAGCCGTCCGACTAGACAGGGAAAATCAAGCGGAAGCCCGTCTACGATTATTAGAATTCTATACTAAGGTACTGCTCGATACGGAGTTTGATCTAGAAGTTACCGCTAAAAAAGTTGCTAAAGCCAGATAAAAAATAGCTAAATGCCGAAACAAAGCCTATTACTGCAAATTTGAAGCCGAGGATGCCTAAGTCAAAGTAGGCGATCTTATTCTAGTATATAACAATATTCGGTAGATCGATATAAGCTTATTTTAAAAACTCTAGTACCGGTAACATAGTCTATATTAGGTCTCGGAAGTTAGGAATAGAAATACCTACTACCTAGAGACTCTTAACGATATGACTATATAGATACTATATTCCGCGAACCATGTTAAGAAGTTTTTTAAGTAGGATAGAGTTTAGCTTAAAGCCGATAGATCTGATAGTTTTCTAGGTAAGTAGAACCTTTAGAACTAGGAAGTAGGTTCTTTACTACCAAAAATGCTTAAAGAAGTAATAGTAGAAGAGGAAGCTCCTAGACAAACTAGGTAACTATAACCAAGTGACTAACTTACTAGATCTAAAGCTCAAGAGTAATAACGGTAATGGTAAGAACTTATAGTCGAACTGATTGGAGGGAAACTACCTAGATTTTGACCCTCGAGCTATTAATAGAAATACAAGTTAACCCTATTTAATTTTACTTCTATTTACTCTTTATTACCTAAACCCCTAATTACCCCTTTTCTATACTACCTTTGCCCCTTTTTCCCTAAATCCCTAGTTTCCTACCTATAATTGCCGTTTACCCCGTTTATAAGCTACCCGTTAATCCCTAACTATACTGTCTAAATCCGTTGAAATTAGAGAGCTCTTTTTCTACGTTATTAGCTAGATATTCTTTAGCTAGCTATTAAGGTCAAATTTAGCCCGACCTATAAGCCAAGGGTTAGGATCTTAGGAGCTATCGTTAACTATATCTTCTTACGAGCACTTCTTATCACTCTAGTAGCAGTTTCCGTACTGTCTATCTAGGATAGGACCTATTAAAATGTAGCTATAGAATGGCTATATAGCGTAGATAGTAATAGGCTTCTTATTCCTTAGAGGGGTAACCTTAGTTGTTAACCTTTAGTAGGACTATTTGTAAGCCTAGTACGGTACCGGATTCTTATATCCCTAATTAGCTCTTCCTCTAACTAGAGGGAGGAAGTTGTTCTTATATATCCCCGAATACCTAGATAAACAAACCAAGGACTCGGGCCTGGTAGGTAACCATGGTATAAATCTACCGACTAAACGGACTATTATTATTGATTTCCGCGAAAACCAGGTATAACCGCTTCGCTAGAGCTCCCCTATAGGTATAGAAGAATTCTATATAGGTAGGAGCAAGTCTTAGAATTCTAAACATCTGCTCTAAGGCGTTAGGATTAGGGTTTAGCTCCTAGCGAATATATAAGACTACCTATATCTTAAGGTACTTGATAAAGAAGAATATATAGTATAAAAGGAATAGTTCGTACTAGTATTATATCGAGGCTACCTCCAGATAATCTAAAGGCATTAGGGGATCTTCTAGGTAGGCTACTCTTACTACCTATATAAACTTAGGAGGCGTAAGGAACCGGTTGTCCTAGGTAGTCGTCAAATCTACCGGTCGGTTAGTTATTAAGGGAAGTATAGGCTTAATATCCTTGTCGATCTCTACGTCTTCCTAGACAGAGGATTTGTATCTCTAGCGCTTAACTCTTTCGGTAGATATAGTGGTCGAACTTGCTTACGGGAGCTTATAACAAGTTCGAAGGGGAAGTAATATAGGAAGAAGCAATACTAGCCGTCTAAGTGGAGGAAGATAATTATAAGTAGGAGTTAGTTAGAAGGGTAGAAAAGTAGGAAGAAGTTTAAAGAGAAATAGGGGATACTTATCCTTTAAATGATTTAATAGTTAGAGTACTAGAACTACTAGACTTCTATTCGAAGAAGGTACGCCTAGGCTAGAATAACCTATTATATAATAGGTTATACTCCTTTGTTATTACTAGATGAAATGTAAGTTAAGGTTATTCCTTAAGGTTATAATAAAGAATGACCTAGTTATATAGGGGCTAACATAGTTACCTATCGGATAGCACCGGAACCGGTAAATATAGCCTAGAATAGCTAGATAAGGAAGGCATCTAGGGGGAACTAGAAGGTCTATAAATACCCCTAACTTAACCCTCTTCTCCTCTCTCTTTTCTATAACTAATAACTATAAACTATAAATCGCTAACTTATAAAACCGCCAAACAAAATGTCTTCTCTACCTAGTCAGATAGCTAGACGCCATTAGGTAAGTATTCTACTAAGCGATTCTTTTCTAAATATTAGTAGTCTAGGTTTTAAGCGACTCTATATAAGTCTCCTAATAGCAAACACGTATAGGGATAACGTTAGAGAGTTAGATCAAAGAAGAAGAGAAGGATCGGTTCCTCTCCCTCTGACTAGAGAGCCGAGCTAACCAAGTGTAGGACTACCTTTACTCCTTCTGGGAGAGGACCCTAAAACTCTAAGACTCTTTCTTTGGTACCTCCTTACGATTTAGGTTCTAGGGGAAGAAATCGCTAACTACCTAGGGAACGGTAATACCTAGAAGCTCTTTAATAAACTATACATTAGGCCTATCCCCTATCCTAGGGAAGTTATAGCTAGAAGGCTAGAGTAGCTTATAAGTCCTGGTCTCGAGACTAACGAGTGGATCGTTAATTACCTATTTCCCTTATATACTAGGTCGTATAGCTAGGGGAAGATATACTTTAGCTAGCGTTAGTACAATATTATTATAAGCCTATATAATATTAAAGGGCTTATATTAAGAAAGGAGTACCTAAATGGCTATAACCTACTAAACCTGCTTTAATATATATTAGTATCTTATAAGCTATATATTTATATCTTTCTAGAGGCTGTTAGCGACTTGAAGCCTAAGTAGTCGGTACTGCCCTTACGAAAATGGAAGGATATAGCTAGAAAACGATTCTAGGTAATCCTTTACCACTTATGATAATTATACTAGGCTATAGCTATATATGACTAGATAAAGTCTTATCTTTATTATATAGATTCCTATCTTTCCGATAAGTAGAGTCGAAAAGATCTATTTAAGACTCTATAGGATAAGGTCATTCTCCCTAGCTTTCTTTTTCCACTGCCTAGAGGTTATATATATTAGCCGATAGTATAGGTAACGTTAAAGTAAAAGGGTTAATAGGAATATAGTGTCTAGGTCACTAAGTTCTATCGCTTTTACTTTTAGGAGATACAATAGAGAGATAAGGTATAGCTTAAGCTCCCCTAGTAGAAGGGCTATCTATATATAGGGCTGAAAATAACAGAGGCTAAGAACAAGATATTAATGCTCTAGCTTGAAATAATCCGGATAGCTCTAGGCTATCTACCTAATAGCTCCCTCTAGCTAGAGAAGCCAAAGAACCCTTAGGGAAATATCTATCCCTATTAACTACTAAGGTAGTGTCACGAACTAACTATATACCATAACCCGGTAGGGTATAGCAGGCTAAATGAGCCACCAATCAAGAAGGGCACGAAGCGAGGCTGACACAGGATTGCTAGGGAGCATAGGCTACTATAGGCGAACAATTGCTAAAAAGGGAAAGATAGCAGAGGATAGCTAGCTACTAAAGGCGATCTAAGGACAGAATAGAAGGGGACTATAAGCGATCGACAGAAGTATATATATATATAAATAGTCACTCGTTATAGTAGACTCTAGGAGTTTACTAGTAATAGTAACCTATAATTACAGTACTTATACCAAGTATTGCTAATTACTATAAGAGATAACTCTAGTATTATTATAAACCCTTTGGCTTTACCGAATCCCTTAGACGACCTGCCTACTTGTCCTGCTCAATCTACCTTTGTCTGAACCCTTTTAGAAGAAGTCTAAGTTAGGTTCGTTATACGTTACTATTACTCCCTTTGTTCTATTATAGTTTAGAATAGAGGTGACTTCGACCTCGACATCGACATAGCTACTAACATTACGGCTAAATAGCTGCTTGCTTAGCTTGGTCAACTCTATTAGCGGATCTAGGAGTTAGACTAGAGAGACAAGGCTACTTAAGCCCGAATTAAGGAACTCGAGAACGGCAAAAAGCACTTGTAGAAGTTAGTTAATGAGGCTTATACTAAAATCAAGGCGCTTGAAATCGCTAAAGCGAGCTATATTAAGATCGAACTACCTAGTAAATATGGAGGAACTAAGGAAGATCTCGTAGGATTCCTAATAAACCTTCGATCTTACTTCTAGCTTAATAATAATAAGTTTCTAGATAACAAAGCTAAAGTTCTCTATATAGTTACGAGACTAGAGGGCAAGGCACTTAGATAGTTTAAGCCTATATAGAATGACTACCTCATTAAGGAAGACAAAGATAATTAAGATACGTTTATATAGGTAGTCTTTCGATCCTATAACTATTTCGAAGAAGAGCTTTAGAAGGTTTTTAGCGATAAAGATAAGAAGATTTATATATAAGAAAGACTTGCTAATCTCTAATAGACTAAGTTAGTAGCCTTCTACGCTATATAGTTTAAATAGGACATACTTAAGTCTTAGCTTAATGATAAGGTATTAATATAATTATTTTATAATAGCTTAAAGGAAGAGGTTAAAGATAAGCTATATAAGTATAATTAGCCTAAGACCCTAGATAAATATATTATATAGGCTATTAGAATTAATAATTAACTTTATATATAAGAGTAGTAGAAATAAGGCTAAATAAATAGAACTATAGTTAAGGCTAACGATAAGAAAAAGTAAGCATACATTAGTACCTTATATAGGACGTACCCTAGAGCTATAGATATAGATATAGCATGGAAGTAGGACTAGAAGAAGATAACCAAAGACAAGTCTAATGTTACCTACCATAACTATAGAAAGAAAGGGCACTATAAGTAAGAATGTCGAAGCCCGAAGAAAGAGTAAAAGACAGTCCTTAGAAAGGAAATTACGGTTATTGATAAAACCACTGAAGACGTCATCAAAGTAGTAGCCACGAGCTACAAAGACAGGGGCAGTAATATAGACAGTCTCGGACATAATAGTAACGGTAAAGATAAATAAGCACCATACTCCGAACTAGTTACTATAGACTTAGAGATAGGTCTTGCTAAATAGGATATAATAGGAGAATATATACCGCTAATTTCGATTCTTCTAGCCTTAAGGTAGTAGGGTCTTATAATTACGTAGAGATAGGATAGATCGTAAACAACCGATACCTAAGGAATTAAAAGACCTAGACCTAATGTTCTATTCCTCTAGAAACGAATCGAATGGTACTATAATGAAGTTTTCTAACTTAATACGGAACTACGTGAACGGAATAGACGCTTAACTCGACTTGCCTAGTAAAGTAATAGGATAAGGGACAAAATAAGGAAACTCTGACGTATTATGGAAGCTATTAAAGGAGGACAGCCTATAATATATAATAGGCCTAATAGCTACGCCAAGTACCTTAATAACTAGTAACTTAGTAACAATATATAGAACCTAGAATACTAGTTTATATACGCGAACTACGGAAAAGACGAGTATATATAGGGAAGCTACTAGAAGAAATACTCCTACTTTAGCATTAGAGTACCTACGGTCTATATATAATAGGAAGGATTCGGGAAAGAATTCTAATACCTCCTAGGCAACGCTATATAACTATACCCTTAACACGAGGTATATATATAAGTACCCTAGTTCTAGTGTATAGTATACAAATGCCAATATTACTTCTATGACAAATTCGAAAATAATTACTAGCTGACCTAATAGGAAAATGAAGATAGAAGCCTCTACCCTATAGAATAGGTCCACGATATAGGAAATAGAGCAGCCGAATTGCTCTAGAAGATCGAAGCCCGCGATCTAGAAGGCATTACGATAGTTCTAAAACGAGCCTAGCCTAGGCACTACGGAACAGGACGAGATATATAGGACTTATACTAGAGTAACGATTGTCTCTATTATATAGACGAAAAGAAATCGCGAATTCGGGAGCTTTAGATGAAGCTATAGTATATACGACAAAAAGCAAAACGGACTTAATAGTAGGAAGCTGTAAGCACTCAATAGCTTACAGAAATAAGTACGATTGACGAAGCCACTATTAGCTAAATAATCGAAGAGGTTAGTACTAACCTAGGAAACGGGTCAGGGCCCTTCGAGGGGCCTAGAAACCATTAACGCCTGTATAGCGGCGAGTAGTAGCGTAATATAGGAGGAACTAGTGTAAGAGACTACTATATCGAGACCTCCTAGTAGAAATATAGGAAATCGCCATAATCTTTAAACGATAGTAGTAAGATAAACGACTATAGATAATAGTATAATAGAAATAGTACGAAATGCTCGTACTAGTGGATAGTAAAGCAGAGATAAACCTAATTTCGCTAATACTTATAAATTAGCTATAGATACCCTAGAGAATAAAGCGGAAGTATGGTATAGTTAAAGGGCTATTCTTGACGTAATGGGTATATAAGGAAACTAAACTAATCGATATTACTATAGTAAGGAAGACTATAGTAATTATATTTAGTATTATAGATATAGGTAACAATAAAGATATAATATTAGGGTTACTATAATATAAAGATTACGACCCGGACATTAGCTAGAAGAATAGTAGCTACCTATAACCCTAAATAGAGTTATATTTGACTAGCAAGATAGAGAGTATATAAGGATCGCGAGCGGACAATGCTTAAGGGAAGGCATGTCTTACGGATCTACCGTAAGAGACAGATAGTAGTAGATAGACCACTACGGACTCTAGAAAAGGCGGTATAACGATATCGATATTGCAATAGGAGGAACAAGCTAAACCGCTGATAGCTGTTCTCTCTGTTAACGAATACGGAGCATTGTAATTGGAGTAGTAGGCTAAGATAGGAGAAATCGCTAGTATCGCTATGGACGGAACCAAGTTCGTATACTATTAGAAAACCGAAAGATAAGACAAGACTAGGGAAGTACCGAAAGAATATAAAGGATACCTAGCATTTGAACCGAAGTATTTAGAAGGGTTACTAGAATACGGCCTATAGGATTATAAGATTAAGCTTAAGGAAGGAGTATAACTAAAGTTCTTTAAGATTTATTATATAAGCTAGATATAGAACGAAGAACTTAAGCGATATTTGGAGGAGAACCTTTGAAGAGGATATATCTGTCTATCGATATTACTAGTAGGCTACCTAATCCTATTTATGCCTAAGAAAGATAGAAAGCTATAGTTATATATTAACTATTAGTAACTTAACGAATAGACCGTAAAAAACCGATACCTATTACTACTAATCTTATGGCTCCGAGATTAGTTAGTAGGAGCCTAATATTTTACGTGTCTTGACTTGCTATCAGCCTATAACTATATATAGATTAAAGAAGGCGACGAGTGGAAAACGGCCTTTAGGATACCCTTTAGCTACTATAAGTACCTCGTTATACTATTTAGACTTATAAACGCATTAGCAACGTTTTAAGCCCTAATTAATCAAGCTATCTAACCCTTTCTCGATAAATTTATAGTATATTATCCTAATAATATACTTATCTTCTCTAAGATAATAGATAAACATTAGAAGCATGTAAAAGTAGTACTAGATATACTATATATATATAAACTATTAGTTAATAAGGAAAAGAGTAAATTCTATGTTAGGAAAACGGTGTTTTTGGGATATAAAATATCCCTAGGATAAATTCGGATAGAATCTTTAAAGGTTAAAGCTATTAAGAATTAGCTACGACCGACATCAGGTACGGAAGTACAAAGCTTTATCGGATTTACAAACTTCTACTAGATATTCATTAGAAACTTTAGAGCGATTATACGACCTTTGTACAAACTTACTAAGAAGAACGCTAAATTCTAATAGAAAGAACAGTATGAGCAAGCATTTACGTAGATCTGTAACGCCATTACCGAAGATCTAATACTAGTATTACTAGACCCTAAGAAGCTATTCGAGGTAGAAACAGACACTTTAGACTATGCTATCGGAGGATAATTAGGATAACGAGACAAACAAGGAAAGCTATATCCTATAGCCTTCTTTTTAAAGAAGCTTGATAGACTATATCTTAATTATCTAATTTATAACAAGGAACTACTTACAATTATTAACGCTTTCAAGGAATAGTAACTATACCTTAATAGTACAATTAAACTAGTATAAGTATATATAGATTATAAGAATTTACGATACTTTATAATGATAAAGGAGCTTAATAGACGATAAATACAATAGGCAGAATTCCTTGTAGAATTTAATTTTGAGATCTGCTATAAGAAGGGCAAAGAGAACGTACGAGCGGACATCTTAAGCTAACGAACGGATTATATAGAAGGACGAACGGAAATAACATTACTGTTGTTTAAGGAACGAATAGACAGAACGCTATATTATAAAACGTAGATATCTATAGAAGATGATCTACTCAACTTATTCTTAGAATATTATATAATCTTTTAAAAAGAAAGGATTAACGAGGCATAGTATTAAACAGCACCCGGACCACTAGTACCTGATAGAGTAGAAGAAAGAAATAGGAAACTCTAGTACCGAGGCAAAGTATATATTTACAATAGGGATTAATAGCTACGAATGATTCGAGAACTCTATAAGTTGAAACTCGGAGGATATAAAGGAGTTACGAAGACTATCGTATAAGTTAAGAAACACTATGACCTTCTACAGTTAATAGTACGAGTTAAGGAAGTCGTATAGAACTACGATATTTGTAATCGAAGCAAAACGGCATAATACAAGCTATATAGGCTACTTTAGCCACCGCTAACAGCTGATAAACTATAGAGCTTAGTTATAATAGACTTTATTACGAAGCTACTAGAATCTAAGGATATAGCTATAGGAGTAACCTATAATAGTATTCTTACTATAGTAAATCGCCTGACTAAATAGGTATACTTCTTTCCCTATAAGGAGTCCTAGATAGCTAAATAGCTAGTAGACATGATTGTGACGAACCCAACTCAGACTTCTTCTGAAAGGGTTCAGACGGAGGTAAATTAAGCGGGACAAGCATATAGGTCGTCTAAGGGATTCAGTGAAGCCAAAGGGTTTACAACAACACTAGAGTTGTCTCCCACAACAGTCAGTAATGCTCGGTATAAGTACTTGTAATTATAGGTTAGGTTGCTATTACTAGTGAACTCCTAGAGTCCACCATAACGAGTGACTATTTATATGTATATATACTTCTGCCGATCGCTTATAGTCCCCTTTTATCCTGTCCTTAGATCGCCTTTGGTAGCTAGCTATCCTCTGCTATCTTTCCCTTTTTGGCAATCGTTCGCCTGTGGTAGCCCGCGCTCCCTGGTGATCCCATGTCAGCCTCGCTTCGTGCCCTTCTTGATTAGTAGCTTATTTAGCCTTCTGTGCCCTACCGGGTCGTGGTATATGGTTGGCTCGTGACACGATGCCCCCTCTTTAGGGCTTTTGACCCGAAAGCTTCTTATAGCTTGTTTTAAATATTACTAATACCCCCTTTTTCTAGTAGGTAACGTCCTTCTTCTACTAACTTTCTTTCGTTATAGCTGATCGTGTTCTTAGGAATTATCGTGATCTTAAACGCGAACGATATACTATTATAATTAAGATTAAGCAAGAGGGTTACAAGGTTACTATACCTTGTGAGTATTATTAGAATGCGAAGCCGCGAAAGCATTATATAATAATAGAGGGTTTAAACAAGTGTTAAAACTGTGTTTACATAGGCAAGAAGTATAGTAGTCTGAACATTATAGATGCCTATAGGTTCCTTGTTCGTTTTTTTTTTTTTGTAGTCTTAGGTTACTAACTGTCTTAGTCCTTTCGAATTTATCAGAGCAGGAAAAGGTTTCGAGGGAGATTACTAAGACCAAGGCGCTGCTTGCTTAGACGCTAAGCCGTTTAAGTCGATTACGTTGTTTATAGCAATCCCTACGTGACCGTGGTACCGAAGTTTTTCGTCGTGGCGTAGCTCGTCTGGAGGAGGAGGAAGAACCAAATACTCCTCCGCCGATGTTAGAGACGCAGACCCTCGCGGGTCAGGCTTAGGCGTTAGGTGCTTTTGACGTGTTCGATTGGGAGTCGATTAGGTTAGATCCCGGTCTTAATTCTGGCGGGTTCCCCTCTTTTTCTGTTAGGGAATAGGCTTTAGAGCCGGTTCTTATAGCTAGTTAGGATTCTATTAGTAGAACTACTCTAGTTTCTTAAGGCAATTTAGGTTCTTAATAGGTTCCTATAAGTTGTCTTCTAGTCCAAAATCAAGCTATTTGACCAGATACTATAGTTCCCTATTAATAATACGTAAATCTAGAATTTCTTTGACGTCCTATTCTTCCTCTTCGTCCTTTGCTTTAATGTGTGTAGCAACCTTAGCGTTCTTTAGTACTAGTTCGAGAAGTGAAATATAAAAAACATCTATCTATAGTTATATAGATAACGGTAACGATAGTCGGTAGTTAGATATCGAAATTCATTCCTTGATAATAAAGGGTCTAACCTTCTTAAAGTCTAGCTTTATACTTGGTTGTTTGGTTTGTAAGTTTTGTATAATTAGGTAGACTTTGTCTCCCCTCTCTAGGCAAGGTCCCTCGAGCCTATATTTGTCATAGTAGTTCTTTATTCTAGTTCTAATAAACTTAAGTTCGTTTTTAAGCTTCTCGTATAATACGTGTATTTGTTTCGCTTTGACTGCTGCTCTCGGCACTATGACCTCTAGTCCTTGCCTAAGGTCTGCTTCGTATCTGTAGTTTGTAAAGAACGGTATAACTTTAGTCGCTTTTGTTAGCGTTATATTATAGGCAAGTTATGCTATTAGCAATAGCATGACCTAGTTGTCCTGCTGATAGTTAACGTAAGAACGAAGGTACTGCTTGATAACTTGGTTTAGTCGCTCTGTTTGTCTGTCGGTTTGTAGGTAATATGCCGTTGATAGCTTGCTATTAACGCCTAATCGTTGCATTAACACTTGCTAGAACTTCGATACGAACTTGGTGTCTCTGTTGGTAATCTATTCCTATGGCTAAGCGTATATTAATATGACTTGCCGATAGATTACGTCTGCTAACTGTTCCGCTATCTAGGACTCCTTGTAGGGAAAGAAATATGCCTATTTAGTTAGGCAGTCTACTATAGTGAGAATATTATCGTAGATTACCCCTATAGCCGTGTCCTTAGATTCTAGTAGTTTCGTAATAAAGTCTATTATAACTAAACTCTATAGTTTGTCGGCTATTGGTAGTGGCTAAAGTAGCCTATACGGCTTATATCGTACCGTTTTGCTTCGATTGCAGATGTCGTAGCTCCGTACGACTTCCTTAACTTGTATCATTAACTATAGAAAGTCGTAGTGTTTCTTAACTTATACGATAGTCTTTATAACTCCTTTATATCCTCCGAGTTTCGACTTATAGAGTTTTTAAATCATTCATAGCTATTGGTCTTTATTATAGATATACGCTTTGCCTCGGTACTAGAGTTTCCTATTTTTTCTTCTATTTTGTCAGGTACCGCTAGTCTAGGTATTACTTAATACTATGCCTTGTCAATCCTTTCTTCTCGAAAGATTGTATAGCATTCTAGGAACGAGTTAAGTAGATTGTCTTCTATAGGTATTTACGTTTTGTAATATAGCATTCTGTCTGTTCGTTCCTTAAATAATGGTAGCGTTATTTCCGTTCGTCCTTCTATATGATCCGTTTGTCAGCTTAGGGCGTCCGCTCGTACGTTCTCTTTACCCTTCTTATAGCAGATCTCAAAATTGAATTCCGTAAGGAATTCTGCCTACTATATTTGTCGTCTGTTAAGCTCCTTTATTATTATAAAGTATCGTAAATTCTTATAATCTATATATACTCGTATTAGTTTAATTATACTGCTAAGGTATAGTCGCTATTCCTTAAAAGCTTTAACAATTATAAGTAGTTCCTTATTATAGATCGGATAATTAAGACATAATCTATCGAGCTTCTTTAAAAAGAAGGCTATAAGATATAGCTTCCCTTGTTTATCTTGTTATCCTAACTATCCTCCGATGGCGTAGTCTAAAGCGTCCGTTTCTACCTCAAATGGCTTCTTAGGGTCTAGTAGCACTAGTATTAGATCTTTAGTAATGGCGTCACAGATCTACGTAAATGCTTACTCGTATTACTCTTCCCATTGGAATTTAGCGTTCTTCTTGGTAAGTTCGTATAAAGGTCGTACGATCGCTCTAAAGTTCCTGATAAACATCCGGTAGAAGTTCGTAAACCCGATAAAACTTCGTACTTCCGTGACTAACGTCGGTCGTAGCCAATCCTTAATGGCTTCGACTTTTAAAGGTTCTATCTGGATTTGTCCTAGGGATATCTCGTATCCTAAAAATACCGTCTTCCTAACGTGGAATTTGCTCTTTTCCTTGTTAACTAATAGCTTATACGTATATAATATATCTAGCACTACTCTTACGTGCTTCTGGTGTTCATCTATCGTTTTAGAGAAGATAAGTATATCGTCGAGATAACATACCGTAAATTTGTCGAAAAAGGATTAGATAGCTTAATCAATTAGGGCTTAGAACGTTACCAGCACGTTCGTAAGTCTAAATAGCATGACAAGGTACTTGTAGTAGCTATAGGGTGTCTTAAAGGCCGTTTTCCACTTGTCGCCTTCTTTAATCTATATATAGTTATAGGCCAATAGCAAGTCAAGACGCGTGAAATATTAGGCTCCTGCTAACTGATCTTAGAGCCGTGAGATTAACGGTAACGGGTATCGGTTTTTCACGGTCTGTTCGTTAAGTTACCGATAGTCGACGTATAACTATAGCTTTCTGTCTTTCTTAGGTACAAATAGGATTAGGTAGCCTACTAGCGATGTCGATAGGCAGATATATCCTCTTCGAAGGTTCTCCTTTAAATATCGCTTAAGTTCTTCGTTCTATATCTAGCTTGTATAGTAAATCTTAAAGAACTTTAGTTATGCTCCTTCTTTAAGCTTAATCTTATAATCCTATAGGCCGTATTCTAATAATCCTTCTAGATACTTTGGTTCGAATGCTAGGTGTCCTTTATATTCCTTCGGTACTTTCCTAGTCTCATCTTATTTCTCGATTTTCTAATAGTATACGAACTTGGTTCCGTCTATAGCGATACTAGCGATTTCTCCTATCTTAACCTACTACTCTAGTTATAGTGCTTTACATT
The DNA here is from genome assembly GCF_000226095.1 of Thermothelomyces thermophilus ATCC 42464. Taxonomy (NCBI): domain Eukaryota; kingdom Fungi; phylum Ascomycota; class Sordariomycetes; order Sordariales; family Chaetomiaceae; genus Thermothelomyces; species Thermothelomyces thermophilus. Next base: position 1,008,979 of record NC_016475.1, read on the forward strand.
CGTTAATAAAGAGAATAGCTATTAACGGTTTAGCTCGTTTCTTCTATCGTAACGTTAGTATCGTTATACCGCTTCTTCTAGAGTCTGTAGTGGTCTGCCTGCCACTGTCCATCTCTTGTAGTAGATCCGTAGGATATGCCTTCCCCTGAGCATCGTCTGCTCGCGATCCTTACGCGCTCCCTATCTTGCTAGTCGAATATAACTCCGTTCGGGGTTGTAGGTAGCTACTATTCTTCTAGCTAATGTCTAGGTTATAATCTTCATACCATGGTAATCCTAATATTATATCTTTGTCATCGCCTATATCTACAATACTAAATATAACTACTGTGGTTTTCCCTACTATAGTGATATTAATCGGTTTAGTCTCCCTACGTACCTATTATATCGGAAATGGCCCTTTGACTATGCTATACTTCCGCTTCATTCTCTAGGGTATCTATAGCTAATTTATAAGTGTCAGCAAAATTAGGTTTTTCTCTGCTCTACTATCTACTAGTACGAGTATTTCATGCTATTTCTATTGTGCTATTGTCTATAATCGCTTGTCTTGCCACCATTATCCAAAGATTGTAGCAATTTTCTATGTTTCTGCTAGGAGGTCTTGATATAGTGGTCTCTTATGCTAGTTCCTCCTATACTACGCTACTACTTGCCGCTATATAGGCGTTAATGGTTTTCGGGCCTCTCGAAGGGCCTTAACCTATTTCCTAGGTTAGTACTGACCTCTTTGGTTATTCGGCTAATAGCGGCTTCGTCGATTGTGCTTATTTCTATAAGCCACTAAGTGCCTATAGCTTCCTACTATTAGGTCTGTTCTGTTTTTTGTCATACGTGCTATAGCTTCATCTGAAGCTCCTAGATCCGTGATTTCTTTTCGTCCGCGTGGTAGAGGCAGTCGTTACTTCGGCACAAGTCCTATATGTCTTATCCTATTCTATAATACCTAGGCCAGGCTCGTTTTAGTACTACCGTAATGCCTTTTAGATTACAGGCTTTGATCTTCTAGAGCAATTTGGCCGCTCTATTTCCTATATTATAGACCTATTCCATAGGGCGGAGGCTCCTATCCTCATTTCCTTGTCAGGTCGGCTAGTAATTATTTTTAAATTTGTTATGAAAATAGTATTAGCATTTATATACTATATACTAGAACTAGGGCACTTGTATATATGCCTCGTGTCGCGGGTGTAGTTACGTGGCGTTGCCTAGAAGGTATTAGAATTCTTTTCCAAATCCTTCTTACTATATATAGACTATAGATACTCTAATGCTAAGGTAGGAGTATTTCTTCTAGTAGCTTCCCTACGTACGCTTATCTTTTCTATGGTTCGTATATATAAACTGGTACTTAGGGTTCCGTACGTCATAGCTAAGTTGCTAATCATCAAAATGCTTGGTGTAGCTATCGGGCCTATTATATGTCACAGGCTATTCCCCTTTAATAGTTTCTACGATATATCGGAGTTTCCTTATCTTATCCCTTATCTTATCGCTCTACTAGGCAAGTCGAATCAAGCGTCTATCCCGTTCGCGTAGTTCCGTATTAAGCCAGAAAACTTCGTTACGATACTATTCGATTCGTTCCTAGAGGAATAGAATATTAGGTCCGGGTCTTTCGATTCCTTAGGTATTAGTCGTCTATAATCTATCCTGCCTCTGTATAACTATGAAACCCTACTGCCTTAGGGCTGGGAGAATCGAAATTAGTAGTATATACTCTCCTACCGTGTCCTATTCGGCAAGACCTATCTCTAGGTCTACCGTGACCAGTTTGGAGTACGGTGCTTGTTTATCTTTACCGTCGCCGTCGTGTCCAAGACTGTCTATATTACTATCCCTATCTTTGTAGCTCGTAGCCGCTACTTCGATAATATCTTTAGCGGTTTTATTAATAGCTATAATTTCCTTTCTAGAGACTAGTTTCTAGTCTTTCTTTAGGCTTTAATATTCTTGTTTATAGTGTCCTTTCTTTCTATAGTTATAGTAGGTAATATTAGACTTGTCTTTGGCCGTCTTCTTCTAGTCTTACTTCTATGCTATATCTATATCTATAGCTCTAGGATATATCCTATATAAGGTGCTAATATATACTTGTTTTTTCTTATTATTAGCCTTGACTATGGTTCTGTTTATCTGACCTTGTTTTTATTACTCTTGTATATAGAGTCGATTATTAATTCTAATGGCCTATACGATATATTTCTCTAAGGTCTTAGACTAGTTATACTTATATAGCTTGTCTTTGACCTTTTCCTTTAAGCTATTATAAAATAGTTATATTAATACCTTGTTATTAAGCTAAGACTTAAGCATGTCCTATCTAAACTATATAATATAAGAGGCTACTAACTTAGTCTTTCGGAGATTAGTAAGTCTTTCTTACATATAAATCTTCTTATCTTTATTATTAAAAACCTTCCAAAGCTCTTCTTTAAAATAGTTATAGGATCGAAAGACTACCTATATAAATATATCTCGGTCGTCTTTATCTTCCTTAATAAGATAGTTATTCTATATAGGCTCGAACTATCTAAGTACCTTACCCTCTAGTCTTATAGCTATATAGAGGACTTTAGCTTTATCGTCTAGAAACTTGTCGTCATTAAGCCGGAAGTAGGATCAGAGGTTTGTTAGGAATCCTATAAGATCCTCCTTAGTTCTTCCGTATTTGCTAGGTAGTTCGATCTTAATACAGCTCGCTTTAGCGCCCTCGAGTGCCTTGATTTTAGTGTAGGCCTCGTTAACCAGCTTCTACAAGTGCTTTTCGCCGTTTTCGAGTTCCTTGATCCGAGCTTAAGCAACCTTGTCTCTCTAGTCTAACTCCTAAATCTGCTGCTAGAGTTGACCAAGCTAGGCAAGTAGCTGTTTGGCCGTGACGTTAGTAGTTATGTCGATATCGAGGTCGAAATCACCTCCGTTCTGAGCTATAATAGAACAAAGGGAGTGATAGTAACGTGTAACGAACCTAACTTAGACTTCTTCTGAAAGGGTTTAGACGGAGGTAAATTAAGCAGGACAAGCGTATAGGTTGTCTAAGGGATTTGGTAAAGCCAAAGGGTTTATAATAACACTAGAGTTATCTCCTATAATAGTTAGTGATGCTTGGTATAAGTACTTATAATTATAGGTTAGGTTACTATCACTAGTGAACTCCTAGAGTCTACTATAACGAGTGACTATTTACATGTATATATACTTCTGCCGATCGCTTATAGTCCCCTTCTATCCTGTCCTTAGATCGCCTTTGGTAGCTAGCTATCCTCTGCTATCTTTCCCTTTTTGGCAATCGTTTGCCCGTGGTAGCCTGCGCTCCCTGGCGATCCTATGTTAGCCTCGCTTTGTGCCCTTCTTGATTAGTGGCTCATTTAGCCTTCTGTGCCCTACCGGGTCGCGGTATATGGTTAGCTCGTGACAGTGATCTATCGGCAAGTTACATTAGTATACGCTTAGCTATAAGAATAGATCACTGACAGAGACACTAAGTTTGTATTAAAGTTCTAGAAAGCGTTAATATAACGATTAGGGGTCAATAGTAAGCTATTAATAGGATATTACCTACAGACTAATAGACAAACGGAGTGACTAAACTAAGTTATTAAGCAGTACCTCTACTCTTATGTTAACTACTAATAAGACGACTAGGTCATACTATTACTAATAGTATAACTCGCTTATAATATAACACTAATAGAAACGATTAAAGTCACACCGTTCTTCGCGAACTATAGATATAAAGTAGACCTTAGGTAAGGATTAGAGGTTATAGTGCCAAGAGCAGCAGTCAAAGTAGAACAAATGTACATACTATATAAGAAGCTTAAAAAGGAACTCGAGTTTATCAAGACTAGAATAAAGAACTACTATAACAAATATAGGCTTAAGGGACCTTACCTAGAGAGGGGAAATAAAGTCTACCTAATTGTACAAAACTTATAAACTAAACGACTAAGTATAAAGCTAGACTTTAGGAAGGTCAGACCCTTTATTATTAAAGAACGAATTTCGATATCTAACTACTAACTATCGTTACCATTATCTATATAACTATAGACAGATGTTTTTTATATTTTACTTCTCGAACTAGTATTAAAGAACGCTAAGGTTGCTATATATATTAAAGTAAAGGACAAAGAGGAAGAATAAGACATTAAAGAAATTCTAGATTTATATATTATAAATAGAAAACTATAGGATCCAGTTAAATAGCTTAATTTCAGACTAGAAGATAACTTATAGGAACCTATTAAGAACCTAAATTACCCTAAGAAACTAGAGCAGTTCTATTAGTAGAATCCTAACTAGCTATAAGAACTAGCTCTAAAGCCTATTCCCTAATAGAAAAAGAGGGGAACCTACTAGAATTAGGACTAGGATCTAACCTGATCAACTCCTAATCAAGCACGTCAAAAGCACCTAACGCCTAAGCCTGACCTGCGAGGGTCTACGTCTCCAATATCGGCAGAGGAGTATCTAGTTCTTCCTCCTCCTCTAGACAAGCTATGCTATAACGAAAAACTTCGGCACTATAATTGCGTAGAGATTACTATAAACGACGTAATCGACTTAAATGGCTTAGCGTCTAAGTAAGTAATGCCTCGCTCTTAGTAATCTCCCTCGAAACCTTCTCTTACTCCGATAAATTTAAAAGGACTAAGATAGTTAGTAACCTAAGATTATAAAGGAAAATAACAAGGAACCTATAGGTATCTATAATGTTTAGACTATTATACTTCTTGCCTATATAAATATAGTTTTAACACTTCTTTAAACCTTCTATCATTATATAATACTTTTGTAACTTTATATTCTAATAATACTTATAAGGTATAGTGACTTCGTAACCCTCTCGCTTAATCTTGATTACAATAGTATATCGTTTATATTTAAGATCGCGACAATTCCTGGGAATATAATTAGCTATAGTAAAGGAAAGTTAGCAGAAGAAAGACATTACCTACTAGGGAAAAGGGGGTATTAGTAGTACTTAAAATAAGTCATAAGAAGCTTTTAGGTCGAAAGCCCTAAAGAGGGGGTATTATATTACAAACTAACCATATACTACAACCTAGTAGGGTATAGCAGGCTAAATAAGCTACTAATCAAGAAGGGTATAAAGCGAGGCTAATACGGGATTGCTAGGGAGCACAGGCTACCACAGGCAAATAATTACTAAAAAGGGAAAGATAACAGAGGATAGCTAGTTACCAAAGGCAATCTAAGGATGGGATAGAAGGGGACTATAAGCAATCGATAGAAGTATATATATATATAAATAGTCACTCGTTATAGTGGACTCTAGGAGTTTACTAGTGATAGTAACCTATAATTATAGTACTTATACCAAGTATTGCTGATTACTATAAGAGATAACTCTAGTGTTATTGTAAACCCTTTGGCTTTACCGAATCCCTTAGACGACCTGCTTGCTTGTCCTGCTCAATCTACCTTCGTCTAGACCCTTTTAGAAGAAGTCTGAGTTGGGTTCGTCATAGGTAGCCTATAGATAAGCTACTTTATAGGCTGCCGGTCCTATAGCTATAGCTATAGCTAAGATAGGCCAAATTAATCATCTCTGTCTAGATAGAGGAAGGAAAAGACAACCTACTGTTAATAAAGGAGTAACTGATTATAAAGAAAGACTGCCAAGTTTCCCTAGATAATATAGTCTAGTAGTTCCTTAGCAAGGCGCCTAAGGGACTTAGGCCGCCTTAGCTACTTTAATAGGCGCTCGAGTATCCCTATAAACTAAAGATAGCTATTTACTAGCGTATAGTAGAATAGGTAGAGGAGTAACTTATAGCTATAGAAGGATAAGGAAAACCTTTAGGGTCGTAATAGTAGTAACTAGTGAAGTAGGTGCCTTTAGCAATACGATAGCCGCCTAGTTAGACCAAGACGAAGCCAAGTAAGCCGATATAAATATAGGAGATATACTCGACCTAAGCTACTAAGAAAGGACAGGCTTGTCGGCGTCGTCCTAACGATAATCCTACCGAATAGACTTAGCCCCTACTATTCGAATACTTAGGGCCTAAAGATCTAGAGCTAGTTCCTAAGTACCTACTATAGTTTATAGGCTAGGATATACTAAATACTAAAGTAGAAGCCTAGTAAAGGCGTTAGGCATCTAAGAAACGGCCCTTACCTGAAGGTAATAATAAAGCTAAATAGGCTAAGTACTATAAGGAATATAAGTAAGGTTTTAGATTTAAATTTACTAATAGGAGCCTTAAGGTAAATTCAAAAGGGAAGTATAGACTAAGGCTAGAAGTTCTTAATATAACTAGAAAGATATAAGGTATAGTTTTGTTTTTCCGGTTCTATAGAGCTTTACTATATATAATAGGTATAAATAGAGGTTACCTATCTAGGGGCACTAGACAGATAGGAAAAAAAAAAGGGGATAATAGATAGCTTTCGACACTTATTTACTCTAATAGATTAGAGTGACAAGATATAGTTCTTCTTTTTTTTATAAGTTAGAATATCTTTTTCCACGTAAGTAGACTCTTTTATATCTATCTAGAGGGATATTACGGTCGCTGCCTTCGCCTCTATTGTTGTTGCCGTCTAGATGGTCGGACTTGCCTACTATGACCGCGAATACTCGGATACCCTGGACATTTTGAGCCGACGCTCCTCCCTATCTGACCAGACAGAGGTTTGGTTCTAGAGGTACTAAGTAGTGCCTTAGAGGGTTAGCACTAGCTTATTATTAGTTTTTTCTAACTAGTTATATATAAAGTTATATCCATTCTTTACTAGCTCTTTTATTAAAGGAATCCTCTTTTTTACTTACTATTTATATAAATGGTACACTTGGAGGAATTATTAAATAGTTAAAGATAATACTTTTTTCCTAATCGTATTAATAAAGGCCTTCCTTATTATATATTATTTCTTTTTAATTATCAAAAGAATATATCGCTTTTCCGAAGGCAAAAGAACCTTAGGACGGCCGCTTCGAGGTAGAGACTTAAAAGTGTTATAAGAATTCTAGAGTTCAATGGTATAGTGGATAGCCGGTTGAGATACGCCAAACAGGGTTGCTAGAGATCGCTTGCTATATCCTATAGATACAAGGCTATAAATAGTAACTCGAATATAAGGGCTTAATTCCTTATTACCGCGATGGTCAGCCGTCAATTTAGATATAAAATTGTGTAGTTTGGGCTCTATATTGTAGAGCTATAGGATATAGAAAAGAAGGTTGGGTACGCGTCTCTGTCGTGGAACGCGTTTATGTGGGTGGGGTGGCAGGGGACTTTTGACCCCTGACTGTAGTTGTTCGTAGTGGAGCCAGCCGCTTTGGCGAGGCTTCGCGTCAGCTTGTCACAGACTTGCACCTCGAAGCCCGAGCCTCGCATCCAGATAAGCTTCTCCTCCCCGACAGCAGTGTCTTCTTGCATTGGCCATTTCCAGCATCTCCGCCAAGATGACGGAGCGTATACGGTAACCATCGTCCACTGCTGTTCTCATGCCCCGTCTATACTTGCTGGCACCCATGCTTTTTTTAGTGTAGCGCAGCTCTTCCGCTCAACGATCCGCGTTTCATGGCCATGCCCCGGCCAGCCTCGTCGGCCGAACCTCGCTCCCGGCCGACATCATACCATGATTCCCCGTCGCCCGAGTTCAACGTCGATCATGTTCCGGTCGAGGTGCTCGTCCGCCATCTCCTCGCCGCCAAGCAATCGCTCTCGTCCATGGCCCTCGTCCTCCGCGCCAACGACCTGACAACCCACGCGCGCCAAATGCACGAGGAGTCGGTCATTCTCGGCGCGCAGACGGGGTTCCTGCGCCGGCTGATTGATGAGGAAGTGGTGGTGTTGAGGAAACTCCGGCGCGGCATGGGGCGTGCCCTCGACCGCGGCCGCCGCGAGTTCGTCCAGCTCCTCCGCACGCTCGATGCTGCCAACGAGAAGCTCGAAGGCACGATGCGCATGTTGCGGGAGACGAAGGTCGACCCCGTCTTCCGCCCGCCCGGAGAGGAAGCGAAAAACCTGATGGATTTCCTAGACGTTAACAGCGTCGAGGCGATGCGAAACACGCTCAAGGGGAGCGTTGACGAGCTGCAGGTGAGGAGAAACAAACCCCCATCAAAAAATAAAGCCAACTCGACCGAATTCCCCGACAGAGCACTCACTCACCATGCCCACCCCGTGATGGCAGGCCGCCCAAGAGTCCTTTGACGGCGACATATACCGCTTCGATCACGATCTCCGCCTGCTCAACAAGACCCTGGCCGCCGCGCCCTCTCCCGACTCACCCGCTTCCTCGACCGCCTACAAGCCGATCCCGCACCTGCTGGCCACCCTCGTCGAGCACTCGGAAGCCATGGCGACGCACCTCGCCTCCCTGACGAGCCACTTCGACATGTGTGTCAAGGCTGTGCGGGCGACCGAGGGCGGCGCCGCCCTCGCCCGGCGGCGCGCGGCCGAGGCCACGCACGACGGCGACCCCGTCTCGATATCCGGCGTCATCACCGAGCAAGAATCGCACCTCCCGGACCTCGAGCCGATGGACCCGCAGGAGCTGGCCGAGATGGTGCAGGTCGTCGTCGGGGACGCGCAGGAGGTGGACGAGGTCGTGGCCGAGATCCAGGCCGGGCTGCAGCAGATGGAGCAGAACTTTGGGGCGCTCAAGGAGCAGGCCGACCGGATCAAGGGCGCCTGGTTCGCCACCCTGGGCGCCTTCCAGGTGCTCGAGGACCTCGGCTCGCGCCTGCAGAGCTACGTGGCTGCCGAGCAGGAGTTTGAGCAGCGCTGGGAGGCCGAGAAGGACATCATCTACGGCAAGCTCGAGGAGATGGACAGCCTGAAGCGCTTCTACGAGGGGTACGCGAGCGCCTACAGCGGCCTGCTGCTCGAGGCCGAGAGGCGGCGGGCGGTGGAGGACAAGATCCGGAACACGCTGCGCAAGGCCAGGGACAATGTGAACAACCTCATCGAGGCGGACCGGAAGCAGCGCGAACACTTCCGGCAGGAGGTGGGCGAGTTCTTGCCCGGCGATCTCTGGGTCGGTATGAACAGCCCTCCGAAGAAGTGGGAGCTGGTCCCCGTCGATGCCGATGATGGTGGTCCGTCTGGGTCGCAGGACGGCCTGGCTACGCCCACGGTTGCCAAACCGGGCAAGGGGAAAGCTCCGGTTCGTTAGCCCAACTGAGGCAGGGCGGCGTCTGTTGCCATTTCTGTTTTTTGGTTTTTTTTTTTTTGGGTGGGGGTGGGGGACCGGTCAAGGTTGGCGGCGTTCTTTTGGAGTATATACTCCTGGGGGCATACCCAAGTGGACGGTTTGGTCCTAGGGAGAATGGTGTTTAGGCTGTACGTCGTACTTCTCATTATATGTACTATCTTTTGTAATACTACTTACACAGCAGCTGTAAATATTATGTCGTTTGACTTAAACTGCGCGTTCGTTGATGGATGTATTCCGTACAGCAGAGTAGCAGCACCACCCCATAACTCACCGCAGTTCGCCTAACCCGCAGTGGCCCCATTCTAGTGTTACCACCGATCCCCACGTGTCTTTGCACCGTCGCTCATTTCCTCACAACATCTTCAACTTTCCCCCATATAATTCTTGCATCGTGACGAGCCTATTCTCGGACGAGACCAATTGAACATTTAACGCCATCGCCCACGACCTGCTTCAAAGCCGTTCTCCCCTGAGAAACCTTCAGCGCACCAGAGCAGCATCACCTAACTAAAAGGTGCCACCTTCAAGCCACGGCACTGAGACATGACATCAACATCGCCGCCGGCATCATCGTCAACAACCTCTGCGAAAAAAACAATGAGATGCTGGACCGCCACCTCCCGCGGCAGTCCCCGCCAGGCCCTCACTCTTAACCCTGCAGCCCCGACTCCTTCCCTCCCTGCAGACGGCCCCCCGTCTTCTTCCTCTTCCTCTTCTTCTTCTTCTCTCGTCCTCGTTAGGATCACCCACGTGACCCTCAACCCGGCCGACCTCAACACGCTGCGGCTCCTCCCGCCGTGGCTGCCCTTCCGCCGCGCACCCGTCCCCGGCATGGACTTTGCCGGCGAGGTCGTCGCGCTTGGCGGCAGCAGGGCCAGCACCGACGCCGACGCCGCGCCACCGCCGCCGCTGCGGGTGGGCGACCGCGTGTGCGGCGCCGCGGGGCTGCGCGAGGTCTTCACGGGGCGGGGCACGCTCGCCGAGTTTGTGCTGCTCGACCGCGCCCTCGTCACCCCCGTGCCGGCCGGCTGGGGCGGCCGGGAGGCGGCCGGGACCATGGGCATCGCCGGGCAGACGGCAACCGCCATGGTCAAGAGGGTCGTGCCCGGCGGGGACCTGCGAAGCGACCGCCGCGGGCTCGAGGGCAGGCGGGTGCTGGTGAACGGGGCGAGCGGCGGGGTGGGGACGGTGCTGGTGCAGATCTGCAAGGGGTTGGGAGCGGCCGAGGTGGTGGGCGTCTGTTCGGGGGCGAATGAAGGGCTGGTGAAGGGGCTGGGTGCTGATGAGGTGAGTGCAGCAGGTTTTTGTTTTTGTTTTTTTTTTTTTTTTGGGGGGGGGGGGGGAAGCTTCTTGTTCTTCTTTCCGAGGATGAGTGTGGCTAAAGAGAAGGGGGGGCGGGGGGCGGCCAGGTTGTCGATTATCGCCTTCACGACCCTCTCGAGACCCATCTCGTCGAGCGGTTTGGAGAGCACCAGTTCGACGTCATCTTCGATTGTGCCGGCAGCCAGGGGCTCTACAGCTGCTCGCCGGGCTATCTGAAGCCCGAGGGCAGGTTCGTCAGCATCGTGGGCGGCTGGTCTCAGGGGGTTGTTCCGTACATCAGGAACAAACTGCGCCCTGTCTTCCTCGGAGGGACGCCGCGAAGCTACGACCTCTTCCTCCTCAGTGCGTCGGGTGAGATTGCGAGGGAGGTTGCCACGTTGGTGGAGCAGGGCGTGATCAAGCAGGCCGTCATTGACTCGGAGTTTCCCATGGAGCAGGCGGTCGAGGTAGGTTCTTCGCCACAATCAAGTATCGGCCTTGTTCAGACAACGATACTCACGGTTTGAACAGGCCTTTGAGAAACTCGCAACGGGAAGAGCGAGGGGGAAGATTGTCGTGAACATCAGCAACAGCTGAGCTGTGGTGGTGCCTGGCTGCAACACAAGTGGTCTTAGTTGATATATCAAGTTTCGCATCGCCGCCGTCTCGATGATAGCTCAGCGCAGCAGTATATGGTTGTTTGAAGGCTCATACCCTTAGTAGTTCCCTCCGAGGTCCTCCAAACATGAAGCCCCCAAATCGCGGTTCAGGCGCTGTTATGTCGCCTGACCCTGATCCAGTTGTTGCCATATCTCGGTTTTCCTCGAATTTGGACGAAGGGGTCTGTCTTGCCGCGATCCCCATGATTCACTCATACGAGTTTCGTCAGCGCTTTTGTCTTAAGCTACCACGAGGGAAGCGTCGCCTGGGCCGTGTATGGCTCTAGAACAACTTCGAACTGGCCAGCCTTCCCGCATTGGCCAGACATGGCCTGATGATTCTGCGAGCAGCACTTCATATGCATGGCATTGCAACTAAAAGCAACTAAGCCGTGCTCGTGACCGAGAAACGGTCATGTTCATTCCTTTCCCATCCAGATAATTACAGCAGGTAGTTATTGATACTTTCTTGGTGCCAAGAATTAGCACGACAGCGAAGCTCACGGTGACTTTGGATTCTCCCAAGGCCTCATCCCTGATCTCCTCAAAGCCCTGCTCGATCTCTGCATGTGTGCTGTGGTACCGCACCACGTGGTCCCACTCGGACGCCGGCAGGGCGACGTTATTCAGTGGGCTGACCCGCGTCGGGGCGGCCGCCAGATACGACGGTGAGGCGAGGGTGCCGCTGTAGGGTCGGAAGAGCGAGGAGATGGCTGCGGCAACACGATCGTATGTATAGCGAGTCCAGGCGGGCCGTGTCCGGCCCGCTCGTGAAAACGGGCCGCCCGTAGAAGGAGATAGCCGGGGTGCCTTCGGGCACCGCAGAAGCCTGCCGAAGGCAGCGAGGGCGCGCGATGCGTCCAGCAGGGCAATGCACTCGCCGACGAGGACCAGATCCGTCTTGCCACCGCCGCCGATACCCGGGTCCAAAATGCCGTTGTTCGGGAGGGTTTCGGCGGGAGAGTAAACGAAGATCAGCCGCTGGCGAAGTTCGTGGGGGATGAGCTTTGCCGCCGCGTCCAGAGCTATTTGGTTAATGTCGGAGCCCACGACATGTTTGAAGTATGGGAGCAGGAGCGTGGCAATGTATTTCCAGGTCCAGTTCCAACATCATGGGCGATGTCGGTTCGGGGGTCGCCGTGGGTCGTGTGGTATTGGTGGATGATATCGAAGATGGTTTGTGGTAGGGTCCGGCGCGTCCGGCGCGTCCGGCGGGAATCAGCGTACTCAGATCAAAAGGTGATGATATCTTGCACAGCCGACCCGACCTTAAATGGAATTTGGAGACTTGTGCTTGCCATCGTGTTGGCGGTCGCGGGTAGCAGCGTTTTGGCTAAGAATTCTATATCGTTAGGAAACTCAAAGGTGTGAAGTGGTGGCGCAGGTAGAAGTTGACCTCCGAATGGAAATCAAGGGAAACCTTTCCTGTTCTTTCTTCGTTCTTCTTGAAGGGTAAATGGATGGACAGACTTGACCAACGTGCGCTCAAGGGGTTGTTGCGGCTACCTGCATCAGGCATCGGATCAGCAGAGTTGGGTACCGAGTTATAAGAGGTGGCACCTTCGTACCATGGATGGTCTGTCGGATATCTACGGATCGGTAGATGATTTCTGTGTAACCGATCCTACTTCCTGATTCGTAGATGATTGTATTAGCTCTGTTTCACGCATACGCGGAGAGTCTAACCTCACCTCTCTAAGATATCGGTGTGTACAAGGAGCATTCCTGAAGGGCTCCTATCGTTGTGAGAAGAAGGGAGACCTGGAGCGAAGCCTAGGTAGGATGATAATGCCAACCGGTGTGCGAGTGACCGTAGCGTCATGTTGTTGTTACTCCTGTCGAGCAGAGAAAGAAGAGACCCACTTGTGCGTTCTTGGAATGAATATCTCGGTTCGTCAATCACAGTATTCTTGCCACTTCCTCTTGAGAGCAGCCGCTTGCAGAATCAAGGGAAGGGGTCATGTCCAGGAGCTTCACAAGAAGCTGCCAGGTCACACAAGCGCTCAGATGTGCAAAGACGGAATTTGACGCAATATGCCGCTATAACCGCGAGCCCTTGCTTCTACACCAGGGCCTACCAAACCTCGGCTGCCTCGAGCGGCAGGATGCAGGTGGAACTTCGGCCTTAATTACTGAATGTGATTAGCCAACGGCTCAGCGTACGCTTCCGGATTTGTCATTCCAACCCACGAGGGTGCCATGCAAATTGCTCCTTGCTTGCAATTCAAGTGCCTACTTGCGACTTCGAAGGCGAAACTGGTGGTGATAATAACTCCTCCATGTTAGGCGATAGAATGACTGTTGCATCCCCATGCTCACGACAACGTTGTTTCTTTTTCCTAAAAAAAGAAAAAACTGTTTTGAGAAATGAGTTATAATTAGCTCATATTTTGTTGAACGGAAGTCCAAGAGTTGGGATGTGGGTGCGGGGACCAGCCTCTCTCCCCAGTTCTGCGATGGACTCGATATTAATGGACCCAATTCCCACTCGTGCAGGTTCAAAAGTCTTCGTAGCAGCGACCCGCTTTCCCCCCCACGGCCTGGGTGCACAGACGTTGCATGTAGGGCTGAATGCCAAGAGAGTCTGGGCTTGCCCCGCGCTGGCAAGGCTTGCCATTGGCTGGTAGATTCAACCACACAACCCACAACTTCCTGCTTTGGCAGTCACCCCAATCTTGCCCAATAAAAGTGTACTGTAATAATTACAACTTGAGGTCTCTGCTTCGTTCTGCCTCCTCGAACGTTTTTCACAGCCCCGGCCCGACCACATAGCCGTAATAACAACAATTGGTCAAGTATATAAAAATTTTGAAGTTGACGACGTATCTGATTGTCTGTACGTGAAACAGCCGACTTTCACCTTCGAGCCGATGGATTCGAGAGGTCCTGTTGGAATGTGGACGTGTGTTGTAAAAGAGTGAAAAGTTCATTCCTATCCGCTGGGGAATTTGAAGAGACTATAGTGGACAGTTGAAGAAACGGCGGGAACTACTGGCGAAGAGGATTGGATGTGGGCATTCTCTTTACAAGCGTCTTGGTCTATTATTGTTCGCACTAGAGCCCAGCCATAGCAAGTCAAAAAAAAGGGTAAACCCCCCTTGGTATACGCGCAAAATCTGATCCATAAACATATTTGTATTTCTGATCCTATGACGTATCGTGGCTCATAATGCCAAGTCCGTATTCCAAGCAATCTCTCTTCAATTGGACTCTCCACGTCGGTATTCCAGCACACCCAATTTCGTTCCTGCCGCACCGTGTTCAACATACCCTCGATCCATCCATCAGCTGGCCCCAACACGAATGTTACTGTGCAGAGCCGCAGAATGCTAAAACCATGCTTGAGAGAACGACACCTGGAAATCAGACAAAACGCAGGGGAGTCGTAGAGAGGAAGGAAGCCAAGACCCATTGATGCCAATGAAGAAACACAACGCCCTTTCCGAATGTCGATGTCCCATGCCGTATGTGTGCCAGCCCCCTCCCCCTCCAAAAAAAAAAAACCCAAAAAAGGAACAACAGGACCAAGAGAAGAGCAGTTACGAATGCTGCAATGGAAAGAGGAGCGTCATACGCCAAAAAAAGACCCAGAACAAGATATTTTACACCGCCGTTTTCATGCCGCCATGTCCGAAAGCAACAACTTCCCATAACGCCTAGCATCATCGTGAGGTCGTGGCTATTAGCGCACACGGCCACGCAGAGAGAGGGGAACGAGAAGACATTAGAGCCGCGGCTTGGCCGACGACATGGGAAAAGAGTAAAAGAAGAAAAAAAAGGCAAGAGAAAAATAAGACAAGCGAGGAAAAACCGATCAGTAGCTGGATGTACTTGGAATCGACGGTGCCACCTCTTCGGCGACGCAAGGTTTTGTCATTCATGCTGCGGGTCTGGGAGAATCAACCCCTAATCGCCGCCGGAGCATAAGTCTCGGTCCCGTGGAAGGGGAAGCGGTCATGCGATCGTTGATAAGGGTACTCGTTCGGCGGCGTACCGGCGAGATGGGCAAAGGCCGTCGCAGCTGTCTGCTGCTGAGCCGCGGTACCGGTGGACTCGCCTGACGGCGAGCTTGCTGACTGTCCGAGAGGAGTTTCGGCCGGCGCGTGTCCCATGCCGCCTAGAACGAGAACGTGCGTAAAGTACGCGCTTTGGTCCCGTGGGCGTGGCATCTGGTGCCGGGTGCTGCTGTACCGCTGGTAGTAGTTGCCCAGCGGACTTCCAAGTAGCTCGCCGTCCTGCTGCTGCTGGTGTCGTCGGCGCCTTCAAAAGGGCCATCCCTGGGCTTGGATGATTGGCCTCTCGGTTTGGAACCGTACTGCAACGCGAAAGTTAGCTTGATGTAATCAGGGAATCGGAGTGAAGCTTGCCTCCCATCTGTTCCTGGGCGGTGGATGGGCGTAGCGCAGAATGAGGTCCGGGGGCACCTACAAAGCACCACTTGCTGACGATTTCTTCGTACGAGGCGGATGAGATGATGGCACTCGGCGATTCAGCAGGCGACGTGATTGGTGCTCCAGCGGTTGTTGTTGACGGCCCTGTGGGATCCGGTGCTTGTGCCTTCTCTTTTTCGGCCCCTGTCTCCGCGGAAGTCGGGGAACCAGCCTTCTTCCTGGACTTCATGTAGAGTCCTTCGGATCTTCCAGCCATCTCACCCTTGGCGTTCTGGATAGCTTTGCTCAGCGAGTCGCCAAAGTCATACCGAGAAGCAAACTGGCCGCTAGGGCCCAACAATCCCTTGGAGGGGTTGTCGCTGGGGAGATCGCCGGCGCTCTTCACAGCCTTGAGCCTCAAGCCCGTTGGGCCTGAAGTTTCCCCGAGGTAGTCGTGGATCGACTTGTCAAAATTCAGCTTCTGGCAGTCACCGAACTCATCCGACGCTGACGACGATGGCTTGGACTTCTGTCCCGAACGACGGTTGCTCTTGGGGAGCCCGTTGAAGGAACGAGTCGCTGCGCCAGCGGCACCCTTCTTTCCGTTCTGTGGAAGGAACTTCTTCCGGAAGTCGATCTGGAAGTTGGTGCTGTTGTTGTTGTCCCAGTACTCCTGCCCGTTCACTACATAACGGATGCAGAAGTACAGCGTCTTGGTCTCGAGGTTGGCCAGGTCAGATAGCTTGATGCTGAAGTTAAACCGATCCTGGGTGTAAGGCGTGTCGGTGTCGACAGGACGGACTGCTTCGCCGACGTACTCGGCAGCGACTTCGGATGTGGTCTTCCAGTAGTCGAGCGTAAAGCGGCATGCGACGAACTTCTGGAAGGCCAAGTTGGCCACCGCGACCGATCCGACAAGTGACTTCTGATCGGTCGACAGCCACACCTTTTCCAAACGCACCATCTGTGCCTTGCGCACCGGCGTGTCGACGGGGAAGTTTGTCATGATGATTTCCCACTCAAAAGGTGGGGAGCGGGTCGTTGATCGTCCGTCGCTCGAAAACGGATACTCGGTGTCGCTGTCGTAACTGTCGACCGGCGAGGAACCTGCACTCACAGCAAGAGGCCTGTCGACCTGGAGGAAGTGCCTGACATGCTCAAGGTGAGCGTCAAAGTGCACTACCTTGGAGAAGGTTGGCGTCCCCGGCATACTCGACGGTCGCCGCCGGGACGCGGGGCGCAGGGCGGGTCTGACGAGTTCACCAGACTTCTTCCGCACCATTTGCGGCTTCTGCTGGCTCCCTTCATCAGATTCTTCGTCCGAGCCGGTAGTCGAGCTGCCCGTGGACCTGCCGATCGAGACGTGTGGTTCCGTCGCCGACCTCGAATGAGTGAACCGACGATTATCACCCATCTTGAGCTCGTCGAGCGACCCGGTGCTGAAGCTGTGATGCATGCCCTCGGCGAGAGCAGTTGCTTGGGAGGGTAGGACTAGCAAGTCTCCAGCATCGGCGCGATCCTGTTCGGGGCTCCCGCCATTGGGAGTTAACCGTGCCCTCTGCTGAGGAATCTGACTGACAGCCTCGTGAAGTTCCTTCAGGTTCTCGACCCGCCGGCTGCGAACCTGTGGCAAGTCGTCATCGTCACTAGCAGAATCGGGTGGCGACATTATCGCGCCGTTTGGCATCCCACTGACGCCGGTGATTGGGGGTGGAGACTGCCGCACGCTGCTGCTCGCCATCATGCTCTTCAGATCCTCAGAGGCTGACTCCGGCGATGGCTGGCCCGCAGCGGGTTGCGTGGCCGCGGGCGTGCGCCGATGCCTTGTGAGGTATGATGCTGAACGAGGCAGAGCGGGTCGTGAGCTGGAACTGCTTGGTTGATGGAATGATGGGCGACGACTCCCTTCGGGCGATGACGGGCCCGAAGACGCCGGTGATCGCTGAGACGGCGGTGTGTAAGGCATCCTTCCACGCTGACTGTTGCTGTAACAAGCCGACCCCACGAGATGAACCAGAAGAGTGGAGTGCGACCGGGGATGGTCCTCAAGCGCAAGTCATTGGATGGCGACGAAATCGTTCAATGATAACAGGCGGCGGCTGTTGTTTCCCACTTAATCAGCTTCGATTCATGAAAGTCTTGGAAGGCGTTGGATGAAGGGAGCGAAAGAAAAGGGGCGTCGAAACGTGTTTCGAAAAACCCGAGCTCTCAGACCGGGACGGGGATGGGTTGGAGATTTTGTCCGCGGGGCCAACAACGCAAGCCACAGGGTGTTTGTTGGAACTCGGACTGCTGATCAACCTACCTCCGGAAAAATCGACTCAAAGCTGAGAGGACAGAACAAGAGGCGACCTGGCAATATTCCAGCAACAAGTCGATCTCTTGCGGATCCGGATCCGGGCAGTGAGCCGAAGTTCGGATATCGCGGAAGTCCCAAAGGCTCTGCTTCTTGCGACAGCCACAGGGTGAAGAGGGACTGGCGAGACGGGAAGTCGGATTGGCTCGGCGACTTCTGTTTCGTCAATCCCAACAGGAGGGGCCGGGAGGGAAACCGAAACGTTTCCCACTTCCGGTCGCGGTCGTTGGCGGAAAGGCCCAAGTCGGTCGCCGGAATGGCGGCCGAAAGGGTGGTTGATGGCGGAGAGGCCGGAAGGACGTTTGAGGTCGACGTCAGCAACGCTCTGGCTGTCCTTGGACCTTGGGCTGTGACCTGTCAGCAGCCTGTTCCTGGACGAGGCGGGAGACCTCGATAGGCTTGTCGAGAGGGAACAAAACACAAGAGTGCTTGGAGAGGGAACAAGGTCGCCATAATCGAGCGGCGAGACCGGCCAGTTTTGAAGGACGGTAGCCGGATTAGAATGCGACGAGGTGGGGGGGGGGAGGGGTGGGTGACCGGGAGAGGGGCGTGGGGCGAAACTTGGTTACTCAAGTACCTCGTACATGCACCGTACCTTCTCTTCTCAGTTTCCCACACAGGAAGCTTCAGATGCTGAACCTGGGACGAGTCAATGCAAGAATGATCTGCAACCGTGCTCGGCGCTGCAAGCAAGGGGTAGAGGCGGATAATAAAAAAGCTCGTCAAGGGGGCCGTAAGAGATGGTGCGCGCTATGTACGCTAAATGAATGGGGTTGGTCTAACAGAGAGGCGACGACGGCAGATTGTGGAGGGAGTGGGCGTTCTAGGTTGGTTCGATGGGTTCATGGGTAAAACCAGGGAGGCGTGGATGGAGTGGGTGATGCATCCTGCAAGACGCAACATGCAAGCTTGGTGGGGCACATGCCCCACCGCTGGTTTTTTTTTTTGTTCTGGCGGAAGTGGGCCAGATGGCAAGGCGACGGAGTCAAACCAACTGTGCTGCGGTCGCTTACCCCTGTCCCGGAAAGGAACGTACCAGTACCACTGCACACTGTGGGAGGTGAGTCGCCTCCTCCTCCGCCTGATTGAACACGCGATTCCGGCTGGGAGTTTGATTTTGGGATGAAGACGGATACGGCCGAGTATATGGCTCCTTGTGTATTGAAGAATATCCCTCACAGGTCACCTCAGGTCGCTCCGGCCCTTCCTCCTCTCGCGGCTGTTCCAGTGCCAGTATTCCATCCGGAGTAATGATGACAGATCCGTGACTTCTTGGATTGGATCCGTCGAGGCCTCGGGAGCAGGACATTCCCTTCATTCTCCTTGCTATATACTCTAGGAACCCTAGCTGCCCGGAAGTGAGCGATGACTCGAGCGCGCTCGCTTTGTCCCCTAGCATTACCGGGGCGCACAGATAGCGTAATTACATACAATACGCAGCACCCCCTGTTGAAGGTACTTGGCAGCCGAGATCGATGACGTCGGTCAGCGTCGCATTCAGTTGCCAACCCAGACTGAAAGCGACAACTCCGGAACAGAGCAACGATTCAGTAGTCGCAGGTCCAGGAAAGTGTAAAAGCGTGCAATGTAGATTAGTCCTCCCTGCGCCTCAATTCCCGACTTTTTATTTCGGGAGCCGAGTATCTTGAAATCCAAGGAGGCATGTTTCACTTCGGATTTGTTGGTGTTTGCCAGGTAATCGAACCTTGGCAGTCTTGTTCAAACCCGAGTTTTCTCTGCTCTACGGATAGTGCACTCTACTTAGAATCTTTCCAGCCGCGAAAACGTATATACAACAAAGCAGCTACGCATATAGTTTGCACAGCTGCGGAGCCTATTTTGTTTGTCGTATTTTGTCTATTAAAGACCTACCCATACCCCATATTGCGTGCATCTACATTCTTTGAGTCTGAGTGAAGGAACCTTGGTGCAGGCTCAAATCGTCGCAATGTATTGTAACTTGGGGGGGTAACATTTCCACCAGGCTTTGTATTTTTGGCGGGGCTGCCGATCGCCAACTAATTATCCATCCATTGACCAATCAGCGAACATTAAGGGGACTGCGCCAACCTGCCCCTCCATCTCAAAGGATGGCGAGAACTCGCATGGTCATTGCGAGCCCACCCCAAGGGCAAAATAGGGGGAATACGGATTACAGTTGGCCTCGTTTTCCTCCAAAGCATACAACTTACGTCCGGTATGCAAACAAGACTTTCAACAGCAGTTACTTCCCATCTAGCTCGAAATCGATGACTCCTTCTCGAGCCGGATCGGGAGGGATTTCTGAATGTGAAACCAACCCGTCATGGCCTCAACCTCTGCTTGTGCCCGTAATGTGTGATGTCCGACGATGCCGGTATTGTCTGTATACGCCACCAACCCGACTCAGGCATCTCAGGCATGGTCAAATATGCAGTGCTTGTTGACAGCAAGATCACCATGCCTAGAGTCCGTCAGCACCATCAAGGGGCCCGAATCCGCATGGTTGCAATGGTCCACCCGGAGCCGGCATCGCTGTCCTCACCGGTCGGCGCACAGCATCGGCTTGGTGCTCCTCACAGCAAGGTCACCGCGTTCCCCGGTGTGTGTGCTTGATGGTCAAGAGGCAGCTTCACCCTGCGCTGTTATCTCCTGGCGCGCACTGATTTGCTGTGCGATTGGCTGCCCAGATATGCGGCGGCTCCTGGCGGGTTTCGGATCCACAAGTGCCGCTAGCGTCGCATGGGTCAAGACCCGCCATGGCTGAACCGAACACCATCGCGCCAAGCAGAAAAAGAAAAAAAGTCAGGAGAGCAAGACAACCCAAGGAAGCTGCGCCCATGAACATGTCCGCCCGCTCCATCTCTGTTCGATTCGACTTTGAGTGGGACGGAGCTTCCATTTTGTCCTGTTGCCTGACGCTAATCGCTCCATTACACCTACTTAGAGCGCAAGTTTTGAGAACCGCTCATCCGCGTGGTAGACACCACGTGGTTCGGGGTCTTACACTGGTGATGAAGCGGGGTTGGTTGTTTTTACATCAAGACAGCAGTCCATAGTCACTAGGGATTACTCGTCAGCCTTGGTCACAACCCTTGCTCAATCGCCTCGCTGGATAAGCAAACACGAAATCTCTTCGATACCCGAAGGACAATTCTAAGCATTTCCCGCTACCTGCACGTTGACATCCTAGGCAACCATCAAAACCAGGTTTGACACTCGCTGGCCTATTTTGGCGCACATTTTTCTCCCGGGGGGCCCGGTTTTCACGCTGACCAGAGCAGTATCCCCAGACTCAAACTCTGTTTTGTGGAGCATCCCCAGTTTCTCTCCATCATTACTCCGTACCTCCACACAATAAAAGAAAGACACGCGGAATAAGGCCGTCAAGCCAAGTGGAAATCCGTGTTCAAACTAGACATCTAACTTAAGCTCATGGAGTCATCGTTAGCATCTGATTCTGTCTCCAGTTTCAAGGCTCCGATGCTCTTCTATTCCGTACTGAACCTGGAATGTGGCACGACGAACGCATGACCGATTGTGTCGGCGGCGTAGCGCCGTTGGTGCCTTCGCGACGCTGATGGATTGTTTCATCCTCTGAACACAACCCGCCAAACAACACTTGACCACATAGCACAGCCATAGCACGTTGTTTCATAGTCGCTGTCAACCAGTACATCTCTGGCTCTCGCGTCCTCTTAGTCAGGTTGGCTCTGGTCGACCCCCCACAAAAGTTGTGTTGAAAACTCCAAACCCCAGGCCGGTGGAGGCGTCTGTCCCGCTAAAGTTGCCCTATGCGTGGGGCTCCCTGGCTCTCGCTTACAGAGCACTATAGCAGATCCACACTGGCGGGCTGCTGCTGCTGCTGCTGCTGCTGCTCAAGGTTTCTTGGATCTCTTCAAGCTAACGACGCCGATGAAGCAATGCACTACCACACACTGTGCTCTTATCATTGTGGCGGTATCGCCCTCCCAGATTAAGCGGAAATTGCCTACATCTGGAAACAGAAGAATTGTGCGCCTCACACGGCAGCGTCCTTATCGTAAGCATTGGCCAATAACCTTGGCTTATCTCCGGTTCGGACACACACCCGTGGGAGTTCGCGTGCTTGCCATCGGTCCTGTGGCCGGCGTCGGCTTGCATACCGTGTTAGTCAAAGACTCACGCACCGTGAGCCGAGAACCCCAACGCCAGGAAACCCGTCACCCTATCAACACCCAATTGCTGATGAACCCGCCCGGACGGAACCATCTCCATTGTTTGCCGAGCGGGGAGGAGCCTGGGTGCTGGGGCATGGAAACAACAACCCCAGGGGGAGCGCAGCGAATCATTGCTGCCTTACTTCCACTTTTCTTTGTTCCCACAACTTGTCGACTATCTCCCTAACGCTAACTACTGTGCTGCAAAACGTTTGCGGGTTACAAGAGCACCGTCTCCAGAGGGTTTCGGTGGTGGGCTCAGCTCGATCGATCGACTGCAGATGCTGTCAGCCAATCCGGTCCCCACTGGTCGGAAGAGGTCACATCGGACATCGGAAGACGTCGCGCCAAGCAGGCCGAGACGACGGCAAGTCATGGATTTTCGCTCGGTCTGCATGGGGACCGCATGGATGGCGACTTGGAACAAGGTCGCACCGGAGATGCTGGGACCCGGAGCCTCTTTTCCGCGGCTGTTGCGGCGTGATCACCGTCAAGCAAAGGATAAGTGTACCCCGATCCACCGTATCTTTGTCTCCCTTGAAGGTCATCAAGCTCGGCTTTCCTGACCTGCCTCGAGCTGCATCGCAAGGATCGGACTACGGAGTACAGAGTACATACATACAGTAATACCACTATTTGGGGTGTTCTAAGGCCATCCTTGCCCGTCCCCTCACCATCAACCTGTCAGACCGTCTGTAGCTTCCCCTGAGCCCTTTTCTGTCAAAAAAAAAAAAAAAAAACGTGTGCCGGTGCTTTAGTGATGGTGTGGTGATGGATGGTGCATCTCCACTTCTGGCTGGCTAGAATCTCTCAGGTGCAATAGAATCGGAGCCCTACTTCAGCTCCCTGTGTCGTATGATGGTGGATGCGCACCCAGCACTCCGCTTGGAGCCAACATGGGGTCTGCCAAGTTTCTGGGCGCGAAGCGACACTCGCGCTCGCTCAACGGCGCTAATGGGAACGTACGCTACCCTATCGAACATTCGAGGAACAGAAAACATGTACACTGTCTAAAAAATTGTCTCGCACCACTAGCAAACATTGCGCGGATCAACGTATAGCCAACTGTCTGGAGGCAGCGTGGGGTCCCACGGGTCGTGAACCCGAACCAAGCGGCGCCGCGTGCTCCCTTGTCTCCCAAGGTCAGCAGAGAGCCTCGTTATTACCGGAGCATGTGTAGTAACAAGCCCACCATCCTACTTTGTCGAGTCCGAGACGCATACAGCGTCCATCTAAGACGTAGTGTACTCCATACAAATACGTTATGTGTACATACATGCGCACGATCAAACCGCAGCCGAGGTGAGGCCTCGACCCTGCCCGGTTACAGCGGTTCCAGAGGCATCGTGGACATTCCTTTGACCTACGAAGCGTCCGGATCTCAAGATTGCCAAACTCGTCAGCTCAATAGTGAGTTTTCGCTGCGCGTCCAAGAAGGCCGCATGATCGCAATCTGCCTTGATTCCAGCTCCCATGGGTTTCAGCGAACGAACACTAGGACTAAGAAGGAAACCTGCCGACGTACTGCCAATTTCGGGTCGGCCTGGTCCTCTTGTTCACGCGAGCAAATTATGCCAAATCGATCCAGCGATAACGTTACTGCACTACGGCCCTCAGAAACGGCTCAGTGTCGGTGTGTCGATCTCAAGTCGTTTTGTTCATGTCGCCTATCTCGTAGGAGTGTATCGTGATCTGTGTTTCGCGCCTGTGCTTTCCCACGTGTGCCCTGGTCAAAAACAATAGCGACCAGCCTTTAAACCAACGGTCTTTAGACCAACAGATGCGCGAGTAGTCTCTGATATGGCTTGCGCTGTTCTTTCTCATTTCCCTTCTGACTCAAAATGATAACGCGGAGAAACAGCGGAAGGGGGTAGTCTGCAACGTGTATATTCATGATCGCGTTAGGCCATCAAGGTGCCCGAGCAACCCAAGAACGCAGTGGCCATGATGTGGTCGCAGCTTTCAAGCGTTCAGTCCTGAAATGGTGCAGTACCCACTAAGCGAGCCCTTGATTCCTTGGTGGGTCAGTCGTGCCCACCAGCCGCGGAGCTCTGCGGTGATCTCCCGCAATAATCGCCATTTTGTTGAAGCTTATCTCGCAATCTCGCAATTGTCGAGTCACTAAGAACGTAATGCGCGATACGACCGAAGACGACACCAAACCGCCGCAGAAGCCCTCCAAGAGATTCCTCTCGCTCGGCGATACAGTTTACGGGCGAAGAGTATGTACAGTACGGTACATTCAGTATTGTGGCGTTTTTTTTTTTTTTTTTGGCTTCAGCTGTCCCGTCTGGCGGCTGCCCGTGTGGCACGAGCTAACTTAACCGTTTCAACGGTTGAGTCAGTCAGCCACGCGATGGCGTTCGGCCGCAGCAGCCACATAACCCCGTGATTCTCTTGAACCATTCCAAGCATGGAAAAGAGATATGTGGTCTGGAGAGCTTGTGCTTAGGGTTTCTATGGCCAAACACCCACTTTGATCAACTAGGACGGTTTTCCAGTTGTAGGCGGGACGTCTAGACGCCCGGCAGTGCTGCTCAGACATCTGCCCCTCATCGTGTCAGTGGACTTGGCCAATCGAACGCACAGCCGGCACACCTTGTGCGTGTGCGTTTGTGCCACGCGACGAATCTGAGCATTGACATTGGCTGTCCCTGGCGGGGCTCGATCCGTCGAGCAAAGCGGTCGCCCTGGAAACAGCGGTGAGGTTATTCTCAGCCTCCCTTCCCCTCACTCAGCCCGCTGCAGTGGCATTGTCTGTCAAGACGAACTATACCAGCTTTTCTCTCCTTTACACCATGACGGTCATGTGGTATCATCACGGAGCACACCTTCGAATCATGCATTCAGATCAAATCCGGTATCCATCTCATTTTGTGCCCGTATAGGTGTCACTTCTAGTGCGAGGCCGCCGATATCGTTTGCCCATCGCCCGTCAACCACCACCCGGGCAGCGCCTTGATCCAAGTTCCCCTGGCGTCTGAACAGTATCAGGAACCCATCCTGGCCGGGAGCACAACGGGGTCGGGCCGGGAGTAACACGAAAAGCAAGGGCCATCCACTGCGTCGGAAACCTGTCTTGCAGCTGCCTAGTCGAGCTTTCACTTGGTCACAATCCCTGAACAACTAGGATGCCTTACCCCAGTCAAAACTTTAGTAGCAATCTCGTTTAGAGATACCCAAATACCTAACTGACACTACACTCAAGGCCGCCGATTACAAGGCCCCGTGGGCAAGCGACATCAGCAAAAATTGGCGATAGGTGTACAGCCCAATCCAGCCCCGTGTTCCTCTGGCGTCACGGTCTGTTTGGTCGGTTCCGACGGCTGAGATGTCGGACGAGGAGAGGACAATCCCAAAATGTTGCCACAGCTAGTCTCGAAGCACGATAGGCTCCCAGTTGTCGTCGCCGTCACACAATAAGACACGGAACACCAGCCGCTTAATTACGCAAGCTTCGGCCGAAGCGAGAGGGCACTCAGGTCCTGCTGGCGCTGTTCCTTCTTCATATCCATGCTTCGGGCCCTGCATGCAGCACGGCCGAGGCGTGTTGGCAACAAGGTGATGATGTATTATTATATTGTATGTATCAGGCAGCAGAGAGAGAGGTCCCCTCCCGGGAAGACTTACATAGGCTCGGTCAAACCTCATCCCCTCGGACCACCATGACGATATTGTGTGTGTCTGCTACCCGTCTGGGGCCGCACCGGTGAAGGTTTTGTAGGGATAGGAGGGTAACCGTGATCTCGTCGGAGAGCGTACCCCGCAAAGCGGGTGCTCCTGAGCCACGTCGCACAACGGATCGCGAAAAGCTGCAATTTGCTTTTTTTGTTTGATGCCGAGACACGCAAAAGGCTATCGGACGACTCGTACCGTGCCACCGGTGTGAGTTGCGAGGTTACTCTCCTGCCTTGGCCATGTTCACGACGGCCGGTTGTGGTCCCCTTGGGGACGTTGAAGATTAGGGGTGTCCGATTCCCTCCCCACCTTTCCCGGCCCGCTCCTCTTCAGCTGGGAGAGAGTGCAACTTAGTATATGTCCTGTACTCCGTACTGCAGTATGTATCTACGGTACCACTCGCTCAACTTTCATCATGCACTGACTTTTCATCGCTTGTTGGAGGCGAAGAAGATATCTTGCTTCATGCCATGTGAGGTGCAGCACTCCCCACATGTCGAATCCATGATGGGGAAGCGAACTCCGCGGAGACACGTTCATAACTCAGGTACTACGTAGTGCACTTGCGAGTCTCGCACACCGAAGCTAAGCTTCAACCGGAACGTTTGAGATCTGGAACGCCACCACACAAATGAAGTCCCGTTTCGCCACAACTAAAATTCTTCAACCCGCTGTTCGGCTTTTTTTTTAAATTTTTTTTTGGTGATGGCCAATAGTCTCCGTACAGACATAGACTACTGTGGTGGTACTGCCCGAAGCCAGCATCTAACGCACGGTGGCGAGTTGATACTGCAAAAGTTTTTTTTACTTTTACTTGTCGCGGAAGGGGGAGCGGACAATACGAGCTTTTATTATGAGCGAATTGCGCATCTGATTCCCAAGATGAGTGGCCTTGTCAGTTGGCCTTTCCGGCAATCGGCCACAGTACTATTACGCTACTCCCTACCGCGCTAGCTTAATACCTACCAACCGGCACCAATGGGTCCCGACCTGGGTGTGTTGCAGCCGGCTAGAGATAGAGGCTAGGCTTGCGGCCGGAGACGCATGAGGGCGGCGATCTGGACCCGCACTTCTGTTGACCAAGCCGGTGCGCCAAGCTGTCAGGTTCTGGCCTTGGGCCTTGGGTTCTGTGTGTGTGCCGAGGAGCCGGATACCGCAGCCGGGGGTAACGTCAAACTCGGAGGGCATGGCGAGATTCGATGATTACTCACCCCGCACCGGCCGAATGACAACGTTAAGTCATTGGTCTCTCATAGGTCCCTGTTCTTGTTCTGGTTCTTTCGCCATGGCCTGATCTCTTCTGACATGAGGTGCGCTCACTGAAGTGCAGGCGACAAAGAAAAAAATAACCGCCTTAGTTCAAACGCTCCACGAGTGCTAAAAGTCGATGATGCGCTCCATACGCCACACTAGATGCAGCATCTCGAGGGCTGCGAGAAGGGGCTGGTCATCTCGATTAGCTAATGAATGGGTTCAATTGTTGAGAACAGGAGGGGGCGGTTGAGTTGAGCGCGCGGCAACAATTCGTCAATGGCTCGCGTCGAGATCTCGAATGGCAGGCCCGAAACTTAGTAACCGGGGCTCTAGACTTGCGCCAAGATCCGTATGGAATGCATCCATGCATACGGCATTAACTACATACATACATACATACATCTACACACGCCAGTAGTGTGTG
This sequence comes from Thermothelomyces thermophilus ATCC 42464, assembly GCF_000226095.1. NCBI lineage: Eukaryota > Fungi > Ascomycota > Sordariomycetes > Sordariales > Chaetomiaceae > Thermothelomyces > Thermothelomyces thermophilus. The sequence continues at coordinate 1,036,398 of NC_016475.1, forward strand.
CATATGCTAATAAAAAAGCCCGATAGCGGGACGACAGTGTCGGCACGGTCCTTATCGCGAATCGGATAGCGGTTGCCCCCTCGTCTCGATCGACCGGTCGGTTATCTCAAGCTCGCCGCCGCCCCTCGGCATATCTCCTCGCTCGTTATCCTCGTCGCAATCTCGAGATGGATGGGACGGGTGGGGGGCTCAATTAAGATGCTCATCGACCCGAAATGTTGGAGCTTCCCTAAAAGCCGCCTTCCAACGTTAAATTTGTCAAAACACTGCAAAAGGAGAGCTGCATGGCCAGTTGCACGCCAAATTGCAGGCCCACGGAGATGTGTGGATCTTGTTGCAAGGAAACGATAAAGTATCCGATGGCCGATCCTTGCCATCCTTCGAAATGCGATACTAGAGGTATGTACTAGAGATATGTACTCGAGTATTCCGTACTGCGTGCGTTGATGAGACGAGCCCCTGCGATGCAACCCGCGCCTGTCTCTGCCCGGTATAAGTTGCATGTATTGTATGTATGTATGTATGTAATCCGTACATACATACATACTAGACCGAAACGGCGCTGGGCACGCAGTAGCGCGGGGCTTGGTGGTGGCCAGGGCAGGGCATGACTTGCAGCTAGCTACTTATTTTGTTCTTGCATGCAGCAGCTATCTGCTAGCCGGGGGTCGTTCTGGGCCAATCGACCTGCCCGGTCGGGCCACAGGCTCTCTTTGCTTGTGGGACCGGGGATGGTTGGTGGCTGCAACGTCCTTTTGGACTTGCTGGGATAACGCTTGGTTTTCGTTGATGCTTGTTTTTCTTTTCTCTTACACGGTAATTCCCCCTTTCACCCTTGAAATATTACGATCGAGGACGGGTAAACGCAGACGTAACCCGCACAGCGGCCCCCCCGGGCTTCTTTCTCCCTTCCTTTGCCCCCCGGACAGGCACAAAGACGGTCCTCACGCTGGTTGTTTCGTCTCGGTTGTGCCGTCTGCGCTGGTCTCCCTTCGTTTTCTGGCTGTAGTTGTAATTTGCCTTTGTCCGCATGCATACAACACCACCACCTATGCGAGACTTGGCTGCCGTTCACCGGTGAGCCCGTCAAGGTAGCATGGGCGGTATGCTGTACATTTGTATGCAGCCGGTGAGGTGCAGTCCTTGCTTGGTGGCTCATCTCGGGTGTCAGGAGGTTTCCGTTGTAGCCGTTATGGTAATGGCCAGCGCCGTTGCGCATGTCCAACATGTCACGGCTGATTTCATCTACACACACTGCCTAAGGTAGGCAGGTAGGTGCTCCAGGAGGAGAATATGGGGGATTTTTCGGGCACTCTCGCCTCCTTGTGTCAAGGCACTTTAAGCACACATCAACTGCAGCCATCTGCTTTCGCCTCTATCGCTCATTAAGGACCAGTCCTTCCGCGGCCGCATGTTTAGAGGTCACCTGGGTCGTTCTGGTCCTCGTTGTGCCTTTGACCTCTGGTCGCCGCCCGCAGGTTGTGGGAGGATGGATAATGATGGTGGTGTTGCTGCCGGCTTGTGCTCTGAGATCAAAGTAGACTCCTCCTTCCTGGTAATACGTAGTAATTAGACACACCCTCTCGCCATAACTGCCTCGCACCCCTCAACCCCTCCCCTCTTCTTCCCTCCTCCCCACCACCAGGGCGGCTCTGTTCGGGCGATTCTCCTGCCCCTCTCCCCCCCAAAAAAACAATCTACCCACCGAGATCTCGACCTTCAGGTTCTTGAATTCCAGACAACCCTCACTTTTTCCCAGACCTACAACGTACGCATGCTAGCGCATCTGGGACAGGTGGTATCAGGACCTTATCCACACTCCTTTCCCCTGTATGGTTTTTCTTGCTTTGCAGCTGACTCGGTCCTGGGCCGGAGTCGACCGAGAGGGTACCAGCCCCGGATGCGCCCCTTCGGTTCGTCCCTCCCTTTAATTATCCCCTCTGGCATCCTGACCGAACCAATATTGCTCAGACGGCACCGAAACCACACCGGCATACCACCCGGGCACCTGCGAAGAAGCCGCTACTATCCGCCAATTCCGGTCGCTGCGGACGCCTCCCTTCCTCTTGTTGCGGTTGCGGCTATTCCCTTATTCGGGGCGATGCGGAAGGAATATGTGGACGGGGTGTATTATGTCCGATCTTCACACTACAACGGTTAACCGAGCGACTACTTGTACATACACTTGTACGGTAATGTGCCACTAACCCCAGATTCTCGGGGCCCAAGAGTCCTGGGGCGCCATGGCACCATGACATAACATGGCATGGGCTTAACATGGCACGGTATAACATGACATAGCATAACATGTCACGGTATTATGACATGGACAAACATACAATCCGACCCCCCCTTCGGGGCCGCTAATTACTGTACCCAAACATCAGCTAATTCCGCTGCCAGCTCTCGAACCAATCCCTTGCCTGCTTGAGCCAACCGATCGGAAAGCCGCGATGGCTGCACCGGTCAATATTACTACTACTACTACCTAACAACCGGGCATCGCCATACCCGCAACCGAGCTGTTATGTCGGCTTGGGGATGGGATGGTGTTGGAAGGGTTGGGTGCCCTTGGTCCCATGGACTTGTTTGTGCCACGGCAGTGTAAAGCGTAGAATGGGGTCATTCAGAGATGAGGGGAGCCGGGAGCATTAAGTCGACATATGACCTGGCCTACCCCTTACTGCATAGTCGGTGGGCTGGCGCAATGGAAGGAGGTCTTCTTGGTTTTACGGCGGGTGGTAACCGTGGTGGACTAAACAAGTGCTGATCGATAATCGCTATCGTTGTTCTTTCGCTTTCCCTTTGTTTTCATTTCCTAAAACAAAAGAACACGAAAGATGTGAATGTCTATACCCGAGCGGTTAGACCTGTTCGGCCCAGTACGCAGAAAGGGGGACTGACTGAGCCGGGGCAATCATATGATTTCTTTTCCAGGAAAGAGACCTATGGGTAGTAGGTACAGAGGCAGTCTCGGAGGCCCACTCGAAGAAGGTTCGAGACATATTGTACTCTCGCGTGCAAGCTTATCTACTCACGAGATGTTGTCATCATGAGGGTGAATCATCAACTGAGACAGCTGCGTACCAGACAACTGAAACTGATCCAGCCACCAAGCAACAACGATACTTTTCCATCCGCCTATTCGTTATTCACACCACCCCCATCATACACTTATGTTCATACGCACGTGTAGACCGCTGTCTCGGTTGTCTCGTTCGCTACGCCTCTTGCCACATCCCGAAAACACCGAATGGACGGCAGCCCACATAGCTACTACACCACCCCAGATAAAGAATGGACCAGCGACTCGGGACACTGTGTAGCCCGGTAGAGGTACGGGCATCACAATCACCAGAGTGCGGAGTCGGGGGGGGGGAGGGGTTGCTTGGTCCGTTGCCACGGGCAGCTGCCAGGCAAGACGGAAGTAGTAGTATCGAGAGACTACCGCGGCTGCCAGACGTGCCAGAATGCAACGCTCATGTGTGCGACACCACTGCGAGATGGAGAGCACGTGGTGTCTGTCAGATGTTTGTCCGATATTCTGCGCCCTGCAATGTGCCCCCCGGGGGGGTGGGGGGGGGGGTTCAGGGGAGGAGACCATGCGAGAAGAGAAGAGGCAATCTCGTGAAGAGAGGCGGAGTTTGGTGGTGACTGATGATGATGATGATGATGATGACCGATTACCAGACTGCGCGCGAGAGTCGCACGCAGTCAGGCGTTTTTTGGAGGTTAGAGCCGGCGTGTGAGGTGAGAGAGTTTTCGACGTGATGCTTTATTAGCGATCCTAATTAAGCATCGCTCCTCTTACGGGTTCTTTTTCCCCTTCGTTTCTCTCCCTTGTATTTGTTCTTCGAGGAACAGGGAGGCAGTTGGGGCTCTCTCTCCTACCACTTGCTTCTTCCCAATACCTAATTAATTAATCATTACCATCAACGTTATCGAGTGACAAGGCTGGTACTCTCCTATAATAGCACATCTTTTTAAGCGGCATGGACTTCCTGGAGCAGAATCAAACCTGAAGAAGGATCACATAGTATTGTAAGGGGTGAGCATCTCGAGGGCATATTACCCTTAATTATAGTGAGTGGGCCTCTCGGAACGATCCACTTACTTATTCATGCCCCAAGATATTACCAGCACGTTCATCTCCCTGAGATTGTTTATGATCGCGTCCATGGCACCACACCTGGGGCTCCCATCGTCTCTCCTGCTTCTTCGTCCATCCGAGCCTCGCGTCACTAAACAGCAACTCCGCAAGGAGCTCAACACGTCGGAAGTACCCAGAGAGAGGGTCAAAACTCGCCGCATCCTGCACCAACGCTGATCTTAGTGCCTCCTTGCGCAATGCTGCATGGTGTACCCCGTAGCGTTGCATGGCACCCACCCCATATATGATTACACACCTTATTTCCCTGTGCATCTATAGGTGAGAATACATACAGTCCACGCCTCCCGGGGTGTGCGTTCCCTTTGCTTACACGGAGGGTAGCATATTCTCGCCACTCCTAGATCGGAGTTCTGACGTCCCCTTACACTCACTGATGTTGCGGCCGGCGTGGCAGGTGTGTGATGTGATCAGCCGTTCGGAAGGTTGGGGGTCGTTGAGCCAAGGGCGGGGCGAGACCGGTGCCGGTGTCGGTGCCGGTGTCGATTCAGGGGCGACTCTAGTCACACTAGACAAGGTACATACCTAGACATGGTGGAGAGGTCCCGTACCGAGTAGTGTCTCTGCTACTTGTAATTACATACAATATGTACACCGCCGCCCACCGTACACACAGTCTCCATAGGTACGGTAAGGGGCACGGCTGGGGTGGTGGTGGTGTCTGGGCATTGCGCGGTAGCGGACGAGGGGGGAGTTGCGGGGTGCGTTGATCTCCCCGTTGATCTCTGGCGGCATCGATCATGGCAGGACGAGGGTCGCGTACGAATTTACTTTACCCAACGTCCTAACCCGTGGGGAAGTCCAGATAAGAAACGTGATAAACATTATATGTTTTTTTTTTTTTTTTTGGGGGGGGGGGGGGACGATAACACCACCACCTACCGGGCGTGGCAACGTCATTGCTTCGATGCTGATGTAAATGACATCAGTCAGAGCAGTCAGAGCAGGATGAAGGCATCAATTACCAATCGCTACTGCCGCTTAAATGTTTCTCGTTTCCAATGTTGTTTGGTCTTTTGGGGGAGGGAGGGGAGGCAAAAAAAAAAAAAAAAAACAAAACAAAAAAAAAAAACCAAAACAAAAAGAATCAAGGGGAAGGGAGTGAACGGGGCAGTTCGATGCCGAGCCGAAACACAAAACGAATGCGAGAAAAACTGCCTTCCTCGCTCTCCCGCTGTCCTCGGAGCCGTCACGTTTTATTATCGCTGGGAGTTTCCGATCGACGCGCCGCGGGCGGCGGCGGCATCCGAAGAGGGTCGCCCGCTCGTAGAACCGCGAGCCGGGCCGCCTCTACTGCCGCCGGTCGCCGTAGTAGCGCTGGGCGTTCTGCTCGGGGGAGCCGCTGGTGCGTGCAGCTGAGAGCTTGTCGAGCTCGGATGGTCCTGGATCCGGGACGGGGGCCTGGAATGGGACAGAGAGGAGGAAGAGCCGGAGCTGTGACGGCCCGGTTTGGGCAATATTACCTTTCCCTTGGCGGAAGTAGTCGTGGGGGTCGCCGTGACATGATGGGAGGAGGAGGAGCTCGTCGATCCCCTGCTCTCGGGGCGAGGGGCGTGCGTGCTATGGCTCGAACTCCTTTTACCACTTCCCGCGCCGGGTCTGCTCTCCTTGTTGGCCTGGTGAGAGGATAACATGTGGCGGAGCATCTTGAGCACCTCGTCGGTATGGTAACCGCGCGCCCGGCCTTGCTCGTAGAAGCTCAGGACGGTGACGCGCTCGGGGTGTTGGTCGTACGTGCCGGTCTTACGGAAAATGGCCCACTGGGCGGGCAGGAGAACTTGCATCTCGGTGCTGAACAAGGCCGCCGCCTTCTGCTTGTCCCCCCCTATTATCGACCCCAAGAAGGTGGTCACCAGGTCGGGGTTACGCATGCTCGCGATCATGGTCAGATGGGCAGCGGTCCTCTCGGCGCCCTCCGCGTGGGGATTGAATCGGGTCAGCCACTCGAACAGGTGGTAGTGGGCGCTGTCGCTATGTCCGTCCTGGCCCAGGAGCTGCAGGCCGGGGTAGCAAGCAGCGTAAGGGTTGAGGAGGTCGATGAGCATTTTCCTGGTCTCGGGGTCCGACAGGAGCTCCTCTCGGTGCCAAAACATGGCCACCCGGGTCTGGCAGACGGCGTACGGGCCGAACTCGACCGGGATGCCGTTGTCGTCCTGCCGCATCGTCCGGACATTGGGAGTGCCGGAGAACTTGACGGCCGTCGCCATGAGCGTCTTGTGGTACATATGCCTCGCCTTCTCCTCGGGGAGGGCAAAGGCGCGCAGGTGTTGCGGGAGCCGGCCGGAGCCCAGGAATTCGCGGACCGTGTAGTGTGCCAACTCGACCGTCCCGTCGTTGCTGAGCCCGAGGAGGCAGATGCAGTCGTTACAGATATCCTCGATGGTCGTGAAGCTCTCTCGGGCGCCCCCCGTCACCCCTGCCACCAGGTTCTCGGCCCGGATCGGGCCCGCGTCCTCGATGGCGGCCATGGTGAGAGCGAGAGCGCGGACGCACTGGTCGATGGACTTGTGATCGATCATCTCGAGTATGCGCACATATGTTGCGTCAAGCGTCGGCGGAAGCTGATTTAGCTCCCGACTGACCGCCCCGGGGTCGCCGCACTTGGCCAGGAGCTCGAGCAGGCAGGCCGCGTAGCGAAACCTGTCGTATTTTGCACGTCAGCCGGGAACATGGTATTAGATCAGGTAAGCTGTCTTTTTTTTTTTCTTTTTTTTCTCTTTTTTTTCTCCTCTCGCCTTCTTGTTGTGCTTGGCTTGGCTTACATTCCCTCCGCCCTAGACGGCACAAGATGGGCAGCCCGTTCCCGGAGCTGTTGATTCCAGCGGGTATACGGCCGCTCTTTTAGTTTCGACTCGACGTATCGTCGAATATCCTCCTTGACGCCCCCGTTGGCCATGGGCAGAGCAATGGCCCGGTTTTGGAAAGCGGCCTTGATATCCTGCATCTCCCGGCTGGTGACGGCGAGGCGCAGCTTGGCAAACCGCGCGTCCGATCCGAGGGTGCAGAGGACGTTGACCAGGTTCTCGTGCTTGGTGCTCTCATCGACGGCGTCAACCACCACGTAGGCACGGTGGAAGCGATTCAGCACAGCCTCAAGATGCGCGTACAGGTCCTTAATGCCCGGCTCGAGTCTCCTTTCATACTGCTCGCGGAGAGTGGCTGGTATGAACCGTGCCTGGCGGCAGAACTGGCTCACGACCCAGGCCAGGAAGGGAGCCGTCTCGTCCCGACTCCGCGTGTAAGAGCAGTAGTAGTATGCAAAGCCCAGATGCCCGTCGGATCTCGCCTCCGAGGCAAGCTCCTCGGCCATGGTGTGGGCGAGGACCGTCTTGCCGGCGCCGGGGACGCCGTGGATCCAGAGCAGCCGGAGCTTGGACCCGGACCCGGATCCGTCCTTCCAGCTCCTCCATTCAGTGGAGTCGGACAACCAACGGCACGTCTCCTTCTCGCGCACCTCGCCGGCGCTGTTGTGGTTCCGCGAGGGGTTGACCTGCTCGAGCCACATGCAGATCTCGGCTCGTTCGTTGGCTGCCCTCTCGAACAGACAACGAACACAATAGACAGAGCCGTCAGTCGGTGTCATTGGGTCGGTGACATGGTGCTTTTCGAAGGGGGGAAGAAGGGAAAGGGGGCTCACCGCTTAGCTTGTCTTGCATGTCTTGGACAGACGTCCTGACACTTCCCACCTCCTGGCCGATCCTCTTGACGTCGCGGCTTATCTCGGCGGTGAGATGAAAGATGATAGTTGCTTTGTGCATGTTGATGGACCTGAGCAGCGTGGCGCAGGTCTCTTTCTTGCTTGGACCCCAAGAGAGAATCTTCAAGAATAAGTCGACCTTCTCTTTTTTAGAGAGCTTCTTTTCTTCGGCCTTTAACATGGGTTTTGGAACCATCTTTATTAGCTGCTCGATACAATGTCTGCACTCCTTGAGAGATTCTTCAAGTTTCTCCTTATCCCCCTCTGGCCCGTTGCTGGCCGGGAGAAGGTCCTGGGCCGCCTTCAGGCTGGCGGTCAAGCTGCTCGTCTCGACGAGAATGAGCTTGATATCATTCGGACAGGCACCCCGCACGGCGTCGACATAGTCCTTGCACGCACTATACAGCTGCATAGAAAAGCCAATGAGCGTGGCAAAGGTGGACGCAATGCTGATGGGTTCCATGACGACGACTTCGGAGAGCAGTATCTGCGATGGCGGTATCAGGTCGGGGACGAGTCGTATGTCAAGCAAAATCACGGGAGAGCGGCACACCCAGAAAGTGAAGGGGAGGGGGAGGGGGAAGGGGGAGGTGGTTTAGATATACAGGCCAGCTCAGGAACTCAAAGTCGATTCGGACTCTGTCATGGTACAGCAGCCAAACAAGTCCGAGCTTGTGATAATTTCTTAGAAGAGAGATACAAATTGGACCCCACCAGGATGCTATCTGAAACGGGTAGTTTCAAGACCAATGACCGGCCGGCCGGCGTCCTTGGCCGTATGGTAGCGTATGTTGGGCAAAGAGCACCCGAGAACTAGGTAACTATTACTTACTTCGTATAAGTTATACATATTATTAGTGATTCAAAGTGGGGGCGGTCTGTCTGCTCAATGCCTGCCAAGATTCTCCTCTCCCTGATCTTACATAGTACTCCACTCTCAACCACATAATATTGCGGCACCGGGTCAAGTTTGCAGGCACCCGTCGGCGGGTTCGAGGCCATCTGCTGTCTCAAGGGCTGTTGAGTCCACTGACTCTAAGAGTAGAAATACTACCAACCCATATCACGGCCGGATCTGACTCTAACGTGGACTTACGTGCCTAAAAAGCTCTGGTTTTGAAACATCTGAAACTCTATGACAGAAGCTTCCCTAGACCAGAACATCCGGGAGACTCGAGGAGGCGAGCAAGGGAAACATCTCGGGTGAGTCCGGGTTTTTTTGCAGAGCTCCTCCCAAGAAACGAAACACGTGGTGGCCGTGCCGCAGATGTGCATGGAATGGTCCGTCTCAAATTTCAAAGTCTATTCCAGGTCAAGAGTTGACATTCCATCCGCCACACTGTCTTGCGGCTGAACCCCCCTGGCATTGCGGCGGCGTTCGAGACGAGCGTGTTGGCCGAAACAGCGCCGCCCCCCGAATCTCCACCTTTGAGGGATCTAGTGTAAAGGTCAGCCGCCGTCGTATATATGTACATACAAGATGGTGACATTAGTGGAGAAACGAATCTGACTAACCAGGCATGCCACAGACAAGCCGGTCCTATCATTGCTGCTTCGCGATGTATGTATTATCCCTCCACAATCTTGGCCCTCACTTTTACCCAAACGCCGACCATACAAATCCTAGTGGACCCGGTAGTACTCCTATCAAGCCTTGATGATGAAGCGTTAATTATAGAATTAGATGCCTAATCAATCAAATCAAAAGATCCACCTCTTCTCCCCCTCCCAGAGCGGGCTGTTCTCCATCTCGCACTCGATCCTGCCCTTCCCGACCCCCCACCTCATCTTGTCGGACTCGGACATGACGAGCCAGCAGGCGCGGTCGCTGACCCCGCCGACGCAGTCGGCGTTGTGCGCCACCTCCTGCCGCGACACGCGCGCCTCGTCCCGCGGCAGCCACAGCCGCGGCGCCGGCGTCCACATCTCGGGCGGCCAGTACGCCCGCTTGGCGTAGTCGCGCGGCAGCTCCAGCGCCTCCGCCGACGACGGGCCCGGGTCCACCCGCTGCTGCAGCACCCGGAAGGACTGGTAGATCTCCGGGTGCAGGAAGGTCAGGAGCGCGTTCGGCGGCCGCGACGGGTCCGGCGTGATCGACTGCTTGATGTACGTCAGGATGCGGGTAAGTCCGCTGGCTGAGGGGTCGCCTTGGCTACTGCTGTTGCCGTTGCTGTTGCTGTTGTTGCTGTTGTTGTTGTTATTGGTGGTGATGAGCTTCTTAGGGTTAAGGGCGGATTTGAGACGCGATTTGGCCCATTCGGTCAGCTGGTATTTGAGGCTGCTGCCACCTTCGATACCACGGAGTTGGATATCTGTGTCAAGGCCGTGGTCCTCGTTGTTGTCGTTGTGGGCACCACCCGGCAGCGAATCGGAGTCGGAGTTCTCGTCCGCCATGTTGTAGTAGTCTGCCGCAAGGCTGCCGGTGGGCCGTAGCGGCGTCGGCAGGGCGGTATCGTCGCCTGGTCGCTCGTCTTCGGCAACGAGGCCAGTGTCCTTCTCCAAGGCGAGTGTGCGGGGAAGGTTGTTGAGGAGCGGCGTGACGGCTTCGTTGAGCGAGATGTGCACGAGCGCGCTGAAGACTAGGAACATGACCATCAGGAGGAGCGGTCCGATGGCCTTCTTGAGAGCAAACAGGCCGATGAGACAGATCTCGGCAATGTACAGCCCCGTCATGAGCTGCATCAGGGCGCGGGGATAAAAGAGCCCTTTGGTGTCGTGGCCAGGGTCGCAGACGTAAATCAAGCTGTAGCGGTAGACGTAGCTGATGAAGAACATCCCGAGCCCCGCAAAGACGAGAATCAGAGAGGCAATGCAGGAATAACTGATGGCTAATCAAAAAGCGCAGTTAGCGTCGCATGTTTGTTTTTCGTAGAGAGCAGGGAAAAAAAAAAAAAAGCTCAACCGACCGATCACCCCGAGGTTGGTGAACCGCGGAAATTCGCTTCCCCAATGAATCCTGCGGAGCTTGCGCCAGCGATAGAACCGCCGCTTCGGATTCGCCGTCGTCTTTCCGATAAGCTCATGTTGGATGAGGTCACCGAAGTTGGCAAGCCTCGTGGCGCCAGCAGCAAGACATTGGATGAGAATGTACGAGAGGTAGAAGTTGGACGCCTTGGGGAGGTTCTCGGACAGCATGTCTGTTATATGCAACGGGTTCTGGATGGCTTCGAAGACGGCGGCCGAGGCCGCCGAGGTAAGCGTGGTAATCAGAAATACTTGCAGGACCTGGAAGAAGAAGTACGCGTGCTGCACGTACAGTTCGACCAGCGCATGGGAGGGCACGCCGGCGACCCTGGCGCAGCCTCTGAGCATCCAGGGCACGGCAGCCATGAGCCACGACAGCGCCAGGGCCGGCAGCAGGCCCTGAATGACACCCAAGATGGGGCCGGGGAGGAGCATGATCCAGGAGAGGAAGGTGAGCATCTCGCTTAGCGACTTGACGTTGCTTATCATACCAACGGCGGCAGCGGGGATCGACCAGAAGATGATGGCGGCAGTGATGACACCCATCATCAGGAAGCGGCGCATGATCCTCTCCCACCATCTGATCCGCAGTGCGCTCCAGATAATCTCGTCGGGCTGGAGGCCGATGTAGCAGGGCGACATGTGCAGTGGCTGATGGTGAGCTAGTAGCTGGAAGCCTGCCTGAGCGTTGGTCTGCGAGTCGAATTCGATGAAAGCGGCGTTGAGGGAGGAGCCGTCCCCTCTGCGAAACCGCCGGCGGAGCTGCCAAATCTCTTTGTTGAGCACCTTGAGCCTCGCTCTCGTCCAACGGATGGTGTCAACCCGACGACCAAAGTTGGTGAGTGGCCGATGGTGTGGCCGCGATTGGGCTGGTATCCAGAGAGCAGCCACTGAGCCTCTGACATCGGGCAGGGACGGGTCGAGGCCGTATGGGTGCGTGTACTCCGGGTCTGCCTCCTTTTCCGAGCTTACGCTCTCCGGGGCCGACGCTTGAGGTTGGGCAAGGTTGGCGGCCGTCTCTATCCCCTGTCCCTTCTCGGGATCGATCTGCGACGCATTTGACGAGATGACCTCGCCGTAGAGGTGGGGATTCAAACAGGAAGCCCCGGGGTTCTTCTTGATGTACTTCTGGCGCGCGGCATTTGCTAATCTGATTAATCGCACCTCTGCTTGCTGGAGACGGTCGGCAGTTTCTTCGCGGTCCTCAACAAGGGCGCGCAGGGCACTTGTGTCCTTGACAATCCAGACGTTCCTTGCCGAGTCGCCGAATAGCTTCCGGAGCTTCGCCTCGTCCACGTAAGGTTTCGGGATGCAGGTGAACAGCACCGTCCTGGAGGACAGCCGCTTCGCGATGTTGGGCGAGAGAAGATATGCCTGCCGGAGGTTGACATAGTAGATGCACTCGCGGCAGATCATGTAAAGGACGAAGCCTGCATCGCGAGTCAGAAGTCAGCCCCCGCATATCATCAAATATTAATTCGAGGCGGCGTGGTCGATTACGGACCAAAAAAGCACCATGCCACAAAAACATGGGCGTAGAGCTTGTTGCCAACTTTAACATTTCCAATCGTCAGGGAATCGAGCTCTGCCAACCCACTGCCGCCGGTACCGTTGATGGGCAGCAAGACAGGCCAGACGATGCAGACCCCGGCAAGACAAATAATGGAGAGTCTCTGGAGGAAACGGATGAAGAAGTAGCTATCAAGCGAGCAGTTGTTGAGGATGTAGTCGTCTTTGATGGCAAAGAAAGGCTTGATCCAGTTGAACCAGCCGTCAGGGAGCTCAGGGCTTGGGTCCCTACGACAATCTTTCATGAGCGACTTAGACAGTCGGGAGAGTCGTTCACAGGGGTGGGACATACTCTGGCATCCGAAGGGACGGCACCGTCCTCGGGGCGTAGACGCGGCGGCATTTCCGGCGGAAGACAAAGAAGACGAGAAAGCAAACGGCCGAGTAAACCAATACCGGAATAAAGGTGCTGCCCAGGGCTGACAGAGATGCCGACTTCTTGTCGTCCTCGACCGGGTTGAAATTGATGAGCGTGCCACCCCCGTCGCTATCGTCGCGCCCGGAACCGATTCTCCCGTCCTCGCTCTCATTCTGTCGGTCCCGCAGTCAGCAACCGGGAACCGCAGTAGGAGAAAAAAAGAATAATCGAAATTCAGCCCATCTCCGCGATCCAACTCTCTGCCTTGCGCTGTCTCCCTCTCACACCCACAGTCTCCCCCAAGGTGAACCGAATGATGCCTCGAAATAATATTTAACACGTACAATGCCGAGCACTCTCCTCTCGAGATGGGCGACGCGGGAAAACCAGTCCATCGTCTCGCTCTGCAATCACGACGGAGATTCGTTGAAAGTCGGCTGCGACATGGTGCGGCCGATATTGACAGTTGTTGACCGCAGATCGAAGTTCACGTCTTTCAGAGCGGAGCGAACCCAAAAGATCGGAAAGATGGTCGGGGGAGGAAAGGGAAACGCTCCACTCCGCTCCAGGGGAGAGTGGACTCGGCTGAGCGGGAACCCTCGTGTGAAACCCGGGTTTTCGGCCACTTGGGCATGTCTCATTTTTCCCCAAGCGCCTGACTGCCAATCAGGTCCCTGACTTGGCGACCCTGGAGCTCTTAGCGCGATCCAGTGGGCTGCGTGGATCATCAGCCGCGGAGTGGAGTCTTACCTGAAAGACAAGGGTCCCGTAGTCTTCCATGCAAATGCGCCAGATGCTGCCCAATGCATCGTCAGGTACTAGTGAAAAAAAAAAAAAAAAAAAAAAAAAAAAAAGGGAACATGGCTCCTCCTGGTGAATTCGCAAGGCATCATCATATTGATACAGGCCATCACTTCGTACCCCTAGGATGTTCAGAACGGCTCTACCATCACAGATGATCAGCGATGGAATTCCACTTCCCCTCGTTTCTCACATTCGAAGGTCGCGCCATAGTAGGGAGGCACCAATGATGCTCAGCGCACAACGCCACAGATGCAATGCATGGAGTCCGCCATTCGCTCCGTTAACCTGCAAGCCCGGTTCGAACAGCTTGCTTTGTTTCGCCGATCTCTTCTCAATTTGTAGCCCTGGGGTTTGACGGCCAGATTCTTGGTGATAATCTGGACACGCTTGACCACTACACACTAACACCCCGCCGCCTCAAACTTAGGCGGGGCCGCCTAACCCATAGCTGCCTACCTACTATGTACTGTACAGTACGCTACCGCACCTGACCAATTCAGGGTTACTTCTACCGTCCTGACGTACAGAATGCGCTTAATAAGGGAACCATCAGGGTTAGGGCTAGATACGGCGTGAAATCCGTGTGTTTACTAATCTAGTATGAACCTCGTCCTCGGGATTTGAGAAACAAAAAAAAAAGGAAAAAATAAGAAAGATGCCGGTGACCGGCCAAAGTAAGGAGGCTGTACCTTTAGACCCCGAAACCGACAGATCTGGATTTGATACAATGTGGGCCGGCCTATTATCATACAAAGGAGCAGGACACGGTTTCATTCCAACAACAAAGGCTCGAGAAGCGAGGCATCAGTCGTTTTGCTCTTGTATTAATTAGAGTTTTCAGATCTTAGAAAATTGTACCGAAAGGATCTGTTATGACGTAGCTACGCATCCACCTACCCGATCGCCTAGGATCCAAACAACTGAAACCCGGGTTCCGAAAGATTGTCTGTCTCCCTCACGTGAGCGGTGCCTAACGAGGAAGCCATTAATCTCAGGAGGAGGAGTCTTTGCGAGGGATCTGGACAACGTCCCCAGTACAACGACTGTCTGCTAGCACGCAGTTCTGCGGTGCTGTGGCCTATATGATTGCACGTCGGCAGCGCGAAACTAAAGTACCTGACGCTCCCGGGTCTATCATCCCATACCCAACTACCTTATTGGCGAACCAAAAAGCTCACTCTCGTCTCCTTGGGAGATGGCCAACATTTGTCGGTTGTCAGGCTATTCTCGCAACCACATGACTCCTCGCTTGCAACATACCTAGGTACGGTATGTAACCCGAGGGAACGACACCAACTTAACCTTCTCCATCATCCTGCGGGTGAAGCCGATTTGCCTCCTCTCACTTGAAATGGGGGCTTGTTCCGAAAATAGGCCAGCTCCAAAGACTTCTACTGCAAAGACACATACGACCAGAATTGCTCCCTCCACAGAATTGATTGCTCGCCCAATAGTGTCACAGGTGGTTGGTTATTTGAGACAAAACACGGGTTACACCCACCCTCTTTGATCATCGCCAATCAGAGCTGGCTTGGCGTTCGGTACAGGTGACGTCCCTTCCCAAGGCCTGAGCTCTTTCCGAAAACAGCAACTAGCTCGTGTAGACCACAATGTTTGTAATTACCATGCGAAAAGTTGGGATTAGATCGATCGATTAGGATTCTTTGCGAAAGCCTCTTCTGCGTGCCTGCCTTGGGTAAGGTAAGGTACCTATTGTACCGTGCGTGCATGAGCGTCCAGGCGTGCAGATGCGATAATACCGTTCTTCTCTTGGACCCAGGATGGATCATGGCGGTCTGCGTCCCACTCGACCTGCACACCATCAGCGATGCCGGAATGTTGTATTCAGGTATCAGCCGGACAGACTCCGTTGGCCGGAGACCACCCAACCACAGACACTCGAACCACTAAAATGGGGCGGGGGCCGCTGCCAGGAATGCAAGCTAAAACGGCTGTTGCAGCCTAATTTTGACTGAGAGATAAGGCAACTGACTGGGTTAGGGCTCATTCCACGGTTGCCTTACGCGTAGCTCCTTCTTGATAGGCCGACTTATAGGGCGTGCAGATGACCTCGATGCAGGAGGACGGGATCTTGGCGAGTCGGATCAGTCATAGTCACGTCCTGCATACCGATCTTACTAGGTAGTTATCGACCCTGAACGCAATAACCATGGGCTCTCATAAAGCCATCCCCCTCTGGAAGTGGTCTCTCTCCTGCCGGCTTTGTGTCCTTGCAAACTAGAGACCCCTTACCATGGTCTTACAGCTCGAAACACCCAACCCGACGGCGACAACATCATCAGAAACAGCATCATGGAGGTGACGGCCCCGGCAGCTCGCGTGCTCGAGGTCCGCACCCGAATCATCACGCAAACAATCACGCGCCCCTCCACGACCATCACCGCCCTCGTCGCCCTCGGCGACGCACCATCAGACCTTCTACTTCTAACCCCAACCGACGCCTCTGCTACACCGCCAGCGCTCGCAGCCGCAGCACCGACGACAGACCTCGCCGTCCCTTCCTCCTCCTCCTCCTCTTCCACCACTCTCTCCTCGAAGCAACTCGGCGCCCTGTTGGGCTCCATCCTCGGCTTCGCCTTCGTCATCCTCCTCACGTGCTGCTTCTTGTCCCTCCGCCGGCGGCAGCAGCTGCGCCAGAGGAGGCGCGACGCCCGGGAGTACGACCGCCACCACCGCCGCTACTACTATTACTACTACGGCGACGATGACAACGACGGCGGAGGCGGCCGGGTTCGGGTGGCTAGCAGCACGTGGACGACGGTGCCGGCGTCGGTGTGGTTCCCGCCTACGCCGAGGTACACGACGTATTCGCAGACGAGCAAGGAGCAGATTGGCGGTGTGAGGAGGTACCCATGACCATTTGTTGTTTGCTGTGCTGTGGTGGGCGGGAGAGAGCGAGGATTGAGAAGGTTCGGGTAGGGGAAGGGGTTGGGGAGTCTGCCTTGAGTGGCGATTCATTTGACGGCTGTTGTCCTTCGCGTATCGCGGCGGGCTGCCCAGGATGGGGCGAATAATCATAGCAACGAGTCCCGCAAGTCCGGGTCATATTAGTGGGGTTGGGGGCTGAATGGACACGGGTTGAGGACACAGGCCAGGCCTCCTCATGGTTAGGTAGCTACTATTGATCATTTACCCATGGCTTCAGAGCCACAGGTAAAATACCAAAATCAGATCTACCGGAACCGAGGCGATGGAATACGGTGGTTATAGTAAAATCGAGATAGTTCAATAGTTCGATGTCTCTGTCTCTCGTAGGTTCCTGTAAGTGGGACACAGATTCAAGGCTTGGTGCACCGGGTGCAACAAATGGATTGCCGCAGCACGGACGACATCGGCCTCGTTGGTGTGGGCCATGGATTTCTCCTTCTCGTTGATGTATTGTTCGTCGAGCCTTGGCGTCAACTGTTGTCCCGCCTGCAGTGCCTGGTTTATATCCACGAGGACTTGGTCTCCAATATCCGTCCACTCCGACGCCTTCAGCTCGATGGCAACAGCCGGGACAGGGTACTTGCCGGTCGTGGCTCCGAGCTCAGAGGCTTTGTGGTTGCCGGCCGGGTTATCATAGTGAGGGAGTGGGATGTTGTTCCCCTTGCGCAGGGCCTGTTCAATGGTGTGTGGGGCCATGGCGATGAGCGGCTCTTAGTGGTATAACTTCTTTGGACATTTTCCCTTTCCCTTACTGACCTTAGCCACCTCCCTCCCGCAATGCCGCTGTGGTCCGACTTTCACTTCTGGAGTCCGCCCGAGGATCCGGAGCGGCCGCCGTTTCCATACGCGTCCGTCTTCACTGTTACCATCACCGAGCACGTTCCCCCTCGACCGTTCGGCCTGCCGTCGGTGTACCCTTTCATTGAGCCGCCCTACGACACGTCTGATGAGCACCTCAAAACCTTGACGCAGACCGAGCTCGTCGTCAGTTGTCCACCTCTGGAAGCCGATGATGACACGGATAGCGTCGTTCCCGAGAAGCCGGCAGAGGCAACCCTCAAAGTGGAGCGGCCCATCGCGGTGGAAGACGGGCGGGGTCCGCAGCTGGTCGCCTGCACTGTCACGCCGCAAAACGGACAGGGCAAACCGTTCCAGGCCGTGGCCAAGATATTCGATCCACTCTACTACTCGTTCGAAAACGAGAATGCTCCGCATCGGCCCGTCGCCACCACGCTCGCGGCCGATTCCGACTACAGCATCGAAGCTGCCGCCTATGCCCACCTCCAAAAGACGGGCCACACGGGAGGATTCGCGCCCGAGTACTACGGTTCCTGGACCTTCACGCTACCTATCCGCCACCGTGGGATCCAACACGAGCGCCATGTCCGTCTGTTGCTCATCGAGTATATCGACGGCGTTTGCATGCGCGACCTCTGCTACCGAGAGTCGGCGGCTCTGGGCTTCACCGAGGAACACCGTCTTGACGTCTTGGCGCGCATTCTCGACGGTGATGCGAGACTGGAGCATTCCGGGATAAACCAGCGCGACTTGCTGCCCCGCAACATCATGCTGAAGCTCGAGCCAGAGGCGGAGGACCCGCTGGGGAAGGGCCGGCCACGGGTCGTCCAACGGGCCGTGCTCATTGACTACAACATTTCTGTGGTGTACCACCTGGCCCCGGAGGCGTGGAAATACCGCAAATCCACCGAGCTTCCGTTGAATCCGATCGATCTGTTTTGGAGCACGTCGCTCGACGATTTTGGCTACTGGGTCCCCCAAAGCTGGCAGGGCAACCGGAGGGCCCAGCAGGAATGGCTTATCGAGCGTTTCGGCGGGCAAAATGCGCTTGCGTACGCGCCGGTATCGAGGGAGTTAGAGCTCGATGATGCCTGAAAGTGCTTAGTGAACTGGGACCAGTAATTAAATTATAGTAACTGAGCATTAAGGCACTAAGGTAGTTAACCACTAGTCCCTTGAATGAATGCACGCCTCTCTTCTCATTAGCACACGAGTTTCGCCAATTCCCACTACAAGTACCGACGAAAGTATAAGTCTCACGGTCCGTCGTGCTGCTGACTTGGCTGTTGAGTGGTAAGCACATACAGACAACAGAGACAGACCTACTTAGTTACTTCATCGACACGGCCAACTCATTGAGTCCATTTTGGGAAACTGGTCGGATTTTCACCAGCCTGTTCCCGGTTCCGTTGGGAATTCCAAGATTGCCTGACAAGGAGGCTAGACCGGGAGGTAGGGCCTCTATAGGGCTATTCTAGCCACTTCTCCTTTTCTTTATGGTATATTAGTATTCCAGATTAGGCGTTAAAGGCAAGATAGAGGTTTTTATCCGGCCTATTAGGTACGGTTTCCTTTGTATATAACTAGAGAGGCTCTAGTATTGCCAAACGCAGTGGGAGCTCCGGGAGCATTAAAAGCAGTCTACAGTAAGTAGCTATACAAAGGAGACAATGCCTTATTAAACTATCTACAAAGGAGACAAAACGACTAATATTTATAGACAAAGGGACTAGCCAAAGCGTTAGCAACAACACCTCATACGCTATAGCACGTATATAGCTAATACTCTTAGAAGCTCTATAGCTGTTATAGGCCCGGGCTGCACCCGGGCTGGATAATGCCCGGGCTTTACCCGGGCACGGAATGGACCCACCCTACCCCACTCACCCACGCCCCACGGGTCCGCGGAGCGTTCGTTGCTCGTTCGTAACTCGTCCGGTAGACACGCGGCCAAGGCCCGGTTAGGGCCCGACCTAGAGCCTAACCAGGCCCTACCTAGGTCATAATGTACACACTTAAAAGGCGCCCCTCTATATAACTCTTGTATTCTTTCTCTTTTTCCTCCCTAAGGTAATTAAATAAAATATTATACACTTATCTATAGTTACTATAAGGCTAGTATATTATATTTTAACTACCTTCCTTATTAGTAGTAACTCCCTAAGGGAGTTATTAATAACGTAGTTATAACGGATCTGATGGTATATAGGCCCTTAGGCTTAGCGGAATTATAGGAGCTTATCTGCTCCCTTTAAGTAGTAGTAGAATAGTAGAACGTGACGATCGATACTCTCTAAGCATCCTAAACCTAACCTGTCCTAACCCCTAAGTCAGCTAGGGTGCCCCTTAAAGCTTAGCAGCCGTAGCGGAAGCGTCTCCTGACCGGATAACCTTTCGATAGTAAAAAGGAACTCTTTATAGTATAGAAGAGTACGATAGAATACGTCCTTATAGCTAATAGAGATTTTATCGGCTCTAATTACGACTAATAGGTCTTTATCTAGGGAAACCTTACATACTAGGTATAGACTTAGGTTATAGCCTACTATAAATCTATAGGCCTAAAAGTTAGGTATAACCTAACCGAGTTCTTTTAATATTTTAAAAGCATCTTCTCCGATCTTTATAAGAAGATAGTAGCCTTATTAGAACTAGAATTCCTTTAATAGAGAGATGATAAACTATTTACTACCTTTATTATTCGGTTTGAGGCTAAACTATCAAAGGTAGGCAGTCTCCTTTAGAGCGACAAGCTATACCTAATCAAATTATAATAATACCTCTCTTTAAAACTTAAATATATAGCGGTCGGACAAGGAATTCCCTAGGATAATTATATAATAGCGGTCGAGAAATACCGTAAGATTGCTATAGATCTTAAGGCTCTTCGGCTTAGTAACAAGTATTAGCAGACACAGGGGCGGCAGGTAGCACCCAAACTATAAAGAGAGAAGGACGCGGAAGGAGATATATTAATAACCGGAATCAACTTGTCATATACTAACCTATAGAGGAAGGGACCTAATAAGGATAGGGTAAGAAAATATAGGGGTAACGCCCTATAGGCAAAATAGGTTAGTCTGGAAGTATATATAGCCTGATAAGTAGCCGGAACGTATATCCGGTATAGGTAGAAGGGTTACTTTATTACTAAGTGTCACTTCGCCCCTGCTTTAAAGCTAGTATAGTAAAACTAGCTAAGAACTAATATTAATGCCTTAGAGGCTAAGGATTAGAAGGAAGACAACGACCTATCTAATAAAGGAGATGACAAGTAGGGAAAAGAGTAGCCCCTAAGTAAAGTCTCGTAAGGGGGCTAGAAGACTATAACTACCTGGAAGACAAGTTTATAGAGATTTACAAAAGAATAGATAGACCTCCTTTTCTTATTCTAATCTTCTTTAACTTTGCTAGCTTTATAAACGCTTAAGTAGATAGTAGATATTCTAGCTATAGCGTTATTAGCAAAAGAATATACTAGAAGCTTAGAATTAAGTAGATTAGTTTACCTACTATACGTACCTTTAGGACTATAACTAGGCTATAATAGGACTAGAAGATTACTTAAATAGCCTATATTATAATGGATATTAATAGCTAGGAAAGTTAGGCCACGTTTTATATAGTCCTAGGACTTATATATAATATTATACTAGGTCTCCTATAAATAGAATACTAGGAGGTTAAACTAGATATATATATAGGCGTTCTTAAAATTAAGATATAACTAGGATTACTTATCTATAAGATCTCTTTATAGTCAAGACAGATAGGAATCTCCTAAATTATAGGCATAATCTTTATAGGTATAGTTTAGAAGGTATAAAAGAAGAAGACTTCTAATACCTTCCTAGTTACTAGTATCTAGGAAATGATAACTATCCTAGAATCAAGACGCTAATTTGATAGAGAAAGTATAGGGAATAGGGGCACCCGATTAGGGCCTAGTACGGAGTCAGAGGTTACCTTACTAGACAAACTTTATAACTTTGCCAACCTCTTTAATAAGGAGAAAGCTAGCAGACTTCCCCTATATCACGGTATAGCTAATCATTATATTAAATTAAAGGAAGGCCTAGATAGAAAGATCCCTAAACTCCCTTAGGGGCCTCTCTATAATATGCTATAGGATCATTTATTAGAAGTCTAAAAGTAAGTCATTGACTTACTAGATAAAGGATAGATCCGAGCTAGCTCCTCTTTGGCCGCTACCCCTATCCTCTTGGTAAAGAAAGCAGATAGAGGTTAGAGGTTCTATATCGACTATCGAGCGTTAAACAAGATTACAAAGCAAGATCGATACCCCCTCCTACTTATTAAGGAAATGCTTTACTCCCTAGCTAGAGCTAAGTAGTTTATAAAGTTAGATATCTAGGTAGCCTTCTACTATATCTAGATCATAGAGGGCTATAAACATTTGATAGCATTCTAGACCTAGTTTAGTCTCTTCGAATAGCTTATCTATCCCTTTAGACTTATAGGTATACCTATAACCTTCTAATAATATATTAATAACGCTTTTGGCCTAATGCTTAGAGACTTTATAATAATATACCTTGATAATATCTTAATTTATACTTTAAGTAGTGGGAAAGATTATATAAGGAGAGTAAGGGACGTGCTCTAAAGGTCATAGAAAGCAAGACTTATATTAGATCTTAAGAAGTACGCGTTTACTATAAAAGAAGTCAAGTACCTTAGCTATATTATAGAGGTAGGGGCCTAGGTCTACCTAGACCCTAAAAAGCTAGCCGCTATCTATAAGTAGGAGGTACTATAGAAGGTTTAGGGAGTACGAAGCTTCCTAAGGTTTGCTAATTTCTACTAAGACTTCATCCCTAACTTTTCTAGGCTAATAGAACCCTTAATACGGTTAACCTATAAGAATACCCTGTTCTGGTAGGGGACTAAGGAATAAAAGGCCTTTGACGCCCTTAAGATAGCCTTTATATTAAAACCTATCCTTACGTAATAGGACCCTAAATAGAAGACGGTACTCGAGGCAGATTGCTCTAGGATAGCGCTAGGAGGGTACCTATCCTAGCAAGGAGAAGACGGGGTCCTATATCCTATAGCCTACTACTCTATGAAACTAACCCTAGCTAAATAGAACTATACAATCTATAATAAGGAGTTACTTACGATTATCTCGTGCCTAAAGGCCTAGTCGGCCGAGCTTTATAGTGTCATAGCTCCCTTTTAGATCTTAACTAACTATAAAAACCTTAAATACTTTTCCTAGCCTCATTTAATTAATAAGCGGCAAGCTCGATAGGCTAAGATACTCTCCCTCTTTAACTTTGAACTCTGTTACCGACCTAGGTTATAAGCATCCCGCCCTAACGCCCTATCTCGTCGCGAACAAGACTTTCCCAAAGACGTATAGCGTATAGTATAACTTCTCCCTACTATCCAGATAGATATAACAGATTCCTTAATATTATCTAAAGCATCCTACCTACCGAAGGGGAGTATTAATTTCATAGACGAATAGCTAGTAGCCTTATAAGATAAGGGAGTTGTCAAGGATAAACATTATATATACCGGCTCTAGGCTATCTAGGATAGGGCCCGAAAATTTCTAAAGGAAGTAAATATAGCGTAGACCTAGATTATAGACTACTCCTTTAACGCGTAAGGTACTCTCTAGTTCCAGGGTAGACTTTAGCTCCCTATATAGGAACTACTTACTACTGCTATCCTTTAATATATCTATAACTCCCCTATATTAGGTTACCTAGAGAGGAATGGGCTATTTAAAATGCTCTAACGGGACTACCATTAGGATTTTATATCCCCAGACGTAAAGAGGTTTACAAGGAACTATTATATATATTAAAAGGCTAAGGTTTTACATTAACTATAACAGAGACTCCTTTAGCCCCTACCTATTACCGACTACTTCTAGAAATAGATTTCTATCGATTTTATGGTTAATCTTCCCGCACGAGACAAGAATTTACCCTAGTACCTTATGGTAATCACCAACCGGCTATCAAAGTACGTCTAGCTCGAAGCTATATCCTCGATAGGAGCCGAGGCGTACGTGCTCCGGTTCCAGGATATATAGTGGCAGTTTTACGGATTTCTGATACAAATTATTACTAATCGCGGTTTAGACTAGCTTAGCCAGTTTTAGACTACTTTCTATAAGACTATCGGGATCGAGTAGCTACTATTAATAGCCTATTATCTATAGATAGATAGAGGTATAAAATGTATAAATTAGGAGGTATAGACTATCTTATAGACTATAGTTTCCTTTACTTAATACGACTAGCCCGAACATTTACCTATATACTAACTCGTAATTAATAACCGTAACTCGATAGTAACTAGGACAAGCGTAAGCTACCTCCTCTACAGTTATAATATAAGCCTAATATAGTTCGCCGACCTGCTAGACGCTCCTACCTCGACCCTACAAGGAAGAGCTACCAATTTCTTACGCTACCTAAGAGAAGGTATAGAATAGACCTAGGCCGCTATCGTATATATATAATAGCGCTAGCAAGAAAACGCTAATCATTCTTAACGCCTAGCTAAGAGATTCAAAGTAAGGGATAAAGTATAGCTATCCTTATATAATATTAAGACTAACCGCCCTAACTATAAACTTAACTAGGTTAATGCTAAATATAAAGTGATTATAGTACCGATGCTACTAATAGTGACTCTAGATATTCCTTATAGCCTCTACCCTACCTTCTATATTAACCTTGTTAAGCGTGCTATATCCAACCTACTACCTTTATGATATATATTGGATTTCTAACTAGACCTAGTATTAGAACTCTCCTAGAAGGGACTACTATAGGAAGAATATAAAATAAAAGCGATCTTTATAGCTAGAAACATAAAGGGAAAAAGAAACTAATATAATATACTAGTAAAATAGAAGGGATATAATATCTTAACTTAAGAACCATTAGAAAATGTAGAAAATACCAAGACACTTAATATATTTAAATAGGAATAGAGAGATATATATTATAATGATAGACCAGTTATAAATAGGAGGTAAGGAAAGGTATAAAAGTAAACAATTTAGAATTTACATATAGGCAGGCAAACCTAGGGCAAATAAGCGGCAAACCTAGGGCAAACAAGCAGCAGATATATTATAGATACGTCACAAACGTGTTATAGACGCGTTACAAAGATAATCTAATTATAAAAACAAAACAAACACACTAACTAGAGCGTAATACACTTACTCCACAACCTTCTCCTCCTTATCCTCCTTCTCTAAAACGATAGTCGCGGCGTCGAAGGTAAGGTCTTTACGGTCGCAGACTAGGCGTGCCGCGCGCTCGACGGGCAAGGAAGAGCGGCAGGTGCGGGAACGGCCGAAGTCGATTGGCACAGGTACGGGGCGCGTAGAGGCGCTCGAGCGGGCGCGGGAGGCAGGCAACAGGGTGCCTAGGATATAGGCAACGAGGGTAGCATTAGTGTCGACTAAAGTCGATATGTTCTTGTTTGTATACTATATCTGGCGTAGTATGCTATCGTTCTACGTTATAGCGCGGTATATAAGCTGCCTAGTAGCTTGTAGGGTGGGGATAGGGCCGGTAGCGGGCTAGACGATATTACTACGATAGGTAGGGGTATTAGGGGCGGCGGTAGTAGTGACTAGGGCGAAGTTATTACTAGAACGATAAGAACTTACGGCTAGGGCGGGGGCAAAGGCGGCTTATCTAGGTAAACGGTTAGACTAGGCGGCCTCGAAGAGCGTAGAGAACGAACGTACTAGCGCGGAGAACTTAGGCATTAGGACGGCGCGACGGGCGCCCTAGTTAGTAGTCTTATAGTAGGCAGGGGAGGTAAGGGTGGTACTAGCATTATAATAACCTATGATTTTCTTAATACCTATATATAGGTAGGGGTTGTTAGCCTAGAGCTATAGATCCTAAATATAGCTCCTATAGTTCTTATAGTATATTATATAGGAGGTGCCTTAACCCTAGATATACTTGACCTTATTGCCTTTTAGAAGTTAGTTAATATATAATAGGTATTATTATTACTTCTTAGGCTATAGTTCTAACTCCTTATTAGAGGAGTTACCTTTAATAGTATACCTACTAAAGGAGAGGTTAATATTCTTATACTATAAAATAAAGAGTTAGTCTATACCTTATATATATATATAATGGCTAAAATTAATATAGGTAAGGGAAAAACTTATATAGTAATCTTTATTTTTATTACTATTAAGGTAGTAATTACTACTATTATTACTAAGCAAACTAATAGCTATTAATATATTAAATAGATATTAATTAAAAAAAAAAACTTAAGGGTATAATAGGGGTATAGGTAGCAAGTATAGTTATAAGAGGCAAGGGCAGTTAGAAAGTATAAAGGAGGAGAGTTAGTTATAGGTAAGAAAAAATTAAGAGGAGGAAGGAAGAGGAAGGCATATTTATAGGTATAGAAGGAAGGCAATAAGGGAGTACGCTAGGCCTAGGCAGACTACTTATTACATACATAACTCACTACTACATACGTAGGTTACGTTATTCTAATAATAAAGGGAAGGAGGTATAGGTTTTATCTAAACTTAAATAGCTACCTGTTCGCGTATAACATGCCATTATACGCGCGGGTTATATTGTCATGGCGACAAAGAAAGGAAGGCACGGAACCCGCTCATAGGACCGACATGTAGGGCGCGACGCGGGGCAGGTCGGCCCGATAACTACGAAAAAAAAGAGGGGGGGTATGTTATAGGCCTAGGCTACACCCGGGCTAGACAATGCCCGGGCTTTACCCGGGTACGGAATAGACCTACCCTGCCCTACTTACCTACGCCCTACGGGTCTGCGGAGCGTTCGTTACTCGTTTGTAACTTGTCTGGTGGATACGCGGCTAAGGCCCGGTTAGGGCCTGACCTAGAGCCTAACCGGGCCCTACCTAGGTTATAACGTATATACTTAAAAGGCGCCCCTTTGTATAACTCTTGTATTCTTTCTCTTTTTCCTCCCTAAGGTAGTTAAATAGAATATTATACGCTTATCTGTAGTTGCTATAAGGCTAGTATATTATAATAGCTTCTAATATACCCCCTAGTTAAAGGTAATAGTCGTTTAACTACGCTTTATAGTAATACTGTTCTTAGTATTATATCCTTTGTCGCTCTTACCTCGATAGCTCCTTTAGGGGCCTGCCTTTTGTATTTGGAAGTCTGAAAGAGTCGAGTATAGTAGAGCGATTCCTTTAAAGCTGTAAATCAAATATAGCTATTATAACTATAGTAGTGATAGTATTACTAGTTTTAATTATAGTAATAATAGGATAATGCCTTCTACGCTTAAATCAACGGATGACTTGTTAGGTACGCCTGTTATAACTAAGACCACTGCTAGTAGGTCGACTCTTATTCCTATAATGCCTCGAAAGCGTATACGTACTAAAGCTTCTATATTGTAAGTGTTCCTTCTAGTGCCTTGCCTATCGTGTTAGGATCGTCCGAGCTAACTAAGTATAGTAATATCGAAGCTAGTAAGCTTTATAAGGTGCCCTATAGAATATATATATAGTCGGCTCTAGTAGGACGTTCTTTTAGCAAATATTACGATTATTCTAGCGCTAGCTCCTGCTACTACCATTGTACCTATAGTTCCTATAAGTGTAAGGAAATGTATACTGATTACCTATACGTCTGACAGGTCTCGCGATACTTATACTAACTATAATAGTAGTCCTACTTCTTACATTAGGTTGGCAAAGGATTTGACAAAGGCTTTACTAGATAAAGCTAAGGCTTCTATAAGTCCCTAGATCTTAAACCTCTACCCCTAATATATGGGTAAATCGTTAATAGTTATACGTAGGATCTTAAGAAGTTATATATAGTTCTTCGAAGTAACCTAAAACGCGCTAACATAGACAATATAGAGGAGTACAAGCTTAATAAGGCTAAACTTACGTGTTTTACAAAGATCGCCTGCTCTATATATAATATATTCTACTATTATTATTATTATTATTATTAGTCCTACGCCGTTATGCTAGCAAGCATGCCAGAGCCTCTCTAGTTATATACAAAGGAAACCGTACCTAATAGGCTAGATAAAAACCTCTGTCCCTCCTCTAACGCCTAATCTAGAATACTAATACACTACAAAGGAAAGGAGAACTGGCTAGAGTGGCCCTAGAGAGGCCTTCCTTCCCGGTCTAGCCTTCTTACAAGGCGGTATTCCGGGAGCCTCCTTAGGTCTATTAGCCACTGTAGAACCCTCCTTGCCAAACGATGGTTACGGGCCCCTATACCCCGCAAAACGAGGTCTAGGTCCCTTTACGACCGTATTTCCTAGGATTCCTACGTTTGGCTA
The DNA here is from genome assembly GCF_000226095.1 of Thermothelomyces thermophilus ATCC 42464. NCBI lineage: Eukaryota > Fungi > Ascomycota > Sordariomycetes > Sordariales > Chaetomiaceae > Thermothelomyces > Thermothelomyces thermophilus. The sequence continues at coordinate 1,064,042 of NC_016475.1, forward strand.
CTTGGTAGGTTCGGGCACCATATGACTAGGTGCTCCACAGTTTCCCTCCCCTAGCCATAGGCATAGTATAGGGTACTGACCCCCGGGACTTGAACCCTAAAGAGGAAGTCACGGAGGCCAATAACCCTTATATAGGCCTGTACTAGTAAGGAGCTCTAGGCCTTTGTTAGGCCCTAGTGCCTTTGTAGGCCTTCCCCTGTAAAAACCAGGCGCGGAGGGTCCTTGTCTGACACGCGCTATATCCTCCTGCCGGCTTGGTCGGCCCTCTAACGGTTGCTCTAGCTGGCTAACACGGCCAGTTCCGTAGCCCGTGGCCTTCTTTGTAGGGTCTATAGGGGGGGTCGACCCCCTCTATAGCCCTCCTAAACCTACTGCTAGACCGTTAACCTTGCTACCTCTAGGGCTATAGGCTTCGGCTCCTGGCCCCTTGCCCTAGCCCTTCTCTTCCGGAACCTTAGGCTTAGCCTATTATAGGCTTGTTAGATAAGAGCCCTCGTAGGGACCTGGGGGGCCCCTAGGCCTGCCCCGGTCTATAGGAGTGGCTAGTCGAGTTTGGCTTCGAAGTCGGCTAGCCTCTTATTAAGGTAGAGGTCGAGGGGCGGCACCTAGGCTTCCGTTTTGAGGCACCGGATAAGGGTAGCCTTATAGGCCCTGGTAACTACTCGAAGGGCCCTATGTTAGGCCTTTAATAGTTCCCTAGCAGGGCCTTCCGGCTTGCCCCCTAGTTTAATAGGCTTATAGAAGTTCGAGGCCCTGTAAGCTAGGGCGCTATAGATATACTTGGTATAGACCTTACGGGCCTATAGGAGGCCGGGGCTCTAGGTCTTTGTAGTAAGCCTGGTTAGGGCAAACTCTTAGATTTCTAGCTTCTTAGCCACCTTTGCGTAGTAGGGGCCCTACTATAGCCTCTAGTCTAGCTAGACCCCGAGGAATCTAGCCGACTTCGACGGGGCTATAGTGGTAGTACCCCCTCCGGGCCGTAGGAGCTCTAGCAGTCGCGACTACTATTTCTAGCCCCTGTTGAAGTGAATGAGCTCGTACTTCTCTAGGGCAAAAGCTATACCCCGGGTCCTCGCCTACTAAAGGCAGGCCTTCTAGGCCCTCTATAGCTAACCGTTATAGGCCTCCTTGGCCCTCCTAAAGGCTAGGAGGTTAGTATCGTCGGCGAAGCCTATCAAACTAACCGTGGGGCTGGCCCGGCGGATGGCCTGGTAAAGGGAGGCTATATAGAGGATAAATAGTATAGGGGAGAGGGGTGACTCCTATAAGACCCTAGCCCTTATTGCTATATCCTCCGTTTCCTAGCCATCAAAGTAAAGGATAGCTACCCTATCCCATAGCTACTCTCTAACCTAGACTATTAACTACTTTGGGAAGCCCTGGCTCCGTAAGGTAGCTAGTAGCCGGGTATGGTTAACGGTATCGAAAGCCCCTAAGATGTCAAGCTATAGGAAGGAGGTAGCCGCCTTATACCTCTAAGCCTCCTAAACCTAAGCTGTAACAAGCCGGATGGCTAGTTCTATAGACCTATATTCCTGGTTACCTATCTGTTCGGCCGGTAGAAGCCTATAGGCCTTTACGACGGCCGTTACCTTCTAGGCGATTATAGCCTCTAGCACTTTACCTACTATTGGTAGGAGTGCTATAGGCCTATAGCTACCTAGGGTAAAGCAAGCCTATAGAGGTTTGCCAGGCTTATAGAGGACTACTATCTTAGCCCTTTTGAACCGGGCCGGGAAACAGCCGAGCCGTAGACTCTCTAGGGCTAGTTTAGCTAGTATCCGGTAGAGCGGTCGCCTATAGGCCTTTAATAGGCCTATAGGGAGGAGGTCCTCCCCTAGGGCTTTGTATAGGGCCGCCCTAACTAGTACTGCCTTGACTTCGCCTACTATGACCTCCTGGCTTATTTCGAACTTCGGCTCCTAGTGGTCGTTCAGATCCGGGTCGTCGATATCTGATAGGTCTGCTTCCAGGTTCGGAAAGAACTTATCGGCTAGTGCTCTAGCCTTCTGTTAGTAGGTTATAAGCCCTCCTTCGAAGGCTGGGAGCTTTAGAGGGTCGACCGGTAGGTAGCTTTATAGCCTTACCTACCTCTCTAGCCTCTATAGTAGGTCCGGCCGGTTGGTTACCTCCCGTAACGTAGCTCTCTAGCTCTTGGTCTTCGTGGCCGTAATGGTCTTGGCCTAGTCCCGCAGGGCCTGCCAAAGTGCCTCCTGCGTATAAGGGTTTAGGGTGCCCCTATAGGCCCTCTCTGCCTCCTTAGCCCTCTTCCGGGCCTCTCGAACCTCCTTTGTCTACCACCGAGCTTGCTTACCACCCGTACTAGCCTTCTTTACTAGGGCCGAGACTATAGCTATCTCTTCGAGGGCCTCTATAAGCCTGTCGAAGGCCTGTAGAAGCTCCTCCGGGCCCCGGAAGACAGGCCCGGCCCGGGCTGATGCCTATCTACCAAGCCAGAGTAGGAGGTAGGCCGCCTCGGCCTGTGCAACCTCCTCATCTAGGCTCTTCTAGTCCCACCCTTTACTAGCCGGCATGGGCCCGTTGGTCCCCTAGAGGGAGATATTTAGGGCCTATAGGTAGTGGTCGGATTTCCCACGTTCCGCGATATCCCTATAGGTCGCTTCTAGCCCGGCCGAGGCCTAGAATAGGTCTATCGTAGAAGGCCGGCCGCGCTAGTCCCCCTAGGGGGCCCTAGTAACCTAGCCGTAGGGCGTACGTAGGTCGAGGTCCCACTGGTCCGCGAGGCTAAGGAGGTCCCTAGCCCCCGGGCTAAGCCTGTCGAATAGGTCCTAGACCGGGTAGTAGAGGTTAAAGTTACCTATAAGAACTAGGGGGTAGGTTAGCCAAGGTAAGGCTAGTAGGTCCTATAAGAGGGCCTGCTCCCCCTTGTTATTATAGACTGACTAGAGCTCGAACCCCCTCTCTCCTAGGGCCAGAAAGGTTACCTTATACTAGTTCTCCTCTACCGAATAGTCCTACTAGCTAACCGGGAAGCACTTAGCCACTAGAATAGCCGCCTTGCCCTTAGGCTTATAAACCAAGTAGTATTTCGAAGCCTAGGGGCAGTATATTAACCCTATAAACTGGTTAATCTACGGTTCCTAGATAGCTAGTAGGTCGTATTTAGCCTCCTCTAGTAAGACCTTAAGGGCCTATTTATTACCTTAGATATTCCATTAAAGGATCTTAATTTGCATTCGAGGTGGCCGGGGCGGAGGACGAAGGTACGGTGGTAGTGGTAAGCTCTATAGCCGTTACCCCCTTAGCCGGCTATAAGAGGGAGGGGGTTCCGGGCTGTAGAAAGGAGATATAGGTCTGTCGGGCGTTGAATAAGGCACTCCTAGCCGCCTATTAGGCTAGGGTAGGCCTCCTATAAGGGCGTTTAGCCCTGGTTTGGTAGTAGTCGTTATCCTCTGGCTAGCTATTGAACTCGAAGGCTACCTTCTAGTATAGTTACTCTGGTGGTTAGAAGGTCCGGGGTCTATACTAGTAGGCCTCCCTAGCTCTCTCCTAGGCTTCGACTTTCTTTAGGCAGCCCCTATACCAGGCTATATAGGGGCCCCTACAGGCTATATACCTACAAGGGAGTTAGTTAGAGTGGGTAGGGCACTAGGCCTCCCTAGTCTTCCCCCCCTCCCTATAGGCCTTTACGCTACAACGGCTACAACGGGCCGGCCGCTAGCAGTACCGCTAGGTATAGCCAAAGCTCTAGCACCTATAGCACTGCCTCGGCTCTAGAGCATCTTAGTAGGGCTTACAATCTAGCACCTAGGCATCCTAGACCACACCCTCGTTACAGGCCTTCCGGGCCTCTTCAAGGTCCCGTAGGCCTAGGAGTACCATAGCCTATTTCCTCTACAGGCTCTTTAGCAGCCGGAACTTAACCGTTTCGATTAAGTATAGGCCTACAGCCCCCTTAAAGTCTTATTCGCTAACCCCCTATAGCTGTTCCTTCCAGACTCCTTTGGCTAGGACCTGTCACGGAAATATATATACAGATGCCGCCTAAGCCATTGGCACAAACAGGCCAATCAAGCCGAAGGAATGATAGACCAATCAGGACAGGATCACACTTAGTGAGAAATGATCCTAGCAGAGGATCACTAGCTTACGACATAAGCCAGGTAAGCCAGTATAGAGGATCACTACGACTACTAGTAATCCTAGGATTATATATATATATGGATAGTCACTTGTTATAGTAGACTTTAGGAGTTTATTAGTAATAGTAACCTATAATTATAGTACTTATACTAAGCATCGCTAACTACTATAAGAGATAACTCTAGTATTATTATAAACCCTTTAGCTTTACCAAATCCCTTAGACAACCTACTCGCTTGTCTTACTTAATCTACCTTTATCTAAACCCTTTTAGAAGAAGTCTAAGTTAGGTTCGTTATACATTGCTATTACTCCCTTTGTTTTATTATAGTTTAGAACGGAGGTAACTTTGACCTTAATATCGATATAGCTACTAACGTTATAGCCGAATAGCTACTTGCCTAGCTTAATTAACTCTATTAGTAAATCCAGGAATTAGACTAGAGAGATAAGGCTACTTAAGCTCGAATCAAGGAACTCGAGAACGGCAAAAAGCACTTGTAGAAATTAGTTAACGAGGCCTATGCGAAAATCAAGGCACTCGAGAGTGCTAAAGCAAGCTATATTAAGATTAAACTACCTAGTAAATATAGAGGAACTAAGGAAGATCTTATAAGATTCCTAATAAACCTCTGATCCTACTTCTAGCTTAATAACGACAAGTTTCTAGATGACGAAGCCAAAGTCCTCTATATAGCTATAAGACTAGAGAGCAAGGTACTTAGATAGTTCGAGCCTATATAGAACGACTATCTTATTAAGGAAGACGAAGACGACCGAGACGCGTTTACGTAAGTAGTCTTTCGATCCTATAACCGTTTTAAAGAAGAGCTTTAGAAGGTTTTTAATGATAAAGATAAGAAGATTTATATATAAAAAAGACTTGCTAATCTCTAATAGACTTAGTTAGTAGCCTCTTATGCTATATAGTTTAGATAGGATATATTTAAGTCTTAGCTTAACGACGAGGCATTAATATGATTATTCTATAATGGCTTGAAGGAAAAGGTTAAAGACGAGCTATATAAGTATAATTAGCCTAAGACCTTAGATAAATATATATATAGGCCATTAGAATCGATAATTGACTCTATATATAGGAGTAATAGAAACGAGGTCAAATAAATAGAACTATAGTTAAGGCTAATAATAAGAAAAAGCGAGTATACGTTAGTACCTTATATAAGATATACCCTAGAGCTATAGATATAGATATAGTATAGAAGTAAGACTAGAAGAAGATAACTAAAGATAAGTCTAATGTTACCTACTATAACTATGGAAAGAAAGGGCACTATAAGCGAGAATATCGAAGCCCGAAGAAAGAGTAGAAGATAGTCCTTAAAAAGGAAATTATAGCCATTGACAAAACTACTAAGGATATTATCAAAGTAGTAGCTATAGGCTATAAAGATAAGGGCAGTGATATAAATAGTCTCGGATACGATGGTAATGGTAAAGACAAACAAGCACTATACTCTAAACTGGTCACTATAGACCTAGAGACAGGTCTTGCTAAATAGGACACGGTAGGAGAGTATGTACCGCTAATTTCGATTCTCTTAGCCTTAAGGTAATAGGGTTTCACGGTTATATAGAGGTAGGATAGATTATAGACAACCGACACCTAAGGAATCGAAAGACCTAGACCTAATGTTCTATTCCTCTAGGAACGAATCGAATAGTACCGTAATGAAGTTTTCTAACTTAATACGGAACTACGCGAATAGAATAGACGCTTGACTTGACTTACCTAGTAGAGTAATAAGATAAGGGACGAAACGAAGGAACTCTAATGTATCGTAGAAACTATTAAAGGAGAACAGCCTATAATATATGATAGGCCTAATAGCTATACCGAGTACCTTGATAACTAGTAACTTAGTAATGACGTATGAAACCTAGAATACTAGTTTACGCGTATAAACTATAGAAAAGACAAGCGTATATAGGAAAGCTATTAGAAAAAACATTCTTACCTTAGTATTAAGGTACCTATAGTCTATATATAATGGGAAGGATTTAGGAAAGAATTTTAATACCTCCTAGGCAATGCTACGTGATTATATCCTTAATATAAGGTATATATATAAGTGCCCTAGTTCTAGTGTATAATATACAAATGCTAATATTACTTTCACGACAAATTCGAAAATAATTACTAGCCGACCTAACAAAGAAATGAGGATAGAAGCCTCTACCCTATGGAATAGATATGTAATATAGGAAACAAAGCGGCCAAATTGCTTTGGAAGATCGAAGCCCGCGATCTAGAAGGCATTATAATAGTTCTAAGACGAGCCTAGCCTAGGTACTACGGAATAGGACAAGATATATAGGACTCGTGCTAGAGTAATGACTGCCTTTATTATATAGACAAAAAGAAATCGCGAATTCGGGAGCTCTAGATGAAGCTATAGCATATACGACGAAAAGTAAAACGGACTTAATAGTAGGAAGCTATAAGCACTTAATGGCTTATAGAAATAAGTACAATTAATAAAGTAGCTGTTAGCCAAACAACTAAAGAGGTTAGTACTGACCTAGGAAATAGGTTAAGGCCCTTCGAGGGGCCCGGAAACTATTAACGCCTGTACAGCAGCAAGTAGTAACGTAGTATAGGAGGAACCAGCGTAAGAGACTACTATATCGAGACCTCCTAGCAGAAATATAGGAAATTACTATAATCTTTAGATAACGGCGATAAGATAAGCGACTATAGATAATAGCATAATGGAAGTAGTACGAAATGCTTATATTAGTAGATAGTAGAGCAGAGATAAACTTGATTTCGCCAACACTTATAAATTAGCTATAGATACCCTAGAGAATAAAGCAGAAGCATAGTATAGTCAAAGGGCTATTTCCGACGTAATAGATATATGAAGAGACCGAACTAATTAACATTACTATAGTAAGGAAGACTATAGCAGTCGTATTTAGCATTATAGATATAGGTAATAACAAAGATATAATATTAGGGTTACTATAGTATAAAGATTATAACCTAGATATTAGCTAGAAGAATGGTAGCTACTTATAACCCCGAATGGAGTTATATTTAACTAGTAAGATAGAGAGCGTACAAGGATCACAAGCAGACAATACTTAGGGGAAGGCATGTCCTACAGATCTACCACAAGAGACGGATAATAGCAGGCAGACTACTACGGACTCTAGAAGAGGCGGTATAATGACATCGATATCGCGATAGGAGGAACGAGCTAAACCACCAATAGCTATTCTCTCTGTTAATGAATACGGAGCACTGTAATTAGAGTAGTAGGTTGAGATAGGAGAAATCGCTAGCATTGCTATAGACGGAACCAAGTTCGTATACTATTAGAAAACCGAGAGATAAGACAAGACTAGGGAAGTACCGAAGGAATATAAAGGATACCTAGCATTCGAACCGAAACATCTAGAAGGACTACTAGAACACGGCCTATAGGATTATAAGATTAAGCTTAAGGAAGGAGTATAACTAAAGTTCTTTAAGATCTATTATATAAGCTAGACTTAGAACAAAGAACTTAAGCGATATTTAGAGGAGAACCTTCGAAGAGGATATATCTACCTATTAATATTGCTAGTAGGCTACCTAATCCTATTTATGCCTGAGAAAGACGGAAAGCTATAGTTATCTATTGGTAACTTAACGAATAGACCGTGAAAAACTAATACCCGTTACTACTAATCTTACGGCTCTAAGATTAGTTAGCAGGAGCCTAATATTTTACACGTCTTAACTTGCTATCGGCTTATAACTATATATAGATTAAAGAAGATAATAAGTAGAAAACGGCCTTTAGGATACCCTATAGCTACTACAAGTACCTTATCATACTATTTAGACTTATAAACGCGTTAGTAACGTTCTAAGCCCTAATTAATCAAGCTATCTACCCCTTTCTCGATAAATTTACGGTATATTATCTCGACAATATACTTATCTTCTCTAAGATAATAGACAAACACTAAAAGTATATAAAAGCAATGCTAGACGTGCTATATATATATAAACTATTAGTTAACAAGGAAAAGAGCGAATTCCACGTTAGGGAAATGGTATTTTTAGGATATAAGATATCCCTAGGACAAAATCGGATAGAACCTTCAAAGGTTAAAGCTATTAAGAATTGGCTATGACTAACGTTAGTCATAGAAGTACGAAGCTTTATCGGATTTACAAACTTCTACCAGATATTCATTAGAAATTTCAGAGCGATTATACGACCTTTATATAAACTTATTAAGAAGAGCGCTAAATTCTAATAGGAAGAGTAATACGAGCAAGCATTTATATAGATCTGTAATGCTATTACCGAAGATCTAGTACTAGTACTACTAGACCCTAAGAAGCTATTTGAGGTAAAAATAGACGCTTTAGACTATACTATCGGGGGATAATTAGAATAACGAGACGAACAAGGAAAGCTATATCCTATAGCCTTCTTTTTAAAGAAGCTCGATAGACTACGTCTTAATTATCTAATCTATAATAAGGAACTATTTATAATTATTAAAGCTTTTAAGGAATGGCGATTATACCTTAGTAATACAATTAAACTAGTACAAGTATATATAGATTATAAGAATTTACGATACTTTATAATAATAAAGGAGCTTAATAGATAATAAATACGATAGGTAGAATTCCTTACGGAATTTGACTTTAAGATCTACTACAAGAAGGGCAAAGAGAACGTATAAGCGGACATCTTAAGCCGACGAACAGATTATACGGAAGGACAAACGGAAACAATACTACTATTGTTTAAGGAACGAATAGACAGAACGCTACATTACGAAACGTAGATACCTATAGAAGATAATCTACTTGACTTGTTCCTAGAATGTTACGTAATCTTTCAAGAAGAAAGGATTAACAAGATATAATATTAAGTAGTACCTAGACTAGTAGTACCTAACAGAGTAGAAGAAAGAGATAGGAAACTCTAGTACCGAGGTAAAGTATATATCTATAATAGGGATCAATAGCTATAAATGATTTGAGAACTCTATAAGTCGAAACTCGGAGGATATAAAGGAGTTATAAAGACTGTTATATAAGTTAGGAAATACTATGACTTTCTATAGTTAACGGTACAAGTTAAGGAAGTCGTACGGAACTACGACATTTGTAATCGAAGCAAAACGGCACAATATAAGCTATATAGGCTACTTTAGCTACTGCTAATAGCTAACAAACTATAGAGTTTAGTTACGATAGACTTTATTACGAAGCTGCTAGAATCTAAGGATATAGCTATAGGAGTAATCTACGATAGTATTCTTACTATAGTAGATTACCTAACTAAATAGGTATACTTCTTTCCCCATAAGGAGTCCTAGATAGTAGAATAGTTAGTAGACGTAATCTATCGGCAAGTTACATTAGTATATGCTTAGCCGTAAGAATAGATTACTAATAGAGATACCAAGTTCGTATCGAAGTTCTAGTAAGTGTTAACATAACGATTAGGCATTAATAGTAAGCTATTCATAGCATATTACCTATAGATTAATAGACAAACGGAGCGACTAAACCAAGTTATTAAGCAGTACCTCCGCTTTTACGTTAACTACTAGCAAGACGACTAGGTTATACTATTATTAATAGCATAACTCACTTATAATATAATACTAACGGAAATGACTAAAGTTACACCGTTCTTTGCGAACTACGGATATAAAGTAGACCTTAGGCAAGGACTAGAGGTTATAGTGCCGAGAGCAGTAGTTAAAGCAGAACAAATATATATATTATATAAGAAGCTCAAAAAGGAACTCGAGTTTATTAAGACTAGAATAAAGAACTACTATAATAAATATAGACTCGAGGGACCTTGCCTAGAGAAGGGAGACAAAGTCTACCTAATTATACGAAACTTATGAACCAAATAACTAAGTATAAAGCTAGACTTTAAGAAGGTCAGACCCTTCCTTATCAAAGAACGAATTTTGACATCTAACTACCGACTATCGTTACTATTATCTATATAACTATAGACGGATGTTTTTCATATTTCACTTCTTGAACTAGTACCAAAGAACGCTAAGGTTACTATATATATCGAAGCAGAAGATAAGGAAGAAGAATAGGACGTTAAAGAAATTCTAGATTTATATATTATTAATAGGGAACTATAGTATCTAGTCAAATGGCTTAATTTTAGACTAGAGAATAACTTATAGGAACTAGTTAAGAACTTAAACTGCCCTAAGAAACTAGAATAGTTCTACTAGCAGAACCCGGATCGACTATAGGCACTAGCTTAGACAAAACGGCCAAGTCGGCCTCTGACAAATCTAGGCCTAAAGAAGACTAGTCAAATAGGACGTTAGCACCTTAGGACTATACGTCACTAATAACGCGTGCCTTGGAATCCCGTACCCTCCGTTCTTTTGCTTCTATTTCCTCTAGAAACTATATACCTCGACGAAATAGCTCGGAACCCTGCTCCTTTAAGAAACGTTTCTAGCGACGAAGACGAGCTAATCGACCGATAGCTATCTGAAGTTAAGTCTGAAGAACGAAAAGGGCCTCTTTAGCATTAGCCTCTTCTTATTCTATACGTTTTTGTTTAGATATAATCTTTGTTATTATAAAAGATTAGCTATAAATATAAGGTAACAAACTAGGTTACAAACAAGCAGACGCTACGTTAGAACTATTATAAGAACGACCCTGATATACGTACTCGTTATAGCAAGAAGAGCCTAACGCTATACGATAAGCCAAGTTCTACTTAAAATACTATAAACACGGTATAACGTCTACGCCAGAAGAATCAATAAAAGAAGCAAGCGCGGTACACTATTAGGATTTTAAAGATCGGCGCTTAGAGATATGATCTACTATCTTGTTAGCCACTAGTAGTACAGAAAAAAAGGAAAAATTATAAGGTATATATAGAAAAGGATATTAGCGCTATTTAAGACAACCTAAAGAGGGCTTTCAGGTCGAAAGCCTTAGAGGGAGGGCATCGTGTCACAAAAATATATATATAGATGCCGCCTAAGCCACTAGCATAAACGGGCCAATCAAGCTAAAGGAATGATGGACTAATCAAGATAGGATCACACTTAGTAAGAAATGATCCTAGCAGAGGATCACTAGCTTACGATATAAGCTAGGTAAGCCAGTATAGAGGATTACCACAACTGCTAGTAATCCTAGGATTATATATATATATAGATAGTCACTTGTTATAGTAGACTCTAAGAGTTTACTAGTAATAGTAACCTACAATTACAGTACTTATACTAAGCATCGCTAACTACTGTAAGAGACAACTCTAGTGTTGTTATAAACCCTTTGGCTTTACCGAATCCCTTAGACGACCTGCCCGCTTGTCCCGCTTAATCTACCTTCGTCTGAACCCTTTTAGAAGAAGTCTGAGTTAGGTTCGTCATAGGACTATATAGGCCCTACCGACCTCCCTAGCCTTCTCTCCGAAGGCTATAGCCACCTATCACTTGTTAGCCGAATACTAATCCTTAGTAGCCTTATCTTTAAAGACTACTACTATATCCTATAACGAACCCGGCTTAGACTTCTTCTAAAAGGGTTTAGACGAAGGTAGATTGAGCGGGACAAGCGGGTAGGTCGTCTAAGGGATTCGGTAAAGCTAAAGGGTTTACAATAATACCAGAGTTGTCTCTTATAGTAATTAGCAATACTTAGTATAAGTACTGTAATTATAATTATTACCACTGGTAAACTCTTAGAGTCTACCTAACGAATGACTAGCTAGCTATATATATACAATTGTCTATCCTTCTTTAATAGTTATTACTAGTACTATTTCTCCTTTTACCCTATAATTCCGCGTTATTAACGGTAACATGTTATTATCACTAGTGAAGACCTTAGTCTTAGCGGTGATAATCTTCTGATTGGTCCGTTAAGTGATTGGCTGTCGGAATGTCCCGCGTCCTGGCTATAGCCTGCTAGGCTGTCTATATACTTATCTATAATACGATGCCCTTCCTTTAAGGCTTTCGACCCGAAAGCCCTCTTAGGCCATTTTAAATAGTACTAACACCCTTCGCTTATAAGTACTATATTCTTCCTATTTCTACGTTATAGTCGCTATGTTGACAAAATGCTAATAGAGAAACGAAAGTCGTATTTTACACGTTACTATGCTTCCTTTGCTCAGAACATTACTAAGAACGGTTTTGTTATTATACCTTGCTCTTAGTACGTATTATAAGGCCTTGTCTATAAAATGATTACGTATATAAAGCGTTACGAGGCTTATATTTATCAAGGTTGTTCTTATAATGGCTTTAGCATCCCGCTTTCTTCCTATAAGCTCGTCTCCCCTTTCTTTTTTTTTTTTAAGTACTATAATTCCTAATATTCGTTCTAGTAGATTATATTCTTTAGGAGTAGCATTATATTAAGGATGCTAAACGTTATACCGAACTTAAGCTAGATAAATCCTAATACTATCTAGAAGAAGCCTAGTACGAGTTATCCGAAAAGCTTATACGGCTCCGGCGTCTTCGTTAGCAGAAGGAGTTTTTAGTAGAGAAAGGTGCCGATATAGTAGTATGTAGTTTATCGACCTTAGACGAGTTAGAGGCGGTTAAGCGGTAAGAGCAGTAAGAGGCACCTATTATACCCTTATTAGAGATTAATAATGCTATCGATGCTATTGACTAAGGCGTCGTCTTTGGTTCTGTCCTAGGTTTTCCTTTAGTCGATCCGGGTTCTGCCGGTAGAACTGTTCCAGTTTCTTAAGGCAGTTCAAATTCTTAACTAGTTCCTATAAGTTATCTTCTAGTCTAAAATCAAGCCATTTAACTAGATACTACAGTTCCCTATTAATAATATATAAATCAAGGTTTTCTTTAATATCTTATTCCTCTTCCTCATCTTCTACTTCGATATATATAGCAACCTTAGCGTTTTTTAGTACTAGTTCAAGAAGTAAAATATAAAAAATATCCGTCCGTAGTCGTATAGATAATGGTAACGATAGTCGGTAGTTAGATGTCGAAATTCATTCTTTGATAACGAAAGGTCTAACCTTTTTAAAGTCTAGCTTTATACTTAGTCATTTAGTTTATAGGTTTCGTATAATTAGGTAGACTTTGTCTCCCCTCTCTAGGTAAGGTCCCTTAAGCCTATATTTGTTGTAGTAGTTCTTTATTCTAGTCTTAATAAACTCGAGTTCCTTTTTAAGCTTCTTGTATAGTGCGTACATTTGTTCCGCTTTGACTGCTGCTCTTGGCACTATAACCTCTAGTCCTTGCCTAAGGTCTATTTTATATCTGTAGTTCGCGAAGAACGGTATAACTTTGGTCATTTTCGTTAGCGTTATATTATAAGCGAGTTATATTATTAGTAATAGTATGACCTAGTTGCCTTACTAGTAGTTAACGTAAGAACGGAAATACTACTCGATAACTTGGTTTAGTCGCTCCGTTTATCTGTTAGTCTATAGGTAATATACCGTTAATAACTTACTATTAACACCTAATTGTTATATTAACGCTTGCTAGAACTTTGACGCGAACTTAGTATCTCTATCGGTGATCCATTCTTATAGCCAAGTATATACTAATGTAACTTGCTAATAGATTACGTTTACTAGCTGTTTAGCTATCTAAGATTCCTTATAGGGAAAGAAGTATACCTATTTAGTTAGGCAATCTACTATAGTAAGAATACTATTATAGATTACTCCTATAGCCATATCCTTAGATTCTAGCAGCTTTGTAATAAAGTCTATTATAACCAAGCTCTATAATTTATTAGCTATTAGCAGTGGCTAAAGTAGCCTATACAGCTTATATTATACCGTTTTGCTTCGATTGCAAATGTCGTAGTTCTATATGACTTCCTTAACTCGTGCCGTTAACTATAGAAAGTCATAGTGTTTCTTGACTTATACGACAGTCTTTGTAACTCCTTTGTATCCTCCGAGTTTCGACTCGTAGAGTTCTCGAATCATCTATAGCTGTTGATCCTAGTCGTAGATATATACTTTGCCTTAGTACTAGAGTTTCCTATCTTTTTCTTCTACTCTGTCAGGTACTAGTAGTCTAGGTGCTACTTAATACTATACCTTGTTAATCCTTTCTTCTCGAAAGATTATATAGTATTCTAGGAACGAGTTAAGTAGATTATCTTCTATAGGTGTCTATGTTTCGTAATATAGCGTTCTATCTGTTCGTTCCTTAAATAACGGTAGTGTTATTTCCGTTTATCCTTCTATATAATCTGTTTGTCGGCTTAAGATATCTGCTCGTACGTTCTTTTTACCCTTCTTATAGCAAGTCTTAAAGTTAAATTCCGTAAGGAATTCTACCTATCATATTTGTCGTCTATTAAGCTCCTTTATTATTGTAAAGTATCGTAAATTCTTATAATCTATATATACTTATACTAGTTTAATTATACTATTAAGGTATAGTCGCTATTCCTTAAAAGCTTCGATAATTATAAGTAGTTTCTTATTATAGATTAGATAATTAAGATATAGTCTATCGAGCTTCTTTAAAAAGAAGGCTATAGGATATAGCTTTCCTTATTCGTCTCGTTATCCTAATTGTCCTCTAATGGCGTAGTCTAAAGCGTCCGTTTCTACCTCGAATAGCTTCCCAGGATCTAGTAATACTAATACTAGATCTTTAGTAATAGCGTCGTAGATCTATATAAATGCTTACTTATGCTGTTCTTCCCATTAGAATTTAGCGTTCTTCCCAGTAAGTTTATACAAAGGTCGTACGATTGCTCTAAAGTTCCTAATGAACATTCGGTAGAAGTTTGTAAATCTAATGAAGCTTTGTATTTCCATTACTAACGTTAGTCATAGCTACTTCTTAATAGCTTTAACCTTTAAAGGTTCTATCCGGATTTATCCTAGGGATATTTCGTATCCTAGAAATACCGTTTTCCTAACGTAGAATTCGCTCTTTTCCTTATTAACTAATAGTTTATATATGTATAGCATGTCTAGCACTACTTTTATATACTTCTAGTGTTCGTCTATTATCTTAGAGAAGATAAGTATATTATCGAGATAATATACTATAAATTTGTCGAGAAAGGGTCAGATAGCTTAATTAATTAGGGCTTAGAACGTTACTAGTACGTTTATAAGTCTAAATAGTATAACAAGGTACTTATAGTAACCATAGGGTGTCCTAAAGGCCGTTTTCTACTCGTTGCCTTCTTTAATCTATATATAGTTATAGGCTGATAGCAAGTCAAGACACGTAAAATATTAGGCTCCTGCTAACTAATCTTAGAGCCATAAGATCAATAGTAATAGGTATCGATTTTTCACAGTCTATTTGTTAAGTTACCAATAGTCGATATATAACTATAGCTTTCCGTCTTTCTTAGGCATAAATAGGATTAGGTAGCCTACTAGCGATATTAATAGGCAGATATATCCTCTTTAAAGGTTCTCCTCTAAATATTACTTAAGTTCTTTATTCTATGTCTAGCTTATATAGTAAATCTTAAAGAACTTTAGTTATACTCCTTCCTTAAGCTTGATCTTGTGATCCTATAGGCCGTATTCTAACAATCCTTCTAGATATCTTGGTTCGAATGCTAGGTGTCCTTCGTATTCCTTTGGTACTTCCCTAGTCTTGTCTCGTCTCTTAGTTTTCTAATAGTATACGAACTTGGTTCTGTCTATAGCGATGCTAGCGATTTCTCCTATCTCAACCTACTACTCTAGTTATAGTGTTCTACATTTATTAATGGAGAGAATAGCTATTGGCGGTTTAGCTCGTTCCTCCTGTTGTAACGTTAGTATCGTCATACCGCTTCTTCTAGAGTTTATAGTAGTCTGCCTACCACTATCTATCTCGTACGGTAGATCCGTAGGATATACCTTCCTTTAAGCATTGTCCGCTTACGATCCTTACGCGCTTCCTATCTCGCTAGTTAAATATGACTCCGTTTAGGGTTATAGGTAGCTACTATTCTTCTAGCTAATGTCTAGGTTATAATCTTCATACTATAGTAACCCTAATATTATATCTTCATCGTTACCTATATTTATAATATTAAATATAACTACTATAGTCTTCCCTACTATAGTGATATTAATTAGTTTGGTCTCCTTACGTACCTATTATATCGGAAATAGCCCTTTAATTATATTATGCTTCCGCTTTATTCTCTAGGGTATTTATAGCTAATTTATAAGTATTAGCGAAATTAGGTTTATCTTTGCTTTACTATCTACTAGTATAAGCATTTCGTATTGTTTCTATTATACTATTATCTATAGTCGCTTGTCTTGCCGCCGTTGTTCAAAGATTGCGGCGATTTCCTATATTTCTGCCGGGAGGTCTTAATATAGTAGTCTTTTACGCTAGTTCCTCCTATACTACACTACCACTTGCCGCTATATAGGCGTTAATAGTTCCCGGGCCCCTCGAAGGGCTCTAACCCGTTTCCTAGGTCAGTACTAACCTCTTTAGTTATTCGGCTAATAGTAGCTTCGTTAATTGTACTTATTTCCATAAGCCATTAAGTGCTTATAGCTTCCTATTATTAGGTCCGTTCTGCTTTCCATCATATATACTATAGCTTTATCTAAAGCTCCTAAATTCGCAACTTCTTTTCGTCTATATAATAGAGGCAATCTTTACTCTAGTACAAGTCTTATATGTCTTGTTCTATTCTATAGTACCTAGGCCAGGCTCGTTTTAGAACTATTATAATGCCTTCTAGACTCCGAGCTTCGATTTTCTAGAGTAACTTGGCCGCTCTATTCCCTACGTCATAGACCTATTCCATAGGGCGTAAGCTTCTGTCCCCGTTTTCCTATTAGGTCGGCTAGTAATTGTTTTCGAATTTGTCGCGGAAGTAGTATCGGCATTCGTATGCTATACACTAGAACTAGGGCACTTGTGTATATGCCTTATGTCGAGGGTATAGTCGCGTAGCGTCGCCTAGGAGGTATTAGAATTCTTTCCCGAATCCTTCTTACTATATATAGACTATAGGTACTCTAATGCTAAGATAGGAGTATTTCTTCTAGTAGCTTTCTTATATATGCTCGTCTTTTCTACGGCTCGTATATATAAACTAGTATTCTAGGTTCTGTACGTCATTATTAAGTTGCTAGTTATCAAGGTACTCGGTATAGCTATTAGGCCTATTATATATTATAGGCTATTCTCCTTTAATAGTTTTTACGATATATTAGAGTTCCCTTATCTTGTCCCTTATTTTATCGCTCTACTAGGCAAGTCGAGTTAAGCATCTATCCTATTTGTGTAGCTCTATATTAAGTCGGAAAACTTTATCATAGTACTATTCGATTCGTTCCTAGAGAAATAGAACATTAGGTCTAGGTCTTTCGTTTCCTTAGGTATCGGTTATCTACGATCTATCCTACCTCTATATAACTATAAAACCCTACTACCTTAAGGCTAGGAGAATCGAAATTAGTAGTGCGTACTCTCTTACTATATCCTATTTAGTAAGACCTATCTTTAGGTCTATAGTAACCAGTTCGGAGTACGGTACTTATTTGTCTTTACCATTGCTATTATATCTAAGACTATCTATATTACTACCCCTATCTTTATAGCTTGTGGCCGCTACTTTGATAATATTCTTAGTAGTTTCGTTAATAACTGTAATTTCCTTTCTAGGGACTGTCTTCTACTCTTTCTTCGGGCTTCAACATTCTCGCTTATAGTGCCCTTTCTTTCTATAGTTATAGCAGGTAACATTAGACTTATCTTTAGTCGTCTTCTTCCGGTCCTACTTCTATGCTATGTCTATATCTATAGCTCTAGGGTATATCTTATATAAGGTACTAATATATACTCGCTTTTTCTTATCGTTAGCCTTAACTATAGTTCTATTTATTTGACCTCGTTTCTATTACTCCTATATATAGAGTCGATCATCGATTCTAATAGCCTATATAATATATTTATCTAGGGTCTTAGGCCGATCGTACTTATATAGCTTATCTTTAACCTTTTCCTTTAAGCTATTATAGAACAATTATATTAATGCCTTATCATTAAGCTAAGACTTAAATATATTCTATCTAAACTATATAGTATAAGAGGCTACTAACTTAGTCCGTCGGAGATTAGTAAGTCTTTCTTATATATAAATCTTCTTATCTTTATTACTAAAAACCTTCTAAAGCTCTTCTTCAAAACGGTTATAGGATCGAAAGACTACCTACGTAAATACGTCTTAGTCGTCTTTGTCTTCCTTAGTAAGATAGTCATTCTATATAGGTTTAAACTATCTAAATGCCTTACCCTTTAGTCTTATAGCTATATAGAGGATTTTAGCTTTATCATCCGGAAACTTGTTATCATTAAGCCGGAAGTAGGATTAAAGGTTTGTTAAGAATCCTACAAGATCTTCCTTAGTTCCTCTATATTTACTAGGTAGTTTGATCTTAATACGGCTCGCTTTAGTAGTCTCGAGTGCCTTGATTTTGGTATAGGCCTCGTTAACCAACTTCTATAAGTGCTTTTCGCCGTTTTCGAGTTCCTTAATTCGGGCTTAAGTAGCCTTATCTCTCTAGTCTAACTCCTAGATCTGCTACTAGAGTTGACTAAGCTAGGCGAGCAGCTATTTGGCTGTAACGTTAGTAGCTATGTCGATGTCAAGGTCGAAGTTACCTCCATTCTAAACTATAATAGAATAAAGGGAGTGGTAATAACGTATAACGAACCTAGCTTAGACTTCTTCTAAAAGGGTTTAGATAAAGGTAGATTAAGTGGGACAAGTAGATAGGTTGTCTAAGGGATTTGGTAAAGCTAAAGGGTTTATAATAATACTAGAGTTATCTCTTATAATAATTAGTAATGCTTGGTATAAGTACTATAATTATAATTATTACTACTAGTAAACTCTTAGAGTCTACCTAATGAGTGACTAGCTAGCTATATATATATAATTGTCTGTCCCTCTTTAATAGTTATTACTAGTACTATTTCTCCTTTTACCTTGTGATTTTGTATTATGGACGGTGATATGTTATTATTACTAGTGAAGACCTTAGTCTTGGCGGTGATAATCTTCTGATTGGTCTGTCAAGTGATTGGCTGTCGGAATGTCCCGCGTCCTGGCTACAGCCTGCCAGGCCGTCTATGTGCTTATCCGTGACACATCCCTACTTAGGAGCTTCCTAGCCGTGACGGCTCCCTAGCGGCTAGAGGCCCCATTAACTGCTTAGACAATCTCGGCTGGGGTTTAGGCTTTAAGGTCCTTCTATAGGCCTACGTTCCGTATTATGACCTCCCGCAAGGCCTATAACAGCACTACCTTAGCCGACGGTAGGCCTCCTTAGGGGCCTATTATCCTCTATTACGGCCCTACGGCTACCTACGCCTAGGTAGGGTAGGGGGTGGCCTTAAAGGCTTCTTTAAGCCCCTTTTTAACTTCTTCGGCTACAAGTTTCTATAAGTTCGGAACTAGGCCTATAATAGTGGTCGTAAGGCCCTATAAGAGCCTATCGGCGAGGTCCTATACATTACCCCGTTTAAGGCCCGGTACAAGGTCGACTAGTTACACGACAAGACCCCTTAGCTCCTTAATATCTAGGGCAAGGTAGGCCTACGGTAGGCCCCCCTTTAATTGGTTCGAAGCTATAGGCCTCCCTACTTAGTAGCTTAGCGTTAGGCCTTAAGTTAACGTCGCGTTCAGGGGCGCTAGGTGGTCTATGCGGTGAAAATTTTGACGGGCGCGTAAGGTACGGCCGGATTACGGTCGGGTCCGGTTCCTACGCCTGCGATGCCTGTTGTATACCCGTAACGGCTCGCGCGTAGTTGAAAGTGGTACCGTTAGATAGCGTTTTTCGAGAGTTGTCTAGCGATGGTAGTTTCGTGTGTTTTGGTAGGGTATTCGCAAAGATATAAGAGAAGCTCCTTTAGCGCTAGGTAGGTCCAATATATTCTACTAGTTAGGCAAGATTAAGGAAGCTTATAATACTCGCGTTAGCGTGTCCGATGATACGTTAGGTATTATATTGTTACCTTGCTAGGATAAAGGTAAGGGTAAGGCTATTAATCCTAGCGATAGCTAATAGCAGTAGATAGGGAGTATTAGGTAGTATTTTATTCAGCGAATTTAACTTATTTTCTACCCCCTAGTTATATAAGCCTATAACTAATATCTTAAAGATTAAGGAGAGCCCTCTAGCACTCGAAGGCTCATTAGCTAAGTCGTTTGGTAAGCCTATTTATTAGTATCTAACTAGTTAATAGATATATAGCTTTAAACGTTCCTTTTACTACTTCCTAGTATAACTATATATTATAGATATCTATATACCATAGGCAAGTATTAATACGTTTGTTCTTAGCTATGACTAGTTAAATAGTTTGCTAATTATTATAATAGATGTTCTAAGGTTCCCTAAGCTCAAGATCAATATCTATAAATAGCCTTTTAAATGCTATAGTTTCTTTTACTATAAGGGAAAGCATTAGAAGTTCTACTTTAGTGCTTAACATTATAATAGTATCCTAGTACGACGCCTTCTATATAATAAGACCTCTAAATGGGAAGAAGATATATCCTTATAATAAATACTATATATCTAGATTATCTACGTACGAAGCGTCCCTAGTAATTATAAGCGTTAAACTTTCTAGCGCTTGCTCGCCTCTATACTAGATTAATAGGTAAGAGCTCCTAAATAGATATCTTACTACTTGCTATACCTCTAATAAGTAGTCTAGTCCTAGGTTAGTTAGATATTAAGAAAGTACTAAATAGGTATATATAACGTCTAGATATAGTATAACTATATAGTATAGGATTAATCTAATAAGCTCCTGATACTCTTTAATCTATATATTAATAATGCTCCCTTCGAACTTTTTAAGTTCTTCATAGCTTAAAAGAGTTAGTTTATATACGCTAGGTATATCTAGTCTATGTCTTCTTACTACTTTTCTAATATATTAGTTATAGATTAACTATATCTTATATATAGGTTGATCTCGAATCACCCTAATACTAAGAAACTAACTAAAATTACCCTGCTTATAGACATTATATTAAGCTTTAATTCCTTCTATTACTAGCTCGGCCGCTATAGTATTACTTTCATAGAAGAAGACCAAGAAATCGTCGATATAAAAGATTAGGATAACCCGTTTGTAGTAGCTTAAGAAGAGGCACTTCTCTTCGCCTAATAGTTCTATACCTAGATCTAACAGCGTTTTATAGAACTCCTTATACTATAAGAGTAGCAAGTCTCTCAAGCCGTATAGAGCTCTCTATAACTCTATATATTTCCTTAGCTACTTAAATCCTTCTAGCAATTTATAGATAATAGGATCGTCTTCCGGCCGTTTAGCGTTAAGAAACGCTTACGCTACGTCGAACTGCTTGACCTCTAAGTCGAAGTATATGGCGATCGCCATCATTATATGGAATAACTATACCGCTAGAGTAGCTATGTATATACTTTCTACTAAGTTAATATCTTATAGATCTCCTTATATATAGATCTTTACCTTATACTTCTCTAAGAAACCGTCCTTGTTAAACTTATACGTAAAGACCTATTTTAGTAGGATGGGTCGTACTTTCGCCTACTTATATGGTACGATCTTCTATATTCCCCTACTCTCTAAGTTATATATCTCCTTACAAGCCATATCTTTAAACTATTATCCTAATAGGTAGTTATATAGGTCTTGCTAGTTAGTAGGAATACAGGTAAGATTGTTAATATACTAACGTAGCTTGTTTAGGGCTGCTCTAAAGTATATAGTATCCTTCTATTATATAGTAGTAGCAAACACCGTATATATTATTTAAAAGCTCTAGTCTCCTAGGTAAGCTTCCTATTAATTAGGTAGGTAAGTCTTATAGAACTATTACTAGAGTTCCTTCGTTATATAAATAAAGGAGTAGTAGTAATTAACCCTCTCTTTATTTTATAGCCATTCGCTTAACCAGATAGGGTCCCTAGGCTTACGAGCCCTCCTCCTGCCTCTGCCTCTCCTTATGGGAGGTTACTAAGTAGCTTCTCCTTTGCTTCTACCTTCTAAAGGATATATTAGCTGATCTAGACTTCGTTTAACGCTCTACTCCTTTATCCTAGCTAGATATAATATATTAGTAGTACTATCCCTAGCTCCTAGCTCTTCTGTCTACTTATCGTATATACTAGATTCTTTCATAGAAGGTATTCCTCTATTAGATTTAACGGCTCCCTTGCTCTCCCTAGCATCTAGTTAGCTAGCTAGTGACTGGGAAGGCCCTAATTTAAACCTTCCTACTTCCTAATAGATATCCCCTTTATTAGCTGGTATAAGGTAAGTTACTAAGGGCTTAAGTATATATTTAGGGGTTAAGAGTCCTCTAAAGCTTTCTATCTATTTAGTAAGTTTGTCTATTACTTACATCTCTACTATAAGAGTCTCTAGAACTAATTTCTTACTTATAGGCTATATATTAGAGAGCTCCCTTACCCCCGAGTCTTGACCTTATTAGAAAGGTTAGTCTACCACCAGACTCTCTTACGATAGAGGTAGCTAAGCCACTATAATAGAGTCTTCTACTAGTTACTAGGTCTATTATAACACTTCCTAGAGAAAGTCGGTATCCTAGGAATCTTTGCTAAGATCGAACTAATTGACTTCCTAGCTCGCTACTACTAGTAACGACTCTATTAGCTACTCTTTACCTAGACGGTAGAAAGTCTTTTTATCGAAGTAAACGTTATGAGTTATAATGACCCCATCGAGCTCGGGTATTTAAACGTAATAGATACTAGATATATAATATCCTATAAGATACCCTATTAGCCCATATAGTAGCACCTTAAAGTCCTTTATATACTATTTAGCTTTCCTATCCTTATAGAGGATATATACTTAGTATCTATATATAAAGATATTACTCTAGTCTAGATATAAGTTACTAGTTAATATAATTATTAAGCTAGGTTTATACTAACGAAAATACTATTTAAACTAGCTATAGAGTACCTTATTAGGAGTTCTAAATAAGTAAGTATAGCTTAGGCTTATTATATATAAGTATATTATAGCTTATATACTTTCTAACTAGAGCTTTATAAGTAGATTTGTACTATTAAGTATCTTAATTAAGTATAAGATTAGTTCTTACCTTACTTACCCTACTAGTCTATTAAGCTTATAAGTATATAAAGGTAAGAGTTTAAGATCAATACCGCTCTCTATAGCCTAAGTCTAATAATATATTAATATACGCCTTACTAAACTAATCGTCGTAATATCGTTATCCTACTTGATCTTATAGATAATAAGCCTATATTAGCATCTTATCCAGCTCTCGAAATTCTAGATGACTCCCATAATTTGGTCTAACGACTTTATCATTAGGAAGAAAGGGAAGAGCTTCCTATTATACTTATTAACAATCATAAGTAACTATTATAATCTATTAATTGCTTTAGGATAGTCAAATAGATCCTAGGCTACTTACTAGAATAGGCATATAGACTTCTACTTAGGTAGTATTTTCCTAGAGATAACCTTACTTATATAAGTATAAGTATAGCTCTTATATTTAATATATACTATCCCCTTAATATAGACGTTTCTAGCATTATTAATAAGCGCTTTTAACGCTTCTAGTCTAAGGTAGCTAGCTCTTAAGTGCTAAAGATCCTTGGTATTCTCTCTTATAGTAGGTAACGCTTATGTCCGGGACCTTCTACCATACGTAGCAAACACGTTCTATAAGGATATACGAACGTTTATAATACCTACTTTACTAATTAAGACGTAATCTAGGAAGCTCGAGTAGTAGAAAAGTAGCTTATATTCGAGGAAGGTAAGATTATACTTATATTCTAACTTATAAAGGATAATACTATTTTCTAGTGTTCTAAAACGTAGTAAGTAGTCTAAGCTATAGTACTAAGTACCTGCCTTAAGTAATGGAGCTTCTAAGATAATATTAATATAGAATCCTTTAACGATAGCGATATCTTTAAGTATTAGGCTCTTAGTATATAGTCTATATAATCTATCTAAAACGTTCTTAATTACCTAAGTGCCCCTCTTACTAATAGGAAAGGTCATTATACCTACTTTAATAAACTTAGGATCTCTTACCTTGACAAATGTCCTAGGCAAAAGGAACTTCTTGTTATTAACTAAGTAGGTTATACTATATAAGTCTGGTAAAGTGCTTTCTAAAAGAAGATAGTATTATAGAGCGACTATACTAAACGCCCTATAGTAAATTAAGAGCTTACCAAGTAGTTAAAGGCTAATAATTAATATATTAAAGGAACTAGGGTATCCTACCCCTAACTACCTAGAATAGGATAGCTCTCTCTACTTAGCAATAAGTTAACTCTTTAGTCTAGCCTACTTCGGCTTGTCAAGCTCCTAGCAAATCCTCTTATACTCTCTATTAGAAAGGTATAAGCGTTGCTTATTACTATAGATAGCTTACTTAAGCATATAATAGTCTACTAGATCCTATAGATATCTTAGACGCTTATAGGGACATCTCGTATTACATTACTAACCGTTATAAAAGTCTCTATATAAGTATAACGAACCTAACTCAGACTTCTTCTAAAAGGGTTCAGACAAAGGTAGATTAAGCAGGACAAGCAGGCAGGTCGTCTAAGGGATTCGGTAAAGCTAAAGGGTTTACAACAATACTAGAGTTATCTCTTATAGTAATCAGCAATACTTAGTATAAGTACTATAATTATGAGTTACTATCACTAGTAAACTCTTAGAGTCTACCTAACAAGTGACTATCTATATGTATATATAATCCTAGTGATCACTCCTGATCATAGTGATCGTAAGTGATCGTATAGTAGTGATCACCCTAATCGCTAGTAAGCGTAGTGATTACTATGCTTCCTATATTGTAATTAGTCCTTTTGTTCCTTTGGCTTAATTAGCCTATTTATGCCGGTGGTCTAGGCGGCATCTATATATATATTTCTATGATACGATGCCTTCCCTTTAAGGCTTTCGACCTAAAAGCCCTCTTTTAGGCCGTTTCAAATAGTGCTAACATCCCTTACATTCCTTATACGTGTTTTTCTCCTTAGCCCTTTGTTACCCTTCGTACTATTAATTATGCCGTCTGACGCGCGTAGATCCCTAGCGTCTATTTGCCGTAAGCGTTTAGCTTAGTTTATTTCCGATTACGGGTTCGTAGTGATAGTATGTTCCCATTACGCAAAGTATAACCGAGTGTGTAAAATGATTGAAAAATCTCGTCGCTACAAGGCTTATATACGTTAGGGTCGTGCTTATAATGGTTCTAGCGTTTTAGTTTCTTCTTATAAGTTCCTATTTCCTTATAAGAGCATGTCTCTAATCGTAACGTAGTAGATCGTATTATATACGAGTAACGTCATTTAAAGGCTAAAGAGAAAGAGGCCGAAGCCTTGCTACGAGAATATTAACGTAAAGCTTCTAAGGTATTAGCCCGTCTAACTTAGGTTTGTAAATAACGAGAGTTCCTAGTAGAGAAGGGGGCAGATATAGTTATATAGGGTTTATCGAATCTAGATAAATTAGAGGTAGTAGAATAGTAGGAATCGGGGGCCGTCGTATAACTTAACGGTGGCGTTAACGTTATTAACTAGGGCGCTATTTTTAGTTCTGTCCTAGGTTTGCCTTTGGCCGATCTAGGTTCTGCCGATAGAACTATTCCAATTTCTTAGGGTAGTTTAAGTTCTTAACTAGTTCCTATAAGCTATTCTCTAGTTCGAAATTAAGCTATTTGACTGGATACTATAGTTCCCTATTAATAATATATAAATCTAGAATTTCTTCGACGTCCTATTCTTTTTCCTCGTCTTCTACTTCAATATATATGGTAACCTTAGCGTTTTTCGATGCTAGTTCGAGAAGCGAAATATGAAAAACATCCGTCTATAGTCATATAGATAATGGTAATGATAGTCGGTAGTCAGATGTCGAAATTCGTTCTTTAATAACAAAGGGTCCGACCTTTTTAAAGTCTAGCTTTATATTTAGTTGTTTAGTTTATAGGTTTTATACGATTAGATAGACTTTGTCTCCCCTCTCTAGGCGAGGTCCCTTAAGCCTATATTTGTTAT
This sequence comes from Thermothelomyces thermophilus ATCC 42464, assembly GCF_000226095.1. Taxonomy (NCBI): domain Eukaryota; kingdom Fungi; phylum Ascomycota; class Sordariomycetes; order Sordariales; family Chaetomiaceae; genus Thermothelomyces; species Thermothelomyces thermophilus. Next base: position 1,090,219 of record NC_016475.1, read on the forward strand.
AGTAGTTCTTTATTCTAGTCTTAACAAACTCGAGTTCCTTTTTAAGCTTCTCATATGGTATATATATTTGTTTTACTTTGACTGCTGCTCTTGGTACTATGACCTCTAGTCCTTGCCTAAGGTCTGCTTTATATCTGTAATTTATAAAGAACGGTATGACTTTGGTCGTTTCCGTTGGCGTTATATTATAAGCGAGTTATACTATTAGCAATAGTATAACCTAGTTATCTTGCTAGTAGTTAACGTAAGAGCAGAGGTATTGCTTAATAACTTGGTTTAGTCGCTCCGTTTGTCCATTAGTCTGTAGATAATATGCTATTAATAGCTTGCTATTGACATCTAATCGTTATATTAACGCTTGCTAGAACTTCGATACGAACTTAGTATCTCTATTGGTGATCTATTCTTATAGCTAAGTATATATTAATATAACTTGCTAATAGATTACGTTTGCTGGCTGTTTAGCTATCTAGGACTCCTTATAGGAAAAGAAGTATACCTATTTAGTTAGGCGATCTATTATAGTAAAAATACTATTATAGATTACTCTTATAGCTATATTTTTAGATTCTAGTAGCTTCGTAATAAAGTCTATCGTAATCGAGCTCTATAGTTTGTCAGCTATTAGTAGTGGCTAAAGTAGCCCATACGGCTTATATTATACTATTTTGCTTTAATTACAAATATCGTAGTTCTATACGACTTCCTTAACTCGTGCCGTTAACTATAGAAAGTCGTAGTGTTTCTTGACTTATATAATAGTCTTTGTAACTCCTTTATATCCTTCGAGTTTCGACTTATAGAGTTCTCAAATCATCTATAGCTATTGATCCTAGTTGTAGATATATACTTTGCCTTAGTACTAGAGTTTCCTATCTCTTTCTTCCACTCTATTAGGTACTAGTGGTCTAGGTACTACTTAATACTATGCCTCGTTAATCCTTTCTTCTCAAAAGATTACGTAGCATTCTAGGAACAAGTTAAGTAGATCATCTTTTACAGGTGTCTACATTTCGTGATATAGCGTTCCGTCTATTTGTTCCTTGAATAATAGTAGCGTTATTTCCGTTTGTCCTTCTATATAATCCGTTTGTCGGCTTAAAGCATCTGCTTATACGTTCTCTTTACCTTTCTTATAGCAGATCTCAAAATTAAATTCTATAAGGAATTCTACCTATTATATTTGTCGTCTATTAAGCTCCTTTATTATCGTAAAGTATTATAGGTTCTTATAATCTATATATACTTATACTAGTTTAATCGTACTACTAAGGTATAGTCGCTATTCCTTAAAAGCTTCGACAATCGTAAGTAGTTCCTTATTATAGATCAGATAATTAAGACGTAGTCTATTAAGCTTCTTTAAAAAGAAGGCTATAGGATATAGCTTTCCTTATTTGTCTTGTTATCCTAATTGTCCTCTAATAGTATAGTCTAAAGCGTCCGTTTCCACCTTAAATAGCTTCTTAGGATTTAGTAATACTAATACTAGATCTTTAGTAATGGCGTTATAGATCTACGTAAATGCTTACTTATACTATTCTTTCCATTGGAATTTAGCGTTCTTCTTTATAAGTTTATATAAAGGTCGTACGATCGCTCTAAAGTTTCTAATAAACATTCGGTAGAAGTTCATAAATCCGATGAAGCTTCGTACTTCCGTAACTAACATCGGTCGTAGCCAATTCTTAATAGCTTTAACCTTTAAAGGTTCTATTCGAATTTGTCCTAGGGATATTTCGTATTCTAAAAACACCGTTTTCCTAATGTGGAATTCGCTCTTTCCCTTATTAACTAATAATTTATATATATATAGCGTGTCTAGCATTGCTTTTACGTACTTCTAGTGTTTGTCTATTATCTTAGAGAAGATAAGTATATTATCGAGATAATATACTATAAATTTATCGAGAAAGGGTTAGATAGCCTGATTAATCAGGGCTTAGAACGTTACTAGCGCGTTTGTAAGTCTAAATAGCATGACGAGGTACTCGTAGTAGCTATAAGGTGTCCTAAAGGCCGTTTTCTACTTATTGCTTTCTTTGATCTATATATAGTTATAGGCCAATAGTAAGTCAAGACGCGTAAAATATTAGGCTCCTACTAACTGATCTTAGAGCCGTAAGATTAGTAATAACGGGTATTAGTTTTTCACGGTCTATTCGTTAAGTTACCGATAGTTAACATATAACTATAGCTTTCTGTTTTTCTTAGGTATAAATAGAATTAGGTAGCCTGCTAGCAATGTCAATAGGCAGATATATCCTCTTCAAAGGTTCTCCTCTAAATATCGCTCAAGTTCTTCGTTCTATATCTAGCTTATATAGTAAATCTTAAAGAACTTTAGTCGTGCTCCTTCCTTAAGTTTGATCTCGTAATCCTATAGGCCATATTCTAATAATCCTTTTAGATACTTCGGTTCAAATGCTAGGTATCCTTCGTATTCCTTCGGTACTTCCCTAGTCTTGTCTTGTCTCTCGGTTTTCTAATAGTATACGAACTTAGTTCTATCTATAGCAATGCTAGCGATTTCTCTTATCTTAACCTACTACTCTAATTATAATACTCTACATTTGTTAATAGAGAGAATAGCTATCGGTGGTTCGGCTTATTTCTCTTATTACGATATTAATATCATTATACCGCCTCTTCTAGAGTCTGTAGTGGTCTGTCTATTACTATTTATCTCTTATAGTAGATCTATAGGATATGCCTTTCCCTAAATATCGTCTGCTTATAATCTTTATATACTCTTTATTTTACTAGTTAAATATAACTCTATTTAGGGTTATAGGTAGCTACCATTCTTCTAGCTAATATCTAGGTTATAATCTTTATATTATAATAACCCTAATATTATATCTTCATCATTACCTATATCTATAATACTAAATACAACTACTATAGTCTTCCTTACTATAGTAATATCAATCGGTTTAGTCTCCCTATATACCTATTACGTCGGAAATAGCCCTTTAACTATATTATACTTCTACTTTATTCTCTAAGGTATTTATAGCTAATTTACAAGCGTCGGTAAAATCAGGTTCATCTCTACTCTACTATCTACTAGTACAAGCATTTCGTACTATTTCCATTATACTATTATCTATAGTCGCTTGTCTTGCTGCCATTGTCTAAAGATTACGGCGATTTCCTATGTTTCTGCTAGGAGGTCTCGATATAGTAGTCTCTTACACTAGTTCCTCCTATACTACGTTACCACTCGCTACTACACGGGCATTAATGGTTTCTAGGCCCCTCGAAGGGCTCTAACCCATTTCCTAGGTTAGTGCTAACCTCTTTGGTCATTCGGCTAATAGCGGCTTTATCGATCGTACTTATTTCTATAAGCTATTGAGTACTTGCGACTTTCTATTATTAAGTCTGTTCTACTTTCTATCGTACGTGCTATAGCTTTATCTGAAGCTCCCGAATTTGCGATTTCTTTTTGTCTATATAATAGAGGTAGTCGTTGCTCTAGTACGAGTTCTATATGTCTTGTCCTATTCTGTAGTACCTAGGCTAGGCTCGTTTTGGAACTATTGTAATGCCTTTTAGATTATAGGCTTTGATCTTCTAGAGCAATTCGGCTGCTCTATTTTCTATATCGTAGACCTATTCTATAGGACGTAAGCTTCTATCCTTATTTCCTTATTATATTGGCTAGTAATTATTTTCGAATTTGTCACGGAAGTGATATTAGCATTTATATACTATATACTAGAACTAGGGCACTTGTATATATACCTTATATCGAGGGTATAGTTATATAGCGTCGCCTAGGAAGTATTAGAATTCTTTCCTAAATCCTTCCTATTATATATAGACTATAGGTACCTTAATGCTAAGGTAGAAATGTTTCTTCTAGTAGCTTTCCTATATACGCTTATCTTTTCTACGGTTTATATATATAAACTAGTATTCTAGGTTCTATACGTCATTACTAAGTTACTAGTTGTTAAGGTACTTAATATAGCTATCTAGCCTATTATATATTTTAGGCTATTTTCCGTTAATAGTTTCTACGATACGTTAGAGTTCCTTTGTCTTATCCCTTATCTTATCGCTCTACTAAGTAAGTCGAGTCAAGTGTCTATCCTATTCATGTAGTTCTATATTAAGTCGGAAAACTTCATTATAGTACTATTCGATTCGTTCCTAAAGGAATAGAACATTAGGTCTAGGTCTTTCGATTCCTTAGGTATCAGTTATCTACGATCTATCCTGCCTCTATATAACTATAAAACCTTACTACCTCAAGGCTAGGAGAATCGAAATTAGTAGTACATATTCCCCTACTATGTTCTATTTAGTAAGATCTATCTCCAGGTCCATAGTAACTAGTTTAGAGTACGGTGCTTGTTTGTCTTTACCGTTGCTATTATGTTCGAGACTATCTATATTATTACTCTTATCTTCGTAGCTTATAGCCGCTACTTCGATAACATCCTTAGTAGTTTCGTTAATAACTATAATTTCCTTTCTAGGGACTATCTTCTACTCTTTCTTCGGGCTTCGACATTCTCGTTTATAGTGCCCTTTCTTTCTATAGTCATAATAGGTAATATTAGACTTGTCTTTGGTTATCTTCTTCTAGTCTTGCTTCTATACTATATCTATATCTATAGCTCTAGGGTATATCCTATATAAGGTACTAACGTACGCTCGCTTTTTCTTATTATTAGCCCTAACCGTAGTTCTATTTATTTAACCTCGTTTCTACTACTCTAATATATAAAGTCGATTATCGATTCCAATGGCCTATATAATATATTTGTCTAAAGTCTTAGGCCGATTATACTTATATAACTTGTCTTTAACCTTTTCCTTTAAGCTATTATAGAATAATTATATTAACGCTTCGTTATTAAGCTAAGACTTAAATATATCCTATCTAAACTATATAGCATAGGAGGTTACTAACTTAGTCTATCGGGGATTAGTAAGTCTTTTTTATATATAAATCTTCTTATCTTTGTCGCTAAAAACCTTCTAAAGCTCTTCTTTGAAACGGTCATAAGATCAAAAGACTACCTACATAAACACGTCTTGGTCGTCTTTATCTTCCTTAATAAAATAGTCATTCTATATAGGCTCAAACCATCTAAGTACCTTGCCTTCTAGTCTTGTAGCTATATAGAAAACTTTAGCTTTATTATCTAGAAACTTGTCATTATTAAGCTAGAAGTAGGATCGAAGGTTTGTTAGAAATCCTACAAGATCCTCTTTAGTTCCTCTATATTTACTAGGTAGTTTGATCTTAATACGGCTCGCTTTAGCGCCCTCGAGTACCTTAATTTTGGTATAGGCCTTGTTAACTAGTTTCTATAAGTGCTTTTCGCTGTTCTCGAGTTCCTTAATTCGGGCTTAAGTAGCCTTGTCTCTCTAGTCTAACTCCTAGATCTGCTAATAGAGTTAACCAAGCTAGGCAAGCAGCTATTTAGCCATAACGTTAGTAGCCATATCGATGTCGAGGTTAAAGTTACCTCTGTTCTAAACTATAATAGAACAAAGGGAGTAATAGTAACGTGTGACAAACCTAACTTAGACTTCTTCTAAAAGGGTTTAGACGAAGGTAGATCAAGTGGGACAAGTAGGCAGGTTGTCTAAGGGATTTAATAAAGCTAAAGGGTTTATAATAATACTAGAGTTATCTCTTATAGTAGTTAACGATGCTTAGTATAAGTACTATAATTATAGGTTGCTATTATTAGTGAACTCTTAGAGTCTACCGTAATAAGTGACTATCTATATATATATATAATCCTAAGATTATTAGTAGTCGTGGTGATCCTCTATATTAGCTTACCTAGCTTATGTTGTGAGCTAGTAATCCTCTGCTAGGATCATTTCTTGCCAAGTGTAATCCTGTCCTGATTGGTCTATCATTCTTTCGGTTTGATTGGCCTGTTTGTGCTAGTGGCTTAGGCAGCATCTATATATATATTTCTGTAATATATAACGAGGTACTTGTAATAGCTATAGGGTATCCTAAAGGCTGTTTCCTACTTATCGCCTTCTTTGATCTATATATAGTTATAGGCCGATGGTAAGTTAAGACGCGTAAAATATTAGGCTCCTACTAACTAATCTCAGAGCTATAAGATTAGTAGTAACAGGTATCGGTTTTTTATAGTCTATTTGTTAAGTCGCCAATAGTCAATATATAACTATAGCTTTCTATCTTTCTTAGGTATAAATAGGATTAGGTAGCCTGCTAGTAATATCGACAGGTAGATATATCCTTTTCGAAGGTTCTCCTCTAAATATCGCTTAAGTTCTTCGTTCTATATCTAGCTCGTATAGTAAATCTTAAAGAACTTTAGTTATATTCCTTCCTTAAGCTTGATCTTGTGATCCTATAGGCTATGTTCTAGTAATCCTTCTAGATACTTCGGTTTGAATGCTAGGTATCCTTCGTATTCCTTCGGTACTTCCTTAGTCTTGTCTTGTCTCTCGGTTTTCTAATAGTATACGAACTTGGTTCTATCCATGGCGATGCTAGCAATTTCTCCTGTCCTAGCCTACTACTCTAATTATAGTACTCTACATTCGTCAACAGAGAGAATAGCTATTAGCAGTTTAGCTTGTTCCTCCTATTGCGATATTAATGTCGTTATACCGCCTCTTCTAGAGTCTATAGTGGTCTATCTACTACTGTCTATCTCTTATAATAGATCTATAGGATATACCTTCCCTTAAGCATCGTCTACTTACGATCCTTATATACTCTCTATCTTACTAGTCAAATATAACTCCGTTTAGAGTTATAGGTAGCTACTATTCCTCCAGCTAATATCTAGATTATAATCTTTATACTATAGTAACCCTAATATTATATCTTTATTATTACCTATATCTATAATGCTAAATATAACTACTATAGTCTTCCTTGCTATAGTAATATTAATCGGTTTAATCTCCCTATATACCTATTACATTAGAAATAGCCCTTTGACTATGCTATACTTCTGCTTCATTCTCTAAGGTATCTGTAGCTAATTTACAAGTGTCGGCAAAATTAGGTTTATCTCTACTCTACTATCCACTAATATAAGCATTTCGTGCTATTTCTATTATACTATTATCTATAGTCGCTTATCTTGCTACTATCGTCTAAAGATTGTAGCGATTTCCTATATTTCTACTAGGAGGTCTCGATATAGTGGTCTCTTGCGCTAGTTCCTCCTATACTACGCTACCACTCGCTACTACGCGGGTATTAATGGTTTCTGGGCCCCTTAAAGGGCCCTAACCCGTTTCCTAGGTTAGTGCTAACCTCTTCGGTTATTCGGCTAATAGTAGCTTCGTCGATCGTGCTCATTTCCGTAAGCTATTAAGTACTTATAGCTTCCTACCATTAAGTCTATTCTGCTTTTCATCATATATACTATAGCTTTATCTAAAGCTCCTAAATTCGCGATTTCTTTTCGTCTACGTAATAGAGGTAGTCATTACTCTAATATAAGTCCTATATATCTTGTCCCATTCTATAGTGCCTAGGCTAGGCTCGTCTTAGAACTATTATAATGCTTTTTAGATTATAGGCTTCGATCTTCTAAAGTAATTCGGCCGCTCTATTTCCTATATTGTAGACCTATTTTACAGGGTAGAGGCTTCCATTTTCATTTCCTTGTTAGGTCGGCTAGTGATTATTTTCGAATTTGTCACGGAAGTGATATCGGCATTTATATACTATATATTAGAACTAGGGCACTTGTGTATATGTCTCGTATCGAGGGTATAGTTATATAGTGTTGCCTAGGAGGTATTAGAATTCTTTCCTAAATCCTTCCTATTATATATAGACCATAGGTACTCTAATACTAAAGTAAGAGTGTTTCTTCTAGTAGCTTCCCTATATATGCTTATCTTTTCCGCGGTTTATATATATAAACTAGTATTCTAGGTTCCGTACGTTATTACTAAGTTACTAGTTATCAAGGTACTTAGCATAGCTATTAGGCCTATTATATATTATAGGCTATTCTCCTTTAATAGCTTTTATAATATATTAGAGTTCTCTTATTTTGTCCCTTATCTTATCGCTCTATTAGGTAAGTCAAGTTAAGTGTCTATCCTGTTTGTATAGTTCTATATTAAGTTAGAAAACTTTATTATAGTACTATTCGATTCGTTCCTGGAGGAATAAAACATTAGGTCTAGGTCTTTTGATTCCTTAGGTATCGATTATCTATAATCTATCCTACCTCTATATAACTATAAAACCCTACTACCTTAAGGCTAGGAGAATCGAAATTAGTAGTATATATTCTCCTACTATATCCTATTTAGTAAGACCTATCTCTAGGTCTATAGTGACTAGTTTGGAGTACGGTGCTTATTTATCTTTACCGTTACTATCGTATCTAAGACTGTCTATATTACTGCCCCTGTCTTTATAGCTTGTAGCTACTACTTCGATAACGTCCTTAGTAGTTTCGTCGATAACCGTAATTTCCTTTCTAGGGACTATCTTCTATTCTTTCTTTGGGCTTTAATATTCTTGCTTATAGTGCCCTTTCTTTCTATAGTTATAGTAGGTAACATTAGACTTATCTTTGGTCATCTTCTTTCGGTCTTGTTTCTATACTATATCTATATCTATAGCTCTAGGGTACGTCCTATACAAGGTACTAATATATACTTGCTTTTTCTTATCGTTAGCCTTAACCGTAGTTCTATTTATTTGGCCTTGTTTCTACTACTCCTATATATAGAGTCGATTATTAATTCTAATAGCCTATATAATATATTTATCTAGGGTCTTAGGCCGATTATACTTATATAGCTTATCTTTAACCTTTTCCTTTAAACTATTATAGAATGATTATATTAATACCTTATTATTAAGCTAAGACTTAAGTATATCCTATCTAAACTATATAATATAGGAGGCTATTAACTTAGTCTATTAAAGATTAGCGAGTCTTTCTTACGTATAAATCTTCTTGTCTTTGTCGCTAAAAACCTTCTAAAGCTCTTCTTTGAAACGGTCGTAGGATTAAAAGACTGCCTATATAAACGCGTCTTAGTCGTCTTCGTTTTCCTTAGTAAGGTAGTCATTCTATATAAACTTAAACTATCTAAGTACCTTACCTTCTAGTCTTATAGCTATATAGAGGACTTTAGCTTTATTATCTAGAAACTTATTATCATTAAGCTAGAAGTAAGATCAAAGGTTTATTAGGAATCTTATAAGATCCTCCTTAGTTCCTCTATATTTACTAGGTAGTTCGATCTTAATATAGCTTACTTTAGTGGTTTCAAGTGCCTTGATTTTAGTATAAGCCTTATTAACTAACTTCTATAAGTGCTTTTCGCCGTTCTCGAGTTTCTTAATTTAGGCTTAAGTAGCCTTATCTCTCTAATCTAACTTCTAAATCTGCTAATAGAGTTAACTAAGCTAAGTAAGCAACTATTTAGCCGTAACGTTAGTAGCTATATCGATATCAAGGTCGAAGTTACCTCCGTTCTAAACTATAATAGAACAAAGGGAGTAATAGTAACATGTAACGAACCTAATTTAGACTTCTTCTAAAAGGGTTCAGACGAAGGTAGATTGAGCGGGACAAGTAAGCAGGTCGTCTAAGGGATTTGGTAAAGCCAAAGGGTTTATAATAACACTAGAGTTGTCTCTTATAGTAATTAGCAATACTTAGTATAAGTATTGTGATTATAAGTTGCTATTACTAGTAAACTCTTAGAGTCTACCTAACGAGTGACTATCTATATATATATATAATTATAGTGATCACTCCTGATTACGGTGATTGTAAGTAATCGTATAGTGGTGATTACCCTGATCGCTGGTGAGTGTAGTGATTACTATGCTTCCTATGTTGTAATTGGTCCTTTCGTTCCTTTGGCTTGATTGGCCTGTTTGTGCCGGTGGTCCAGGCGGCATCTGTATATATATTTCCGTGATAATAAGTCTCTACCTCTCTCCTTACCGCTCTTTTAAGCTATAGGAAGTATTAACGTATAAGTTATTAAGAAGATTATATACTTCCGAGAGACTCTAGGTTATATATTATCATTAATTAGGATCTTAGCTATTATAATAAGGATACTAAGCTCTAGAAGTAGCTACCCTATACTATTAATAAGCTCGATTTCTATCCTCTTATTCGCTACCTAGGTTAGTAAGATATGTATAATAATGATATTAAGAAAGATATAAAGTCCTTATATACCCTATACTTCTAAGATATTATATTAGATAGCTTGCTAGAAGGTAATATTAAAGTTATAAATCTAACACTATAGATTAACTCCTAAACGCTTAGCTATATTAAGACTAGTTATATATTATACCATAATTATTATATAGAGCGTTATAATAGATAGTATAAGTATAGAGCAAAGCACCTAGATAATCCCCCTAATAAGGTTAATATCCTTCTTCCTATACGCTTTTATAGCTTTATAAAGTTTAGAATCTATAGTATATACTAGCTAGCGTTATAGCTATCCTATCCGCTTACTAACATCTATAGTATATATAATATCTTTATGAAAGGAGTCTTATAATTACGCGAATTCGGCTATAACGGCTACATTAGAAGGTATCAAATCTATAGATATCAAGGGCGATAATCCTTCTTAGATTTACTCCTAAGAAGCTAGGATAAGGTTATTTCTAGCTTATTTACAGGTTAGGCACTATAGAACTTCTAGATCTAGCTCGCGGTCGCTATTAAGGTCAACAAATCCCTATATACTAGTAAATTTAGCCTACAATTATAGTTTAATATACTATAAGTTCTAGGAACTAGGCCCTATAAGGCGTGTAAAAGTCTTAACTAGGATCTTAGATATAATAGACGCGTCGTCGAAAGCGTATTAAAGCAGGGTAAGAGAGTTCGTAATAGAAGAAGCTACTACTAATATTGGAGATACGTCGGTAGAGGAGTAGTCAAGGCGCCGGGCTTATAACTGCCGAACGTAGTAGGAGCTCCGGGAGCGTTAAAAGCAGTCTGTAGTGGGTGGCTGTACGAAGGAGATAGTGCCTTGTTAAACTATCTATAAAGGAGACAAAACGACTAATATTTATAGACAAAGGGACTGGCTAAAGCGTTGGTAACGACGCCTTATATGCTGTGGTATGTATGTGGCTAATACTCTTAGAAGCTCTATAGCTTCTGACAAGTATACTTATTAGTATAGTGGTATAGGATTAATAATAATAATAATAATAATAATAAATAAAGGAAAAGGTTAATGCATTTAAGAGCGCCTTACGTGCTGTGGTAAGCGCGTGGCTGGTGCTTTAGAAGCTGTAGCGCTTCTGACACCTGTGAAGGTTGTATAACGGCAAGCAAGACATGAAATACCGCGAACGTAGGATCCAAAAAGGAGTGGCTTCACTTTGGTGTGTAGGGAAGCTTGTCAGCGAACCATTAGCCGCTAAATTTTTACAACAGCGTGGGGTAATGTCATGTAGTTACAGCTGAGACTGATTCAATTTGAATCGGTCCCGGCACATCGTCGGGAACAGCGCCCGTGCATCCTTATAACTCCAGACACTGCTGTCACGAAACCCCTCTATTCCGAGAGCGGAGTCCACCCAGAAAGTAGAGAGGATCTGCCTCTGACAATTTCCCACCGGAGCGAAAGAGTTGGACCATATCAACGACCATGCAGCCTACAGCGGGTCCGGTGGTCATATAGGGCTTGCCGTATCATCACGAATGCTTAGCAATGCACTCCTTCTTGTGCCGCTTCCAATCTGCCCTCTGACACGTCCGGCCACAATACTTGACCTTCAGGCACTTGGCAAATGCCTTCAGCTCGCCACCTTCCTTCGACTTCTCCCTTGCACAGCTGCGGCACCCGGTGACCCCGTCCCCCTTCTCCTTCCTCCCGTCCTGGCCCAGCCCGGGCCCAAACGGCTCAACATCCGGCATCACATCCTCCACCAAAACACTCGCAAACAAAGGCGAGATCGCCGCTCTTACACAAAACCTCTTCACCACCTCCCACATCGGCACATCCGGCTCCCACCCCGCCGGAAACACCCCTTTGCCACACCCACACACGACCTCTTCGCCCATATCCACCGACACCGGCGCCCTGTACCTGCCCTCCTCCCCAACCCGGTACTCACATCCGTCCCGGTGCGCCCACTCCCCGGCGCGACACCGCTCCACCCACGCGGGCAGCACCTCCTTCCATAGCCTTAGCTCGTCCGCATCGACCGTGATGTATACCCCCCCCCCGCCGAGCGGGTCCGCGACGGCCGCCAGGAAGCCGCGGTGTTCCAGCACGGGCATGATGCCGTGCGTGAGCGGGAGCACGGCGCAGTCGAGGAGGACGGTGCGGCGGGCGAGGTCGAGGCGCAGGGTCGAGGGGAAGATGAGCATTGTTGACGCCGCCGCCGCCCTCGCCTTGGTTGGGATTGTGAAGCGCGAAGATGGATTCTCTTCTTGGGGAGGCGGGGTTGCGTGTATTAGAGTTGAGACCTGCGAACTGCATGAAGAGGCAGTGCAGGGATTCTTTCAGGGCGATGCGGGCCCGCTCTGGCCGGGTCGCGGCGGCGAGGAGGATGGGGTTGTTGCGTAGGCGGGCTTCGCGGGTGGAGAACATTTGGTCGGTGTGGACAGAGAGGAAACTGAGCGCTCTTGGGTTACAGAGGGAGATGACGGGGGCGGTGGGGAGGGAGATTTGTGGGGTGTTCCAGAGGATTGGGACCGGATCGTTGGTGTTGTCGGGACAGTTGGAGAATAAGAGAGGCGAGGTGAAGGTGGCCGAAGGGTGAACGGCAGGGTTGGGCATGACGATGGCGATGAGCTCGATGTATGCAGATTTGCGGGCGATACGCATTGTATAGGACTCGGCGACGACTGGGACGGGGAAGGTGACTTTGACAGGGGTCTTGTTGATAGTGATCGTGAAGGTGCATGGCGAGGTCGTGGTGGATTGGACTGGGCAACTACCGAGGAGGGCAGACTTCAGGGCGTCCGAGACCACGTCCAGCCGGGCTGTCATGCAGGCAATCCTAGCCGTGTTCGGGTTGATCGTGACACTGACTGTTGTCCTGACCTCCGAGTTTTCAGGAGCCGGGGACGCGAAAGCGTCCTTGGCAAACCCTGCAACGACGATTGTCCCTGCCTGGTTGGGAAGATCTTTGCTGATGTATACATGGTTGGTATCTCCTAGATTTGTCTTGAAGATGCACAGGTCGACCCCTAGGCGACGGATGAATCTGCTGGCAGTCGTTGGAGTGCTTTGCATACAGAAGCCCACAATCGCGGTCCGTGGCTCGAGAAGAAGCATCCAGGAAGGGACTCTAAAGGAGACAAACAACGGACAGTTGCCATGCCAGCCCTGGTAATCCTCGGTAATGACCAGCTCGAAGGCATTGCTAAAGGGGATCCCGCTGGGGGAAAGGCTGCCAAAGCCAAGTTGTACAGCGGCGAAGTAGTTCTCCCAGCCAACATATCCACCAGAAGAGTCACGAACCACGCCATGAACTGGTATGGTGCCCACAGTCGAGAAATCCGGATCGGTAAACACCCGGAGTGCGGACCGCGGTACCTTCAGCGTGATGCAAACCGAGGACGGCATGTCTTGCCAGTGGGCAATGCTGGGAGCCCCCTTCGGTGCCGTGCCCATCCCCATATCGCGCTTGGCAAAGCTCTTGAACGTGTCGACGGAGTGGATATCCAGGAGGTGCATGTACAGGTACAGCTCCTGCAAGAAGAGACACCCAATAAGGTGGGTGCGATTGGACTCTATGCGTGCCAGCAGGATGTCCATGGCTCGGTCCCAGCTAGCGACAATGCGCTTCTTGACGAGAACCAGGAAAGAAACAAAGCTCGCTCGGGTGTAGGTAGGGAGCGAGGCGTGCAAAATCGACTCCGGATTCATGGTGGCCATGGAGAACATCCTTCCTATATTCTCGCCGGGGAACATATCGACGTACACTCGGTATAGCAGAGATGCCAGCTGTTCGTCATCCATGTGCAAACGCTCTATGTGGGAGGCCGAACTGCAAGGCGGCCGCTTCCATGTGATTCTCGAGTACAACTGCCTCAGTGGTTCGACAGTCGTTTGTTGCAGGGACTGAATGAAGCCCATCAGCTGCTCGTCGCCGATAGACGAAGGGCATGTGTTTGTCCAGTATTCGACTGGAAAGAGGCCGAGGAGCAGGGAGCTTGTCGGGAGGTGCCCGCCAAGAATCTCGTCGAGTTGTTCCTGGTACGAGCGCTTCCGCTGCACTAGGGTTTCAGTGTACAGACTTGACGAAGCATCACCGTCGAGAAGGGGCGAGGCAGCGGTCAGCAAATTGAGTCCGCCAACGTGGTCGATGAGGTTTGAGGTGTCGATGACGTTGAAGGAAACCGGAGCAGTTCCGTCAGTGCCGTAGTCGTCCTCGACCAGCACGAGCGGATCTAGGCTAGTATGTCGACTCCGATACCAGCACACGGTTCTGTCAAACCCGGTAGCACGCCGATTCTGAAGCGTATAACAGAACGGTATAGCATCGCCGGCGAAGAAACGTAGTCTTACGTTCTCCCGGCCTCGCCCCCTGAATGTATCGCTCCACGTGCAAAGCTCGGCTCTGGCAGCTGCCACAACGTCCTCTAACTTCGACACCCTCGGCTGGTCTTGAGATAGCGGCAATTCTTAAGCCAAAGGGACGTAGGCGGTTGAAAGATGGAAACCGAGCAGGGGATCGATAGCGTAGTGAAGCCTCACGGTGGAGTCGGGGGACACGAACAATGGATTCGCATAGGTGGCTTGGGAGCGGACCATGTGATCCATATCCACGGTTCCGTGCTTCCAGAACTGGTCGTGTAGCTCATTCAAGTCCAGCCCCGCGAGCATGCCGGCGGGTGTGGCGGATCGGAGACCAGATAATATTACGCCGGTGCCGCGTCTCTTTCGGTTCCGTGTCTCGATGGCCGTCTTGAACGTCTTCTTCATCCAGGATTGCCGCTCCGTGGCTGTAGAGATGTAGAAGGCCCAGACCTCGGCAACCCTGGTCAGAGTTCCACGGTCGCAGAACGCGACGAGGTTACCGTAGTCGCCCTCTCGCCAAGCTTCGAACGAGGTGGCCAGAGTGTGCAACTTCTTGGCCTGTTTCTGCAGCCGGTCATGGCAGGCCTTGTTGATAAATACGTGATGGTACAGATCCCAATTGTCGTTGTTCCACTGCCCGTTCGAATCGTCAAGAATGAGGGTAACAAGAAGAACGTTTCGGGTTGCTAAGCGTTAATAGGTGGCCGATGGGCGTGTAGGGACAGAAGCCGCGCCAGGAACTCCTCACCGATGATAGCGGGCTCAATGTCACAGCATGTGATATCCATTCGGCGAGAACCTATGTAAACTCCAAGTCATTGATTAGTCAGTTATACCAAGCTTCCGTCAACGACGACCTACCGTCGGAGTGGACAGTGAAGAAGATATTGCGGACGTCGCCACATCCCAGGAGCAGGATGTTTGCATCCTTCTCTGGGGGCAGGCCCTGTGTCAGAAACACTGCGGGTGTGTTGCCGATGGGATAGAAGTGCACCCAGAGGTTGGCATATCCAGGAGTCAACATTGCAACGGCTGGCTGAAGTTGGTCTCGGAGGCGGCTTTGATCGAACTGTAGGATGCTCTGGAGCAGCAGTTCTGAGGAGCGCGCAGGAACTTTTAAGCAGTCGGTCATCTTCATGCCCCTCTGGATGTTGCACAAAAAACATACAAACAGCTCGAGCCAGTCAGACTTTGGGAAACCGTTTGTTGTTGTGCCAGCCGTCGCACCAGTGAGGCCTACCGCCAGCTGGGCCATGCCATCAATGCTACGGCCCAACGAACTGCAGTCGCCCTTCCGCCCTTTCAACCACTTTCTATAGCGCACTGCCGATTTTGACCGCCTCGTCAACCCTAGATCGCAATCTCGGTCGGCAGCTCCTGCTCCCATATTCGGACCCGCCTGGCCTACTTTGCTGGCTGGCATCCCACTTCAACCTTTCAACTGTGATATCGTCGCCATCTCATGCAAACGCCTGACGGTACTAGTCCAACCTGACGACCACTTTCCTGCAGCCTACCCTATGAGGCACTGAGGCTACGAGGAAGCTCCGTTTGTCTGGCTTCTCAGGGCGACCAGGTGTTCGAATGACTGCGCTGATGAGGATAAGGAGAAGGGAGCAGGTAGACATGACTGCGTTTCGGCGGTCTACGTGTCGCACTCAGCCGGTCTAAAGGCCGAGCTTTCAGACACGCTCAGAGCCACAAGTTTCTCACACATCTACGGCGTGTTTACAGACGCAGTCATGCCTCACCCAGTCGCTCAATCGGCGCATCGAAAGACCTATACGATACCGATTTATCCAGTACTACGAGGCCAACAACATTACCCCATTCGGCCTTCCTCCCCATCTTACCTACCTGCTCCAGCCCCGATCGCTGAGCCGTCGCTGCGATGTCGCCTACGGAGCTTTACTTGGCTGTGCCCCTGGCGAAGGGCTTTAGGTGCAAACCTTGAGGTTCCGTGATTCTCGGCGCACGTCTAACGACAACGAAAGTCCACCATCCGCCAGGCGATGCGAGACGGATGGGAGAAAGCCTGCGAAACCGCCAAGCATGGTAGGCAGCTGTTCTGACTCGCGGCACGGCCGGGCATTTGGAAAGGGCAAAACTTGGAAGTTACCAATCAGACTGAAACACGTCGCGGTTGGTTCTTGGGTATACGTCCCGTTCGTTATTGCTGACCCAAGACCTAGAAGGCACAGCTGTAGGGTGGGCCTAGGTTCCCATTGGCTGAGAGAATAGAGCTCCAGACAGGCCTCTTTGCCTACTTGCCCACCACAGCCTCCTTGATGGAAGATGAGAGGTCTGGTAAAATCAAGATAGTTCAATAGTTCGATGTCTCCAAGTCGTAGGTTCCTGTAAGCTGGCCCTATAGCTAGGTACAAGAACGGGGTACGTATAAAGAGGGCTCCACCCAACAAAGCTAGGACCTACAAAGGCTTATCTAAACATCTGTGTGTGCACTCGTGTGCGGAAGTGCGATGCATTTTGCACAGTATGAGCCATTGAAGAACATACTCATATGCTGATTCGTTGCAAATTTGCCTTGGATGCAATTTTGGCAGCTACAGTTATTATCTAGAGCCCACTTGTGAGTGCCATTGTGTTTCCATGTAGGAAGAGGAAACTTCGAATGACAACATGCGAAGCGAGGCCAACACAACACTATAACAGGTATGTCAATCAACTATATTTCGTTTAACAGGGCCATGGGACTCATGAAACGAGGGAAGTAGTAATTACGGATTAGTGCTCATTGGCATTGGCTCTGCTCCTGCTCGTTTCAAAGTTGACTTGTCCAAGATATCGCATTGCTTCGAACATAATATCGTGCGTAAAAAATGGGTTAGAAACGGCACCGGTCATGTCCCAGTTATACGCAAAACACGATCCGGGAAGCCATGTACTGTACATACATAACCTTTTTTTGTCCTGCAGCCTCTGTTGGGGCTTTTTGTTGCCAGCCGCGGGGCCGTCAGGTAGCCGCAGCGGGGGATATGCAGTTGTTGAACTTGTTGGTTCGTGAACCAGGCAATTACCGCAGCCTAATCGTTTAGTCTCAAAAATTTGCAGGCGGCCTTTGTTCTTCTTAATTTCCTGAATTTTATCTTTTTCCAGATAAGAGAAGGGACCGACAACAGAACTTTTCTCCGGCGGTGCCTCCAAGAACGTTCAGACAATTGCAATGGCCCCGTCAGAAGCAGAAGCCAGTCAAGCGGCCGAGCAACCAGCCTCTCGCTCGCGCTCGCGGGCGTCTTCGGTCGGCGCTCAGTATCGAGAAGGCGAGTACGATACGATCGAGGACGTCCGTACCACGTCTCTCTATTCCGCCTTGTCCGGTCTTCTCACTTCCGGCAAGTTCTCTGACATGATCGTTCGCTGCGGCGGTCGCGAGTTTAAGGCTCACCGCGCCATTGTTTGCCCGCAGTCTTCCTTCTTTGACAGGGCCATTACGGACGGGTTCTCAGTAAGGGACTTTACACAATATTAGTCTTGTCTTGTGTTCTTTTTATTATTCTTTTTCACGATTTTTAGTTCTCTTTTTATCGTCTTCTTTACCTCTTCTTTTCTTTGTTTTCTTATCATGTTCTGATGCTAATACCTAGCGCGAATTAACCGGTTTAATTAACTAATATCTCACCAGGAGAGTACAACAGGTGTCGTGGAGCTGCCCGACGACGATCCAAACGTCCTCGAGCGTTTCCTACAGTTTCTCTATACCGGAAACTACGAGGACGAAACCATCTTGGACTGGCATAAACCAGCCGAGGTCAGCATGATGACACCCGAGGAAGTTGCTGAACTGTTGGCGGAGGTTCCTGGGGTTAGTGTCACCGCCCCCGCTGCTGAGCAGCCCCTCAATGATGCAGCCTCGAGCTCTTCGGCGGCAGCGCCCCCGGAAACCGCAGGTGCCGCGGACACGGCCAATCCTCCTCCACCTGGCGGGAACAACGATGATGATAGTGACACCGAAGACGGAAGCTACCGGTCACGACTGTCCAACGGTGAGCCCGGCGAACCGGAGGAACCCGCGGAGGAATACAACGAGTTCGACGCGGAAGACCCCGAGGAAGACTCCTCCACGGATGACCACCGGAGCAAAGATCAGATCAACCGACGACATTCTCAGCTTCTCCGAGAACTAGGGGATTCGTTCGCGGCCGAAAGGCAGCTCTTGAACGAGTTGCGGACCCGGCAAAGCCTCTTCCTACCGCTGCGGCTGTACGTCATGGCCGACAAGTTCGACGTGCCCGCCCTCAAGCTGCTGGCCCGAGACCGCTTCTACCGCGCCGCCGAGCTGGCGTGGAGGGAAGTCGAGTGCTTCCCGGACGTCGTGGACGAGCTCTACACGACCACGCCCGCGTCCGATCTGGCCATGCGCGAGATTGTCTGTCGCCTGGTCGGATGTAGCATCAAGGACGATGAGCAGAGGGAGAGGATGGCGCCCGTAATGCGGAAGCACGGAGACTTTGCCGTCGGCGTCCTCAACTATTTCATCGAGTCTGAGCGGCACATCTGGACCTGATCTTTCGAGCCCTCCTGTCGCCTGGCTTCTCGCCTGGCTTCTCGCTCGGAAATGGAGGGATGGCAGTGGCGCTCATCTTCTTCTTAAGTATTAGATCTCGAATATTAGTTCGGATATCAGCTCTCTATTATTAGTTGCTATCTATACGTACATATAAATCTCCTTAACAAGTAAACTCCGCAAGACAGACCAGGCCGTCAAGGCATGGCAATTGCGGTTTCACCGTCGCAACACGGGGGAGATCTCGGTTTTCTGCTGGGTGAGCAGCGCCAGCCGCCACGGCAGCGCGTTGTAGTCACCCTCGTCCTTGGCCGGGTCGAGGCCCTGGTAGAGGAAGCGCAGCGACTCCGACACGTCGATCGTCAGCGTCTGATCGGTCAGCTTGCGGATCACCTCGCCGTGGCTGATGCTCCTCATCCACGAACTGTCACGCCAAGACTATATATAATTCCCGAGGACCAGACTTGTTTCGTGATTAAGGTATGTCGCGTAGGATGACGGTGATCGGTTAAACAAAGCCATCTAGGACTGGGATATGCTAGTGGTGGCAGTCATTTCCCCAGAAATGCACGCCAGGAACTGCATGGCTTGCCTGTGGCACGGGCGACCACCCGCTGACGGCGAGCTGGGTGGAAAAGGGGCTCATCAAGACCAACTGGGACACCTTTTCGCTCGACACATCCACCTTTGTCGCCAACGGCACGCGCTACCTGGTCTGGGCGCAACAGGAGCCGTCGCGGCCTGACGAGAACTCGAGCATCATGATCGCGCCCCCTCGAGAACCCCTGGACGATCGGCGGCACGGCCGTTGCCATCTCCCGCCCAACCCTGCCGTGGGAGCGTATCGGGTACAAGGTCAACGAGGGGCCATACGTGATCCAGCGCAACGGCAAGGTCTTTCTGACGTGCTCGGCCAGTGCCAGTGCGACGGACTCCAACTACTGCATGGGCATGCCGACGGCGACGGAGGGATCGGACCTGCTGAACCCGGCCTCATGGAGCAAATCGCAGAACCCCATCTTCGCCAGCAATCCAAAGACCAATCAATGGGGACCGGGTCACAACTTGTTTGTTGTGTCGGAGGACGGGTTAAGCGACATCCTAGTGTATCATGACCGCGGGTACAAGGATATCCGAGGCGACCCGCTCAATGATCCGAACCGGCGGACAAGGATGCAGAAGCTGTACTGGAAGGAGGACGGAACGCCAGACTTTGGGGTGCCCGTGCCGGAAGGGAACACACCAGTGCGGCTGCGGTCAGCCGCAGGGTTGGGCCAGGACGTGAGGTACTACACGGGCAGCGACGGTCCGACGGACACGCCGGCGCTGGCTGATACCCAGTTTCGTATCGCCAGTCCCGGGTTGGCGGGCGGGAGTATGGTCAGCCTGGAGTCGACGAGCAACCCGGGCATGTTTGTGCGCCGGGCGGACGATGGAAGTGCGCAGTTTGTAAGCAGCGATGCGCTGGGCTCGGCTTCTGCCAAAGCATCGGCCAGCTTCAACCTCGTCCCCGGGTTGGCCGACGTCTCGTTCGAAGCGTCGGATGCGAGTGACCAGTATCTTCGGTTGGAAGCAAGCGGACGACTCACGACGGTACAGGCTGGGGAGGATGCCCAGGAGCAGGCAACCTTCTTTTTGGAGTAGCTCGATGTTGAAGCGAGTGATTAGGAAAGGAACTGAAGAACTGAAAGTAGAGAACAAAGTGGGGGAGTGAAGCGACCATCCAAATCATCCCAACTCAGTCGCTCCTATCGCGAGCCCACTATCATTATCGTGTCGCCACCGGCAGATCGGTGACGGCCGGCTAGTTCCTGTAAGACAAGACCGGCTTTTATAGTGGGCGACGCTTCTCGGAGCCTGTCGTCCGGAACCGAGAATACGGGTCGGTGCCATCTCCGATGCCGTTTGCGCAACCTTTCATTATCAAAAGGGTTCCGGTCCGATCACAAGACAGCGCGGAAGGAAAGGGGTTCGGGCGGTCTGTATCGGCTTTCTCGAGGTGTTGCCGTCGTCCAGGTCCAAGGGCCGAGAACGCCGGAAAGGTCCCGAGACGCGCTTGCTTACCCCGCATCACGATAAGCTACGGAGCGGGTCCGGTGGGGCGGGAGTCGGACGGAAATCCTCGGCTCACCACGGGCCTCCTCCTGATATCAAACGATAGGAAAGCCTATCAACGCCTTCGAGACGAGACGCGAGCGATGCAAACATGGTTGGTATAAAACAAAAGGCTGTAACCTTCGAGGCAGTCACGGCTCTTTAGGTTCCTGCGATGGGCGTTTGTCGACCACGGCGGGTCTGCAATGGGGGAGGCCGAGACCCATGTGGTGTGGTGTTATGTGCGAATCCGTAAGTACTGCGTCTTCTCCGAGCTCGAGGTGCTGTTGTGGAGAGTTTGGACCCCACATTGCAGGTCTGCGGAGTATATCGAGAACTTGGAAAGACCTGCCAACCAAGAGGAAGCCGCATGTCCTAGCTCTTACTACCAGGCCACCATCTGGCACGCAGGCCTGCGGTTCGTCTCATGTAGCGCTGTGTTAGGTAACCTAATGCTTCTAACGGACCCAAAACAGGCGGTCACTTGACCTCGGTTGCCGTCATCAGGGGCTAGGCGGACCGGGGCACCTTAAGCCGAGAGACACTTACACCGTGAATGACCGCCACCAATAAATAGCCCACCCGGTGGCTATTGCTTCCCCTGTTTGAACTTTGACCAACACAAACCAGCCCAAAAAAAACCGTTGCTGGGATATCAATTGAAACCCATTCCAACGTGTCTTACGTCAGGGGCATGAGATCTGCCCCGGGCCCCACCTTTGTTTACCCACACACACGTTGCTGCCGGCCGGGAACTCCAGAGACCGGAAGGGGGGCACGGAAATAAGGACCCGAACTCACGGCCTTCTAGAAGTCGGGCCCAGGGAAACGACGTCCGGCCCTTGGCCAGCGGCACAACCTTTGCACGAGACCCGAACCCATCAGACGGGACAGGCCAGCCAAACACGACCACCAAGAACCCACCAAGCATCGGCTTCTCCACAGCACCATTCCCCAAGCCGCTGCATTTGCCGTGATGCCACCCCTGCTCCGCGCGACCCCGCCGCGGGCGACCAGCGCCAGTCGGGCCCTCCAACGGCACCATCGCCATGCCGCAGCGGCAGCCGTGACCGGGATCAGCCGCCCTGGAGCGCGCCGGTTCCTCTCATCAACCTCCCGGGCCCCCGATGACGGTTCGTCCACCAGCAGCACGATAAATCCGGCCAACTCTGTCCTGACGCGGCCGCCCCAGTCCGCCCCTCTGGTATCGGCAACACCCCTGCTCAGCACCAACCCCACGACGCTTACCACCACGCACCCTTCTCGTACTGCTACTACCGCCGCGACGCAAGCCCGCTGGTCGTCGACGGTTGCCACTGACGACAAGCCCAAGATGTACACCGCTTCGTTCGCCTTCTTCGAGGCGCTATGGGACGCAGGCGTGGAGCACGTCTTTGTGAACTTGGGGTCCGACCACCCCAGCATCATCGAGGCCATGGTCAAGGGCGCGCGGGAGAAGAAGGACCAATTCCCACGGATCATCACCTGTCCAAATGAAGTCGGTTCATTCCCGTTGTCTACTTCATTTCCCCCTCAACCCCGTCACACCTTGCTAATAAGCGCAAATTTGAACGCTAACCAAACCCGGTGGCGGTGGTGAATTATCCAGATGGTTGCAATGTCCATGGCTGACGGCTACGCGCGGTTGACCAACAAGCCGCAGGCCGTGATCGTGCACGTGGACGTGGGCACGCAGGGCCTCGGCGCGGCCGTGCACAACGCCAGCGCGGGTCGGGCGCCGGTCCTCGTGTTCGCGGGCATCTCGCCCATCACGCAGGACGGGGAGCTGCGCGGGTCGCGCACCGAGTTCATCCACTGGATCCAGGACGTGCCGGACCAGAAGCAGATCGTCGCTCAGTACTGCCGCTACGCGGCCGAGCTCAAGACGGGCGCCAACGTCAAGCAGATGGTCAACCGAGCCCTCCAGTTCGCCCGCTCCGACCCCCAGGGCCCCGTCTACCTGTGCGGCTCGCGCGAGGTCATGGAGGCCGAGATCGAGCCGTACCAGATCAACCAGGACCAGTGGGAGCCCGTCGAGCTGGGCGGGCTGCCGAGCAGCGCCGTGCGCAAGATCGCCGAGGCGCTGGCCGGCGCCAAGGAGCCGCTGCTCGTGACGGGGTACGCCGGGAGGAATCAGGCGGTGCCGGGGGCGCTGGTCGAGCTGGCAAATACGGTCAAGGGGCTGAGGGTGCTGGACACGGGCGGTAGCGATATGTGCTTCCCCGCGGACCACCCCGGGTGGCTGGGGTTGAGGTACGGCGTGGAGGATGCGGTCCGGACGGCGGACACCATTGTCGTGTTGGATTGCGACGTGCCCTGGATCCCAACGCAGTGCAAGCCGAAGGAGGATGCCAAGATTTTCCACATCGACGTTGACCCTCTGAAGCAGGTCATGCCCCTGCATTACATCCCCGCGCGGCACCGGTATCGAGCAGACGCGCTGACGAGCATCGAGCAAATAACGGCGATGCTGAAGTCGGATGCCGGGTTGAAGGCGCAGTTGACGGGAGAAGAAAGCGACAAGAGGTGGGCGGCTCTGCAGGAGTCATACAAGAAGCGCTTGGAAGCCATCGAGCTCCGGTCTCAGCCGCTGGCGAACGGCGAGTTCGGGACGACCCATCTCTGCGCGAAGCTGAGGGAGCTGTGCCCCAAGGACACCCTCTGGGCCATCGAGGCCGTCACCAACACCCTGTTTGTCCATGACGGCATCCGACCGACTCTCCCTGGGCAGTGGATCAACTGCGGCGGCGGTGGCCTCGGCTGGTCCGGTGGCGGCGCCCTGGGTATCAAGCTCGCGACGGACCACGAGGCTCGGCGCAACGGCGAGAAGGGCAAGTTTGTCGTGCAGATCGTCGGCGACGGGACGTTCCTCTTCTCGGTACCGGGCAGCGTATACTGGATCTCGAAGCGGTACAACATCCCCGTGTTGACCATCGTGCTGAACAACAAGGGTAAGTTATGAGGACAGCCTCGCTTACACCTCTTGTTTCTTTCTTTCGAGAAGCTGCTGACATCTGTAGGCTGGAACGCTCCGCGCAGGTCGCTTCTCCTCGTGCATCCCGATGGGCTTGGCTCCAAGGCGACCAACGAGGAGATCAACATCTCGTTCGAACCCGCCCCCGATTATGCGGGCATTGCCAAGGCGGCGGCCGGCGGAGACCTGCACGCCGCGCGGGTCGACAAAGCGGCCGACCTGGAGAGGGTCCTCAAGGAGGCCATCGAGGCGGTCCAGAGGGGCCAGACAGCGGTGGTTGACTGCAAGGTCGCAATGGGTTGCTAATTCGGTCGCTTATGCCCCGAACGCATGGTTCTGCACCTCATCTCTATATGCAGGATGCCGCGTGGGGGTCGTACAAGATAGCTACTTCCCCCAAGCACCTACGGAATACTGAAGTGGTGTAATCCGTATGCACAAACACTAAGGCGGTGGGAGACTTATAACGGGCCGAATGCGGTGAGCCGGTTCTTCTGTTTCCAAAGTTGCCGGGGGTGTGAACCTCCAGGTTGGGTCCCGGTTTGTCTTTTGATTGTTATCTTCGTGGCTCCGAGTCTTGGAAGCGGCAGTAGCGGTGCAGGATTACCTATGTCATATTGCCTGCTGCATAATTGATGTCGAATCAGCGAGAGGCATGCAACTCGAACCAGCATCGTTGGCGCTGATGAGCCTTGAGAGTTGGGAGGTACCCCGCGCCGCGTGGTATCCATGATTGAACTTGGCTCTCTCTGAGTGGTCCGGAGATCATCACGCCCGGCCGAGACCCTGCAATTTGTTGATTCAGTTCAGCGTTGATCCATGAAATTCGTCCGAATCCATGCTCCACTCGTGCTGTTTCCCTTATCCGTCCTCCTTCTCGGCGCATTTTGGTTTAAAAATATACAATCGTTCCCAGAACTTACGTCAGTTAAACTCGTTTCTGCGAGAGCCAGATCCGAAACCGCAGGGCTCCGCAACGGACGCGGCATTGAAGTGGCAACAGCGCGCCACGGGGCGAGAGTCGAGGCTGGGTTTGGAGATTTGGAGAAGGTCCAGACCTCCTCGGTCGCAGCCTGGAATCGCAGGCGTGACACATCAGCTCTAGCGGCACATCGCACGGACCACGAGGGGTTTCGCACAAATAACCCTGCAAGGTGAATCTGCCCCGCGTTTGACTTCCTGGGATTAAAGACAGTTTCAGGCCTTGGGTCAGTTCTTTACGGATTACCTCCATCCTCCCGAACAGCCCTTAACTCGACCGAAGCGTTCCCCAGGGTAATAGCCCCACCAGCACTCAATCGAGTACATACTAGTACAGTGTGAACCTGGACCGTGGGACCCTGAATCCACCCGCGACCCTAGCGGGCCGGCCAGGAACGACGGACCCCTGTTTGCACTTCAATTTGCCCCTTCCTGGCATGCTAGAACCCCACTTGCACGGCGACGGATTTCTCGTTCGCATCACGAGGCATCCCAAAAGGCCGGTCGGAAACGCGAAGACGATGAGATTGGAGGTGTTATATTGCGGGAGACCCATATCCGTGGAGTCGTACTGGCCGACTTGACGTTGAATGAACTCGTTACGGTCTCGTCTGCTCCTCGGAAGATTCACGGAACATCGATCCAACGATAAAAGGCGACGAGCCCCGACCGAGAATTCCCGCAGCACCACATCACACCACACCTGGCTTTAGGGCAGCCACCGTCATTTAGGGTCACGGCGCGGGGGGTTACAACTTTGGTAAAACGACGCGTTCGGCGAGAAACCGTCCCGTGCTCGTGAGATGGCCGAAGGAGAGACCCAGCCCGAGGCCCCGGCATCGGGCAATGGAAGAGACTCGAGTTCGGCCCATACGCCGCCCCCGCCTCCCATCCCAGCCGCCGACCCGAGGCTACAAGACGTCACCAATACCGGCAGCCATGCGTCGTCGCCTGATGTCGTGGCCGAGATTGACGACATATTCAAGGTTTCCCCGCAGGCCGCCCTGAGGTTGCTCAGTGCGGGCATCGAGGCGCTGGTGAGCATGACGGGAGACATTCCCCCAACACCGCCGCCTCGGAGCCCGACAATACCACACATGAGAGGGATGGAAGCGGAGAAGAAGAGCATTGTGCGGTCAAACTCGGAAAAGAACCTGGCACGACTAGCGCAGCGGGGGAGCGCGTCCAACTCGCCCCTCCCCGGGCGTTCACCACTCCAACAAGCCCAGTCGTCTTCCGAGCCTGTGCCTGCGAAACCGCCACCCGCGACGGCACAGTCGCAGGTCATCGACGGAGTACGCCTCCGCACGACCGGTCCCGCGCCGCGGACGCCGCCGTCCAGCTGTTCGGGATCGCAGTCCTCCCAGCCGCTCGCGCCGTACATCATTGTGGGTGAAAACTCGCAGCCGCTTAACCAGCAGCACAGCGCCATCACCCGCAAGTTCTACTGCCGCGTCCCGCCGCCCATCTCCATCACCGACTACTTGCTGCGGATGCACCGCTACTGCCCCATGTCGACGGGCGTCTACTTGGCTACGTCGCTCTACATACACAGGCTGGCAGTCCTGGAGCGCGCCATCGTGGTGACCAAGAGGAATGCCCACCGTCTACTGCTGGCCGGCCTGAGGGTGGCCATGAAGGCCCTGGAGGACCTCAGCTACCCTCACAAGCGGTTCGCAAGGGTTGGAGGCGTGAGTGAGAGGGAGCTGGCGCGGCTCGAGATAAGCTTCTGTTTCCTAACCGGGTTTGAGCTGGCCGTGAACGCACACCTGTTGAGCCAGCATTGGGAGCTACTCCGGCGGGGGACTGAGTGCTGGAATGTGTTGGACGACGATCTACAGCCGGATGTGGGATTTGTGAAACCCGAAAAGCCGCCTGGCGCGAGCGATGTGAAGGCGGAGGCCTGAAGTGTCTCTTGAGAGAGCATGATATCGATCTCTTTCACCTCGCTCCCCGTCCGGCTCTGGCGGCGCTTAACCACGCAGCCATGTCATATGCGTGCTGCTGGACAGCGTACTTAATATTGGTAATGTCCAATTCCGTGGATCGCGTCCTGGCTGCGTCGGGGATTGTCAGCGATCGATCCCCAGCCACGAACATCTGGGCGACTGTCCACTTGGATCAAAGGAGTAACTACCCAAGTACCAACTCACTCGATCCCTGTTTACGAGGTAGGTACCTTTTACCTCATAGACTGACTTGATAAGTTCGATTGAACAAGCTCGCGAACTGCATCCCGAACACTTGAGAAAAAGCAATGATATCAGCGGTACGTCAGGAAGCGTCTGTCTACGATCCATCAATAATGGCCCAACGTCATAAACCCCTTTCGTCAGGGACTTGCCGATCACCTACAGAAACACTTGGCATATAAGCTCTTGATGCCTTTTCCAACTTAGTCTCTTGACGGTGTCTTTATTGTACTGGTGTTCGAGTATTGCAGCAGCGTAACTCCCTTCTTGAATTTTAAGCCTCATCCTGCCATTCGAAAGAGAAAGGTGAACAGAAACCGCGATCATGGACGAAGGCGATATCCCCAAGGAAGTCCCTCGCCAGGAAGAATTTGCCGGCGAGCCTGAGAACATCGTTCGCGGTCACAAGGCCAACCTCTCCAATCCGCGTACGAATTCCCTTCTTTCGGTCTCCAGTCTAACTCCTTTCCACCGCACACACCGGTGGTGCATGACTGACCACCGTAACGTCGGGTTGAACAGAAACGTCCGACAGGGCCAAGGAGAATTCACGCAGGGTGCTCGAGTCGTATGACGAACCATATGACGCATCACAGGCGAGCCACGGCACCGCGGAGCAGGGCGACAAGGATCCTGGTAATGTGGTGCGCGGGCTCAAGGCGAGCATTAGCAACCCGGGCGTGTCGGAGGGGGCGAAGAAGGCAGCCAGAGAGAAACTGGGCCAGTTGGGAGCGTGATGGAGACTCGTTATTGTTGATGCTATCTGGAATCTTTTGAGATGGATCGACAGGTGTAGTGTGCGATCGTAAGATCAAACCAGATCAACAATTAATATGAAAAGTTTTGATTCATCCGATTGTCATACAGCAAAAATCGTTCTTTTTTTTTTTTCTTGTCGTCTGGTTTCTCTGATCATAGAGTTGCATTGTTAGCGTTTTAGTTAATTATACTTAAACTAGTTAGAGACTCCTATGTTTCTTTTTTTTTTTCCCTTTATTCTTTTGTTCTTTTTTTGTGGTTTCCTCTCTATCTATTACCGCCTACTGATAGCCGTGAACTCCAGCTTTCTGTTTTAGTAAAATGAACTCTTTTATCTTTGAGTCAAATAGATACACCCGAGTGGTCAGCAACTGGAAGCGGTCTCGAGTGGTTCTGAGTGGCAAGTAATTAACCAGACCCTTGAAGAAAATGCAAACACAACAAGTTTAATTAGATCCAATGTCGTAAGAGGCTGACTGGAAACCCATCCATTCACTCTTACCTTCTTACTAATAAAGCCGTGTCGTCAACGTAAAGAACCCCTCGATCTTGCCCCTGGATTGTGATCGCTTGGACATCGAGGATCCATCACGTCACGACGTGCAACCATGACAATACAGCGCTTCTTCGCCATCGTCGATCCCCCAGGCCCAATAATGAGCTTCACGATGTCATCGCACGTCATAGAGATAATCCCCTTCTATAACTAACACCCTCCTCGCAGCGCTATCCAGAAGGGACATCACCAAAAAAAAAAAAAGCCAGCCCGCAATTCCATCAACAGCAAGCCACATAAGCGATCGCATCCATCCAAAACCCCCTTGAAGTCACCAGAGAAGAGAAAATGACCGAGTCGGCCCCGTACCAGAGAGACGACAGGCTCGGCGCAGAGCTGTCGCGCGACGCGCCCTCGGGCCAGGTCAACGACCCGTCCTACAAGACGCGCGGGACCGAGGCCGTCCCCGTGGTGGACGACGACGCGCCGATCGACGACCCCCTGAAGCCTGGCAGCGCAGACTCGGACAGGCAGCTCGGTACGCGGTAACTTTGACCATGGCTGTTATGCTTCTTTTATTATCGAAAGTAGCTGCCGATAATCAAGTCGACTTATTATGCTGATGATTTACGGCGGCAATGTATAGAGCAAGACGAGCGAGAAGCCGTTGACAAAGGCAACGTCTTGAAGGAGCGGACTCGCAAGGCAAAGCCGACGGGTACCTATGCTGAGCCGTCGGATGCGCAGATGGGGTTGAGGGAGGAGCGATAAAGTGGAAAACATGGGCGTGTTATAATAATATTGATCGTCTTTTTCTGGGCTTGGATGCAAATTACTTCGTTTTATAAGAAAAATAACATGAGAAAGATTCCGATGAACAACTATTACATGTTGTAGCGGTCTTTGGCCCCTTGACGAACACGAGTTTTCACGCTAGAGTTTTGCAACGCCTGATTAATTAATTAAGGTAGCTTGAAAAAACAACAGCTGTGGGGGTTTCAGTCACATTTACCAGAGTTGGATCATCCTTCTCTCCGCACAGACGCAGAACGCGGATTAGATTTGATTATGATAATATGCCAATCTAACTGCTAGAGATGAGCCTTTCAACCTCATCTGGGTCTTTCAACGTGGTCGTCAAGTTCTCAGCCCCGGTCTTGGTGATGACGAGATTGTCTTCGATGCTGTGTCAAAAGTTAATTATTAATGCTTGGAGACAATATACACCCCCCCATGAAGCCGAAACTTACCGAACACCACCGACATCCCAATACTTCTCCAGGACGTCCGCGTCGATGTACTTGGAGTGCTTGGGGTCTTTGAGGAAGGGGTCAATGATGAAGTTGCAGAAGTAGATGCCCGGTTCGACCGTCACCACACTCCCCGCCGGCACCTTCCCCCTGATACGCAGGTAGCGGAACAGGGGGTCTTTGTCCGCGTAGTTGGGGTTGCCGCCGGTGTCGTGGGTGTCCATTCCGAGGTAATGTCCCAGGCCGTGCGGGAAGAAGGCGACGCTCGTCCTGTTTGCGAGGATCTCGTCCTTGTCGCCCTTCAGGATCCCCAGCTTGAGGAGGCCATCGATGGCAATCTTGTGGGCTAGCACGTGCACGTCTTCCCACAGCACGTCCTCTTTGAGCGCGGCGATGCACTCGAGCTGCATCTTGAGCACGATATCGTAGATTTCCCTGCTTTCCTTGCTAAACTTGCCGTTGATGGGGAAGGTCCGGGTGATGTCCGAGGCATAGCAGTTCCACTCGGCGCCGGCATCCAGCAGCAAATTGAGCTTGCCGGCCAGCGGCTTGTCGTTGTGCACATAGTGCAGCGTCGCGGCGGCCCTCCCGCTGGCAAAGATGCCGTGGTATGCCTGTTCGCGGGCGCCGGCGGAAATGCTGGAAGCGAGGAAGGTGGCCTCGAGCTCGCGCTCGTTCTTGGCGTGCCTGACCTGCTTCATGACGGCGTGGTGGGCGTCGGCGCTGACGGCGTTGGCCTTGGCCATCAAGGCGAGCTCGAACTCGTCCTTGACGACGCGGCAGACCTCGATCGCCTGCTTGAGGACGTCGAAGTTGGTTTCCCCAAAGCCGAGAAAGGTGACCTGATCTGACACTTGGCCCGGGATCGCGAAGACGGTAGCCTTGGACTTTTGTTTGGCGAGGTGGGCCAGCTCGGCGTTGATCTCGTTCGTGTACTTGACGTCGTCCACGTCCCATTTCTCCAGAGCTTCCTGGGCGGAGACGGGCAGGCCAGACCAGATGACGCTGTCAGGGTCGATTGGGGGGATGAAGAGGGTCGTCTTGGCCGAGTCCATGTCGTGGACTAGGAAGGAATCGGCCAGGGGACAGCCCGTGAGGTAGTAGAAGAAGCGGCGCTGCCTGGGAAGCCGTCTCAGCTCCTCCGATCACAAGGGGGCGACCTTGGTTGCACAGAAAATGGGGAGGGCATACCGGAACGGTTCGGGCTCATCGTTGTCCTCGAGCAGCTTGGTCATGCGGCTTTCGAGGTAGATGACGCCCGTCGCATCCGGCACCTTTGTGCGGATGTAGTCGACAACGCGCTTCGCGTGCCGTTTGGCGGGGTACTTGCCCTGCAAGATCCTGTCGTAGTCCATGTTCCGCAGTCCTCTCAATCCGCTCAGGGCGCGACGCTGTGTGGCTTGAAATGGTCGTGCGGCCCGAAGGATTGGTATTCTCGAAAGAAAACCGAAGGAACCGAAGGCTCGCATCGGAAGGAGGGGCACCGAGGCTGGCCGAGAAAGAGCTTGTCTGTCATCTGGCAGGAGCTCCTCAGCGGGGCATGCGGGAGCTGCGGAGTGGGACGGTGTGTGCCGCACTCCGGTACTTCTTGGCACGGCTTCCCGCGGCGTTTCTGTGGATCAATCGAATTACTGTGTAGGAGCTTCCAAGAACTTTCAAGCGTTAAAAAAAAGGGTTTAAAATTTCCTTGTAGGCCCTTACCTACTACTCGACATATATATATACCCTTCTAGTAGTCATAGTCCATAACTCTTTAGGAAGTCGTCTACCTACTATAATATCCAACTTCGTTACGATAGGTTTCATGAAATGCACCAGCATTCTAATTATAGGAAGATGTACTGCTCTCCGAAGTACCTAGGAATTTATCATAATATGGTACAAGAATAGGTGGTCTTATTCGATAAAACAGTTCAAAGCCTCTCACTAAATTTCTAGTCACGCTAATGAATGGACTGTAGTGCGATGGGAAGTGCGGTGCTTGCTGATAAGATATCTGGGTACGTTAACGTGCGGACAGTACACAGATGATTCGCGAGGAAGAGTCGTGGAAGCAGCTTAGGGTCAGGTATAGCTAGGTAGGGTCACTGAACGCTGCAGCCCAACATGCCGATCTCACCACCATCCCTCAAGCCTGACTGGGCCATATTTGAGCGTGAGACGTGTAAAAGGCTCGTGAACCCGCTGGCTGCTGGATGGATCACCGTCCTCGAAGAAAGAATTTGGTGGAGTGAGGCTGAGATTAATAGCGTTGGATGCCACTTTTCAATGTGACCATGTAATTAATTTACCTGGCCCAGCTAAATAAGGTAACCTGATTTACGTGCCTAACGGGCGACAAGCACGTGGCACTACAAGACAGATTCCACGCTTTCAGTTCTCCTATCCATGCCCGTAGGGCAAGGGGACAACGGAAGAAGTTTCGCGAATGCCCTGAGAGCCGCAGACACAGAGCCTTCCGGTCGGTCCGATCGAGTTATAAATCAGCACATTGCGAGGTCGAACACCAAGACTATGGTCCCTACCTTCCTCACATGGTCTCATAGCCTACCCTTCGTGTCCTTTCAAAGTACGGTCGCGCAGTTCCTTGACCCTCGCGCTTGATCTTCCAACATGTCCTTCGCAAGCTATTCGTTTGATGGGACCGTCCAGGCAATTCCCCTGGTGGAAACCAACCATCAGAGAGCCCTCCGCCCAGTCTTCATCAAGCAGCGCAAACTGGGCGGCAAACGGGGCAAGACTTTGCGAGCTTTTTCCAGGTTCGTCCTAGTACCCGTTGTCGAGATCGCCTTAATCCTCGACGACGACGACGACGACGACGACAGCGACGCCGACTATGACGACGACGACAGCGACGTGTCCACCGTCATCGATATCGGCCTCGCCCACTGGGGTGTACAAGTGGGAGACTATCTGTGGGAGCTTCACACCGACCGGAAGCATGCCAAGACGCTCTCGATGCAGAGACTCACCAGGTCGCAAATTTGGAGGGCGGACGTGGGAGAAGAGGAGGTCGGCAACACCAATATGACTGATGTAGAGATTGACAGAGCAGGTGAGAAGGTGCCCAAGAAACTGAATTCTCCCTTGGGCGTCGTCAATCTAATCACTTTGCCAAACAGCCCATGCTGCACTCGAGAAGATGAAGACGAAGTGCGGAGGCAAATACAGCCAGGTTGGCAATAACTGTCACGATTTTGTACGCTATATCGTTGAAGAATTGAATATCTTCTATGATCTCTGAGGTTTGGGTTTAGGTTTTTTTTTTTTTTTTTGGCGGGGGCGGGGGCGGGGGGGGGGGGGCCTGTATTGTAATTAATAATAGTACAGTACATCCGTACATGCTTCCGCAACAGATGTGGGTGTTCAGGACTTAGGCACCTCAGTCTGCCTACCTAGCAGGTCCGCCTGGTCTCAGAAATGGTCCAAACGGCGAGCGAAATTATGGTTCGCGTCAATCAATACATGTGTATTGCAAGACCTGATCTACCAGTGGAAGGTGCCATTGGGCAAGATGCCTGTGTGAGTGCTGAGTGCTGGCTGATGCCGTGTCACTCTCAAAACGTAAGGGTGGCGCCAAATCTCGAATGCGTGCGTTTTGATGAACAGGTTGGGCCGCAACGATAAACCAACTCATCGACAAGGCTGCGGGATGTTGTCTTCGAGTCCCAAAAAAGCCATCATAGATTCGTAGCCCCAGGTCTGCTATCCGCATTCATTTACAGCCCAAGCCGAAACTCTGTCCTCCTCACGGTGTCGCTCATTAATTACCCACCTTCCTAGTCTACTTCTTAACACAGAATTGCGACCTACCCTTACCTTAGCTTATTTATTACAGGGCGGCTGATGGCGCAGACAGCACGCCGATACAAAGACCGGGTGCGAATTCCCCCATGAGCCCCCCTCCGGCGGCGCAGGAAAACCTCCCCGGATGAACGCTATTAATACCTCTAACGACGGTAGACTCCAAGGGCACTGTGGCGAGCGAGTACGGCCGCCCTGAAACTCGTCGCCAGAGCTGTGACGCTGCCATACTACCAGCTCTTCCGGCAGATGACCCTTCTCCCGGTGCGCTCCATTGCAGCCAGCGTCAGGGATGGCGACGACCCCGAAGTCATCGCCAAGAAGCTGCGTCTATGGAGGGAGAGAAAGTCTGCCGAATTCCAGATAGTTCAAGTCGCTGTAAGTGGGCAATGTGCCGGTAGATACCGTATTGAAGCGTCCATCAAACAATCAGATCTCCTCCGGACGAACGGGGCCACTGATGCCTGGCAAATATTATTAACACGCCCACCGCCAGGGAACCCTTCTTGCCGCCGCCGTCATCGGCTCCTTCTCGTGGGACGGCAGCCAACAGCCGCACTGGATCGGCCCCGCGGCTTGGTATTGCTCGCTCATCCTGTCCTTCTCGGCGGTGCTCCTCGCGTCCTCGCAGGCCTCCATCTTCCGGGCCGTCAGCGACTCGGTCAGCCGCGAGCATGGCTTCTCGCTCGTCCAGGAGCTAGCCTTGGTGATGGCGGTCCAGCGCACGGAAGATGACGCGGAGCTGCCGCTTACTCGAGGCTTGGAGTCTGCTCGGGTGCGGTGGAACCTCGTTTTTATCTGGCAGGCTCCGACCATGATGATGTCGTATTCTATCATCGGGTTCCTCGTCGGGCTGGTAGTCTACGTGACTGCTCCGCTGTACAACCAGGAGTCTTTTCATGGCTCGAGCAAGGTGAGATTCCCTCGTGTTTGCGGAAGAGGCTTTTTTTTGGACGACGTCTTCTAACGCCGGTTGTAATAATTAATTAGGCCGCCGTCGTGTTTCTGCTGTGCGCGGGCATCTCGGGCTCCATGTTCATGTGGTGTTCCTTTTGGGGATACAGATTCGAGGATCCCCAAACGAGAATCTTCTAACTTGAAGTTGTTCGAGTTTATAATTATTGAGACCAAATCCGAGACTTTGCCGGCATTGGCGGGAGGGATTTCATGATGACGGCCCAGTGCGAGGCACGCGCCCGCGGCGGGGTGCAGGTTAGAAGCGAACTAATTACACTCATCGATATCCTATAGGGTATCAACACTTTATATGTTTTCGACAAGCCAGCTGCGAACATGGTTATGTCAGTATTTGATCTTAACTATTAGAAATAAGCTACTGCTGCAATGAACTCTCAGGTGTTGTTCATTTTGAACTCAATATGATGGTCCGGTAGACGTCGGCAATGGCCCATGTTTTGGACTTACTTAAATTTTGGTTTCCGAGACCGAACAACAGCGGAGCATAATTTTAGGTTGGTGTTTCTCTTCGGCCTCCAGGTGGACCATGTTCCGCTGTTTCTATCTTGAGTCCACACAGTTTTCGATTCCCACAGCAATCTTACTCCACGTAGATCTGCCGCCGCAACTTGTCGTTTCCCGCCTAGGGAATCGCGGCATTCCTGCTACCCGTACCTCAGGCAGCTAATTCCACTCTCCCAACCTCGGTGTCATTTCTGCCCGAGGCACAAATGCATACACACTACCTATCTTTTTCTGCCGGCAGTAAGCACCACAGTCTTGCCTCCGTTTCCAAGGAAAACGGCCGCTTGCTTCGTAGCAAAATGCTCACCCTTTTCATAACAACATTATAAACCTCGTTCACTATACGGCGCCAACTTCCCTTTGAGTCTCTCAAATTTCGCGATTCTCTAGCGTAATTATGTTCATTCCCTTTTGAAGTTGCAGGTTTTCCCTCTATTCTCAACTAGCCCTATCGCTCTTCTTTGTTACAACTAACCCCCATGGCCCGATCACCGTATTCAGTCGCTCTCCCTTTGCTCTTTCCCGGAATTACATAGCCCTGGTTCGTAGTATGGAAATTGACGCAACTTCATCGGGGATGCCGTGACTGGTACCTCCCTTTTCCGCCCCCTCAACATTTAAATACCACACTAACACGAGGTTAAAGAAGCAACCTCTAGCTAGCCATCATTGGTAAGTGAAACGTAGGAGATTCTGGACAAAGTAGAATGTAATAATACCTTAAGACACTGACGAGATACGCCGGATTATGGAACGCTGATCGCTGACTCTGAAGCTAGGGTACTAAGGCCATTCGCACTCTAACCGAACATTAGAGGGTAATTAACATTAGAGGGTAATTGTGAAATATTCTTCTGATCATTACGTTTAAGTCACACTACACACCAAGACGGTAAAGCCAGCATGGCAGAACCCGGTGAACGGTGCTGAACACGTGGAGAGGAGAGTGGATGGCTAAGAAAGGAAACGTCATTGGCAGCCGAGTATTATCAGGAAGGTGAGGGAATGAGGAGGCAATGGAGGCTTCTCATCCGTAAGAACCAATCTGTGATGCTGAACCTTCCTACCTGGTGTAGGGCAGAGACTCTCCCAGACTGAGACTGAGAATGAGGACGTGTTTGCTGCCAAACCATGATCAAGTCATTGAGTCCCTTGTTGTTGCAATCTTCCTGGACCGTTAGGAAGTGTCCTCTGACAGCTCAACTCCGGCTCGGCCTGGGAGATCGGAACGTCTTGTCAATTATTTATATATACGACGCCCCCACTCCCTCCGGGCCCCCCACTGGCTGTATCAAGAAAATCCAGACACACCGGACATTGGACCGGAGACATCCGAGTGGGGCAAAAACTGGGAGGATAAGGGGTAAGAGAATGACGAATAGTCGTGCAAATGCGAGGCAGGCCCTTTCGGCGCCGCTCCGAGCTATAAACAGTGGCTCGGCAGTTATCTTAGTCGACATCGTAGAACGGAACTAATGATGGAATGCAACATCATCCTCTAAGCAAGGATGGGCGTTACGACAAGGAACCAGGTCTGACGGCGACATGTAGTGTTGTTGTGGCCTCCTAAAGCCGCTTCGGGTTCTGGCAACAGCAGGGATGATGGCGCAACCGTTCCGCTGCCTTGGCTTAAGCGAGAAATGGCTTCCCCCCCCCCAAGGTGTCACCCCCTTTACCTTCGGCTCTGGCACACACACACAAACAGTTGGGGCCCTAGCCCTGCTGCTCCCCCCCCTTCTTCTTTTCCTTCTGGCACTCTCTTACTCGAGACCATACTCCTTCACCAGCTTCTCAGCGCATGTGGCGCCGGTGATATCTGGGCCCCAACGTCCAGGTCAGTGTTTTCTGCACACATCACACAAGAAAAAAAAAAAAAGGTTGGACCAGAAATGAGCACTGTTATACTTACACGCAACAGCTTGCACGTGGCAGCTCGCCAGCACAGGGACGACGCTCATATCGGCAACGCGCAGGCCGTCGATGCCCATAAGCCGGAAGCTGTTATCCACGACGGCGTCGGCGTCGCCCGGCTTGCCCATCTTGACGGTGCCGGTCATGTGCCAGCTCGATCCGATGGTCTGCTCCCAGTAGGCGAGCAGGTCCTCGTCCGAGTCGGACTTGGGCGCGGCGATGGTGGAGACGATGTCCTTGGCGTAGGCCTCCGTCCTGGTGAAGCGCAGGACCTCGCGGAGGGCCTCGATGGCGCTGCGGCGGTCGAAGGGGTGCGCGAGGAAGTTGGGGTCGAAGAGCAGGGGCACGTCGGGGTCGGACGACTGCAGCGTCACGGTCCCGCGCGCCTGGGCGTTGTACAGGAAGACGAGGAGGCACGAGTAGTTGAGGTCCTCGTTCCGGAAGCCCGGCAGGAACCAGTGGATGGGGAAGTGGGTGAAGACCTCGTAGTGCGGCACCGTCTCGGCGTTGAGGTACCGCTGCTCGTCCGCGGGGAGCGACTTGAACTCGGCCGAGGACGCGATCGCGTCCGACTTGAAGTAGCCGATGGCCATCTCGGTGGCGAACTTGGTCCAAGGCCCCGTGCGGTGCTGCTTCCACTCCTCCAGGGCGGCATCCATGGCCGCCTGGTTGCCGTAGAAGCTGGCGCGGTCCGTGCTA
Organism: Thermothelomyces thermophilus ATCC 42464; assembly: GCF_000226095.1. Lineage (NCBI taxonomy): Eukaryota > Fungi > Ascomycota > Sordariomycetes > Sordariales > Chaetomiaceae > Thermothelomyces > Thermothelomyces thermophilus. The sequence continues at coordinate 1,127,915 of NC_016475.1, forward strand.
CCCTCCCTGCGGGTATAGACGAGCGGGACGAAGGCGTGGTCTCGCAGACCCTGGCCGATAGCGGCGCAAGGATGGACGACGGGGATGTTGTACTTCTCGAGCTGCTCCTTCGGCCCGATGCCGGAGTGCATGAGGATCCGCGGGGTGTCGAGCGAGCCGGCGGTCATGATGACCTCCTTGGAAGCCAGGTACCGCTTCCCGTTCGCCTCCACGCCGACGGCCCTCTTGCCGTCCAGCAAGACGCGCTGCACGGGCGCCTCGGTCACGACGGTGAGGTTCTCCGGGTATGGTACCAGCAAGTCGTGCGACGTGGAGCGGAGGCCCTTGTGCGCCGAGCTGATCAGCAAGGACATACCGATCGGGTTGCCGGAGTTGTGGTCGGGATTCAGGGGATAGCCGGCCCGCTCGAAGGCGTCGAGCAGCGGGACGAGGTCGGCCTCACACTCGGCCGCGTAGCCGACGCGGAGAGGGCCGGCCGAGCCATGGTCCGAGGGCTTGGGTGCCGCGTACTTGCTGCTGACGCCCGCCGGGGGGTTGGACTGGAAGTTCTCCAGGCGCTTCAGCCGTGCCTGGGCGTGCTCCCAGCGGAAGGCGTCGTCGCCGACGATGCGTGCCCACTCATCGTAGTCGTCGCGGGCGCCGACGGTGAAGACGCCAAAGTTGATGGCGCTAGATCCGCCGAGACCGAGACCCCTAGAGTAGTCGAGCTCGCGCCCGGCGCAGTGAGTCTGGGGTGTCGTCTTGTAGCCCCAGTTGACGTCTTTGTTGGTGAAGGTCAACCAACGCTGCCCGTCGACGCGGAGGTTGGGATCTCCATTTTTGCCACCGGCCTCGAGCAGGAGAACCTTGGGCTTTTTAGCCGAGTGAACCAAACCGTACGCGAGCGCACAGCCCGCAGGTCCGCCTGTGTCGCACGGAATGGTTAGGTCCCCATTTAACGATCAAAGGTAACATGGAAGGAAACCCAGCAAAACAAAGTATTAACCTACTTCCAACCACCACGAAATCATATTCGGAAGCCATCGCGTTAAAAGTCGACACGTTTTTACCAGGATATGCTTATTTTGTCCTTGAAGGGCTATGATCGTAACTTTGCTTTTTCTCGGTTTCTTAACCGAGGATGAGAGGAGGTCGATGCTTGGAATCAAGGAGGACAGACAAGGATGGAATGTTGGGCGATATTGGGGGCTAAAACCTCAAACGGCAGAGATCAACGATCTCGCGAAGGGGAAGAAGCCAACCACTTCCGCAACGTTCTACTATAGTACACTAATATGCGCAGTCCGGGGTACGTGCATGTGAAACGTGCAGTTAGGTCGACTAATGTAACCGTACGAGTAGTTACTAGTATGTGTACCCGAGTTCTCGGCCAGATGGAAGGGGGGCTTTAACTAAATGACTGGGGCCATTACGTAGTACACAGTAGTGTAGGGGAGCAAGACTGGATGTCAGCATCATCGCCAAGTTCATCTTTTCTACCTAAATAGGTACCAGAAACTCAATAGTTTGCCGACCTTAATCGATTGAGTTTCAATTACCATGCCTAAAAATATCATCCGACTCGACGGAGGAACCAGCATCCAACGAGTGCTTTTAGGGCCCTCTATAACAAGGAACTCCCGAGTATGCGACAAGCGACCTTACCTACTAGGTATCTGTCGTTCTGCGCACAACACTCGAGTCTACAAAGTAAGAGGGGCTTCGTAATCGCCAAAATGCACGCGTGGGGAGCAACGGAATAGTACATAGTAACGCTTTCCGCCATACCCGAGGACTCTATTGTCAAGGGTATCCTCGTGCCTGATGCATGGGACTAGCCAGGTTCAGTTAGCGAATTGAACGACCTCGCTAGCGTGTTTTCGTGGTTTGTTGATCCTTATGTACTGTACAGTACGTACAATACAGTACACTATTGGTCAATTGGCAGTGTAGTATTCGGCATTCGTTTCTCGGCATCTACTGATACCGGTGCCCATGTATATGACGTTCCAGAGCACGGGATCAAACCGTGAGATATGCCCTGGACTGCAAGATAGCCGAACCGTGTTTCAGTTTGATTCAACCCACTTGGCTACTGTACGACATTGAGGGCAAAGATAACTATCTACTGCGCACAATACACAGTCTGGATGAAAAGGGCTGTAAAGTACGGAGGTATGGAAGAGCAAACGATGGCTCCACCTTGCTCCACCTCTCTTTTTCGAAGCTTTCGGGAGGTCTCCCCGGGCTCACAATTAAACCTCCATCCTTTCCTCCTTAGAGGGGATCCCCCGGAGCCCACACTACACTAGACTACATCCGTATAAATAGTGGATAGAGTCCGGTCTCCTCTCACACCGGTTCTCCGCAGGAGAGAAATGCGCTAACGCATCACGGAGCAACTCCGTAACGTTAAGTGCCGACAGACAACCGACCTTGACCCTGTCTGTGGTGGAGCTTGCTGAGCGAGCTTATTCTGCGCAAGTCCGTTTACTGTAGTAATCCAGGGGACCGAGAACAACGCTGAAACCCCGCCAGAGCAAGAGCGCGCATGAAAGTCAAGACGCCCTGGTCCGAATGCCTGTTGAGGCAAAGTTACCCAGACTTAGTGTTAAGCCCAACATTATGTGAGTATCTTAGCGTAGTGCATGCTGCCAATGGAAACTTGACGGGGAGACCCACGCACCACGCTATAATTCATTACACTACTCGGTATGCTACCCGGGAGAAGTTGAAAACACACAGACAGCCGAGACAAACGAGAAAGGTTTTGTTCATGCAGATCTGCGAGTCTCGGCCCCAGCGACACAGCTTCCTCCTCCATACTCGAAACCGCTTTATGTATCTCGAAGGTCGAGAGGAAGAAGCGAAGAAGGAGGCGGCAGAGCTTCTTCGTCTTTTGTTGCCCGTTCGTCGTTCCACGGATCGCAATCCTTAAGCCAGCCGAGCACCACACGAACAGCCATTGCAGCTGTTTGGGTGTCCTTCTTTGTCCACCCGCAAATGGCCCAGAATGCTGAAGCTTTCACGCTTCTCTCATTGGTTCTGTTCATCATCGCTTGCCGGACCTTAGTGCGCGTGAGAAATGTCGGCTTCCGCGGATTGCAGCTCGATGACTATCTTATGCCGGTGGCCGGCGTAAGTCAAAACTGCCTTAATTCCCTCACCTACCTAACCTCTACCCAACGTTGCTCTGCAACGGCCCAGCCCCAGTGCCTCAATTGGCCAGCCTCGACTAACCCCGCGACAGATCCTCTGTATAATTGACTTGGTAGCGGCAATTTTCGTCGTCGAGAAGGCCCATGGCTTGACCAACAGCTACATGACCGACGAGCAGCGTGCTTCTCTCTCTCCCGACTCCCAAGAATACAAGGACCGCGTCCTGGGATCCAAGATCCAGGTTTTTGGCTGGGTCCTCTACGCCGCCAGTCTTTGGTGTATCAAGGCCTGCGTCGCCGTCTTTTACTCTAGGTTAACGTGAGTAATTAGATCGAGCCCCCGGTTTCATGTCTTTTCTTTTCTTTTCTTTTCTTTTCTTTTTTTTTGGTGGCCCTTTGACATCCGCGCTAATCAGTGAGAGACAGTACGAACCTCGCGCACCTGCAAATCCGCGTCTATATCGCATATGTCTTTATCGGTGTGACATGGGTCATCACAACTCTATTGCTCCTTTTCGGCTGTCGGCCCATGTCAAAGTACTGGCAGATCTATCCTGATCCGGGAAGTAAGGTTTATCCTTCGACACCATGAACATCGGAACATTTCATACTGACGTGGCAGTCTGTCAACCCACCAACTCTAAACTCTACGTCCTCTCGGTCTTGATCCCCGATATCCTCACAGACCTGTACTTGCTCTCCATCCCCCTGCCGGTATGTGCTGCTCGACCATCTTTTCCCGTGCCCGTGGCCAGCTTTCGCTCATCACTTGAACCTCAAAACAAACAGCTGCTCTGGTCTACAAACATCAGCGTAAAGAAGAAGATCTCCTTGACCGTGCTCTTCTCTGGAGTCCTCTTCGTCATCATGGCGGCCATCATCCGTGGAGTCGTCATTCTCACTGTAAGCCGTCCCGCGTCTCATGTCGACCCACCATAAACCCTTCAGAAGACTCGGGACCAAACTGATGTGCCTGCTTCTTGCAGTCCGGCCCCGAAGGCGCCGTTACCGGTAGCGAGTGGGCAATCCGGGAGGAGTTCGTCTCCATTGTCGTCTCCAACCTGCCGATACTGCAACCACCAATCCGAGCCTTCTGCAACAAGATCGGCCTCAGCGTCTTATTTTCCTCGCACAAGAGCAACCACGTGACGCCCTATGAAGGCAGGACGATCGGTGGAGGTGGAGGCAGCTACCCACTCCGAAGTCAGAGGAACCGGAGTAACAAGACCGGTGCCCATGATGACACCGTGACTGCCTGGGACAGCGATGAGCGGATCCTGTGCGAAAACGGGGCGCAGACCAACGGCAGAAACATCGTCGTGACCCGTGAGGTTGCCGTCGAGTCTGAGTCTGGATCGGTCAAGGAACAGGCCGGATGGGGTCCGTCACCGTCGGAGTCGGGTGTGCCTGCTTCGCATCCCAAGCCCGTGGCTCAACGTGGATTCGTCGTCGCATAACGACCGACCGGCGTCTAGAGGCTCCGACATGTACCTGTCGCCGCTACTGGTACCGGAATTTCTTTTTGTTTGTTTGTTTATTTGTTTGTATTCTCGGATCGATCGCCGTACAAGACCGTTGTTCTTCAACTGCTTGAGCCCGCTGATATGCAGGTATTGGGTGCAGGCCGCCCTGAAGGCTGGGCTTGTTTGTGGCCAGCCGTTCCTAATCTAGTAATTATACGAATACCCACCCAGAATACTTCGAGTTCGTCTGTCCCGAATTCACCCCCTTCCCTACCCCTGAGATCGATCAGCCCAGACCGGACCCCGACATCCGTTCCCGCATCTGGTCACATTTAATTAAAACCTCCTGGATCCCCGCCCGGGCTTCTCTGTGCCGGAGATCATCGATGAAGACCCAGCGTGTCAAGTTGCAAGCGAAAGAGTAGACGAAGCGAGCATAGTCAAATAGAGGGGTTGGAGCGAGAGAGAGGCCAAGGGCGTCCCTTCTTTCCCATGACCACCTTTCGCCTGGCACACTAGAGGCGAGGCGCTCGGTGACGACGACTTAAATTTAGCGTTTCTGGGACGAGGAGGAGCAGGAGGGAGGTTAGGGTACGACGAACGAGGACGACTCGAGCGTACACGACGTAGAGAGCGAGGATATGGGGGTCTAGCTAAGAAGACGAGGACGCTTCGACGTCGGCCGAATCCGTGTGACCAAGACGCCCTGTTACAGCTCACAGGCTTCCTAGCTCCGAACCGATCTGAGACGGCCAAGCTCGCTCTCACTTGCCTGTCTACTTCGGCGGCGTCATGAGGCTTCGCCGAGACGGATCTCCGTTTGAGAGACCCCTCGCAGCATACTTGGAACCTCTCCGCCCTGATCTATTGCGCACGCCATCTTCTCTTACACATCGATCTCCCGCGTCTTTCCCACGACTCGATCCGAATACCGGCCCGATCACACCGAGATCAGCTTGAGAGCCTGATCAACGGCAGGCTTCTCGGGCAACGGAGCGGCTGTGCCTTGAACACTACGGCGGTACTTCGACAAGTCGGGCCGTACATACCTATATACGGCTGTCGCGTCTTTCCGTGCGCAACCATGTCAAGCCCTGTATGGGCACCAACGTCGAGTTCCCGGTTGCTCGTGTGCTGCCGGATGCGGTCGGACACTTTGTTTGCCAGCACCTCAGATATCCAGGTGTTCATATGTATACTAATTTTAGTGGTGATCATGAGCCTTGCAGTCTAAGCTCCGAAGATGTAGACTGAGTTGTTGGGTGGCCTTGGCAACATCGCAGCATAAATAGCACGAGCGGCAGGTCTAAGGTGAGGCATGTTTGTACTTCTTTTCATAGATTCAATCGATCGTAGATATGAGGAGAGGACGAGAGCGAGCTGGACATCATGTCGAGCGATTCAGTTTTAAGGGCGATGGGAAAAGAAAGGAAAAATGGATCGGTGGACGGTCAGGGGAACTCGAGGGCGATGGGTACTTACTTTAATTATAAGTCCCTTAACAAGGAAAGGAAATAAAAAGAGAAAAAAAATTCAGCCCTAACACTCCATTGCACATCTGCCTCAGCTTTGAGCAATGGCCTGTTAGACGATCGGAGGAGCTCTCGACAGCAACAGGGGGAAGCCGCTGGGACTGAAGCAAGTCGCCAGGCGTGAAAGTCATTAGCCTAATTAGTTCGCTAGACTCGGTGTTGTGCACCATCGTCCCCAAACCAAGTTTTAACCATCCAAAAGCTTCTCCTTCCGGTCCCCTTCGTAATTAATTAAGTAATAATTAGTCGCTAACATGTAATTATTTGCAACTGGGCCTATCGACGACTCTTCTTTCCTCAGCTCGCTGCAGCACCTCGAGACGTATCCAGGGTGTGGTAGCCTTCAGGCCTCGTCCTTCCGACTTCACACCACATTATCCTTTGCCGACGTCTTGCTCTTTCACTGCCGCTAACTTGCATGCTGATCAGCCTCTAGGTACTGGTTATACGGCATAATTAGGCGCTCGAGGTTTGAGTCTTCGTTCAGATCCATGGATTCCGTGAACAGATGCACATTCCTCCGTGTTCTGCATCAGGTTTGCAAATGTGTAAATGCCCTGGGCTCGAGACACTGCGCCTTGGTTGGGACGACTCCCAATTCACCGGACGCGTCATGGACAGGGGCCAAGAAGAAACCTTCACTGGAACCTTAATTTTGTTTCTTGACTTGGTTATTAGATGCCACTCGACATTTTCGGAATGTGGAGTTGTGCCACGCACTGATGAGTTTGCGGCCAATTGCAGTAGCCGCAGAATGAATCTGGTGATTTATCAAGAACTTGGCAAGGGTGTGATTGAGTTGAACCGGCTGAATTCTCTCTGTCTCTGCTGTGTGCGCCTGCGTTCTGGAGATGCAGTGGTTTCGGTTCAAGATTGTTCTCGGATAAAAAAGTATGGCACGAGCAGGAGTAACACGGAATTTAGGCAGTTGCCGCACGCGCCAATCATTGCCGTGTTACCGCTCGGATGGCAACCTAAGGAATATACGGAGTACGTCTGGAACACCTTGGGATTGGGAACCAAACACGAAAACTACCTCCTCCGTAGTTGCATTATAACCCTCGATATAGTATGTCTAGGCCACGTTGCCTTATGCGAGCCATGTAACGTCATAACCCGCCGGATTCCTCATGTTGCAAACAATTCAAAGGCTGACGCCGGGAGAGAGCTTGATGTCCGACAGGTCCAAGGAAAACTAATCGCATTCCCGTCTCACCATCCGCAGGGCCGCTTCTAGCTTTTGTGAGAATCTGGTAACCCACTCATTCCGACAGTTGGGGATCTCAACTCAAAAAAAAAAAAAAAGAAAAAGAAAAAGAAAAAGAAAATAAAAAGAAAATGGCGCGGCGCCAGCTGTCGTGGGCCCGGGTGCTCTTCTTCGGACTGCTCGCACCGCTGGCCACAGCAGCGGATGCCAATGCCGAAGCAGAAGGGGGCTCGGCAGACGGCCTGGCCTACGAAACCATCCAAAACGTGGACATCTACACCGATAATGCCACAGCTCCCACCACCCAAACACCCCCGGTCGAGGGATGGTGGGATTCGAGAATCTGTTCGGGATCCTACTGCGTCTACACCAACCGTCGCATCGCCAATGGGCGAGGTCTCGTGGCCGTCACCAGAACCGACGATTTCCAGAAGTTTGAGCGCATCGAGCAGCACCTCAACCGCGGCGAGAACAATTACCTGCAAGATCCCGTCCCCTTCAAGACCACCGACATACCCAACAAGGGCTCTGGCGTGACCGCCACGAAGAACATCCGCCGCGGCAAGCCCCTCATGGCCTGGTCGCCCGTGCTCGCGGTGCACAAGTCCTTCTTCGAGGACGTCACCAAGCGAAAGGAGCGCGACCGCCTCCTCGAGGCCGCCGTCTCCTTCCTGCCCGAGGCCACCCGCGCCGTGTTCGACAAGCAGCGCGCCCGCCCCGGCGACAGCGAGGGCACCAACCGGCGCTCGGTCGAGGACATTGTGCTGGCGCACCCGTTCGAGATCGACCTGGGCTACGTCAGCTACCGGCAGATGAACTCCGAGGAGCACTCCCGGCACTACGTCAACTACCCGGAGGTGGCCGTCTTCCAGCACGACTGCCGGCCCAACGTGGCCACCTTCATCGACGCCTCCTTCGCCCTGCGCGCCACCGTCGCCCGCCGCGTCCAGGAGGGCGAGGAGCTGACCGTCGCTTACGTCGACCCCTTCCTACCGCGCGAGCAGAGGGCCTCCTGGGTACGCCAGTACCGCGGCTTCCCGGACAGCAAGGGGTGCCCGTGCAGCGCGTGCAGCCCGCCCGGCGGGCCCAAGGGGGGCAAGGCCGCGCAGGGGGACAAGCGGCTCAAGGAGATCCTGAGGATCCGCGGCGAACTGCGGAATCCCGATAGCACCAAGGTGGACTTTGCCACGATCGAGCGCTTCCTAAAGCTGTACGAGGAGGACCGCCTGCACGCCAAGCTGGCCGAGGCGTACGAGCTGGCGGCGCTCAACTTCAACTACCTGGGCGACGACAAGAGGGCCAAGAAGTACGCCGATCTGGCGGTGCAGGCGGGCATCATCGAGCAGGGCGTCGACGCCAACGACGTGATCGCCATGAAGATCATGGCCAAGGATATCAAGGGACACTATTCGTATCGGTACACGCTCAAGAGACGGGGAAAATAAGGAACGTGAGAGCTCATCGACTGCCAATCCTGTTGAAGAGATTTTAAAACAAACCTAAGAATCGAATAAAAAAATGAAATGAAAACGAAGAGGGTACGGTATTAACCTTGCGCCAGTTCCAACTTCTGCTCAATTGTCCGGTCGTCAGTGCGTACGTATCATGTGACGAACGGGCAATGTGCGAGCTTGCCGCGTACCGATCTTCGACAGGAGCAGGCTTTGTAACAATGGGGGGCCGTTATATCATAGTAGTGAGCGTTAATCCTAGAAGGTAATACTCAGAAGGCAAGTCCTGGTAAGTCAAGCGCGATGGCAGGATAATCTGTGGTCAGGAAGGGAGAACAGACAAATAGCTATCTACAAATGTGGCATTTCTACCTAAGCTATCTAGTGTTGCTTGTCTTTCTATCGGTTCCCCTGTATCCCTTTTGTTCCGTTGTCTCCCCCCTCTCTCTTGTTCCCCTGTAATTATGTGCCTCAGTTGCGATCGGCGGCTTCAGGTCCAAAGTCCAAAGCAAGATACCCGTCATTTGTCACTCCGAAACGCAGGGCAAATTCGAACGAATACGATGCAAAAAAAGGCACCGATCTATTTGCCGGTTCTTCTCCAATCCGAAACACCATACGCCATAGCCAAATCAGAAAAAAAAAAAAAAAAACGCCAGTCCGTATGCTTATCCATGTATCCGTATCTCCAGAGCCGCTCCAAATCCCGTGGGTATCATCAAGCCAATCACACACTCTTACCCAAGCCCAAAAATTGAGACAGAACCAGAACCAGAACCCTAAGAAGGGAATGCGAACCACCCCGCCAACTCTCACCACCTTGTCACCTCACCACCTGTCCTAGCTAGACCCCGCCATATACCGGGCATAGAATCGCTCGGCCTTCTCGCGCTCCTCCCTGGCGCGCTCGACCCTGGCGCGCTCGGCCGCGAGCTCGCGCTGGCGCCGCCTGATCCTCTCGAGGTCGTCGCTCAGCCGCTTCCACTCCCGCTCGCGCTGCCACTCGTCCCCTCCCCGCGCCGCCGCCGCCGCCGTCGGGGGCTCGTACCGGCCGCCACGGCGGTCCTCCCTTTCCTCCTCCTCCTCGTCCTGCTCCTGCTCCTGCTCCTCCCAGCCGAACCCGAGGCCGAGCGGGTCCACGCCGAGCGAGACGGGCCGGCGCCTCTCTCTCGCGCGCGCGTGGCGCTCGCAGTGGACGTCCTCGAGGCGCGCTCCGGCGCGGCACCCGGCCGTCTTGCACGTGTGCGCGAGGCAGTAGAGGTACGGGGAGTCGTTGGCGCCGTTATTACCGTCGGCGGCAGCGGGGGAAGCGGGGGTATCGGGGACGGCGCGGGCGCGGGGGCGGTCGCAGCCGGGGCGGCGGCAGCCGTGGGCGGAGCAGTAGCGCGACGAGGCGCGGCGGGCGCAGTTGGGCCAGAGGCAGCGCTGCGTGCCGTAGTGGGCCGCGCACATGGTGTCGAGCGCGCCGTCGCGGTGCTGGTAGGCCGGGCGGGCGCAGGCGGGGACGGCGCACTTGACGAGGTGGGCGGCGCAGCGCTGTTGTTGGCGATCCGTCGCGCGGAGCCGGCAGTCCGGATAGGTGCAGCGGTGCTCGCGGCAGAACCAGCGGGCGTAGTCGTGCGCGCCGGGCCACTCGCCGGTCCTAGCGCAGTCGTCTTCGCCGCATTTCATGTCTGAGGACCTGTTAGCAACCCGGCTGCTTTAATTATTTCCTCGTCGGGGTTGGCGGGGTGGCTCGCTGTGGAGGCTAATTATGACTTACGGAATGCGCAGTACCGGTCATCGGAGCCCTTGGGGATACTGCAGTAGTAGCCCTTGCCCTCCTCTTCCGGGTAGGTCACCCAGCAGGTATCTGCGTCGCATGTTAGACGGACGGGTCATTCGCATAGGTCAGGGCCAGAGTGCACACGTACGTCGAAAGCAGAAGTCGGAGTACACCTTCCGCTTATTGTGCTGAGTGTGGCCGGTGTGCTTCTTGTGGCAGCCCGGAACCTGGCACTTTCGCCAGTCCTCGCTGGTGGTGTCCGAAAAGTCCGACCAAGTCATGGGGGGTTGGCGTAGTGGTGGTATGTGGTAGTAAAAGGTTCCCGTTCTCAAGAAGAAATTGAGATGGTCGAGACGGGGTAGCGAGCCCAAAGCTCTAAACGTGAGGTTTTGGTGCTGAGGTGGGTGGGGTTGGGCGGGTTGTGAACGGGAAACGGACAGTCGGCGGGTCCTTCTTCTAAGGTTAATTGTGACTGGAGCTTACTAGTAGAAGCAAGTAAACACCAAGGAAGATCGCGGCGGCTTTCTGATGTTTGCTGGTGCAAAGTGATGAATATGCTGCTGGATGGACCAGTCCAGAAAGCGCAACGCAGCAAATTTATATCAATCGAGTGTCGTACAGATGGAGGCTGCAGTGCCTTGCAGGTGGGTGCAGGGTGCAGGGGCAGGGGCAGGTGTTTGTGTGCAGGGGAGCGGGAGCGGGAGCCCAAGCCAAAAGTGCATGCAGAACTGCAGCACCCCGGCTCCCAGAAAACATGGCCCCTGCCCCAGGTCGGATAACTAGCCGCAGCACCAGATGACCTGCAGCTGCGAGAGGGGCGGAGCAGCGAGGCGTCCACTCAGGCGCCGTCATCCCCCCTTCTCGTGTCACCTAAAGCCACCACAAGATCAAAAAGGAACCGTTCGTAGCCGGGGGAGGGTTCCGCTTTCCATACTGTCGGATCCGATTGACGAATGACCTCGCTGATGTCCGGAGGAGCCCGCAGCGGGCAGCAGCAAAAATCGCCATCATTAAGAGACTCCGGGCAGCACGAACCGCGCCGGAGCCAGGATGTTCTGCCTCGCCGGATCCTGGAAACACCAGAAACGAGTCAAAAAAGGGCCAACAAGCGGCCGCCGCCGTACGAGATTATCGGCGCAGGTGTTTCACAATCGCCTTAATGAGACGAACAAAGGCTTTTTTTTTGCTGTCGGACAGGCCCGGCCAGATGACCAAGGAAACCACCAGGAACGCGTCACCAGACAAGGCAGCAACGGGGAGATGGTGTTCCCCGCCATAGCAAACATCGGCGTCATGTCGTCGCAAGCAAACTGCCGGGCACTCACCACACCGAGCACACCGAACGGTGCTTGCGGAGCTCGAACTTTGGACAGCGGCCGCCGAATATGTCAAGTGGTTTGGTTGCCTCTTCCGGCGAAATGCAGGTTGGCGGCACAGTGACGACCAAGGCCTCCCAGGTGCCCCACACACACACAGCAGTGGCCCGATGGGGAAACCGCCGCTCGAAGCTTACTACCTCCGGATTGCAAATATGCATCCCCTACACACACACACAAAAACAAATTATTTTGCGCACTGCTGACTAACTCCTGAGCTGCTGTTAATTAAGCTGCAACGGAACTAGCTCGTCAGCGAGAGGGAGCCTAGTTGCGGGCCCTAAGCTAACCCTTCTCTGTCCACATTGAGCGAAGTTGGAGCATGCATCGCACAGAAATGCTTGTGTATGTAGAAATCCTTGAGCGGTGTGCGTGTTTTGGTTACTTCGCTCTCTTGAGCTCGACGCCTGTCTTCCAAAGTTGGCTCTAGACTGCCTGCCTAGGTACAGTATTACCTTACTGGGGAGTCAAGGACCGAAACAGCTACTACCATGATGAGTCGCCAAGTTTTTGCCTTCAGTGTCCTGATGCCTTTTTTTCACGGTAGGCGAGTTGTTCAAAACACGTATAACTCCACTGCGTACAGGTGCGACGCTGTCTTGGTAACAACCGCCACAAGATAAACCGTGTTGTAATTATGTGCGCTCGGTATGTATCACTACCGAGAGAACGGATGCGGGGGGTTGATGGACGTGTCGCATCGGTGCAGGGTGCTGGGGTAGCACTGCATTCTGGTAAGGTGCTCACTCTTCTGGGCCGCGAAGAAGGGTCGCACAAGACTTCCAGACCGAAACGACTTAGCATCACATCATATTACGTGGCTCACATAATATATGCTAATACATTAGACAAACTGGTGTGGTTGTTCCTCAGACCAGCCAACCACTCGTTACAAATGATACCTGAATGGCTTGTTCTCCTTGTCGGTGAGATCCTCCAGGCTGTGAACATCGTTGGGCGGACCATACCGCGCCTCTCGGTTCTTATTCTCCCTGGCCAAGAAGAATCGGAGGATCTCGGCACATAAGAAGCATATGACGAAGCAGATCATGACGCCAGTGAAGCTCTTGTCGTATCGGGGAGCATACGATCTGATAATCATTCAGCATTGTTAATTAGATGATCTGTTCTCTCGTTCCCATAACTTGGAGGGCTTTGTCCATCACTTACGCGTCAAAGATGAGCGGCCCGATGATGTTGCCGACGGAGTACGCAATGAAGGTGGCTGCCGCATAGACAGCCTTCTTGGTATGTCCGGCCACATTCGAGGTGCCCAGGCCGATGCATTGCATCCAGGCCGATGAGAAGAAATTGATAAGGTAGTACTGCCACGGCTGCATGGAGCCGCCCCGGATGTGGCCCATTCCGTAGTTGATGAGCGGGGAGACTGGTAAGGAGCCGCCCGAGAAGGAGTACCACCAGCTGGAGCGCGAGATCTGCTCCTCGTGGGTGTACCAGAGGCCGACGACCAGCATGATGATGGGCGAGACTCCGGCCTCGACGAGGCCGAGGAGAAGCGGTTGATGAGGAAGTTTCTTCGTGGGCTCCGTTTGCGCTAATATATGTCATGGACGTTAGACTCACCACTGGCATCACACGCCAATGAATCCTCCTCAGTAGCTTGTTGTTGGTCTCCGGATCAAGCACAATGCGAGCGACGCCATTCTCCAGCTCGGGCTGTGCTGACCTTCTCGGAGATGAAAGCCTCACTGGGCTTCTCAGAGTCTGCCGTCATTGTCTTCTTGAGCACTCAATGGCCAATCTTGCTGCAGCACTTTTTGAGGCAGAACAATTTGATGAAGCAGAGGAGCTGGGAAAGCGAATGTTAGACGAGAGGGTAGAGGTCTTGGGAGACAATCACCCTGACACGCTCGTGTCTATGTCCAACCTTGCTACGGTATATAAGAGCCGGGGCAGAAGGGAAGAGGCAGGAGATCTGATGGTCGAAACAATCCAAAGACAGAGCAGTCAACTTGGAGAGGAGCACCCCTCTACACTCATTAGCAAGTTCAACCTGGCCTTGATACGCCTGGAACAAGGGCAATGGGAATTAGCAGAAGATGCATTGGTCAGAATTCTGGGAAAGATGGAGACCGTGTTGGGGAGGGAGCATGAATGTACAGTCCGCTGCAGGAAGTATCTGGCCATGATGGCAGCCAGGAATCAGCATAACTAGGAAAGTATAAATAATAGGAGGAGACATCAATTTCTGGCTTCCTTTATGTTGGCAGTTTTTTAACCTCTAAAACCCGCTTTTGGCTTCTTGAGCGGCTCCTTCTCAGGGGTCACACTCCAAACATTTTCTTATCACGGGCAAAGCAGGCAAAGGGCGATTCTAGCAAGTATATCAATAGTGGCAGGTGGAGTGGAAGCTGAGAGAGCGAGCTCCACCTACGCGAGTCACAATGGATCATTGGGGGTCTGACACTGGTATGGTCATCCTAAACGGCTGGCAACTGCCGTTAAAGGAACTCAAGCGCTCCCTCCTAGAGGGGAGATGCATTGCCACAGACAAGTCAACCTTTTGGTCGTTGGCTCATATGGTTACTGAGCACGCCTGTAATACCCATCTAGAAGTTGGAAGTCTGACAAGCTACGTTGCAAGAGCACCAGCCAAGGGCTGCGCTGCCGTGACGAAGACGTCCAAGGGAAGAGGCACAAGAGGCAGCAATTGGCCGGGGCTCGTTCGCCGTATTCCGCCGGGGACTCAATCCTAGTAGCGACCCGCAGCTACGTCAACTCCTCTCCTTCCTCCGCCTTGCCTTTGATGTGGATTGCGCCTTACGGTAATACGGCCATTCTACGCTGCCTTCCCCATGGCTGCGTCCCCTGAAAGTTATCGATGTGGGTTCCAAGAACAAGCCCCTCGCAAGCGCATGATCCGAGAGGCTGACTTGCTGAAAGGCGAGCGCCCCTGCTAGCCGGCCTGAGATTCGTAGTATGGATGCGTTCGGTAAAGGCGGCACTCATGATTCGCTTCAGGAGACTACGACTGGTGGAGCAATTTCAGGCCAAGTCAGACCTGATGCCATTCCAATATACAGCAAACTGTCACGTAATATATTTGCCGGCTTCGTAGGGAGGGAGGAGGTAACGGCTCCCAAGGGCTGGCTCGCAGCTAGCGAGACCCAAGGTTTGGATGCCTAGGACTCTAGGTACATGATCCCCTCTTCGCCCCGTCCTCCCTTTTTATTCTTTTTCCTCTCGTTCTTCTCCCCTCGTCCGTCATTCTTCACCTTCCCCAGCTAGCGACCCCTCTCCCTCCCTCTCCCTCTGTCTCCCTCCCTCTTCCTCCCTCTCCCTCCCTCTCCCTCTCTGTCCCTCTCCATCTCTCTCCCTCCCTCTCCCTCTCTCCCCCTCTCCATCTCTCTCCCTCCCTCTCCCTACCACATGTCGTCATTAGACAAGGGCAGTCCCGAGGTTAGACAAGAGCGTGCTGTTGCCGCTACAAACGGCCGTCATTTCAAGTCTTTCCCCTCTTGTCGGAGAATGTCTCTCATTTGGGCATAAAGCTTTTCGTCTTCCCGTTCCCACGGTTTATCCTTGGGAAAAACAGCTTTTCGTAGCCTGTTTAATAGTGGGATGAGTGAAGCGTAGTATGGCGTGAAGTTATCGGTAATTGTCTTCATGAAGATGGCCTCTTCCACCACAGTTCCCAGTTTCAGTTTTGCCAACTCATCAGTATCCATGTAATTCCACCTGTCAAACTGGGTAACAACCTCGCCCTTGCCAGGGCCATTATAGTGGATACATATCCAGAACAAGACCCAGAAGAATGACTCGAGATCGTGCATGAACGAGTGCTGCTCGCCGAGAAGGGCCCCAATGGCCATGAAAGCTCTCGTTCCGGTCTTTGCCTCTGAGGTGCCGTCTCGTTTCTCTCTGATAGCGAGATCAAGATCAATCAAGAACGAATGCCAAGAGGGGTTGTCGTTATCTTCATTGATCATAAGATTGTTGATCGAGATATCTCTGTGGAGGATACCCGCCCGGTGCAAGGATTCGTGCCCATTAATACAGCCTTCCAGCGCAGCAAGCAGCGCCGATAGAGAGCTCGCCTTGTAAATAGGTTTTCCATAGTCGCGGAGGATAACACGTCTATGTACCCGATTTGGCAGCGCGCTGCTATCAGCTTTCGTAGGAGACGCTAAACAAGATCTCTTTCTGGGCGGCAGAGCGGCGCCAGTCTGGCTAGATGACCGCTTGAGGCTAGCGGTACTACTACGGCCTTTCCGTGGAGCACCTACTACACTCATCCCTGGTGAAACTTCCGATCGCCCCGGCCGATAATTTGTTGCCTCCATAATGTTAAGGCCATATCGAACATTGCTTCGGATCTCGTCGATTTCGCCACGGACAAACACGGTCTCGTGGTGGTAGTACCGGGCGACGTTGACCACACCCTTGTCAGTCGCCTCCTTCAGTAGATCGCCCTCTTCCTCACGCTCTGTGTACTGCCAGGAATCCTTGATCACAAACTTGATCCCTGGTTCTCCTTCGCGATGCGCTACCCAGCAAGTCGTTGCCCGGCCGGCGATGCAAGGTGCCCGTCTCACCAATTTATCAATGACGAGCCGCTCTGTCTGACCGTTCCGCTTGATCGTAGCAAGTCGTCGGCCGTCCTGCGTAGTGATCGTTGGGTCGAAACCAAGCTGTTCCTCGTTCATCCAAAGAAACCCAAGGACCGTAGAGACAAATTGTAACCCGTCTTTGTTAATGTCAAATCTCTCGGATGCGATCCCCCCTAGGCGGTCAAACTCCCATATCCTCATCAGAGACCCGCAGATTGTAAAGCCCAAGACGAACCGACGGACGTCTTGAGCAGCGAGCACTTCCCTGGCATACCTCCCGAGATCGAGCCACGCCTTCGAGGCTGTATCGGCGGACGGGTTGCTCTTCAGCTCTCCAGGTATAAGAATCTGTGACCAGTGGCATCGAGAGTCCTTTCCTGCCTCGGGGTCATCCACGAATCCAACGTCTAGTTTCCGTTCCGCTGTAGAACCCTGGATCGGCTTGTTAGGCTGGGCCAACGGCCGTCGCCTACGTGTCGGAGTCAACTTGTAGCCTTCTGCCAATACTGCCAGCTTCTCGCTCATGTCTGCAAGCCAGCTGAACACATCGTCCTGATTCGCATCACTCGGCCACCCGCTCCACCCCACCCTTCACTGAAAAGGGGATTACTGCCTTCCGTACACTTGTGGAAAACTGCCTTAGATGCTGCTTCAAGCCCTGCCACGCCTCCAAAGTATCTTTCGCGAAAATGAGGAATCCCGACATAAATGGGACCAAGCTCCGCCTTAAGGACCTTATCCACATATTGGCGGTATTCGGAGGAATTCGCAAAGCTGCTCGTCTTATGGAGCCATGGGGTCTGTTGGAGGGAAGAGGCTATCGGTCGTGGAGGCGGGGTGGATTCGGTGACGGCATCGTAGACTCGGCTCCAGACGAGCTCATCGTCTAGATTGTCGGCAAGGGCGGCTTTTAGGAGAGGTCTGATACGGTCGAGGTCGCAGTCGTCGGAGTAGACGGCGGAGGTAAGCCGTAACAGGTCGCCAAAAAGATTCTTCCCGCTGCCACCAGAGCGGAGAGAACGCGGGGCTCGAAGGGTCAGCAGTGCCGAGAGAAGACTAACAGCGAGAATCTGGACATCTGAATGTCGGTTAGAGGAGCAAGCGGCATAGAGGCTATACTGATCCTACCTTTGTGGTCGAGTTGATCGAGTGTATCTGGCGCGTATGGGATGCTCTTGTTATCGCAGGCCGATCTGTATAAAGTTCGAAAGCTCTTAAGCCCGTTCCCGATTGGATTTTGCTTAATGATCTCCGATCGCGATAGGTTTGCCATTGCGCTTAGCATATGCTTCTCAATTGGAAGTGTAAGTGCGAAAGTGCCCAACCGTGAGTTTGCCGTTGCGATCACTAGTCAGCAATTGGTCGGCCAAGGCACATGAAAATGTCGTGTGGCCTGGCGGACCCACGAGACATGCTGTGGGGCAGCCACTCACATGTTCCTGCAGCCCGACTGCTCGTCTTCCTCAAGGCACAAGCATCGACGGTCATTCATTGAGTTCCGCGGTTCTCGATTGTTCCCCACAGAAAACCACGTTCAAGGTGATCGCCGAGGCACAACCCGTGCACGAACGACGAGCGAACCTCTCGATCTACCTGGGAGGGAAAGCGCCAGACCCAAAGGAGTGGTCACCAGACGTGAAGGCAGTCCGGGCAACGATCAAATCCAAAAACTCTCCATCTTGCTCTGGGCGACGCGCAGCGGGGTTTGCTTGCGTAGTAGGCAAAGACCGCAAACAAGCGAGAAATTTCGGACGAAGATAAACCAAAAAAACACCTCTCACGATGACTCTGGCGAGAAAATGGCAAGGATTGGCGTGAGCATGACTGAGATCTCATCGCATTAATATTACTTCACATGGCATACTGCTCCTCTAATTAGGGCGCCGGGCTATATAACTGCTCGCCGTTCTTCTTGAAGCCCTTGATAACGTCCTGGCCGGCCGGGCTGACGAGCCAGTCCGCAAAGCTCTGGGCGGTCTCGGCGTTGGCCGCCTTGGCGCCGATCAGCAGGTGCGCTGGGTTCAGCAGCGGGTCGTCGGCCTCGTCGGTCGAGGCCTTGTACACGGTCGTCTTGCTCATCAGGTTGGTGGGCAGAGAGAGGAGGGTGCCCCTGTCGGTGAGCGTGTACTCGTCGAGCAGGATGGCCGCCGTCAGGGCCTGGATGGGAAACGTGATGTATTGGTGGTACCAGGTCGAGTAGGCCGTTGCCCATGGTACCTGTGCGGCCAATTTTATTTTCATTAATAAAAAGCTTCTCGTCCGAATGTCCGCCAACAAATGGGGATGGGATGCAAAAGGGACGTGGCAAGAATCCGTCGACTGCATACCTGTCCAATGCTGGCCCACAGGACCGACTCCTTGATGTTGGTCGCTGACTTGTCGTAGCGGCTCAAGAACCTCACCGGCGGAGTCGAGTTTGCCGCCTCGGCAGCCTGGTGCAGGTCGGAGAAGATGGTATAGACGTCAGACTCGGATGAGATGTTGGCCGGGTTGGATGGGGGGCCGACAATGAGAAAGTGGTCCCGGAAGGCGTAGTAGCTGGGTTCGAGCGCGATTCCCTGGTCGATGGCGATCTTTTCAGCCGCCGGACTATACGTGATGGCCACGTCGATGAGTCCGTCCTCCAGGTTTTTGATGCTGTACGTGGTGTCGCTTTGGTACCACGCCACTCGGAACGGCTCGGATCCATTGGAGACGCTATCTTCGATGAAGGCGTTGGCGAGGGCTGGAGCAGGGTAAGCGATTGGACCAAACTACTCCCTCAGTCTCTCTCTCTCTCTCTCTCTCATCTCTCTCTCTCTCTCATCTCTCTCTCTCTCTCATCTCTCTCTCCTCTCTCATTCTCACAAAACACAATGTCTCTCTCACAATAGAGTGCACTAAGTGGCTTTGATTACCTTCGATCAGGCCGCTCTGGCCGGCGCCTCCGTTGCCGATGCCGAGGTGGATGGGCCAGGAGGTGCCATAGCCAGCATCGTAGACAGCCGCAGGAGTGAGGGCGGCACCGATACACGGCAGTGCTACAGTTGCGAGAAATCGAAGTGACACCATGACTATGACGCTCCCAGTGGGCTGGGCCAATGCGGGTTTTGGGAACGATGTTAAAGGGCGAGCGCTGGTGCCTAGACCAATCTCCTGGCATCCGAGCGGGTCAATACCTTACTTATAGACCGTACAGAGTATTTCACTAATTACCCACAACAGAGATCTGCGATGACGACAGACACCCATCACCGTCGCCAAGCAAGAGCGGTTGCTTTTCTATGCTTCCCGTGTGCTGCTACGCCCGTGATGTGGCACCATCCTTGCCTTTTTAGTTCACTCGGAGACACAGAGCGGCTCAGGATGGCCAAACCCCGGGAAACTCCGCTCTCGCGTACCCGTACCCGACGAAAACGGGGGACCTTCGCGTACTTGTAGTACTCACAGCTGACCAAGGTAAGATATGATCTGCTGAAGTCGGACGAAGTCGTGATAACTAGTGAGATCGATCGGCAGTGGCGGTGAGACATGCTGCTACACTACAGCTCGGTGGCTGCAAATCACTACAGCTCAGAAGGCTGCAACAATACGACACCACAGCGGTATTTGCGCCGTATGCGGCACTCCTGGACCAACTGGTATAGGTCTGCAGAAGTGGTGATAGAATGCGTTGATTGTTCTAAGTGCCTCCGGCACTTAGAGATGCTGTCTGAATACATGTCAACCCTGGCTTGCCATCCCTGTTGGGGTGTCAGCCAGATCTGACCCACTGGCAGCCAAATCCTGTAACACATGCCCGTGATTAGGCCAAAATGCCTCAGGAAGACATGCCTGGGATATTAATACATAGAATGTGACCTGTGCTATGCATGACTACTAGGTATATGTACTGTACCGTAATTATGCAACACCACGATTGACTAGGTAGTGAGCAACTTTGTTCGGAACTCAGAATTGTATTATAATTAAAAGAAACCGAACACCGCTACCCAAGCAACGCCTGCCAGTGCTCTGTACAGAGCGAGAGCATCATGAGGCCCAAGACTACCAGGAGACTGCCGGTGCAGAGCAGGGAGCGGAGGTAGCCCCTGTCGTAAAGGGGCCCGACGATGATGCCGGTCAGCTGGAGCAGGAAGGACTGGATGGAGCCAATCCAGGAAATGTTGGACGAAGAAGTCTCGAACAATTCGCCGGTCTCAACGTAGGTTTGGAATACGGGGAATGTAGATAGCAAGCCCAACGTGTTGAGAGAATTAGATCACGAAGCCCGCGACGACCTGGAGCCATGCGACAAAGCCGCCATTAATTAGGAGGAGGATTTTGTGACGCTCCGACCTCGTGGCCGGGAGAAGGCCCTGCCACCTCTGCCAGCTTTCTTGAATCATTGTCGGAATGCTTTGTGCCGCCGTCGCTGTCATTGTGTGGCGATGCGGTCTCGCCTCGGAACGGGGCGTTGTCTTGAGTGACTCGAGAAGCCATCTTGGTCGTGCGATCCGGGCGAAGGTAAGATGCAAGCCGGGGTCAATTTGCCATCATTTTCTCGACTCTTCCCCAGCAGCGGCCGAGGAAATCAGGCATCGCGCTTATTACAAGCCCTTATTGCCGGGAAGCGCTCTAGAGGTATTAAGTCAACCAACAATCTAACACCTCAAATCCATCTTTTCTTCTTTTAACATACCTCTAGAGCTCAGGATTGGACAGCCCAATCACGAGAGAACATGTAGACGGTTTTCCACAAGAACTGTCGGACGATGTCGGACGAGGTCGAAAGAGACAGGACCCTCCGTCACCTCTTTGCAGCCCTGCCGAATCGTGAAGATTTGGAAATTCTACTTAGAGAGAGTGGCAAGCCTGCCCGCTACACTCTCTCGGCCAACATTCAGCCGACCAGCAGAATGACACTTGACGCGCTTGCGGCACCGTATCCCTTGGCTGAGCTTCCTCAATCCGGCCTACATCCCGTCGTCTTGGCCCGGCTGATGCTCATTTTTGCCATCACGCTGCAGGGTCCATCCGGTAAGGCCGGAACGGTAATCAGAAGTTGAAACGCCGTGTAGGTAATACAGGAGCAACCTCGACTCGCCCTCTTCGATTCTTCTTACAACGCCAAACAATCGATATCGTTAATAACGGCTATAATGACCGTACGAATTTATAGATCTGCACTTCGCCTCGCATCTCACAGTGGTTGTGAGTGAAGATGGTCCGGGTCGAGCTAAGCATCGTTTGGAGTAAGAAGAAGGCTGACGGCGAAGCATGCGACGAAGGAGTGGCCTATGAAGAAAGGAAGGGAGGCGACAGGCACCTACCTTGTGTATGTACATACATACATACCCCTCAGACGCAGGGCCACCAATTCGGCCTGTGATTAAACAGCAACCCTGTTTCTTCACCCCCACCATTTTTGCTCGCAGCCTTCGCGACCCTGTGCTACCTTCAAACCCAACCGACCCTCGGATTCTGGCACCTGGACCTCGAAAAATGCCAGACACAGAGCCGCAGATGGATCAAAGGGCACAGATCATTCGCGCGCCCTCTCGCCCTGCCATCACGGGGAAGGTCGCCGTCTTCCTCGCTGGCACCACCACAGGCACGACGGCGGCGGCGGCAGCAGCAGGCGCGGACTGGCGCGAGACCGTCACGCTCGCCGTCTCGCATCTGCCCGTCACCGTCCTCAACCCGCTCCGGCCGGACTGGGACGGCTCGTGGCGCGAGGACCCCTCGTTCGCGCCGTTCCGGGAGCAGATCGAGTGGGAGCTAGACATGCAAGAGCGCGCCGACCTGGTCGTCGTGTACCTCGGCCCGGGAACGGACGCGCCCGTGAGCTTGCTCGAGCTGGGGCTCTGCGCGCGCTCCGGCAAGGCGGTCGTCGTCGCGTGCTACCCGGGGTACAGGAAGCGGGGGAATGTGCAGATCGTGTGCCGGTGGTTCGGGTTGGAGTACGTCGATGGGGAGGACGACCTGGCGGGCCGGGTCGTGAAGAGGATTGAGAGGCTACTCGAGCTCGGAAATTAGCTAATTAATTCAGTGGAAAGGCGTGGTGCGATCTCATGCTGGGCGAGTTCCTCTATTGCGGGTGCTCGATGGGTATGGATTGAAAACGATGGGAATCAAGTTCGTGGAGTGCCGAGCCGGCGTGGCCTAAAGTAATTATTCCATGAGAAGAAAAGTAGGCGACCATATTATTCTCAATCCTTGGGCTTGTGTAATTAGTCGTGGGTTTGGTCGCAGTTTTTTTTTAGCTATAAGTGGTCCGTCTTGTTTTATTCGCCGGTTCTCTCTGGCGCACGTATTCCTTGATTAAATCATCTCTCAAGCTGATAATTACTTCTGCCTTGCTCATTGTCTGTACTGTTCTGTAATTACAGACAGCAAACCTATCTGAACGGTGAAAAGCTGTGATGCTAAAGAGAGAGAGCACTCAACACTGCCTACTTGCCTGTTCTCGATAATATGTACAGTACCCTTTTCAGTAAGAGGGGCTAGGCGAATGAACGTTTATCACTACACAGTAGTCTCAACAAATAAGGGTGGATCATTCTTGGTTAGGATAAATGATCTCCAACGAGTGAAGTCGTGCGGCCCGTGCATGCCCGTAGATTGCGCACGCCATCGAGTGGTAGTGGGGCGCCTCACTTTGTGCCCCGCTCCTCTACAATCTGGAACCAACCGTAGATTTTTGACTCATCAAAAGCTGCCACGCAGACCATTTTATAGGTCGCCCAAGACTATCACCCAACCCCTGCTGACGGCTGGATGCGCTCCCTCGCCAGGATTCGACCTTTCTTCCCTTCGTTCAGACCCCTTGTATTCAAGCCCCGGCTGTCACGGGGATTTTCTTCTTCAATGGCAGGCATCACAGTCCACAACTCGCTGAAGCCCGGCGCGCCGGTGCCCTTCGTGCCCAGGGAGGAGGGCAAAGTCTCATGGTATGCCTGCGGTCCGACCACATACGACCTAAGCCACCTGGGCCACGCTCGCAACTATGTCTCCACCGACATCATCCGCCGCATCCTCATGCATCACTTCGGTTTCAAGGTCAACTTTGTGGTAAGTGGCTGCAACCCGCGACTGAAAACGGAATAACGCGCTGACATCGCTGCCAGATGAATTACACGGATGTGGATGACAAGGTCGGTGTCCACACTCGGGCAGCCGCGGCAGTAACTGACCCTCGCAGATCATCATCAAGGCGAGGAGAAAACGGCTGCTCGAGCTCGAGAAGGAGAAGCCCTACACCCCCGAACAAATTCGGGACCTCGTCTTCAAGGCCTTCCGGGCGTATGCTGAGAGCAACCTCCCTCTCCTGACCGCAGACGGCCAATCAGCCTTAGACGAGAATAATTACCTGGACCGGCGAGATGCAGCCTACGGCCGTGTCCTGGCGGGTGGCACGCTGTCCGGGGAAGGAAAGCCGAGCGATGCCGAGGCCAAGGTGAAGATGCATCTCAGCAACATGGACTCGGCAGCCAAGTCCCTGCGGGATGCGTCCGGGTTTGACGGGGCCGAGGAGGTCCTCCTTCCGTACCTGGACTCTTTGTACAAGGAGACGATCGACACCAGCGACCAGACCATCTTCACCAACCTCACACAAGCAATGGAGAAGGCGTTCAACGACGACATGCGCGCGCTGAATGTGCTCCCGCCCGATGCCGTGACGCGAGTCACCGAGTACGTTCCGCAGATTGTCAAGTTCGTCGAGCAGGTGATGGCGAAAGGGTTTGCATATGAGGCCAACGGCTCGGTCTACTTCGATATCGCCGCTTTCGAGAAGGCCGGGAACACGTATGCCCGGCTTCGTCCCGAGAGCAAGAACGACAAGGCGTTGCAAGAAGAAGGAGAAGGATCGCTGTCAAAGAGCTTAGAGGGGAAGAAGCGGCCCGGCGATTTTGCCTTGTGCGTTTGTTTCCTCACTCGGTTGATAAATGGCATTGGCGCTAACGAGGGACCGCAGGTGGAAGAAGTCCAAGCCCGGCGAGCCGTACTGGCCAAGTCCCTGGGGACCGGGGCGCCCTGGCTGGCATATCGAGTGCTCAGTTATGGCCTCGGACAAGCTCGGTGAACAGATGGATATCCATTCGGGCGGCATAGATCTGGCCTTCCCTCATCACGACAACGAGCTGGCCCAGAGCGAGGCCTACTTCCACGAGTGTGGAAAAGGCGAGCACACCTGGGTCAGATACTTCTTGGTATGTTTGTCCAAACCGCCGAGATCAAGCCACGCCTCGCTGTTCGCTAACGAGCAATACAGCACATGGGTCATCTCTCTATCGCAGGAAGCAAGATGTCCAAGAGCCTGAAGAATTTTCAGACCATTCAAGATGCCTTGGCGACCACCTACACTGCGCGGAACATGCGCATCGTGTTTCTGATGGGTCGCTGGAATGACGGCGTTGAAATTTCGCAGGACATGCGGAAACAAGCGGATAGCTGGGAGAGCACGATCGATGTGGGTTAACCCGTTGCCCGTGGATATTCTCTTGAGTGCTCGACCGTTACTAACCGTCGTAGAACTTCTTCACAAATGTCAAGGCCAAGCTGACAGAGGCTGGGTCGATGACCGAAGGTGTCAAGAATCTCTCTTTGACTGAGGGCACCGGGGATAGCCTGATCGCAGAGCTCGAACAGGCCAAAACGGACCTTGACTCAGCACTGCGCAACTCCTTCGACACCCCCGGTGCAATGCAGGTGATCCTCCGGCTGGTCAAAGAGGCCAACATACACATGAACGACAAGTCTGCCCAGCCTAGCTTGCAGGCCCTCGAAGCCGTCGCTAGGTGGGTCACCAAGATCGTCGGCATCCTGGGACTCGACGCGAACGCGCAGCCGCCCTACGATGGGCTTGGGTGGAGTTCCACCAGCGCCGCGGCAGCTGCCAACCTCGACCCTCAAACGGCCGTCAAGCCTTACGCGGGTGTATATGCCAAGGTGAAGGCGGATATCGAGGCTCTCAACCTCGCCGCCCCATCAGTTCAGAACCTCCTCCAGGGTCAGACGCCGGACGCCGAGTTCGCCGAGCTGGAGAAGATCGGGGAGCGTGATGTGGAGAAGCTTGCCATGCCGTATCTCAGGGCAACTTCCCGGCTACGGGACGAGCTGCGCAGCATTGTGGCGACTCTTGAGCCGGCGAGCAAGCAGGCCGTGCTAGCGCTGAGCGACCGCATTCGTGACTACGACCTGACCGATATAGGAGTTCAGCTCGACGACCAAGCTGACAAGCCCAGCTTGATCAAGTTTGTGCCGGCGGCCAAACTCATTGCCGCGCGCGAGGAGAAGGCGGCGCTGCTGGCTGAGAAGGCGCGCCAGAAGGAGGAGGGTAGGTGGTTCCCTTTTCTTAAGTGAGCTCAACAGTGCTGACCAATTTGAAAAATAGCTCGAAAGGCAAGGGAGAAGGCAGAGGAGGAGAAATGGGCCAAGGCCAAAGTGCCCCCCCAAGAAATGTTCAAAGGAGACCCCAAGTATCAGGAGTGGGATGCTGATGGGCTGCCCACCAAACTTGCCGACGGGACCGAACTGCCAAAGAGCCAGGCCAAGAAGCTAAGGAAGGAGTGGGAGCGGCAAGCGAAGCTACACGAGGAGTATCGTGTCAAGTTCGGGATCGGGAAAGAGTAGGGGCCTCTCGTACCGTCTTGGAGATTATCACTTGATTGAGTATCTGCGAGGCAAACCTGGGTTGGCATTATTTCATATTCGGTGCGCAAGTGATGGAAGATGGTTTCCAATAGATGGAAGATGGTTCCAATAGATGGAAGAAAAGTTGGTAAGTTATAAATAGTTCAAAAGTACGATGTCCTCTTCCTATATTGGCTAGCCCTATTGGCTCTATATAAGTAGAGGATAGGAATAAAGAACACTCCGTTTGCCAACCTGTTTGCCAGATCTACAGGGCTTATCTTATCTAACCTTATATAATGGACGCGTCTGTAGATAACGTACTACATCAAGTCCCCTGCCTAGAAGGAAAAACGTAATGCCTATATTATAGCTCTAAATAGCTCTTAAATGTGCCTTCTTTCTATAGTAATATTGTAATAGAAAGTAATAGTGTTATCTTACTATTATAGTATCCTATATATCTTCCTCTTAGCTACTTATAGCCTTACTTTAGTATCTTCTATCTATAGCTTCCTTTAGGGGAGTCCTTAATACCTTCTTACTAGGGTATCTATATAGGCGTTTGCCTTATATTACTTAAGCTACTATAGGTTAACCTCTTTAATATGCTTAATATTTATTAACTAACTTATATATATAGTATAGTTAAAAGTTAGTCTTCTATATATTATATTTATAGCTAAGTCCTTTCTATTTAATTAGATATTTATACTTATTATATATAAACTTATAGTTTAAAATATATTTGAGTTTGTATTTGTCTTTAGATTCTAAGCTACTATTAGTATAGCTATCTTTAATAGGGTTAGGAGGTAGTATAGCGCGGTTATATAGGTCAGTTCTAGGTAGAGTAGGTAATAGCTATACTATAGATATTATAGGATAGATATCTATATTTGGCAGTAGTTAAAGACGGTATACTAGGTGGATAACGTGTTTAATAACTTTAAAAGGTCTAGTATACTATTAGGATAGTTTATATGACGGCTGTCCGGGTAAGTAATAGCTATAGTAAAGGTATAGATATACTTGGTTGCCTAGTTTAAATTCGATATTATAGTGGCTAGCGTCGTATCTACGTTTGGCATAGGCTGCTATAAAGTCTATTGCTATCTAGGCATCTTAGTATAGATATTCGTATAGGACTAAGATATCCTATACTGTTTTCGATAGCACTGTTAACGCTTCTAGCAGTCTAGCTAGTTTAAAACCGTATAGTAGCTTATATAGAGATACGCTAATAGAAGCGGTATATATACTATTTAAATGCTACTAGAGCTATAGAAGTATAGTAGTCTAATTATTATCTAGTTTCTTATAGACGAAGAAGCGTAGAGCGATTTCTACTATTTAGTTCTTTCGCTCTATAAGACTATCTCCCTATAGATAGTATATAGTAGTTATTAATAGCTTTGTGCCTAACGCTTTCTATATATTAGTCTATAGCTTAGATATAAATTTATAGTTATAGTTAGATATAACGGCGGTTAGTACTCCCTAGTTAGATAAGAGCAATTGTCATATTAATATATAGCCTTAGTCTATAGTAGTATAGTTAGAGTAGCTAGGTATAAAGAGCGTTCGTTTAGATGATTTATAAGATATAGTCATTATCAAATTAAACTTATTATACCTATTTAAATGCTATAGCGTTCTAGCTAATAGAACTAATAGTAACATTACTATAAAGTTAATAGCAATTACTTATATAGGTAGTATATCTAATAGGCAAATTAGCTAGTAGTTACCTATAGGAAGATTATAATCGGTAGCGTTAACTTGACAGATAAGGCAGTACTTTATATAGTCCTATATATACCTAGTCTTTCTATCGATCGCGATACTACGTAAGTCGTATATTATTCTATTAGTTCCGAAATAATGCTTCTTATCGTAGGCCAAGCCTAGGATATATTACACGAGGCTTGACGGAACGTATAGTATACGTGTTCTATCTAGGCAGATATAGTAGAGGAGTTTGTCAATCAGGACGAACGGTAGCCTATAGTGCGAAAAAATAGCGATACCCTTATCGTCAATAGTCCTATCTGTACGCTTATTTTTAATAAGGTCCTTAATAATAGGGGCGTACTTGGTATCTGCCTTGTAGCCGTTAACAAACTTTGCCTTGAGTTTAGGATCTATCTATGCCTCGGCAAAAGCGAACTAAACGTTATCAAGTATAGCCAATCCATCTAGTCGTTTAGAAGGTTCGGGGTCCCCTAATACGCTTAATCTGCTTAATGTATCTAGTATAAAGTTAAGTCTCCTAGGTAGATGGTAGACTTTAAGGTTATATTATAATAGGTAGATAGATACGTTAATTAGGCGATGGTTAGCGTGGTTAGTTAAACTTGTATCTAGGTTAGTTTGTTCTATAATACTATATATAGCGGTATAGTTAGTTAGGACGATAACTAGTATATATGCCAAATAGATTATTATATATAGTTTGTAAATTGCCTAGACTAGATAGGTAACTTCTTATTTAGAAGGTCTATATTATATCTTAGCCTTTGTTAATAGTTAGCTTAAAAATATAATAGGTAGTACCTAGTTAGCTAGGATAAGGTTACCTAGGTACTAGTTATATCTGTCGCGAGTATAGAAGACTATAACGCTAAATCTACGTTCTAAATAGCTATCAAGTTAAATATATAACTACTTATTAGAATTAAAGTAATAGAGAATTATCAGGTTTTCGCGATAAATGGCCTCCTATAGGGTAGTAAAGGACGCTTTTTCCTATTTAGTTAGCTCGAAGGAAGTATGGCTATAATAGCCTATTCTTCTTATACGATTTCTAACTTCTAGTTCGCTAGTTTTCCGGCCACGTATAAGTAGGTTAGTCTTACATTTCTAGAGCGGCTTAGCGATCTTCGCGTAGTATAAAATCAAGTATTGTGGAAAACTAGTAATGCCTAAGTACTATTCTAGCGCCTTTAACGTATATAAAAAGGACAACTGCTTAAACGCTTTAACGCGCTAATCTATATTAGTAAGGCCAAGACTATCTATATAGAAGCCAAGCAGTTCTACATTTAGGTAGCCGATATATGATTTAGTAAGCAAGATAGCGATATTCTTCTTCCGGAATAGGTTAAAGATAGTCTTTAAATGCTATATATAATCCTCGGCTATATCTAAAAAGATAACGATATCGTCGATAAACGCGTAATAGTAAGAGGAATACGGTCGTAATAGCTAATCTATAAACCATTATACGTATATAGGCAAATTATAGTATCCTATAAGTGTTATGGTTAGCTATTCTAGACTACAAGGGCTAATTAGCGTAAACCTATTACGATATAGAGGATATATACCAAACTAATGGAAAAATAACGTTACATCAATTGCTATAATGAATTTCTTTCTATATAGCGCTATGATAATCTCTGACTATAGTAGTAATGGGTAGTTATCGGGAATAGTAACCTTATTTAAACTATATAGATCGATGATAACGCGGCCCTTTATAACTCCCTTAACCGTTTACTAGACAACGAAAACAGGATAGACAAAAGGAGTAGCGTCCTTTGTAAACCGTAATTTGCCCTATTAATAGAGGGCGTCAAAGGTTTTGTCTAGGACTTCCCTATCCCTTTAGCTTAATAGGTATACGCGGAAGCGTACTTTCTAGTGTTACTAGCCTTCCATAAGTAGCACTTTTATCTATTTGTCCTATAGGATATCGATTAGACTAGTGTCGTTCTAGAGTTATAGGAATTCGTTAACTAAGTTAGCGAACTTCTTAGCTAGTTTTACGTCGCTAGTATATATATAAATACTATTATCCATAACGATCTTAGGTAAGGAGCTAGATATCTTTAATCCTAGTATAGAATACTTCTTAGGTATATATAGCTTATATTCCGCTTTGCTAGGAACGTCGTTAGCTCCTAAGATCGCTTCTAACAAAATATCCTATAATAGAAAAGGTTAAGATTACTAAGTAAGTTAGAAGACAAAGTCGCTAACAAAAGTGCCTAGATTTACATTATCTATAATAATTAAGTCGTTAGTAGTTATAATAGGTAGCTTTATAAGTGTCAAGAGGGCCTACCACTAAGCTAACTTGTCAAGGAGGTAGTACTATTATAGGGCCTACTAGATAGGTTCAGACTAGGTTCGTAGGTAGGGAGAGTCAAGTATCTTTCTAGGGCAGGTAGGTAGGTTGTTCTAAGGACTAATCCTTAGGGAGCCAAAACCTCCCTTTCGGATCTATAGTCTAATAGGTACATTTTATACCCTAAATTAGCCGCTCGTTCCTCTAGCCATACCCCGACCGTGTCTATTACTTACAGGGTCATACCTGTTAGTGTCTAGGTATAGGCCCTCTAGCCGCCGTAGCCTGGCCGTAAGCATAGGTTAGCTTATATTCGTAACAACTTACTCTCCCCCTTAGTAGGCCTATCTATAGGCCTATAGGCTCTGTTAGAATAGCTTTATCTTAGATATTTATTCTATAGTAACGGATTGCTATTGTTTTAATGCTTTGTTATTACGGCTTTATTCGCGATTATATATAGAATAGGTAGGTACTAGGTGCCTTTATTTTCAAATATATATTACTATTATTATAGTTACCGTTTAGGTACTTTTATCTAAAGATTCGCTTTGTTATAAATATATCTAGTGGTTGCTATAGCGCTAGGAAGGTATCTACTATAGTGATAGAAATAATATTTAACTTTCTTAGAGGGCCGCTCTTCACTCTCGATTTTCTTTTAATCTTTAACCTTATCCTCCCTAAAACGTTCTTATTTTAGCTACCTATAACATTTTTTCAATCTTCAAATCTTTATTCTTATATTTGTGGCAATATTATAGAGATTTAGTAGCTTAGTACGGCTGACTTGCTACTATATATACGGTGCTTATATAGCGCTATTAAGGAAATTAAGGCAAACGACGAGGTTCCTCTTGACGTTTAGTATACGTTCCCTATTACTAGCTCGTTTAGGTGTTTTTAGTACCGTTAGGGCTACTAGACGAGCTGCCTCCTAATAAGTATACGTTTTGGGAGCGATCCCCTAGGTATTAATGATTATTTAGGCTACTAGTGCTATAACTAGTAATATAGTTAACCTTATAATTATTATTTAATCTACCTATAAAGTTACTGGACGAGCTGCCTCCTAATAAGTATACGTTTTGGGAGCGATCCCCTAGGTATTAATGATTATTTAGGCTACTAGTGCTATAACTAGTAATATAGTTAACCTTATAATTATTATTTAATCTACCTATAAAGTTATTTTAGCCTTAAAGCTAGATATAGCTAACCTTAAGGATTTGCTTATATTTAGTAAGCGCTATTACTATTATATTACCACGCTTATAAATAATATAGCTATTACTTTTAAAGTAGTTAAGAAGTATTACTAGTCTAATATAGGCCTTATTAATAATAGTAGTAAGAAGATTACCTTGGTAAGAACCTATTCGTTTTCGCTTACAATTTAGTATAGATACTAATATATTTATAGGAGTAATAGCTGGTATATAGTAAGTTTATAACTAATTATAAGTATATAATCGCGGCTACTAATCTATAGCCTGAGTTTAATACTAGTATAATACGTTTAATTACGTTTTAGTCTACCTAATCATTTACTAATATAATATAGGTACTAAATAATCTTATAATCTAATAGTATTTGCCATTACCTTACCTAAAGCCTATTAACAAGGGTTATATTACTTAGTAAATAGCTAAATATAAGTTCATTACCAAACTAGGTATACTTATAATAAGGGCCTTAGGTAGTAAGGGCAAGGTAGCCTAATTCTTAGGTAAATACGTAATAGACTTAGAGTTTATCTCTTACAATAGATTTTAGCAAGGTTTTTAGGGTAATGAAATTTTATCCTATTTTTATTTTTTTTAATTATATAAAGTAGATACCCTTTTAGCCCTAAATCGGTATTATAGATTCGCTCTACCAATTTGTAATACTATAATATAAATATTTGTTTTTTACTAATTTTAGTATCTCTAATAGGGCCTTCTTTACTATAGTTTTAATATAATGTCGATTCTAAATATAGTTCTTCATAATATAGCTTTAGGCCCCTCCTAGGGCGCCCTTCTCTAGGCCTTTTCTATAGTGTTTCGATCGCCGTCTTAGGGCGTATTACTATAGTAACGCGCCGCTCTACCCTACATGCTTTTCCTTAAGGTATATATCTAGGTACTTCCTATAGGCGCCCTCTTCCTAGCCTCTTCTTATGCTTCTCTATACCGTATTATAGGCGCTCTATGATTATAGTACGCCTCCTAAACTTATATACTTTACCCTACGTATTGGCGATGTCTTCTTTGTCTACCTACTAGTTAAATTTAGAGGGCTACCCCTTCTATTTTACTAGGAACTATTAAGTCCTACCGTCGGCCTGCTCTACCAAAACTTCCTTAACCTCCTATTCTTTATTATCCTTAAGTTTAGGCATTAGCATTTATTCTGCCTCATTTCAGCTATATAGGTACTATAGTTTAAGTAGGGAAATAGGGAAGACGTTATATAATTAGGCGTACTATATAGGTAACGTTAGCTAATATATTAGTAAACTAACTAGGTCGAGTACCTAAAATAGGCTAACAAATTTAGGGGTTAATTTTTTAGGTATCTTTAACTTAAGATTCTAGGTAGAGAGTAGGACAAAGTTACCTTTTTAAATATTCTTTCTTAATGTTTTTGGTTATAATAAATTTTATAATCTTAGATGGCTTTCTCCCAATATATTTCTAGTTATTTTTATAATACTTGTAATTTTCTAATTTGTTCTATTATATTAGGGTGGTACCTCCCTTTTGGCAAATCGTCCTTAATTTATAACGAAATCGTAGGGTTATAGCCTATTAATGCTTAAAGAGAGGGTAACCTAGTAATTACATTAATAATATTATTATATATAAATTCTACTTTTAAGAGGATTTGTACCTAAATTGTAAGGTTTGCTATAGCAAAATAATGGAGGTATTATATAAGTATTTAGTTATTCTACTTGGTTTAGCTATTAGTTCAGGGGTAAAATGCTATAGAAAGCTTCCTATTAATGTAGTTTAGGTAATAGAGATCTACCTAAAATTACGAAGTAAATATAAAGCTATAATTACTTATATAGCCTTCTAGTATACTATATTTAAGTTTAATCTCCCTATAAACTAGCTTAGTAAGCCGTTAGCTTATAATATCCAAATTAATGACAAAGAATCGGTTTATCTTAATATATTAGTCCATAACTATAAATACTATATTCTTTTCTTAGGCCAGGGTCCCCTAGGGGTCACCCCTCTCCCCTATACTATTCATCCTCTACATAGCCTCTCTTTACCAGGCCATTCGCCAGGCTTGCCCTACGGTCAGTTTAATAGGCTTCGCCGACGATACCAACCTTCTAGCCTTCGGGAGGGCCGAGGAGGCCTATAACGGTCAGCTACAGAGGGCTTAGAAGGCCTGCCTATAGTAGGCAAAGACCCGGGGTATAGCTTTTACCCCGGAAAAGTGCGAACTCATCCACCTCAACAGGGGCCGGAAACAGTGGTCACGACCGCTAGAGCTCCTACGGCCCGGAGGGGGTACTACCACCATAGCCCCGTCAAAGTCGGCCAGATTCCCAGGGGTCTGGCTAGACTGGAGGCTATAGTAGGGCCCCTACTACGTAAAGGTAGCCAAGAAGCTAGAAACCCAAGAGTTTGCCCTGACCAGACTTGCTACAAAGACCTAGGGCCCCGGCCTCCTACAGGCCCGCGAGGTCTATACCAAGTGTATCTGTAATGCCCTAGCTTATAGGGCCTCGAACTTCTACAAGCCTACTAAGCCAGGGGGCAAGCCGGAAGGCCCTGCTAGGGAACTATCGAAAGCCTAGTACCAGGTCCTTCGAGTAATTACCAGGGCCTATAAGGCTACCCCTATCTAGTGCCTCGAAATGGAAGCCTAGGTACCACCTCTTAACCTCTACCTTAATAAGAGGCTAGCTGACTTCGAAGCCAAACTCGACTAGCCACTCCTATAGACCGGGATAGGCCTAGGGGCCCCCTAGGTCCCTATAAGGGCTCTTATCCAACAGGCCTATAATAGGCTAAGCTAGAGGTTCCGAAAGAGAAGGACTAGGGCAAGAGGCTAGGAGCCGAGGCCTACGGCCCTAGAGGTAGTAAGATCGACAGTCTGGTAGTAGGTTTAGGAGGGCTATAGAGAGGGTCGACCCCCCCTACAGACCTTATAAAGAAGGCTATAGGCCACGGAACTGGCTGTAGTAGCAAGCTAGAGCAACCGCTAGAGGGCCGACCAAGCCGGCAAGAGGATATAGCATGTATCGGACAAGGACCCTCTATGCCTAGTTTGTATAGGGGAAGGCCTACAAAGGTACTAGGGCCTAACGAAGGCCTAGAGCTCCCTATTAGTACAGGCCCGCATAGGGGCTATCGGCCTCTATGACTTCCTTTTTAGGGTTTAAGTCCCGGGGGTTAGCACCCCCTACTATGCCTATAGCCAGGGGAAGGAGACTGTCGAGCACCTAGTCGTATAGTGCCCGAACCTACTAAGAAGCCGAACGTAGGAATCCTGGGAAATACGGTCGCAAAGGGACCTAGATCTCGTTTTACGGGGTACAGGGGCTTGTAACTATCGTTTGGCAAGGAGGGTTCTATAGTAGCTAATGGACCTAGGGAGGCTCCTAGAATACCGCCTTACGAGGAGGCTAGACCGGGAGGCAAGGCCTCTATAGGGCTACTCCAGCCGCTTTTCCTTTTCTTTGTAGTGTATTAGTATTCTAGATCGGGCGTTAGAGGCGTGACAGAGGTTTTTATCCAGCCTATTAGGTACGGTTTCCTTTGTATATAACTAGAGAGGCTCTGGCATGCTTATTAGCATAGTGGTATAGGATTAATAATAATAATAATATATTCTTTTCTTTTACTTGAAAATTAACTATAGGAAAACCTATAATTATATCTATACTAATCTCTTACTAAGGTCGGCTGGGGATTAATAGGGATTCTAAGTTACTATAATCTTAATACTATCTTAGCTTATTTGTTTAGTAAAAATAGCAAGTTTGGCACTAATTCCTAATGTCTCTTACTAGGCCTTACTAGTTAAACTTCCTTTAAATAAGTTCACTAGTTCTTCTAGAGCTAAAGTGCCTAGCTCTAGCATTATCATAATATAATTAGAGAATTTCTTACCTTATAGTTTCTTCTATAGGAACGGAAAGCGCTCTCTTATAGAGTAGCTTACTACCGTATCCTAAGGACTATAGTTCGGCTTCGCTAGTACTTCGCTAGCTTTTCATTATACCTTTTTCTAGGCCTTCTCTTACTCTTTAAGTTAAGGGGTCTGATCTTTAGAGCTCTAAAATATACTCTCTAAGTATTTATAATAGCTAGGTAGTAGAAGCTAATTCTAGTCTTACCACCTCTTTAGCCTATCTTTATAATATAATTAGCTTTCTTTTAAGGTATATCTATTTTATATTATATAATTCTTTTAGATTAACTTTTAACGACTAGATTCTAATTTAGTATTAAAAAGATTATAAAACTCTTTATACTTCTTATACCTTCTTATAGTTTACTATCTTGTTCTAGATTATAAGTAACTATTCTTAGTTTCTAAGAGAATTATCTTCCTTATAATCTAGTCTTTTTAAAGGGCTATCTATAGGATTTTACTTCCCTAGCTAGTGCTTAATAATAAAATCAAAGCCTAATAGATATATATACTATCTAGCTTAGTGACTGTTAAGTTAGGTCCATCTTATAAATCCTTATAAATTATTATAGTCCGAATAGACTGTCTTTTTATAGGGATTCCCTATTAGATAGTATTACTAGTGCTTAAAGCTTTCTACGATTGCTATCATTTCCTTGTTAGAGGTACTATAATAGTAGGCTAGTCCTAAGAACTTAGCTAACTAAAATGTAATAGAATGTTTTTAAGAGTCCTCTATTTATTATAATAAGATAGCCTCTATTGTAAATATAGAAGCGTCTGTTTCGATAGTTATTAGCTTTTTAGGATCGAAATACTAGAGAACTAGTGCTAATTTAAAATAGTTTTTAATTTCTTGAAATACTCTTTATTCTTTAAGGTTAAACTAGACTCTTCCCGGTTTCTTCCCCTTTTCTAGCCCCTTTAGTAGACTTATTAAGGGGTAGGTAATCTGTGAAAAATTACAAATGAACTTCTAATAAAAATTAATAAATCCGAGAAACACCTAAATGTCGCGATAGGTCTAGGGTTCTAGCTACTTCTCTACCGTTTCGATTTGTACTAGGTCTATTATAATTCCTTATCGATTTATTATAAATCTAAGGAGTTAACTTAGTCCTTATAAAATAAATATTTACTAGGTTTATAATATAGCTATATATTTTATAGTCGTTTAAGGACGTTTTAGATATATTTTATATATATTTTATAATTAGGTGAAAAGATTAAGATATTATCTAAATAAACTATATAAAATTCATTAAGTAGTCTACCTAATGCTTAATAAATATAATTCCAGAAAGTAGCTAATATATTTATTAGGCTAAATGGTATAACTAGGTACTTAAATATTATTATTATTATTATTAGTCCCATGCTACTATGCTAATAAGCATGCTAGAGCCTCTCTAGTTATATATAAAGGAAACTATACCTAATAGGCTAGATAAAAACCTCTGTCCTGCCTAATAGGCTAGATAAAAACCTCTATCCTGCCTTTAATACCTAATCTAAAATACTAATACACTATAAAGGAAAGGAGAAGTGGCTAGAATAGCCCTATAGAGGCCTTGCCTCCTGGTCTAGCCTACTCGTAAGGCGGTATTCCGGAAGCCTCTCTGGGTCCATTAGCCACTATAGAACCCTCCTTACCAAACGATGGTTACAGGCCCCTATACCCCGTAAAACGAGGTCTAGGTCCCTTTGTAACCGTATTTCCTAGGATTCCCACGTTCGGCTTCTTAGTAGGTTCGGGCACTATACGACTAGGTGCTCGACAGTCTCCCCCCCTTGGCCACAGGCATAGTAGGGGATACTAACCCCCGGGACTTAAACCCTAAAAAGGAAGTTACAGAGGCTAATAGCCCCTGTATAGGCTTATACTAATAGGGAGCTCTAGGCCTTCGTTAGGCCCTAGTACCTTTGCAGGCCTTCCCCTGTAAAAACCAGGCGTAGGGGGTCCTTGTCTGATATATGCTATATCCTCCTGCCGGCTTAGTTAGCCCTCTAGCGGTTGCTCTAGCTTACTACTACGGCTAGTTCCGTGGCCTATAGCCTTCTTTATAGGGTCTGTAGGAGGGGTTGACCCTCTCTATAGCCCTTCTAAACCTACTGCCGGACTATCGATCTTACTACCTCTAGGGCTATAGGCCTCGGCTCCTGGCCCCTTGCCCTAGCCTTTTTCTTCTGGAACCTCTGGCTTAGCCTATTATAGGCCTGTTAGATAAGAGCCCTTATAGAGACCTAGGGGGCCCCTGGGCCTATCCCGGTCCATAGGAGTGGCTAGTCAAGTTTGGCTTCGAAGTCGGCTAGCCTCTTATTAAGGTAGAGGTTAAGGGGTAGTACCTAGGCTTCCGTTTCGAGGCACTAGATAAGGGTAGCCTTATAGGCCCTAGTAACTACTCGAAGGGCCCTATATTAGGCCTTCGATAGTTCCCTAGCAGGGCCTTCCGGCTTGCCCCCTGGCTTAGTAGGCTTATAGAAGTTCGAGGCCCTATAGGCTAGGGCGCTATAGATACACTTGGTATAGACCTCGCAGGCCTATAGGAGGCTAGGGCCCTAGGTCTTTATAGTAAGCCTGGTTAGGGTAAACTCCTAAGTTTCTAGCTTCTTAGCTACCTTTATGTAATAGGGGCCCTACTATAGCCTCTAGTCTAGCCAGACCCCGAGGAATCTAGCCGACTTCGAAGGGGCTATAGTAGTAGTCCCCCCTCTAGGCTGTAGGAGCTCTAGTAGCTATAACTACTATTTCTGGCCCCTATTAAAGTAGATAAGTTTGTACTTTTCCGGGGCGAAAGATATACCCCGGGTCTTTGCCTACTATAGATAGGCCTTCTAAGTCTTGTATAGCTAACTATTATAGGCCTCCTCGGCCCTCCCGAAGGCTAGAAGGTTAGTGTCGTCGGTAAAGCCTATCAAACTGACCATAGGGCTGGCCTAGCGAATGGCCTAGTAGAAGGAGGCTATATAGAGGATAAATAGTATAGGGGAGAGGGGTGACCCCTATAGGACCCTAGCCCTTACTACTATATCCTCTGTTTCCTAGCTATCGAAGTAAAAGATAGCTACCCTATTCTATAGCTACTCCCTAACCTAGACTACTAACTACTTTGGGAAGCCCTGGCTCTGTAAAGTGGCTAGTAGCTAGGTATAGTTAACAGTGTCGAAAGCCCCTAAGATATCGAGCTATAGGAGGGAGGCGGCTACCTTATACCTCTAAGTCTCCTAAACCTAAGCCGTAATAAGCCGGATAGCTAGTTTGGTAGACCTATGCTCCTAGTTACCTATCTACTTGGCTAGGAGAAGCCTATAGGCCTCTACGATAGCCGTTACCTTCTAGGCGACTATAGCCTCTAGCACCTTACCTACTATTAGTAAGAGTGCTATAGGCCTATAGCCTCCTAGGGTAAAGTGGGCCTATAGGGGTTTACCAGGCTTATAGAGGACTACTGTCTTAGCCCTTTTAAACTAGGCTAGGAAATAGCCAAGCTATAGGCTCTCTAAGACTAGTATAGCTAGTATCCGGTAGAGCAGCCGCCTATAGGCCTTTAGTAGGCCTATAGGGAGGAGGTCCTCCCCTAGAGCCTTCTATAGGGCCGCTGCTAGTACTACCCTAACTTTACCTACCATAACCCCCTGGCTTATCTCGAACTTCGGCTCCTAGTAGCCGTTTAGTTCCAGGTCATCGATATCCGAAAGGTCTGCCTCTAGGTTCGGAAAGAACTTATTGGCCAGTGCTCTAGCCTTTTATTAGTAGGTTATAAGCCCTCCTTCGAAGGCCAGAAGCTTTAGGGGGTCGACTAGTAGGTGGCTTTGTAGCCTTGCCTACCGCTCTAACCTCTATAGCAGGTCCGGCCGGTTAGTTACCTCCTGTAGCGTAGCTCTCTAGCTCCTGGTCTTCGTAGCCGTAATGGTCTTGGCCTAGTCCTATAGGGCCTGCCGAAGTACCTCCTGCGTATAGGGGTTCAGGGTACCCCTATAGGCTCTCTCTGCCTCCTTGGCCCTCTTCCGGGCCTCTCGAACTTCCTTCGTCTACCATCGAGCTCGCTTACTACCTACACTAGCCTTCTTTACTAGGGCCGAGACTATAGCTATCTCCTTAAGGGCTTCTATAAGCCTGTCGAAGGCCTGTAGAAGCTCCTCCGGGCCTTAGAAGATAGGCCGCCTGGCCGGGGCCGATGCCTATCTACTAAGCCGGAGTAGGAGGTAGGCCGCTTCGGCCTATACAACCTCCCTATCTAGGCTATTCTAGTCCTACCCTTTGCTAGCCGGTATAGGTCTACTAGTCCCCTAGAAGGAGACATATAATATAAGTAGTGGTTAGACTTCCCCCGTTCCACGATATCCCTATAGGTTACTTCTAGTCCGGCCGAGGCCTAGAATAGGTCTATTATAGAAGGCCAGCCACGTTAGTCCCCTTAGGGGGCCCTAATAACCTAGCTATAGGGTATACATAGGTTAAGGTCCTACTAGTCTATAAGGCTAAGGAGGTCCCTAGCCTCTAGGCTAAGCCTGTCAAATAGGTCCTAGACTAGGTAGTATAGGTTAAAGTCGCCTATAAGAACTAGGGGGTAGGTTAGCCAAGGTAGGGCTAATAGGTCCTATAAGAGGGCCTACTCTCCCTTGTTATTATAAACTGACTAGAGCTCGAACCCCCTCTCTCCTAGGGCTGGAAAGGTCACCTTACACTAGTTCTCCTCCGCTAAATAGTCCTACTAGCCAACCAGGAAGTACTTAGTTACTAGAATTGCTACTTTGCCTTTAGGCTTGTAAACTAGGTAGTATTTCGAAGCCTAAGGGCAGTATATTGACCCTATAAACCGGTTAATCTACAGCTCCTAAATAGCTAGTAGGTGGTATTTAGCCTCCTCTAATAGGACCTCGAGGGCCTATTTATTACCTTAGGTATTCTACTAAAGGATCTTAATTTGTATTCAAGGTAGCTAGGGCGGAGGCCGAAGGTATAGTTATAGGCTCTGTAGCCATTACCCCCTCGGCCGGTTATAAAAAGGAGGGGGTTCCAGGCTATAGAAAGGAGATACGGGTCTGTTAGGCGTCAAATAAGGCACTCCTAGCCGCCTGCTGGGCCAGGGTAGGCCTTTTATAGGGGCGTTTAGCCCTGGTTTGGTAGTAGTTATCATCTTCTGGTTAGCTATTAAACTCGAAGGCTACCTTCTAGTATAGTTACTCCGGTAGTTAGAAGGTTTAGGGTCTATACTAGTAGGCCTCCTTAGCCCGTTCCTAGGCTTCGATTTTCTTTAGGCAGCCTCTATACTAAGCCGTATAGGGGCCCCTACAGGCTATATACCTACAAAGGAGTTAGTTAGAGTAGGTAGGGCACTAGGCCTCCCTAGTCTTCCCCCCCTCCTTATGGGCCTTTGTACCGTAACGGCTATAATAGGCCAGCCGCTAGTAGTACCACTAAGTATAGCCAAAGCTCTAGTACCTATAGCACTACCTTAGCTCTAGAGCATCCTAGTAAGGCTCGTAGTCTAGTACCTAGGCATCCTAGACCACGCCCTCGTTATAGGCCTTCCGGGCCTTTTCGAGGTCCTATAGGCCTAGGAGTACTATAGCCTACTTCCTTTACAGGCTCTTTAGTAGCTAGAACTTGACCGTTTCGATTGAGTATAGGCCTACAGCCCCCTTAAAGTCTTATTTACTAACCCCCTATAGCTCCTCCTTCTAGACTCCTTTGGCTAGGACTATATAGGCCCTACTAACCTCCCTAGCCTTCTCTCCGAAGGCTGTAGCCACCTATCGCTTATTAGCCAAATACTAATCCTTAGTAGCCTTATCTTTAAAGACCATTACTATATCCCTGCTTAGGAGCTTCCTAGCTGTAACGGCTCCCTAGCGGCTAGAAGCCCTGTTAACTACTTAGACTATCTCAGCCAGGGTTTAGGCTTTAAGGTCCTCTTATAGGCTCGCGTTCCGTATCGTGACCTCCCGCGAGGCCTGTAACAGCACTGCCTTAGCCGATGGCAGGCCTCCTTAGGGGGCTGTTACCCCCTATTACGGTCCTATAGCTACCTACGCCTAGGTAGGGCAGGGGGTAGCCTTAAAGGCTTCTTTAAGCCCTTTTTTAACTTCCTCGGCTATAAGTTCCTATAGGTTCGAAACTAGGCCTATAATAGTAGTCGTAAGGCCCTGTAAGAGCCTGTTAGCGAGGTCCTATACCCTGACCCGTTCAGGGCTTAGTATAAGGTCAACTAGCTACGTGACAAGACCCCTTAGTTCCTTAATATCCGGGGTAAGGTAGGCGTATAGAGGGCCCCCCTTTGATTGGTTTAAAGCTATAGGCCTCTCTACTTAGTGGCTTGGCAGTAGGCTTTAAATTGACATTATATTTAGGGGTGTTTAGAGGCTCTGGGTGGTCCGTACGGTGAAAAGTTTGACGGGTGTGTAAGGTACGGTCGGGATGCGGTCAGGTCCGGCTCCTATGCTTGCGATGCCTATTGCATAGCCGCAATGGCTCGCACGTAGTTGAAAGCGGTACTATTGGATAGCGTTCTTTGAGAGCTTCCTAGCGATGGTAGTTTTGTATGTTTTGGTAGGGTTTTCGCAAAGATGTAAGAGAAGCTTTAGTTTATATAATTAGAGATTAGTCATTTAGGTACTTAAATAATCTATAATAAGTTCGGAAGGTGGTTTTCTACTTATCCCCTTCTTATACTCGAATCTAGTAGTAAGCGTCCTTAATATCAAGCTTAGTGAAAAATTAAGCGCCGGAAGTATAGTCGAGAATCTCCGAAATAAGGGGTAATAGATAGCGATTTTTCTAGGTAATCTTATTAAGCCCTTAATAATTAATACAAAGACAAAGGCTCCTATCTCTTTTAGGTATAAATAGGACTAGACTAGCTGCTAAACTCTTAGAAGGTCGAATCCTCCCTTTGGCAAGGTTCTTATCTAAGTATTCCTATAGCATGCCAAGTTCGTACTAGGATAAGAGGTAAATCGGTCTAACTAGAGGAGTTATCCCTAATTATAGATCGATTTTATAGTTAGTTACCTTAAATAAAGGAAGGATACTCGAATTTAATATATCTATTACGTTAGCGAAGTCTTATAGTTTAAGGGGAATTTCTTCCGGGTTTCCTAAGG
Organism: Thermothelomyces thermophilus ATCC 42464; assembly: GCF_000226095.1. Taxonomy (NCBI): domain Eukaryota; kingdom Fungi; phylum Ascomycota; class Sordariomycetes; order Sordariales; family Chaetomiaceae; genus Thermothelomyces; species Thermothelomyces thermophilus. The sequence goes on from NC_016475.1 coordinate 1,170,339, forward strand.
GTTTTAGTTCTTCTTTGTTAGGGAATAGATCTATAGAAATATCCGAAATAGTAGTTAATATAAAGACTTAGGCTCCTCTTTAGTAGTTCTTTTCTATTCTTTTAGAGTACTAGAGTTAGGCTATCTTAGTTTCTAGTAGAAACTACTAGCAATTCTCTATTAGAAACAATAAAATTGTAAGGTTACTAAGTACAGGCATTTCTAATAGGATCAGTAAGGTTTTGATATTACGGCTAATAGTAATATAAGGGTAATTATATTAATATATAGTTCTATACTCGTCGGTTAGTATGATTAGTACTTGATATACCCCCTAGGACGTTATAACCATTTTGTTAAACTACTAAATCGTAGGTAGAATATAAGCAAGTCGTTTTAATTAGTATTTCTAAATAAGGTCGAAGTCTATAATATTTACTTCTATATAAGAATCTAGGTCTACCGTTATTAAAACGCCCTTATATATATTTATTATAATAGCGGTATATATACGCTCCCTTTTTAGGTTATCCCCTATAGCTATTTTCATAGTATTAGGGTCTATTACAAATAACTCCAATTTCCCTAGCAAAAATGGCCTAAACCTCGGTAACTAAGGTATTAGCCCTATTAGTAAGAGGTAACCTATAGCACTTCTAGGTAATCTTTTGTAAAATGTCCCTCCTTCCTACATTAGAAGTATAAGCTACTACCCTAGTATTAAGAGGGCCTGCTACTAGGCTAACTTATCAAGGAGGTAGCATTATCACAGGGCCTACTAGATAGGTTCAGACTAGGTTCGTAGGCAGGGAGAGTTAATTTTCTTTCTAGGGCAGGTAGGTAGGTTATTCTAAGGACTGATCCTAAGGGAGGGAAAACCTCCCTTTTGAATCTATAGGCTAATAAGTACATTTTATACCCCGAATCGGCCGCTCGTTCCTCCGGCCGTACCCTAACCGTACCTATTGCTTATAGGGTCATACCTATTAGCGTCTAGGTATAGGCCCTCTAGCCGCCGCGGCCTGGCCGTAGGTATAGGTCGGCTTATATCTATAATAACTTACTCTCCCCTTCAGTAGGCCTGTCCATAGGCCTATAGGCTCTATTAGAATAGCTTTATTCTAGATGCTTATTCTATAGTGGCGGATCGCTATTATTTTAGCGCTTTATTATTACGGCTTTGTTTATAATTATATATAGAATAAGTAGGTACTAGGCGCCTTTGTTTTCAGACACGTATTACCATTATTATAGTTACTATTTGGGTACTTTCATCTAAAGATTCGCTTTATTATAAATATATCTAGTGGTTACTATAGCGCTAGAAAGGTCTCTACTATAGCAATAGAAATAATATTTAACTTTCTTAGAGGGCTGCTTTTCGCTCTCGATTTTCTTTTAATCTTTAACCTTATCCTCTTTAAAATGTTCTTATTTTAGCCGCCTGTAATAAATTTTCAATTTTTAAATCTTTATTCTTACGTTTATAGTAATACTATAGAGATTTAGTAGCTTAGTACGGCCGACTTACTACCGTATATACGGTGCTTATATAGCGCTATTAAGGAAATTAAGGTAAACGACGAGGTTCCTATCGACGTTTAGTGTATATTCCTTACTACTAGCTCGTTTAAGTGTTTTTGGTGCCGTTAGGGCTATTAAATGAGCTACCTCCTAGTAAGTATACGTTTTAGGAGCGATTCCCTAGGTATTAATGGTCGTTTAGGCTGCTAGTGCTATGATTAGTAATATAGTTAACCTTATAATTATTATTTGGTCTACCTATAAGGTCGTTTTAGCCCTAAGGCCGGATATAACTAACCCTAAGGATTCGCTTACGCTTAGTAAGCGCTATTACTACTATATTACTATGTTTATAAACGATATGGCTGTTACTTTCGAGGCGGTTAAGAAGTATTACTAGTCTAATATAGGCCTTATTAACAATGGCGGTAAGAAGATTACTTTTATAGGAACCTATTTATTTTCGCTTACGATTCGATATAGATACTAATATATTTATAGGAGTAATGGCTAGTGTATAGTAAGTTTATGACCGATTATAAGTATATAATTATAGCTACTAATCTATAGCCCAAGTTTAACGCTAGTATGGTATATTTGGTCGTGTTTTGGTCCGCCCGATTATTTATTAATATAGTATAGGTGCTAAATGATCTTATAATCTAGTAATATCCGCTACTACCTTACCTTAAGCCTATTAACAAGGGTTATATCACTTGGCAAATAGCCAAGTATAAGTTTATTACCAAACTAGGCATACTTATATTAGGGGCCCTAGGTAGTAAGAGCAAGGCAGCCTAATTTCTAGGTAAATATATAATAGACTTAGAGTTTGTCTCCTATAGTAGGTTTTAGCAGGGTGTCACAGAAATATATATATAGAACGCCACCTAAGCCACCTCCCCCAACAGGCCAATAGAACAGCAGGTACAAACGGACCAATTAGGAAAGGATCACACTTAGCAAAGTAATCTATACACTATAAGATTACTACCGCAGCCGTAATCCAGACGGCAAAGGATCACTAGGTAAAGAGTGATCCCAAGATTATATATATATATAGATAATCACTCGTTATGGTAGACTCTAGGAGTTTACTAATAATAGTAACCTACAATTATAGTACTTATACCAAGCATCGCTAACTACTATAAGAGATAACTATAGTATTATTATAAACCTTTTAGCTTTACCAAATCCCTTAGACGACCTGCCTACTCATCCTACTTAACCTACCTTCGTCTGAACCCTTTTAGAAGAAGTCTAAGTTAGGTTTGTCACATGTTACTATTACTCCTTTTGTTCTATCATGGTTTAAGACGAAGGTAATTTTGACCTTGACATCGATATAGCTATTAATATCATAGCCAAACAGCTGCTTACCTAGCTTAGTTAATTCTAGCAGCGGATCTAGGAGTTAGACTAGAGAGACAAGGCTACTTAAGCTCAAATCAAGGAACTCAAGAACGGCAAAAGGCATTTGTAGAAACTAGTTAACGAGGCCTATGCTGAAATTAAGGTACCTAAGACTACTAAAGTAAGCCGTATCAAGATCGAACTACCCGGCAAATACGGAGGAACTAAGGAGGATCTTGTAGGGTTCTTGATAAACCTCTAATCCTACTTCCGGCTTAATAATAACAAGTTTCCGGACGATAAAGCCAAAGTCCTCTATATAGCTACGAGACTAGAGGGTAAGGCACTTAGATAGTTTAAACCTATATAGAACGACTATTTTACTAAGGAAGATAAAGACGACCGAGACATATTTATATAGGCAGTCTTTTGATCCTATGACCGTTTTGAAGAAGAGCTTTAGAAGGTCTTTAGTGAGGAAGATAAGAAGATTTATATGTAAGAAAGACTTGCTAATCTCTGATAGACTAAGTTAGTAGCCTCTTATATTATATAGTTTAGATAGAACATATTTAAGTCTTAGCTTAATAATAAGGCATTAATATAACTATTCTATAATGGCTTAAAGGAAAAGGTTAAAGACAAGCTATATAAGTATAACTAGCCTAAGACCTTAGATAAATATATTATATAGGCTATTAGAATTAACGATTAGCTCTATATATAAGAGTAGTAGAAATAAGGTTAAATAAATGGAACTATAGTTAAGGCTAATGACAAGAAAAAGCAAGCATATATTAGTACCTTGTATAGAACGTACCCTAGAGCTATAGATATAGATATAGCATAGAAGTAGGATAAGAAGAAGATACTTAGAGACAAGTCTAATGTTATCTACTATAACTATAGAAAGAAAGGATACTATAAGCGAGAATGTCGAAGCCTAAAGAAAGAGTGAAAACTAGTCCCTAGAAAGGAAATTACGGCTATCGACGAAACTACTAAGGATGTTATCAAAGTAGTAGCTATAAGCTATAAAGATAGGGACAGTGATATAGACAGTTTTAGACACGACGGCGATAGTAAAGATAAACAAGCACCGTACTCCAAACTAGTTACTATAAACCTAGAGACAGGTATTGCTAAATAGGATACGGCAGGAGAATATATACCACTGATCTCGATTATCCTAGCCCTAAGATAGTAGGGTTTTATAGTTATATAAAGATAGGATAGATCGTAGATAACCGATACCTAAAGAGTTAAAAGACCTAGACCGAATGTCTTGTTCCTTTAGGAACGGATTAAATGATATTGCGACGAAGTCTTTTAACTTAATATAGAGTTATACGAACGAGATAGACGCCTGACTCGATTTACTTAGCAGAGCGAAGAGCTTAGGAATAAGATAAGGGAACTCTGACGCATTATAGAAACCATCAAAGGGGAATAGCCTGTGACGTATAATAGACCTGACAGTTACACTAGATACTTTGATAATTAGTAACTTAGCTACAACGTATGGAACCTAGAGTACTAGTTTATATATACGAACCGTGGAGGAGATAGGCGTACGTAGGAAAGCTATTAGAAGAAACACTCCTACCTTAGCATTAGAGTACCTACAGTCTATATATAGTGGGAAGGATTTGAAAGGATTCTAATACCTTCTAGGCGACGCTATACGACTATACCTTTAATACGAGGTATATATATAAGTGCCCTAGTTCTAATATATAGTATATAAATGCCGATATCACTTCTACGATAAATTTGAAAACAATTACTAGCCGACCTAATAGGAAAACAGGGACAGAAGCTTATACCTTATAGAATAGGTCTATAATATAGAAAACAGAGCGGCTAAATTACTCTGGAAAATCAAAGCCTAGAGTCTAGAAGGTATTATAGTAGTTCTAAAACAAGCCTAGCCTAGGTACTATAGAATAAGAAGAGATATATAGGACTCGTGCTAGAGCAACGATTACCTCTATTATATAGACGAAAAGGAATTACGAAATTAGGAGCTTCGGATGAAGCTATAGTATATATAACGAAAAGCAGAATAGACCTAATAGTAGGAAGCTATAAGCACTTAATAGCTTATAGAAATAAGCACGATTGACGAAGCTGCTATTAGCCGAATAATCAAAGAGGTTAGCACTAACCTAGGAAACGGGTCAAGGCCCTTCGAGGGGCCTGAAAACCATTAATGCCTGTATAGCGGCAAGTAGTAGCGTAGTACAGGAGGAACTAGCATAAGAGACCACTATATTAAGATCTCTTAGTAGAAACATAGAAAATCGCCGCAATCTTTAGACGACGGTAGCAAGACAAGCGACTATAGATAATAGTATAATAGAAATAGCACGAAATGCTCGTACTAATGGATAGTGGAGCAGAGATAAACCTGATTTCGCCGATACTTGTAAATTAGCTATAGATACCCTAGAGAATGAAGTAGAAGTATAGCATAGTCAAGGGGCCATTTCCGATATAATAAGTATATAAGGAGACTAAACTAATTAATATTATAGTAGTAGGGAAGACTATGGTAGTCGTATTTAGTATTATAGATATAGGTAATGATAAAGATATGATATTAGGGTTACTATAGTATAAAGATTATAACCTAGACATTAGCTAGAAGAATAGTAGCTACCTATAACCCTAAACGGAGTTATATTTAACTAGTAAGATAGGGAGTATACAAGGATCGTAAGAGGATAATACCTAGGGAAAGGTATATCCTATAGATCTACTACAAGAGATAGATAGTAGTAAGTAAACCATTATAGACTCTAGAAGAGGCGGTATAACGATATCGATATCGCAATAGGAGGAACGGGCTAAACCGCTAATAGCTATTCTCTCCGTTAACGAATATAGAGTACTATAACTAGAGTAGTAGGTTAAAATAGAAGAAATTGCTAGCATCGCTATAGATAGAACCAAGTTTATATACTATTAGAAAACCGAGAAACGAGACAAGACTAGGGAAGTACTAAAGGAATACAAAGGACACCTAACGTTTGAACCAAAGTATCTAGAAGGATTACTAGAACATGGCCTATAGGATTACAAGATTAAGCTTAAGGAAGGAGCACGACTAAAGTTCTTTAAGATCTACTACATAAGCTAGATATAGAATAAAGAACTTAAGCGATATTTAGAGGAGAACCTTTAAAGAGGATATATCTGCCTGTCGACATCGCTAGCAGGTTACCTAATTCTATTTATACCTAAGAAAAATAGAAAGCTATAGTTATATATTGACTATTAGTAACTTAATAAATAGACTATAAAAAACTGATACCTATTACTACTAATCTTATGGCTCCGAGATTAGTTAGTAGAAGCCTAATATTTTACGTGTCTTAACTTGCCATCGGCCTATAACTATATATAGATTAAAGAAGGCAATAAGTAGAAAACGGCCTTTAGGATACCCTATAGTTACTACAAGTACCTTATTATATTATTTAGACTTATAAACACACTAGTAACGTTCTAAGCCCTGATTAATCAAGCTATCCAACCCTTTTTTAACAAATTTACGGTATATTATCTTGACAATATACTTATCTTCTCTAAGACGATAGACAAACACCAGAAGTATATAAAAGTAGTACTAGACACATTATATATATATAAGCTATTAGTTAACAAGGAAAAGAGTAAATTCCACGTTAGGAAGACAGTATTTTTAGGATACAAGATATCCCTAAGACAAATCTAGCTAGAACCTTCAAAGGTCGAAGCTATCAAGAATTGGCTACGACCGACGTCAGTTACGGAAGTACGAAGCCTCATTAGATTTATAAACTTCTACCGAATGTTCATTAGGAACTTTAGAGCGATCGTATGACCTTTGTATAAGCTTACTAAGAAGAATGCTGAATTCTAATAGGAAGAATAGCATAAGCAAGTATTTATATAGATCTATAATACCATTTTTAAAGATCTAATACTAGTGCTACTAGACTTTAAGAAGCCATTTAAGGTGGAAACGGACGCTTTAGACCATGCCATCGGAGGATAGTTAGGATAACGAGACGAATAAGGGAAGCTACATCCTATAGCCTTCTTTTTAAAGAAGCTTAATAGACTACGTCTTAATTATCTAATCTATAACAAGGAACTACTTACGATTGTCAAAGCTTTTAAGGAATAGCAACTATACCTTAGTGGTACGATCGAACTAGTATAAGTATATATAGATTATAAGAACTTACGGTACTTTATAATGACGAAAGAACTTAATAGATGATAAATACGGTAGGTAGAATTCCTTGTAGAATTCAATTTTAAGATCCGCTATAAGAAAGGCAAAGAGAACGTACAAGTAGATATCTTAAGCCGACAAACAGATTATACGGAAGGACAAATAGAAACAACGCCACCATTATTTAAGGAACAAATAGACAGAACGTTATATTACGAAACGTAGACACCTATAGAAGACGATCTACTCGACTCGTTCCTAGAATATTATATAATCTTTTAAGAAGAAAGGATTAACGAGATATAGTATCAAGTAGCATCTAGACTAGTAGTACCTAACGGAGTAGAAGAAAGAGATAGGAAACTCTAGTACTAAGGCAAAGTATATATCCATAATAGGGATCAATAGCTACAAATGATTTAAGAACTCTATAAGTCGAAACTCAGAGAATATAAAGGAGTTACGAAGACTATCGTATAAGTCAAGAAACACTATGACTTTCCACAGTTAACGGCACGAGTTAAGGAAGTCATATAGAGCTATAATATCTGCAATCGAAGCAAAACAAGCTTAAAAAGGAACTTAAGTTTGTTAGGACCAGAATAAAAAATTACTACAACAAACATAGGCTTGAGGGACCTTACCTAGAGAGGGGAGACAAAGTCTACCTAATTATATAAAACTTATAGACCAAATAACCAAGCATAAAGCTAGACTTTAAGAAGGTCAGACCCTTTATTATCAAAGAACGAATTTCGACATCTTACTACCGACTATTATTACTATCATCTATATAACTATAGATAGATGTTTTTTATATTTCACTTTTTAAACTAGTACCAAAGAACGCTAAGGTTACCATATATATCGAAGCAAAGGACAAAGAGGAAGAGTAAGACGTTAAAGAAATTCTAGATTTACGTATTATTAATAGAGAACTGTAGTATCTGGTCAAATAGCTCGATTTCGGACTAGAAGATAACTTATAGGAACTAGTTAAGAACTTAAACTGCCTTACGAAACTAGAACAGTTCTACTAGCAGAACCTAGATCGACTAAAGGCAAAGCTAGGACAGAATCAAAGACAGCGCCCTAGTCAATAACGTTAACGCCACTATTAAGCTATATACCTAGAACCGCCCCTAATTCCTACTACTCTACCTCTTCTAATTTATCTAAAGACGTAAGACCCCGGTAAACCATCTCCGACCCTCGAGATAATAATAATCGCTTTTGACGACAAATACGGTCCAAACGAGCTAGAGACTTGTCTAGATAACATTACACTTTTACTAATAAATCGTAATCGGTATGGAGAGCCTCCTTAGTATTTTGTTCTAATTAGTTGAAGCGCTTTAACTTGTCTACGATATAGGACACCATAGAAGTCAGTATAGGAAAAATATACTAACAAGGGAATATAGACAAGATAAGACTAGAACCCTAGAACCATTGTATAACCTCTTATAACAAACGTATTCGCCGTAACAAGAAGAACTCTCTATTATATAGCAATAGAGGCCGCGAGAAAGACAATAAGAATAAGGCATCATTTTAAACCCTAGCTCGTTAATGGCAGCAGCTAGGGCAATACACTCCTCGGTCTTTACAGACCTTTTTATTAAATACTTTACTATATAAGATATGTTATTAATAGTATACAGAGAAAAGAGGGAAATATAGGAGATAACTTACTAAGGATTGTTAGTACTATTTGAAACGGCCTAAGATAGGCTTTTAGGTCGAAAGCCTTAAAGAAGGGGTATCGTGTTACGGAAATATATATATAGGACGCCGCCTGAGCCGCCTCCCCCGACAGGCTAATAGAACAGTAGGTACGAACGGACCAATTAGGAAAGGATCACGCTTGGCAAAGTGATCCATACACTATAGGATCACTACCGCAGCCGTAATCTAGACGGCAAAAGATCACTAGGTAAAGAGTAATCCTAGGATTATATATATATATAGATAGTCACTTGTTATAGTAGACTCTAGGAGTTCACTAGTGATAGTAACCTACAATTACAGTACTTATACCAAGTATTGCTAACTACTGTAAGAGACAACTATAGTGTTGTTATGAACCCTTTGGCTTCACCAAATCCCTTAGACGACCTGCCTGCTTATCCCACTTAACCTACCTTCGTCTAAACCCTTTTAGAAGAAGTTTAAGTTAGGTTTGTCATATAGGGTTTTTAAGGTAGTGAAATTTTGTATCATTTTTATTATTTTTTTTGATTATATAAAGTAGATACCCCTTTGGCCTTAAATCGGTATTATAGATTTACTCTATCGGTTCGTAGTATCATAATACAAATGTTTGTTTTTTACTGATTTTAGTATCTCTAGTAAGGCCTCCTTTACTATAGTTTTTGTATAAGGTTAATTTAAAATATAGTTCTTTATAATATAGCTTTAGGCCCTTCCTAGGGCGCCCTTTTCCAGGCCTTTTCTATAGTATTTCGATCGCTATCTTAGGGCGTATTACAATAGTAACGCACCACTCTACCCTATATATTTTTCCTTAGGACATATATTTAGGCGTCTTCCGCGGGTATTCTCTTCTTAGCCTTTTCTCGTGCTTCTTCATACCGTATCGTAGGCGCTCTGTAATCGTAGTACGCCTCCTAAACTTACGTACTTCTCCCTACGTATTAGTAATATCTTCTTCGTCTACCTACTAGTTGAATTTAAAGGGCTACTCCTTCTATTTTACCAGGAACTATTAAGTCCTACTATCGGCCTGCTCTACTAAAACTTCCTTAACCTCCTATTCTTTATTATCCTTTAGTTTAGGTATTGGCATTTGTTCTGCCTTGTTTCGATTACATAGGTGCTAGGGTTCGAGTAGGGAAACAGGGAAAACATTATATAACTAGGTATATTATATAGGTAACGCTAGCTAATATACTAGTAAACTAACTATGTCAAGTACCCGAAATAGGCTAATAAATTTAGGGGTTAATATTTTTAGTATCTTTAGCTTAAGATTTTAGGTAAAGAGTAGGATAAAGTCGCCTCTCCCAAATATTCTTTCTTAATGCTTTTAGTTATGATAAATTTTATAATTCTAGATAGCTTCCTCCTAATACGCTTCTAGTTATTTTTATAATACTTGTAATTTTTCGATTCGTTCTATTATATTAGGGTAGTACCTCCCTTTTAGCGAATCGTCCCTAATTTGTAATGAAATTGTAGGGTTATAGCCTATTAATACTCGAAAAGGGGGTAGTCTGGTAGTTATATTAATAGTATTATTATATATAAACTCTATTTCTAGGAGGATTTATGCCTAAATTATAGGGTTTGCTATAGTAAAATAGTAAAGGTATTATATAAGTGTTTAATTACTTTGCTTGGTTTAGCTATCGGTTTAGAGGTAAAATACTATAGAAAGCCTCCTATTAATGTAGTTTAGGTAGTAGAGATTCACCTAAAATTATAAAGTAAATATAGAGCTATAATTACTTATATAGCCCTTTAGCATGCTATATTCAAGTTTAATTTCCTTATAAACCAGCTTAATAAGCCGCTAGCTTATAATACCTAAATTAATAGTAAAGAATCAGTTTATCTTAATATATTAGTCTATAACTATAAGTATCATATTCTTTTCTTCTACTTAAAGATTTACTATAAGAAAACTTATAATTATATCTATACTAATCTCTTACTAGGGTTAGTTAGGGATCGGTAGGGATTTTAAGCTACCATAATCTTAATACCGTCTTAGCTTATTTGTTTGACAAACGTAATAGGTTTAGTACTAATGCCTAACGTCTCTTACTAGGCCTTGCTAATTAAACTTCTTTTAAATAAGTTCACTAGTTCTTTTAGGGCTAAAATGCCTAGCTCTAGCATTATTATAATATAACTAGAGGATCTCTGACCTTATAGTTTCTTCCATAGGAATATAAAGTACTCTCTTATAGAGTAACTTACTACTATATCCTAAGGACCACGGTTCAGCCTTGCTAGTGCTTTGCTAGCTTTTCATTATACCCTTTTCTAGGCCTTCTCTTACTCTTTAAGTTAAGTCGGACCCCCTATATACCGACCACCCCCATTTTCCGACCGCTTAGCAAACCCACACCGCTTCCTTAACCCAACCACTTCAACTTACCACAACTCTACCAATTCCATACCAAACAAGCTCATCTTTTGAATATATATTCGTTAGCTTACAATAGCTTATACTAAGCAGAATTTGTAGGATGCGATTATACAATACCAGCAGGGTATTCGGTCATAACGAAGTATTTACAAGGAATTCGGTATTCTAAGGACAACTTTCTACGACCGCCTCCGTGGCTCTTAACCACATTTAATTGCTTCCGAACCATAGCAATCTCTTAGCCAGGTATAAGAAGAACGACTTACCGAGTAGGTTTTGATCCAGGCTGCCCTAGGTGTCCTACTAACGTATACACAAATTAGGGAGTTCGCTAGCTATATCCTCTAGGCATAAGGAGCAAGCTATACGATAGTTAGAAAAGGCTAGTTGGCTAAGTTTCTTTATAGGAACCCTGTTCTTAGAACCTAACGAGCCTATAAGATAGATTTAGTCTGCATTAATGGCGCCACTAACTTAGTCATATGTAGTTAGTGGCTATGGCTAAATATCCTAGCTATTAAGGGCATCTTACTAGCTAACCGTTGAAATATAGACGAATACAGCATTATAGAAGGACAGGGAACTAATAGTCTAGTAGTTAGAAGTATCTAAATGTATATAATTTAGCGTAAAGCTCTTAGTTCGTATATCTAGACTTTATTCCTTAAGTATATCTCTATAATAGGGATATCCCTCCCCCTAGTCGTCATCTTTAAGGGCAAGAGTCTTTAATAATAGTGGTTTCCTATCGATAAGACGGAACTAAAGGACTAGAGGTTTATAGTAATAGAGATAGGCTAGACTAATCAAACTATTATAGTCGAATAGCTCTAAGAAGTCTTTATTTTTTTTAGCTAGCTAGAGGATAGTTCCTAATGACGACTTCTAATACTAGACGGCTATAATAGCTATATAACTAACGACTTTATATAACTATATCATAAGAATAATATCTAGTTGCTCTTTTTACCTCTATATACCTCCTACGTCTCCTAGCTATTAGATTTATTAGTCTTTTCCCCCCTAAAGTACACTTACCGGAAGCTCCTTAATAATATAATATCCTAGGTAGAATCATCTATCTTAGGCAAACAGACGATGATCAGGTGTATCGTTAAGGCCCGGAAAGAGGCTATTATAGCCTAGAATATCAAGGCAAGATAGAAGGCATCTAGGTTATAGCTAGTCAATATGGCCAAACCCCTGATGAGTAGACTTCTATTGGAAAATTCGAACAACCCGACCAATCCTAACGAACAGCCAGCTTCCATATAGACTCCAGAACCTGTTTAACACTTCTAGCCTTCGAAAGGAGCCGTTGACCCAATTTTTAGTACACCACAGAGGAAGTCAGACTTACGTAGTCAGCTGACCAACCTGGCCACCAAGACTTAGCACCTCTCCATACGCAGGCTCCTATTTAGGAAGGTTGAAAAAGCGTTCGACTGGAAGAACTTCGAATTAGCTCAGTTATAACAGGAAAACGAAGCTCTAAAGGCATAGTTAGAAGCAGCCTGGCCGTCGAAGAGGAAGAGGGTAATGGTAGATCCAAACGAGCAGTTTGCGATGATTAAATAGATCCACCAGGCCTAGATAGAAGCCGGCTATATAGAGGACCCTACTGCCAAAGAGAGTGGCTTAGAAAGTGTAGAATCAACGGCTTCCTATATTATAGTTGGTTGAACAGGTCTGTAATATATGTGGTTAAAGAAGATAGGTAGTTATAGGTGCTAAGGTTTGCCAAGTGGTCGGAAAATGGGGGTGGTTAGTATATAGGGGGTCCGACTTAAGGGGTCTGATCTTTAGAGCTCTAAGATATACTCTCTAAGTATTTATAATGGCTAGATAGTAGAAGCTAATTCTAGTCTTACTATCTCTTTAGCCTATCTTTATAATATAATTGGCTTTCTCTCGAGGTATACTTGTTCTATATTGTATAATCCTTTTAGATTGACTTTTAACGACTAGATTCTAATTTAGTATTAAAAAGATTATAAAACTCTCTATGCTTCTTACACTTTCTTATAGTTTGCTATTTTATTCTAGATTATAGATAACTACTCTTAGTTCTTAAGAAGATTATCTTTCTTATAATCTAATCTTCTTAAAGGGCTATCTATAGGATTTTACTTTCTTAGTTAGTACTTAATAGTGAAATCGAAGCCTAATGGATATATATACCATCTAGCTTAGTAACCATTAAGTTAGGTCTATCTTATAAATCCTTATAAATTATTATAGTCTAAATAGACTATGATTCTATAGGGATTCCCTATTAGATAGTGTTACTAGTACTTAAAGCCTTCTATAATCACCATTATTTCCTTATTAGGAGTACTATAATAGTAGGCTAGTCCTAAGAACTTAGCTAACCAAAATGTAATAAGATTTTTTCGAGAGTCTTCTACTTATTATAATAAGATAGCCCCTATTGTAAACGTAGAAGCGTCTATTTCGATAGTTATCGGCTTTTCAAGATCGAAATACCAGAGAACTAACACCGATTTGAAATTATTCTTAATTTCTTAAAATGCTCTTTGTTCTTTAAGGTTAAACTAGACTCTTCCCAGTTTCTTCCCCTTTTCTAGCCCTTTTAGCAGACTTATCAAGGGATAGGCAATATACGAAAAATTACGAATAAACTTTCGATAAAAATTAACAAATCCGAGAAATACCTAAATATTATAATAGGCCCCCCGAGTCCCTACAAGGGCTCTTATCCAACAGGCCTATAACAGGCTAAGCTAGAGGTTCCGAAAGAAAAGGACTAGGGCATGAGGCTAGGAGCCGAGGCCTACAACCCTAGAGGTAGCGAGATCCACAATCCAGCAATAGGTTTAGGAGGGCTATAGAGAGGGTCGAACCCCCCTATAGACCCTACAAAGAAGGCTACAGGCCACAGAACTAGCCGTGGTAGCAAGCTAGAGCAACCGCTAGAGGGCCGACCAAGCCGGCAGGAGGATATGGCGTATATCAGACAAGGACCCCCCACGCCTAGTTTTTACAGGGGAAGGCCTACGAAGGCACTAGGGCCTAACGAAGGCCTAGAGCTCCCTACTGGTACAGGCCTACACAGGGGCTATTAGCCTCCGTGACTTCCTTTTTAGGGTTCAAGTCCCGGGGGTTAGTACCCCCTACTATGCCTGTGGCCAGGGGAGGGAGACTGTCGAGCACCTAGTCGTATAGTGCCCGAACCTACCAAGAAGCCGAACGTGGGAATCCTGGGAAATACGGTCGCAAAGGGACCTAGACCTCGTTTTACGGGGTATAGGGGCCCGTAACCATCGTTTGGCAAGGAGGGTTCTATAGTGGCTAATAGACCTAGGGAGGCTTCCGGAATACCGCCTTGTAAGGAGGCTGGACCGGGAGGCAAGGCCTCTATAGGGCTATTCTAGCTACTTCTCCCTTTCTTTGTAGTGTATTAGTACTCTAGATTGGGTGTTAAAAGTGGGATAGAGGTTTTTATCCGGCCTATTAGGTATGGTTTCCTTTGTATATAACTGGAGAGGCTCTGGTATACTTGTTAGCATAGCGGCATAGGACTAATAATAATAATGATAATAATAAATATTATAATAGGTCTAGGGTTCTAGCTACTTTTCTACTATTTTGGTTTGTACTAGGTCTATTATGATTCCTTGCTAATTTATTATAAATCTAAGGAAATTAACTTGGTCCTTATAAAATAAGCACTTACTAGGTTTATAATATAGCTATACGTTCTATAGTCCTTCGAGGACCTTTTAGATATATTTCATATACATTTCATGATTAGGCGAAAAAATTAAGATATTATCTAAGTAAACTATATAAAATTCATTAAGTAGTCTACCTAATACTTAATAAATATAATTCTAAAAAGTAGCTAGCGCGTTTATTAGGCTAAATAGTATAACTAGGTATTTAAATAATCTATAACGAGTACAAAAGGTAGTTTTCTACTTATCCCCTTCTCATATTCGAATCTAATAGTAAGCGTCTTTAATATTAAGTTTAGTAAAAAATTAAGTACTAGAAGTATAGTCAAGAATCTTCGAAATAAGGGGTAATAAGTAGCAATTCTTCTAGGTAATCTTATTAAGCCCTTGGTAATTAATATAAAGATAAAGGCTCCTATTCTTTTTAGGTATAAATAGGACTAGACTAGCTACCGAACTCTTAGAAGGTCGAATCCTCCCCTTAGTAAGATTTTTATCTAGGTATTCCTATAACATGCTAAGTTTATACTAGGATAGGGGGTAAATCGGTCTAACTAGAGGAGTTATCCTTAGTTATAGATCGATTTTATAGTTAGTTACCTTAAATAAAGAAAGGATACTTGAATTTAATATATCTATTATATTGGCAAAGTTTTATAGTTTAAAGAGAATTTCCTTTAGGTTTCCTAAGGGTTTTAGTTCTTCTTCGTTGGGGAATGGATCCATAGGAACATCTAAAATAGTAGTTAATGTAAAGACTTGGGCTCCCCTTTGATAGTCCTTTTCTATTCTTTTAGGGTACTAAAGTCGGGCTATTTCAATTTTAGATAGAAACTACTAGCAATTCTCTATCGGAAATAATAAGATTATAAGGTTACTAAGTATAGGCATTCCTAATAGGATTAGTAAGGTCTCTGTATTATGGCTAACGGCAATATAAGGGTAATTATATTAATATATAGTTCTATGTTTATTGGTTAGTATGATTAGTACTTAATATACCCTATAGGACGCTATGACTATTTCGTTAAACTATTAAATTGTAGGTAGAATATAAGTAAGTCGTTTTAGTTAGTATTTCTAAATAAGGTTAAAGTCTACGATGTTTACCTCTATATAAGAATCTAGGTCTACTATCGTTAAAATGCCTTTATATATATTTATTATAATAGCCGTATATATATGCTCCCTTTTTAGGTTATCCCCTATAGCTATTCCTATAGTATTAGGGTCTATTATAAGCGACTCCTATTTCCCTAGCGAAAATAGCCTAAACCTTGGTAACTAGGGTACTAGCCCTATTGGTAAGAGGCGACCTATACCGTTTCTAGGCAATTCCTTGTAAAATGTCCCTCCTTTCTATATTAGAAGTATAAGCTACTACCTTAGGTCTTAGGAGTAAGGGTTAACGTAAGGTTTAAGGCGTTTTATAGGGCCGATTAGGGCTTTATTATAGGTCCGGTTTGATAATAGGCCGATAATGTATAGGGATATAATATATTAGACGTATAATACGGCTGATCTTAAATCGGTAGCGAAAAGGGGGTGGTCCAATCGCGATTCGGTCGCTAGAAGCTATGCCAGATTTATAACGCTAACTATACTATTCCTTCTTACGTCTCTAGACGGTAGGCGTAGTAACGGTCGATATATTAAATAAGGAAAGGTAATAGTTTGGTATAGAAGCTTAAAGCTCGGCTTTTCTTATCTTAATAGGGAAATTAAGCTTTAAGGGATTTAAGGTAGTAGTAAAGATCCTATAGGGACTAGTTATTTCGTTAGTAAGCCGAATTTAAAGCCTTGGCTACTTAAGATACCTAGTCCATAAGGTTAATTATATAGGAGTTTGTCTACTCTTTAAATAGAGTCTAGTTACTTTCTAATTAATTATGCTCCTTAGGTAATATATTCTAATAATAACTATATTGTTCCGGGGTTATTTATTTATATAATTAAATACAAATAGAATGCGATTCTATAAGGTCTTAAACCACTTAGGGTCTCCCTAAAATGTATATTATAAATCTTAAAGCTACTCTTACTACTATTGGTAGGTTATTATATTAGTAAATCGAATTAGATTAGTAACCTTAATAGCCTTAGAATAGTATTTTAAATCATTAGAATTGAAGGATTTGGTCGGTAATTAGGGTCGTTTCGAGGCCTTTATATGATCTAGTAGTCCTAGCTTCTCTAGTAAGGACTTTTCCTAATCTTATAGCTATTATAGCCTTTCTAGCTCTTTGACCTAGCCTTCTAAATTCCGAATAAGTTCCTTACGATTAGGGTCTTATACTAGAGGCTCCGAAGCAGAGGGTATAGGAGTACAAAGAGGGGGTTTAGAATGGTTTCGCGGCCGATACTAGGCCGAAAGAGTCTTGCTTTGGCTCGAGGATTCTTCCTCTAGTCCTATAGGCGTTAAATGGCTAAATGACGGTACTATCTCAATTGACAAAGGGTCGAAGGATTAGAAACTGTTAGGAGGGCCTGCTACTAGGTTAACTTGTTAAGGAGGTAGTATTATTATAGGGCCTACTAGATAGGTTTGGACTAGGTTTGTAGGCAGGGAGAGTCAATTTTCTTTCTAGGGTAGGTAGGTAGGTTGTTCTAAGGACTGATCCTTAGGGAGGGAAAACCTCCCTTTTGGATCCGTAGGCTAATAGGTACATTTTATACCCTAAATCGGCCGCTCGTTCCTCTGGCTATACCCTGACTATGCCTATTGCTTATAGAGTTATACCTATTAGCGTCCGGATATAGGCCTTCCAGCTGCTATGGCCTGGCTATAAATATAGGTCGGCTTATATTTGTAATACCTAGGTCTAAGAAGTAGGGGTTAATATAAGGTTTAAGGCATTTTATAAGGCTGATTAGGGCTTTGTTATGGGTCTGGTTTAATAATAGGCTGATAATATATAGGAACGTAATATATTAGGTATATAATGTAGCTAATCTTAAATTAGTGGCGAAAAGGAGGTAGTCTAACTGTGATTTGGTCGTTAGAAGCTATACTAGATTTATAACGCTAGTTATACTATTCCTTTTTATATCTCTAAGCAATAGGCATAGTAACGGTCGATATATTAAATGAGGAATAGCAATAGCTTAGTACAGAAGCTTAAAGCTCGGCTTTTCTTATCTTAGTAAGGAAACTAAGCTTTAAGGGATTCGAGGTAATAGTAAAGATCCTATAAGAACTAGTTATTTTGTTAGTAAGCTAAATTTAAAGCCTTAGCTACTTAAGATACCTAATCTATAAGGTTAATTATATAGGAGTTCGTCTATTCTTTAAATAGAGTCTAGTTACTTTCTAACTAATTATACTCCTTGGGTAATACGTTCTAGTAATTACTATACTAGTAGTTCTAAAGTTATTTGTCTATATAATTAAACGTGAATAGAATACGATTCTATAAGGTCTTGAACCGCTTAGGGTCTCCCTAAAATATATATTACAAATCTTAGAACTACTCTTATTACCATTAATAAGTCATTATATTAGTAAATCGAATTAGATTAGTAACCTTAATAGCTTTAGAATAGTATCCCAAATCATTAGAATTAGAAGATTTAATAGGTAATCAGGGTCGTTTCAAGGCCTTTATACAATTAGGTAGTCTTAGCTTCTCTAGTAAGAACTTTTCCTAGTCTTATAGCTACTATAGTCTTTCTAGCTCCTTGACCCAGCCTTCTAAATTCTAAATAAGTTCCTTATAGTCAGGGTCTTATACTAGGGGCTCTAAAGTAGAAGGTATAGGAGTACGAAGAAGGGGTTCGGAATAGTTTCGTAGCCGATACTAGGCTAAAAGAGTCTCGCTTTGGCTCAAGAATTCTTCCTCTATTCCTATAGGCATTAAGCGGCTAAATGATAGTACTATCTCGGTTAACAAAGGGTATAAAGGATCAGAAACTATTAGGAGGGCCTACTACTAGGCTAACTTGTCAAGGAGGTAGTACTATTATAGGGCTTACTAGATAGGTTTAGACTAGGTTTGTAGGTAGGGAGAGTCAAGTATCTTTCTAGGACAGGTAGGTAGGTTATTCTAAGGACTGATCCTTAGGGAGCCAAAACCTCCCTTTTAGATCTATAGTCTAATAGGTACATTTTATACCCCGAATCGGCCGCTTGTTCCTTTGGCTATACCCTGACTATGCCTATTACTTATAGAGTTATACCTATTAGCGTCTAGGTGTAGGCCCTTTGGCTGCTGTGGCCCGGCTGTAGGTGTAGGTTAGCTTGTATTTGTAATAGTAAGGATATAATAGCCTTTAAGGATTACGCTTAAATAGTGGTTTAAATTAAAGGAAGCATTAACTAGTATAACGTCGTACTAATTGGCCATTTTTGTAGGGTTAACGTCTGTTACTATAGTAGGCGTAGCTATCGTTAAAATGGTAGTAGTGATCGCTATTATATGGAAAGTGGTATTCTATAAATAGGCAAAGTAGCCATTGTCTTCCATTTCTTCGATTCTTCTAATAGGGTGCCTCTTCGGAATATATAGCGTTCCCTGTATAGTATTTTCGATAGGCACTACCTTTAGGGTCTTTATATCCATAATAAAGTTATAAACGGCTATATGAACTAAGTTAAATATAAAGGCACGACCTGTCGGAAGAGGCTTATACTCGATAGGCACTATTACCTATTAGTTAGGTAGGAGAGTAATTTCGCAAGTAGTTTTAACTTTCCATATATAAGGTATAGAGTATATATATATAGAAAAAGGAAAACGGAAGTCGAATAGCTATAGTTTAACTTCCTTACGTTAATAGTTAATATTTACGTTATATAAATCTAGGAATTTATTACCTATTAATAGATTCGGTACTAGAGAGTCAATAACCTATACTATATAGATAAACTTAGCTAGGGTAAGAGTGCCGTTTTCCATACCTGGCAAATAGATATCGAAGGACGCCTATTCGTTAAGGCTTAACATGGCGTTTCCTATGCCCTTGACTTTGCCTTTACGTCGTTCGATCTAGTAGTTTAAATGCTATAGAAATATATAGTCGATAAGGGAGCAGCTAACGCTAGGATCTAGGCAGACCTCTATAGCTTCGCGATCCGTAGGTTCGTAGTATACTTGGACATACAGATAGGTATATCCTAACGGTAAACTATAGTAGTCAGGTATATACCTAGGAGGAGCGTCCTTAACCTAGTATACTTTTGCTATAGTGTCCGTCGGTAACGCAATTAGTACGTCTAAAGCTTAGGACACGTTTTCTAGCAGCGAAGTAGGTAGATTCAACAACCCTATTGAAGTAAAAGGACCTACTAGGCAGCAAACGTTACTAGATTTTATATCCTTATAGGATTTCAGGTGCTAGAAGAGAGCGTTTCGTAATTCTAGAGTGGTATTATAGAAACTATAGGTATAGCGAGCCAGGTCTATAAGATTAGCTTTATAGTTACAGACAGAAGGAAGAGGGCCAGTTCTATAGCATCGCTTGACGTAGGCATATAGTTCAATTTACAAGCTAAAAGACTTATAGCACTTATAATAGGTAAGCTATAAATCTAGAACAAGGTATATAATACTAGTATCGCTACCTAAAGATTTAGATCTAGATTTAAGGGCACTTTTAGCAGACTATTAAGCTAGTGCTAACTCTCTAGGGTACCACTTAGCATCTCTAGGACCAAACCTCTGTCTGGTCAGATAGGGAGGAGCTTCGGCTCAAAATGTCTAGGGCATCCGAGTATTCGCGATCACAGCAGACAGGTCTGACCGTTCGGACGGCGATAACGACGGAAGCGAAGGTGGCAATAGTGATGTCCCTCTAGACAGACGTAAAAGAGTCTACTTACGTGGAAAAAGATGTCCTAACTTATAAAAGAAAGAAGAACTACATCTCGTCACCTAGATCTATCAGAGCAAACGAGTGTTAAAAGCTATCTGTTATCCTTGTCTATCCTCTTACTTGTGGTGCCCCTAGATAGGCAACCCTTATTTATATCTATCGTATATAATAAAGTTCTACGGAACCGGAAAAACAAAACTATAGCTTGTGTCCCTCTGGTTATATTAAGAGCTAGTAGCCCTAGTCTACTATATATTAGATTGATCCGACTCGGAGCTATTGCTAGCTTCTTTAGCAAAGTTAGTGTAGTTATAATATTCCTTTTGCTAGCAGTTATCCTTGCCAAATCTGACCTACTTTTGGCTATGATCGCTCTATTTATAGTGATCCTAGTCATAACGATCCTAGTTACGGTTACGATCAAATCCGTAATTACAATTAAACCTATAGTTATAGTCAAATCCGTAGTTACGTTTAAATCTATAGTCACGCTAGTTATATCTTAGAGACTTGTTATATCTATAGCCGAATTAGCGCGGTTAATTAGCGTTACAGTATATAGGCTTATAAGGGCAGTCTTTAGCCTTTAGGTATTTTAGCTTACTATCTATAGATATCTTCTTCTCTAGATAAGGGTAGCGGTTAAGAGCGGCCGCTAGAACAATAGATCGAGACTACTCGATATACTATATATGGGTCCTAAGTAAAGAGTATTACTAGGGAGGATCTAAATACTACTTAATATAGAGGTCTATAGCTGATTAGACTTAAACTATAATGCCTTACTAGTTATCGTTACATTCGTTAAATATATATATTAAGTATACCTAATAAAGCATCTTCTATATAAAAAAACTAAGCACTTGCTCGTCCTTCGTAATATCCTTTAGACATAGGCTAGCTTCGTTAAACTTATAGGTAGTAGTTATAACATTAGGTATAAAGCGCTCCTATAGTCAATCTATAATAGCTTAAAGACCCTATTTGTATAATTATCTATATATAGAGCCGTTTAACTCGTTAGTCTATTAAATGATAGCTAGGCTACTAAGAAAGGTCTAGAAGAAGGATAAAATCTACGTCTTAATGCTGCCATTAGGGTCACTTTCTAGGAAGGTTTCAATATGGTTAGTAAAGCAGTAAACGTCAGTAAATATTGGATTCTTACCGTCGTTAACAATACCTAAAGAACGTAGGTTAGAGAAAGAAAGATTAAACTAGCTAATATCGTCCCTTTTAATCTTAAAGTCTAAGCGACTCTATATACTTATAGTGGTATCGTACGTTAACTTACGTCTATAATGTCTATTACCATTATCGCTACTAACATTACTACCGCTACTATTATTACCGCTACTATTACCAAGGTATAGGGCGCTATGACGGTATCCTAGATTCTAGTCTCCTAAAGGTTAGTAATGGTTAGATAGGGCGTCGTTATCACTAGATCCTAAGGAATCCGATTCTCTACCTCTGCTACTACTAGCTATAAAGTGTAGGATCTTATATAAAGGCTATATACGTTTAGGGCGGCTAAGACTATAATAATAGCCAATTCCTATACCCTTAGGAGGTATAAAGAAAGTATTACTATTATATTATATATCTTCTATAATATTACTAACTTACTAGACTTCTTTTATAATAGCGCTTAGTCTAATAGGATTAAAGGAAGATTACCAATAACTAGGTAATTAATTATCGTTTTCGCTATCTTAACTATATATTATATTAACCATTTTCTTTATCTATATTACTATTTAGCCAAGTATATTTCTATACTATAATATATATATTTCCAGATCCTTAATACAATTAAACATTAGATCTATCGTTACTAGTATATCCTTCTCTAGGCAGCTATAAAGTCGATCTTCGACTCCCTTTAGGTAGCTTATAAAGCTATAATCCATCCTAACTATACTTTTCTTAAGCTACTACGACAATTTATAGATAGCTCCTTTAATCTTCTTAGAAAAGCAGTTAGTTCGTTCCTTTAACTAGTTAAATCAAAGATCTATCTTACCATTTAGCTAGCTTATCGTTTCCTTATTAGCGCCGAAATTGTTAGGTTTAGCTTAATATAGCTTATAGTCATTAGCAAATCCGAGTAGCGACTCTAGCTCCTATAGAGGATCTTCTTATAGTTAATTGTCTAGGTTAAGTTCTAACGCCTATATCTACGGTATATAAGGCATCTTATCACGCCTCTTTAGAACGCTCTTAGCAAAGTCAGACAATTCCTTATATAATAGCTATTTAGAAGGGGAATTTAAAAGATAAAGAAGGCTAAGAAGGTCCTCTATAGGAAAGGATCCTAGGGTTAATATAGGATTTACCTAGCCACCGGTTACCAAGTCGCTAGAGTCAAATAAAGATAGGATTAATAGATAAAAGGAAAAGCATCCTAGTTACCAAATCGCTAGAAAGAAGGATTTTATAGTAGTTATAATAAAATTACCTAGTTCGGTTACTAAGTTGCCAAAACCAAATGTAACTATTATAAAAGTAATATTAAACTAATTATTAATATAATACAATTCTAGTACTAATAGTTTAGATAGTTAGAGCAGAGTTTCCACTACCATTTGATAGAAGATAGTTTCTAATAGATAGAAGATAGTTCCAATAGATAGAAGAAAAGTTAGTAAGTTGTAAATAGTTCAAAAGTGCGATGTCCTCTTCCTACGTTGGCTAGCCCTGTTGGCTCTATATAAGTAGAGGATAGGAACAAAGAACACTCCGTTTGCCAACCCGTTTGCCAGATCCACAGGGCTTATCTTATCCAACCTTATATAATGGACGTGTCCGTAGACAACGTACTGTATCAGCAAGCAACGCGGTCATTAAAGGGGATAAATAGACCTGAAGAGCAAGAGAACTTTTTTCTTTCCCCCAACGGTTGTATGGTTTGAATCAATTATCAGCTGATACAATTGAGCGTCCCTTATTTTATTATTGTTTCCATGGTGCATCGCATTTCGTCAGATGATGCATGCCGCTGAAACGCATTCCGGAATGCCTGTTGATGTTGATACCAAACTACCGGGGACCCAAGCCACAGTCTCCATCAAACACCGGAATTCCGCTCCAGGCACCAGAATAACTCGATCTTCTGCTGCGGGTTAAGGAGCGCTAATGCAGTCGTGGCCGTTGCATCAACCCCAGTTAGCTCCGTGCAACGGGCTCAATCAGGCAGGTCGGCCAGGGCGTAATACTAATAGTAGTGTCGCCGTGCGGCACAGCAGTCCACTGAAGTTTGGAACGCTGCGCCTACGAGCCACATATTGCGACGCTCCAGCGGGGTCCTTACCAGGGCATTTCCCAATCAAGTGCAACCTCGACACTGGCTTGCACCGCTAGCATGTCCCGAGGCGGGACAGGCCACGAGGGGAGGAGGGTTGCAGTGCAGCTCCGTGCCGCTGGATGATCGCGAAGAGCCCCTCAAACGGACTTATCCGGATGTGCGGGTTTGCGACGGCGATGTCGCGGCTGCTGCTTTCTTCTCCGTCTTTTGTTATTTCGCTCTTGGACTCCAATCGCGATCCCTCCACCATCGCGACCATTGGCTCATCGCTGCCGTCCCAATTGACGCACGCACTGCTGCGCTCAGTAAACTCTCGGCCGTGCGACGCGACCCAGGACGCGTCAACCGCACCAGCTCAGAAGATCTCCAATTTCCGACAGCAGCTATGGGTAAACGGAGCAAAAACCACCCGCCGCGGGCCTACCACGACGGCCTGATCCCGGCCACGCACGACACTTACCAAAGCTACCCGGAGGTGGTTCCCGATGACTACGACCAAGTCAAGCACGAGAAGAGCTATCCGGAGCTCGCCCCGCCGCCAGATGCCGACTCAAAGCAGCAGCAGCAGCAGCAACAGCAACTAGCCCCGGACGACCAACATTCCACCATCCTCCCCGCATCAAGCGCCCATAGCGCACATCACCCGCACCAAGAGCAGCAGCAGCAGGAGCAGCAGCAAAGCCAGCTCTCGGGTTCCGGCGCGGGGGCCTTGCCGCTGTCGATCACTCCAGTGATCCCGGCGCTGCACCCGCTGCCGCGGACGTCGGGGGTGCACTCGCTGCGGCAGGCGTGGAGCGAGCTGGACGAGAGCGACGGCGACGACGACCGGCGGGGCTCGCTCCGGTACCAAGAGGACCGCCCGGCGTTGTGGAAGCGCCCGATCCTCTGGGTGGTGGTCGTCATGACGGCCGTCATCGTCGCGCTGGCGGGGATCCTCGGCGGGGTGGCCAGCGGGCGGATCGAGACTGCCCTAGGTTCCAGCGGCAAGACCAGGTCCGTGGTTCTCGCTTGTTCTTTATTTCTTTTTTTTCCTCCTCTCTGCTCTCTCTCTCTCTCTCTCCCTCCCCTGCGCTGGAATGGCTGGAAGGCGACTGACGGAGAAGTCTTACATCTAGCAGCGGCGGTTCGGCGAGCTCGACGCCGTCAGTGATGGATCCCACGTGCCCCAGCGCAAACAACCTCAACTACACATCCACCGCCGCGTCAATGCCCAAGACGTTCCGCATACAGTGCGGCTCCAACTATCCGGACGGGGACGGCGACCTTGGACGGCTCGACGATCCGGTGGATAATCTTGCAGGCTGCTTGGACGCGTGCGCGAAGGACAAGCGATGTGTCGGTGCGGTGTTCTCACCGGGGAGCCCCGCGTCGTGTTGGCTGAAGGAGTTCCTCGGGGTGGTCGACAAGGAAGGGGAGGCTACGGAGATGGTTAGTGGAGTGCTCTGGCAGTAGCCTCGTCTGACCCGTGATTATCCTCCTTTTGTATTGGTTATGTGCAATTCGGTTGCGGCTAGGGGGGTTGGGGTCCGGAGGCGTTGAGCAGGCGGCGGGTTGTGTTTTATGTTTTGAGATACCATAAGTCGGACCCCCCATATACCGACCACCCCCATTTTCCGACCGCTTGGCAAACCCACACCGCTTCCTCAACCCAACCACTTCAACTTACCACAACTCTACCAATTCCATACCAAACAAGCTCATCTTTTGAATATATATTCGTTAGCTTACAATGGCTTATACTAAGCAGGATTTACAGGATGCGATTATACAATACCAACAGGGTATTCGGTCATAACGAAGTATCTACAAGGAATTCGGTATTCTAAGGATAACTTTCTACGACCGCCTCCATGGCTCTTAACCACATTCAATTGCTTCCGAACCACGGCAATCTCTTAGCCGGGTACAAGAAGAACGACTTACCGAGTAGGTTTTGATCTAGGCTACCCTAGGTATCCTACTAACGTATACGCAAATTAGGGAGTTCGCTAGCTATATCCTCTAGGTATAAGGAGCAAGCTATATAATAGTTAGAAAAGGCTAGTTAGCTCGGTTTCTTCGTAGGAACCCTATTCTTAGAACCTAACGAGCCTATAAGATAGATTTAGTTTATATTAATGGCACTACTAACTTAGTTATACGTAGTTAATGGCTATAGCTAAGCATCCTAGCCATTAAGGGCATCTTACTAGCCAACCGTTAGAATATGGACAAATATAGTATTATAGAAGGGCAGGGAACTAACAGTCTAGTAATTAGAAGTGCCTAAACGCGTACAATTTAGTATAAAGCTCCTAGTTTATGTACCTAGACTTCATTCCTTGAGTATATCTCTATAATAGGAATATCCCTCCCCCTAGTTGTCATCTTTAAGGGCAAGAGTCTTTAATAATAGTAGTTTTCTATCGACAAAATAGAACTAAAGGACTAAAGGTTTATAGCAATAGAGATAGGCTAGACTAATCGAACTATTATAGTCAAATGGCTCTAAGAAGTCTTTATTCCTTTTAGCTAGCTAGAGGATAGTTCCTAGTAACGACTTCTAATACTAGATAGCTATAATAGCTATATAACTAATGACTTTATATAGCTATATTATAAGAATAATATCTAGTTACTCTTTTTACTATTATATACCTCCTATGTCCTCTAGCCATTAGATCTATTAGTCTTTTCCCCCCTAAAGCACACTTACTAGAAGCTCCTTAATAATATAATATCCTAGGTAGAATTATCTATCTTAGGTAAATAGACAATAATCAGGTGTATCGTCAAGGCTCGGAAAGAGGCTATTATAGCCTAGAATATCAAGGCAGGATAGAAGGCATCTAGGTTATAGCTAGTTAATATGGTAAAACCCCTAATAAGTAGACTCCTATTAGAAAATTCGAACAACCCGACCAATCCTAACGAATAGCTAGCTTCTATACAGACTCTAGAACCTGTTTAACACTCCTAGCCTTCGAAAGGAGCCGTTAACCTAATTTTCAGTACACTATAGAGGAAGTCAGACTTACGTAGTCAGCTGACCAACCTATCTACCAAGACTTAGTACCCCTCTATATATAGGCTCCTATTTAGGAAGGTTAAGAAAGCTTTCGACCAGAAGGACTTTAAGTTAGCTTAGTTACAATAGAAAAACGAAGCTCTGAAGGCACAGTTAGAAGCAGCCCGGCCGTCGAAGAGGAAGAGGGTAATAGTAGATCTAAACGAGCAGTTTGCGATGATTGAATAGATCTACCAGGCCTAGATGGAAGCCGGCCGTATAGAGGACCCTACTGCCGAAGAGAGTGGCTTAGAAAGTGTAGAATCAACGGCTTCCTGTATTGTAGTTGGTTGAACAGGTCTATAATATATGTGGTTAAAGAAGATAGGTAGTTGTAGGTGCCAAGGTTTGCCAAGCGGTCGGAAAATGGGGGTGGTCGGTATATGGGGGGTCCGACTTACTTGTGTGGGCTTATTGACTTCGGGGTTTATGTACATATATTATGGGGTTTATGTATAATATATGTATATACGAGTCCGGCACTGTATTGATTAATTATCACGTCATGGAACCATTGTTTTAATTCACACAGTATTGGGACTTGCTTGAGGAGAGCGAGACGAATCATCATTCGTAATGTACACCAACCTGGAATCACCGAGGCGGACACCCCTGTGCGGCGCTCTCAGGCCTTGACGTGGAATTTTGGGAACCTGGAAGGGCAACGCCTCATACCATGGAGCAAGACGCCTGTGCTGCAAGACTCGAGCCCAGTTGGTTGGCGAGGTGGCAGTGCTGGAATTCCTCTAAGTAATTTAATCCCAAGCTCAGCGAAAGACGGGGGAAAAGACTTGAGGTCTTGCGGGTTGAGCATGGTTGATAACATCGTGAGTTCATTGCTATGGGAGATGCTGCTGGAAAACACCGTTGATTAAACCGGATGTCGAAGGGCTGAGGCATGTTTACGCATCAAACTCTCGATCTTTGAGAGAGCATGAGTGAACGCTCCGCAGAACAGCCTAATAATGATTAATACTGTAACCGAGGAGGCAGAGTTGGCCGATGTCTAATTATCTATCATGTAGGTAATCTTGTAATCAAGGTGCGAAGTTCGGTTGAGCGTTTTATCGATCTCTCTCTGTACCTAAATGAATATCCACCCCGTGCCTCCCTCTGGCGGGTTCACAACCACCTCGCTCTGTGCAGGGCTGGCTCGCCTCCACTCTACCATAATTATCTAGGTATTGTCTAAAAAAACCTCTCTACATCTGTCGATAAGTCCCATTCATCGAGTCCCATGCCTCTATCATTTCTTAGTGTCTCTCACAAACTTGGTGTGCCTCCCCGAAGCGACCACGGCGCCCCTCTCTCCGCGAGCGTCCACCTTGAAGATGCGGACCTCGGTAAAGGCCAGGTTGGAGCCGACGCGCTCCACGCGGCCCTCGATCTCGATCTCGTCGCCGAGCCGGGCCGACGACAGGTACGAGATGTTGATGTCGACGCTCACGCCGGTGGCGGCGCGTAGGTCCCAGGCTGCAATGGCGAGCCCGCCGGCCCAGTCGACCAGCGTGGCGGAGACGGACCCGTGGATGCCGCCGGCCGAGTTGAGATGCTGGGCGTCGAGCCGCAAGCGGGCCGTGAAGAGCCCCTTGCGTGCATGCGTGAAGCGCACCAGCGGCTTGTCGGCCGGCGTGCCGAGGAGAAAGGCGTAGATGGGCGACGCCGCGCAGCGCGTCGCATGGTAATGCTCGACGTGCGCCAAGATGGAAGGGTCAGAGTCGGATCGGGTGGCCGCGGCGGCGGCCGCGGCAGCCGGTGCTTGAGCTTCTGCTGCCGGCGCAGGAGTAGGGGCGACTTGGTCTTGAGTGGCCATGTTCTCTGGCTATATGCTCGGCTAGGTGCTTCCCTTGTGCTTCAGGTTCGGGTCAAGTGTTGCCGTGCTTCGTCGCAGCCGCTGATTCGGCGATATCGGCGATGGTTGGTTCTATCAGTCGACCGTTCGCAATTGTGCCCACTTTTCTCCACGTTCAAAACCGAAGTACGGATTACCAAATCTACATTCATGTATTTGCAGGAGAATCCAAGCTGTGGAGCTCGCAGATAATGGCTTTTAGGAAGGAAACCACCTTGATTCTTTCTATTTTGGTAAGTGTTTTTCTCTCCCACAACGCGACTTCCAAGTCGTTCATAGAGCAAAAGCCCCGCGCTAACTTCATCGCTCCTCTGTGCCGCTTTACCCCCCACGCTACCCCGACGCGCGTCGTTCTCATTACCCGCCCATGCTTAAGACCTTGTTCAACTAATTTAACTACCAACGACCAACGTTCAATACCAACCACCTATTCAAATGACTCATTACGTGAATCCCTGATGACTCTCAGACATACCAACTAGTTATGAAGTACTATTGTTCTCTCTCTTGAGACATCTTTTCGTGATTTCTTTGACCTTTCTGAGAATAGGAGTCCGGCAAACGCTAATTAATGATCTCTCTTTGTTTTTAGGGTGCATTCGTCAAACTCCTAGCAGCAATCCAGGTATGGGTAGCCGCGGCTAATCTCCGAGCGACGGCTCGCAGGCAACTCAGGACGAGAAGCCGCCGAGAGATCTATTCCTCGTTGGCTTGCGGGCCAACAACACCAGTTTCCCCCACAATCCGACCAAGATCGACAAGCCCTTCCGGAAGTACATGGTCAGCCACGGAAGCGAGAATGTCTACTCCGCAAGGGTGAAGTTTGGCCTCCGATCGTCCCCTCAGAGATGGGGACAAGAACCCATCTTTTGCGTTCAGCGCTTCGGGAGGACTGAGACAAAGCTGCCCGACGGCCGCATTGTGTACATTGTCGGCGAGCATGAAGACTCCTACGACCCCGATTTCTACATCTACAATGACGTCGTCGTCGTCCATAAAGCCGGAAGCAATGCAGGGGGTGAAAGCGCGGCCACAGGGGCAGTTGACGATTCTGACCGGGACTCGGACTCGATCTCGGACTCTGAGTTGCCTGATTATCTGCCAAAGCGCAGAGAAGAAGAGTTGGCCGACAATCTCATGGGCGCGACATTGGCGGCTGGTGCGGATCCGGCCGACATCGACATATACGGCTACCCAACCGACGTGTTCCCGGGGACCGACTTCCACACGGCGACGTACGTCAGAGAGGAGGGAAGCAACGGGAAGGAATACATCTACATCATCGGTGGCCTGGGCTACATTACCAGCCCGCACCGTGCAGCAACGATGACCCACCGCCTGGACCTGCAGGACCACACCATCCAGCGCATCGAGACGACCGGAGAAGCCCCTCCGCCACTGGCCGGGTCCAAGACAGAGCAGAAGGCACAGCTGCATGGGGACCGCATTGTGTACACAGTAGGTTCGGACACTTATGTTTTGTCTCTTGCGGATATGCGATGGTCGAGAGACCAGGCACATGCGGAAAGTCCTGCTGTGGGTTGACAATTCGTAGGGGTGTCACGGGGTACTGATCGTTGGCTCGCTTCATGCAACAATGCGAAGCTGGGATGTTTCGACAGCATCTAATTGAACGGCGACACTGGGGTTTCGAAGGTGTTTGGAAATCAAACGAGAAGAGAGGTACACTCTGCTGGAGGCGCGAGCAAGCGGACAGGGCGAAGATCAAGTCTGACTGGAAGCTCGGAAACCAGCAAACCCGGTTCGGCGTGTGAAACAAGAGAACACCTGGAGCCAGTTGGCTGCTTCTTGTCCGCTCGCTGCAAGCGCGGAGGGTACAAGAGATGAAGTTTCGGTAATTTCTGAAATGGCACACCAATTCCACGACACGGACCATAGCAATGGAAGTCCAAACAAACATCATCACATCTACCTCGGATCGTAAACACACGCCGTTATATAGCAGGCTTAAACTTGAAAGCTAGCAACGGAGCCCGTCCCACGTCGTCGTCATTGCTACCCACTCTTCCAACTCGATGTGCTCGGCATATGAGATATAATTATCATGAGTAAGGGAATTCAAGACTCGGAACTCGGCTACTTACCATTCTCTCGTATCGTTCTTACCAGATCACATTTAGCACGGAGTACATCGGCAGCTAGATATTGAGAAACCCCTTCGAACCAATAACGCCGACCCGCGAGGCGGCATTCATCACATCCATTTACCATGGCTGAGGAGTACCATGGCTGAGGAGCTCGAATCTAGCGCATTTCGCGACGGACCCGTGGTGCGTATGATGGTGCTCGAGACGGACGAGTCGCACCCGGAAACCAAGTCTCGCCGTGGCACCTTTGGCGAGATCCTCCACCACCACTTCCTCGATGCCGGCAACGCTCATGACCCCCCTCTGGGCATCGAAACCGACACCCGATACGTCATCTCGGAGAAGGCTGGGTCGATGCCCAAGTTCCAAGATTTCAAGAACTGTCACGCGCTCTTGATCACCGGCACCACGTACAGCGCCGGCGGCAACGACCCCTGGATCTTAGAGCTGCTCGCTCTCCTGAAAGGTGGCTCCCCTGGAAGGAACAAGAGAATAAAATAAAAAAGAATCAAAAAATGGGATAGAACCCTTCAGCTAACATAGCCTCGGAGCTCTGGCTGCACCACCCACGGATGTGCTTCTCGGGCGTATGCTTCGGCCACCAACTCCCATGCCGCCTACTCGGATCCGAGATCGCGTCGGCGGCGCCTACCAGTTGTTGAGTAATATCATATTTTCAGATAGATCGGCACGCGACATATCAAGCACTACCACGAGAACAATTCCACTGTTCATCCTACCCGCAAGAGATCGGTGGCATCCGAGCTGATTCTCAATTATGAGAACCTCCACACCGACTGAGCTCGGCCTCATCTCTCACAAATGCTCAGGTTCGCTCTCACGCTCATCATCCCCTCAGCCTGCGCTTGAACCCCCTTAATACCTCTCCTCTCCTCTCCTGCCTACCCCAGACTTGAACCCCGGAATCGCGAAGTCATAGCTCGCTCCACCAGTGCGCCCCATGATACGCATCCAACAATGCAACGCATGCCCATCGGCCGCAAGCTCAAGAGGCGTGATGGCTCCAACGACATTCCATTGGCGCGAACTGATCCTTCAGCCCCTCCGCGAAGTCCTGAATCCCACCTTGATTGACACCATCCAGACTCCGCAACTGGGAAAAACAGTCACCCACCACGACCGGCGATGCCCCGCGCGCGCTAAGCATGATCACTCACTGCCCGGCGCGGCCGCCCTCAGAAGGTCTCGGCATATTTTTCTTTGCTAAGTTTCGCGAGCATGAGACCCGAAAGCAGAACGGTAGAGGAAAACCAAGGGAAAAATTAGGAAAAAAATAAAAGAAGGGACCAGGCTAGCAGCCTAGAATCAGGAGAGGAGTACTCGGTAGTGGGATGCCCCTCGTTGGATGGAGCGGGAGCTGGAGAACGCGGAGAAGCGGCACGCGGTTCGAGGGGGGAGGCGGCAGGGATCCACAATCTCTCGGGCTTGCTGCAGCACGCTACGGCACGCTACGGCACGCTACAGCACGCTACAGCACGCTAACCTATCGGCCCGCCGCGCACATCATGTACTGTACATACATAGAAGAGAGAGGGGTCAACCTCCCCATGCGGGCACGTGTTGCTTCTTGGTAACCACTGTATGTATGTATGTACATACATACACTTGGTACACAGACCTACCAGTTACCAAGAGCCTGGATAGTTCACCGGGGCGGAGGGCGGGAACTGCGGGATGATGTGGTGCGCTAGTGCGGATTGCGGATCGTGAACACCCTGATAACACCCCTTTTTCCCCTCCCTTCTCCCGACGGGATCATCAGGTCGGCAGGGCAATGGAGGTGGATTCGGACCACTTCTTTAAGTGAAACAGGACGTTCAAGAACGGTCCCAGTCGACACCTTGAAGACCTTTGGCGTCTCGGTGCTCTTCCCCAGTGTACAAAACCTCCTTCGGCCCCTTGAACTTCTTCCTGTTCGGTAGCTTCTCTCCCACTCCCCTAGACCGTGACGGCGACCCGAGCCCGACCGTGATAGCAGTGACTTGAACAAAGGCCGGACACCAACAGACACCCCCTCCGACGAGTCAGGATTCGGGCCCCAACTCCCCTCCCCCCGAGTTCCGTTCTATAATATCCCACCTCCCCATCCATACGCGCGCGCGCGCACACACACACACACACACACAGATATACATATACGACAGCCGCCATGGGTTCCAACTCCGACGACATCACCGTCGACAATGTCGAGATCATTGGCTTCGAGGTCATCGACCTCCGCTTCCCGACCAGCCTAGACGGCGTCGGCTCCGACGCCATGCATGTCGGCACCAACGGCTCCCACCCGTACGTCCGCCTCAAGACCAACCACCCAGACCTCGTCGGAGAGGGCATCGTAAGCCGAAACCCCAGTACACCCGCGTCTTCCCCCCCCCCCCCCTCCTCTTAGCCCCCCGGCAGCATGAGGAAAAACGTGAATCGTGATGTTTTTATACGAGAGACAAAACAAATTCAAAAACACAAAACTAAACAAAATCATTTTTAAAAAAAAAACAAACAAAAACAGGCCTTTAGCAACGGCCGCGGCAGCGAGCTGATCACGCTGGCACTCGACGTCTTCGCGCGGCGCGTGGTGGGCAAGACGATGGAGCGGCTGACGCGCGACATGGGCAAGACGTGGCGGTACATGGTGTCGGACTCGCAGTACCGGTGGGTCGGCCCCGAGAAGTCGGTGACGCACCTGGCGGTGGCGGGGGTGCTCAACGCCGTGTGGGATCTCTGGGGCAAGATCGTGGGCAAGCCGGTGTGGCGGATCGTGTGCGACATGACGCCCGAGGAGCTGGTGCGCTGCATCGACTTCCGCTACATCACCGACGTGCTCACCCCGGACGAGGCCGTCGCCATGCTCCGGCGCACCCAGGAGGGCAAGGAGGCCCGGCTGCAGGAGGCCCTCGCCAACCGGGCCGTTCCCGCCTACACGACGAGCCCCGGCTGGCTGGCCTTCGGCGGCGACAAGATGCGCGAGGTCCTGCAGGAGACCATCAGGCAGGGCTTCACCGTCTTCAAGTTCAAGGTCGGCACCAGCGTCGAGGCCGACCGCGACCGACTGCGCGCCGTCAGAGAGGTTCTGGGTTATGACAACGGGTATCAGATTATGATCGATGCCAACCAGGTGAGTTGTGATCCTCGAGAGCTTTGAAGAGAGAAAAGAAAGAAAGAAAGAAAGAAAGAAGAAGAAGAAGAAGAAGAAGAAGAAGAAGAAGAAAGGCTGACAAAGACTAGGTCTGGAGCGTGCCGGAGGCGATCGAGTACATGAAGCAACTGGTCGAGTTCAAACCCGTATTTATCGAAGGTAAGTACTTCGATTACCCTGTCTTGTTTCCGTTATGATGTTATTTTATGATCCTTTTCTTTGCCCCCCCCCCCCCTTTTTTTTTTTTCAATTCTCTCTTTTCTTCTTTGTTTACCGGACCCGATCTGATCTGACATTCTCTTCCCCTCCCCTCCCTTTTTCAGAACCGACAAATCCCGACGACGTCCTCGGCCACGCGGCCATCCGCAAGGCCCTTAAGCCCTACGGGGTGGGCGTGGCCACGGGCGAGGCGGCGCAGAACCGCGTGACCTTCAAGCAGCTCTTCCAGGCCGAGGCGACCGACGTGGCGCAGATCGACGCGGTCCGGCTCGGCAGCGTCAACGAGTGCCTCGCCGTCATGCTCATGGCGCTCAAGTTTAACGTCCCCTGCGTGCCGCACAACGGGGCCATGGGCCTGACCGAGCTGACGTCGCACCTGAGCCTGATCGACTACGTCGCCGTCAGCGGCAAGAAGTCCATGCTCGAGTTCGCCGATAGCCACCGCGAGAACCTGCGCCACCCGTCCCGCATCGTCGACGCCCACTACGTCACGCCGCTGGAGCCCGGCTACAGTATCGGCTACACTGACGAGGCGCTCGAGAAGTACACGTACCCCAACGGCAGCTTCTGGCGGAGCGAGATTGGGCAGCAGATCATTGCGCAGCCAACAGGTGGCGAGCTGTAGCCCCCCCGGTGCCCCCCTTTTCCTCCCCCCTTCCCCCCCCCTTTTTTTTGGTCGGTGATGGTATGATATTGGATGGTACCGCGTTACTTAAGGTACCTGTGGCGTTGTTGTGTGCACAAGTTCGGTGGTGCTATTGTTGGTGGTGGTGGTAGTGGTAGTGGTGGTGCGCAACTCTAGATGCAGACCGACAGGAGCCGTTGCTTTCTCTGCATTTCCTCGATGATGGAGAGCACCGTCTCGATGCTCGACCCGCGATAGGCCCATGGTCTCACGTTGTTGATTGCCAACGTCTGCAGTTCGTCAATGTCAGGAACCAATTGCGAAAGCGCGGGATTGCGGGATGCCAGTGTGAGAACCACGATAGCGCCTAGTGAACTGGTGACGTAAAAGTCAGCTACGGCTACGATTGCATCGAGGGAAAACAGGAGAGGGAGGTTTCCCTTACGACAGAGAAAATGTCCATGTGTACTGGCTCTGCTTGCGTAGGATCTCGGTCGTGTTGTGGAGGTAAGCCCGGCAGCTCTCGATACACACGCTGGCCTTCTCCAGGACGGTCGAGTTTGACACCTGCTGCAGGTTGTTTGTCACGATGTAGAGGACAAAGGGGCGGTGGATGATGTGTCTAGCCGCGTAGTACCGGATCCGCAAGACCCTCTTTCGGTCACTCCCTGTAGGTTCCGTCCCGAGCGAAGGCCGAGAGGGCTCGGGAATGGATTCGTACCATGAGTTGAGCTGTCGGTGGAGCTCCTCGCATACCGAAGTGATGGACGCGATCTCGGCCGCCGAAAGGTCGTCGGCGGCAGTGAGCGAGGTAGAAGACAGCGAGAGGACGTTCTGCTTCCTTGGGTACAAGGTATGGTGCACGCGATTGAGCAGGCGGCGAATGGATATCTCGGCCAGGTAGGCGGTCGACTGCGCCGAGTCAACGCCGTCGAAGCTCGGAAGGCTTGTCTGATCAATGAGCTGCTGGAGACCGCTCTGCGGGAGCTCGAGCTCGGCCAAGCGGTCGCACTCGACGAGGAAGCAGGACCAGAAGATGCGGAGGATGATCTCCTTGGCAGCAGGGTCCGCAGCTCGGGCGGACAGCCTATGTTATATGCTTCGGCGTCAGCCATGAATCCAAACAGCGAGTTCGTCGCACCTCTCTGGGGAATCCTAACCGGCAGAGTTTGAATTGCAGGAGCGAAGAGGCGGAATATATCAAGCGCCAGCTCTGCAGAGGACGGATGATGTAGGCGAAATACACACTGGCCAGCACCAGGGCTTGCGGCAGCAGCAGGCTGTAGTTTACATCCCATGAAGACATGGATAACAAGAGCGGCAGCGCGGATTCCATGTAGGACATCCCTGGTGGTGACGTCTGGAAGCCCTGGGCACCAGGAGGGGCGAGCGAGGCGGCGCCCAGGGCGAAGACTACAAGGCACAGCACCGATTCGATGCTCCATGGCTGGGAATAGTAATTTTCGTGAAAGGCACGATAAATCCGGGAGAAATCGGCCTTGTCCAGAATGGGATGATACTGGTACACCTGCGTAAAAAAGGCCGAGACAAGGCAGTCAAGGACGTCCTTGTCCAGCTCGGCCGCGCTTAAGGGTTTGACGGGCGAAGTGGGATGCACGGGCGCCTCGGGAGGAAACGAGTTCCGGGATTCGAGCATGAAGAACAGGTCGGCCGGGTACTCGCCGATGAGCTGCTTCGTGGCAGGCAGGCGAAGCAGGTAGTTGGAGGACGTCTTGTGGCCGACGGGGATGGTCAAGGGCGCGAGCTCCGCGTCGGCGACGGAGCTCGGGTCCGGCTGCGAGTCGATGGGCAGCGGCAAGGCCCACTGCTGTGAGGACCCGGCGCCGGCCAAGTCGTGGGACAGGATCCGGGCGGCCTGCAGGGTGGACGCCTGGCTCGCCGGGGATGTGGCCGCTAGGGCGCCGGCGGCCGACTGCGAGGCGATGGTGTGGATCCCCGAGGCGAGAGCGGCGATGCCCGACAGGTGGTGCTGCAGCATCGTCTCAATCTCCTGCAGCCGCCCGATGATTTCGCGGCTGCCCCCGCTCGAGTCGATGCGCTGCGACGGCGTGTCATCGTAGTGGCAGTCGACGTCGGCCTCGATGCAGCTTCGGCACGATGGTCGACCGGCATCGCACCGGCGCTTCCTTTGCTTTCGTCAGCGGCTAAGTTCCGCCGTCTCGGTTACACTAAGGGTCTGATCCATGTGGGATACCTGTGGCGACAGTACGTGCAGGCTAGTGCGACTCGGCGCCGTTGGAAGCTCATCGCGAGGAGGAGAATGCGAAGCTGCTCTTGCAGTGAGCGGCCCGCTTGCCCCGCGCGGTGCCTACAACTAGGGCGGGAGGAACCGAGAAGTGGGAAAGTGTGGGTTCTGGATTCGTTGCTCCACAGAGGGGGATGGGCGCTAAAAACAACTTGCGCACCCACCGCGGAATAGGGGAGAAGCACCCGACCCTGGTCCCCTTCCCTACCCTATCCGGCCATATCCTCAGGCATGGTTAACCAGGTTTCACCCGATCCTCAATTTCTACTTCCCTGGTCGCACCCTTTTTTTTTGATTTTCTCTCGACACGAGCATTCAATCTCAGGTGAGCATGATTTACCGTTAGGAAGGAGCACAGCTCCTAATACTCGTCTCTCTCTCTGTTTGTGGCTGTGCGGAGCTATTTTTCCAGAATATCACCATATCAATTTCGATAATAACGTTCCCTCGGCCAAAAGCCGTCGCTCATTCTCCCTTCCAGAATCAGATGATTGAAAAGCGGATCAGGCCCCTTGCAAAAATCAGGCGTCCTTCACCCAACACCAGTCGATCACGTCCTCAAGCCTCCTTGCTGACACCCTGGTGCTGAGCCGCGGCAGCGTTGTCGAGAGCCTGCTTGTCCAGAACGCGCGTCCCGGCCTCCTCTGCCGCGCCCTCATCGATACGACGAGCCTCGGCGTCGATGAACGCCTGCGGCCGACGGCGCTGCGTCAGTTCGCGCTTGTGGAACACAAACGGCCCGGGATTGACATGAAAATCTCGTCCATGTCTTCGAGCGTGCGCCGCGAGGTCTCCGGGTACAGAAAGTACACGACGGGGAAGTAGGCCCAGCAGATGACGGCAAAGATGAGGTAGAATCCCCACTTGAGGTTGTCGACGCCCACCTTGGTGAACTGCGTCACGATGAAGCCACCCATCCAGTTGGTCGCCGTCGCCGCCGCCGCGCCCCGAGTGCGCCACCTGAGCGAGTTCACCTCCGAGTTGTACACCCAGGGCACCTTGGCAAAGCTGGTGCCGTAGAAGAAGTAGTAGAGGAAAAACATGGCCGTCGTAGCGTTGCCCATCTATATATGCCAGTCAACAGGCAGCTGGGAACCAGAGCTTAGACTCTCGAGTCCTTACCTGTTTTTTGTCCGCTTGCCCGGCCTGCCCAGCTCGAAGGCACATGGCCGCGACGAGATAGCAGGCACCCATGGTGCTGGCACCGTAGAGCATCATCCTGCAGTAGCCGAGTCAGCCATTGCTTCACGCAAGGTGAAAAGGGAGAAGTATAATAAATAACCGAATAACAAGATGGGGGACAACTCACTTTCTCCGCCCGAACCGGTCAATAATCAGGATGCAGCACAGGGCGGCGCCAAGGTAGATGGTGCCATTCACTCCCGTCATCAACCGCGACATCTGCTCGTCGAAGCCGACGCTTTGCTGCAGCAGGGTTGGCAGATAGTACCCCAGCGCGTTGACGCCCGAGAACTGCTGCATGAACTGTGTGCCGCACGACAGGAGCAGCCGGCGCAGGTTCTGCTGCCTGTCTCTGAACCGGATGACGTCGCTGAACGGCGGCCGGTCCTTGCGCTCGTGCTGCAGCGCTGTGCGGATCGAGAGGTACTCGGCCGTCACCTTGTCGTCGTGAATGGTCGCGTCCTTCCCTTCAAGCCGGGCGATCACCGCGAGGGCCTCACCGTGCCGGTTCCGCAGGAGCAGCCAACGGGGCGACTCGGGGACGAACAGGAGGGCGACGGACACGACCGCGGGGAAGATGAGCTGGAAGCCAAGCGGGAAGCGCCACTGCAGAGCGCCGCCCGAGAAGTAGAGACCGTAGTTCATCCAGTTGGAGAGACAGAAGGCCGCCGTGTTGCACACGCTCTGCACCACGACCAACTTGCCGCGAACTGCCGGGCGGGAGCACTCGGCTTGGTAGACGGGACACGTGGAGGAGGTGAGGCCTGGGAGAATGAGAGGTCAGCAAACATCGGGGCACGCCACGCGAGGCCCAGCAGGTACTCGGGAATAACCTACCCATGCCAAACCCGTTGATCACGCGGCCAATTATCATCTGCGGCAGGTGCCACGCCACGATCTGGAGGATAGCGCCGACGACATTGCAGAGGAGGCCGAGGGCGATCGTCTTTTTGCGGCCGAGCTTGTCGCCGAGGGTGAAGGCGAAGATGGCTCCGCAAAAAGCGCCAAGCTGTCATGTAATACAAAATACAACGTCGCTTTCATCAGCTCGCGTCTCGCTCTGCTTCTCTCTGCTGGGGAGGCACCATACCGAGAAGCAGCTGGAGGTGATGCCAGGGATGTTGGCTTTGTTGGTCTCGGGAAACCAGTGCTTGAAGTCGGATGAGATCAACACGCCCGAGAAGACGCCCTGATCATATCCAAACCATGCCATGGAGGTCGCGTTGACAACGGTGATGCAGGCGATCAGCCAGTTGCCCCTCAGGCCATCAAAGAAGCCCATCTTGATTGCTATGGCCGGTACTGCCACAAACGAGATAGGGACGAACGCACGGCTTCGGACTCTGAAAAATGAATTGAGAAGCAGGAGAAGGAGGAGAGGGCGCGTTCATATAGGCCTGACTGACTAGAGAGTCGAAACCAAATGCGGCAGGAAACCGAGTCTGACTGATCAAGCGCGTCGACGGCTCTGTTGGTCTTCGCATCTGACGGCGCGACCACTAGCTCCCCTCGTGTCCGTGATGCCGATTCCCAGAGCTCACTAACACTACGCGCTATCCGGAGACCGGTCCAGCTTCGGTTGGTGAGCCTCGTGGAGCGGTGGAGTTTGGGAGAATGGCTCTCCCCATGGGGAAGCGGGAGCTATGTGGGCCGGCGGATGCATTAGTGTAGTGTGTGTTTATCCAGTCTTCTTGTGCACAGCATATGTTGCATTATTAGTTAGGCCGTCTTGTGAATAACCTGGTGAATTGAGAGCCCCCAACACCCCTGTCCAGAGATAACGTTAGCGCCGGGTAGCTATGTCCCGTGCGGGTGTAGGCGGGTGTAGGCGGCAGCGCTTCCGCCACCGAAACCGGTTCCCTGTTTCGGCGCGGGGAAGCGGCACAGTTTGACCGTTGAACGGATTACGAGGGAGGGAGTGTTCCCAAAGTCGGCTTTTTGATTAACTAAGCTCCGCGGCCATGAACGAACGGCAGTGGCTCTCATTTGTGCTCGAGGCGTCGCAGCCCAGAGGGCACAACGGTGGTGAAGTTTGGGTACCAGCAAAATTGACCATTTATTGCTAGTAGAAGAACGAGATTGATATTCCAACTGGATCCGAATCCAAACAAAAATCAACTTTGGTTTTGCGCCTTAGACGAGACATAATAGGGTAGCAGGATAACACGACAACCGCTCGCACATCATGACATCTTCACCGTATGTCAGAGGATCATTCGCTGCTCGCTCCGTCGTTATGCCCACAGAGTACTAGTAGTTACTAACTCGCTGGACAGAGAATACGTCCTCGTCACCGGTGCGACCGGCTTCATCGGTGCGCACGTTGTCGACCAGCTCCTCAGCCGGGGCATCAGGGTTCGCGGCGCGACGAGGTCGATGGCCAAAGGCGAAGCCATGATGAAGGCTCGACCGCAGTACGCCGGAAAGCTCGACTTTGTTCAGATCAGTGATTTTGACCAGATGAACAACAACGAGCAGTTGAGCATCTTTGACGAAGCCGTCAAGGGGGTGGATGGCATCATCCACACAGCGAGCGTATGGAATTGATTCCCCTCCATCCCCCGGTTCGGTTAATGACACTAACCGCCCTTGCTCGCAGCCCTTGACCTACAACACGACAAACAACGAAGCCGAGCTCATCCTCCCAGCCATCAACGGCGTCCGCGCTCTCCTCGCCGCCGCCGCCGCCGCCAACCGGGACCCCAATAACAAGCGCGCCATCCGCCGCGTCGTCCTCACCTCCTCCTTCGCCGCCGTCATGGACGCCTCCCGCAAGGCCCCGCCGTATTTCACCTACACGGCCTCGGACTGGAACCCGCTCAGCTACGCCGAGGCGGCCGACCCGTCCACCAGCGCCGTCGTCGCCTACCGCGGCAAGAAGTTCGCCGAGCTGGCCGCCTGGGACTTTGTGCGCGAGCACGGCGGCGGCGGCGGCGGGGGGTTCGACCTCGTGACTCTGTGCCCGCCCATGACGTTCGGGCCGGTCGCGCACCCCGTCGAGAGCGTGGAGCGGCTGAACGAGTCGAACGCGATGCTGTGGAAGGTGGCGAGCGGGGCGCGGCCGCTGCCGGTCGCGCGGGTGCCCTTCTGGGTGGACGTGCGCGACGTGGCCAAGGCGCACGTCGAGGCGCTCCTCCGGCCCGAGGCGGGCGGGAAGCGGTTCCTGCCGGCGGCGCCGGAGCGGTTCACGTATGCGCTCGCGGCGCGCATCGTGGAAGAGGAGTTCGAGTGGGCCAAGGGCCGGGTGTCGACGGAGGAACAGGTCGTCGACGAGAGTCACGGGGTGGATGGGGAGACGGCGGCCAGGGAGCTGGGCCTGGAGTATCGACGCTTTAGGCAGACCGTCGCCGAACTGGTGGCGCAGGCCGCCACCATGAAGGGGTCAGGGTTGACATGACCTTTCACTCTCGGCCATTGGACTAACCAAAACGGTCTGGGCCGGGATCCTGCAATCGTCAAGCTCCGTGCCTTATCAGGAACTGGCAGGCCACTGTTCAGATGACAATGGTCTTGCGCGTGTGATACCGGTCCTCAGACACGTTGGTCTTGTCAACGATTGAATGCGTCCTTCCAAGAGACGTACATCTGACCTCTTCGCTGTCCTGTTTATTGCATTAGGATTTCAGGGGGAACTAAGAAGCATGGCAGGGGGGATGGGGGGTGGAGTGTACCAAGGGTCCGGTCCCTGGCCATGAAGTCGCAATTACGGAGTGTTACTTCGTAGTGTAAGTTCAAAAAAGTAAACTCACATGTCGCCTGATAACTTCGACGACGACGTCAAGATTTGCCTGCTGCGGCGTGAGAACACGCAGTAGGCCCATCAATCCTGGCTATGTTTTCTTCAATGCCACTGGTCAAAGGAGGGGGTACGGACTGTGTTGGCAGGGGGGGTCATCGGTAGAGCAAAACTTTCAGACCACCACGACGAGTCCCGTCCTGCCTGTCCAAGCCGTCTCTTGCAACTAGTCGACCGTTGCGTTGGTGTGCCCTGCGCGCCAGGAAAAGAAAATAATGATTTTCCAGCCAGTCAGTTATCCCACGCCCTACATGTGGGCGGCTTGTTGGGCAAGTCAAGGCAGGTTCTGGTGAACGCCAAGCGTCCATAAGCAATCAGATGTCAAGTCCGCTCGACTGCGAGATCTTGAAGTAAGAGGTTGTGCCCCATGGCGATCTGCTCATGGGATAGCAATCACATGTCGGCTCTCCACGGATGTCACAACGCACTACTAGCAGGGAGGCGGACCCTTTGATACCTAATACGCCTGACGCGACAACCTCGCTTCTTATGACGGGTAGCTCGCAGTAAGTCGCTTGGTTGAAGCTGCAATGCAAGGTAATAAAGCGAGATGGCCCTTGATTTAGCATTCAAGAATCAGAAGCTATCTTGGTGTTGCATGTAATTACATCTATCGTGACAACCTAGCTGAAGACCAGTGATGCATCACCCGAGCAACCGTGCAATAATTAACTCAGTTCAGTCATCATCCGTCCAGATTCCCGTCACTCTTCGTCCTCACTGCTGTTGGGGATGTCTTGAAACAGTGATGCTCGTCGGGAAACGGTATGCGGTGAGAAGTTGAAACTGATATCGAGCCCCTCGCCTTTCTCAGCTGCTGTATGAGACAGCGCATGATGCTCCTCCACCGCGACCATTCTCAAGTCCTGTTCGTCATCACTAATAGTAATATCGAGTAGCTTTGCGGAGGCTGATGCTCTGAGCTCACCTTGGCTCATACAGTTGTGGCCATTTGTTACACTGGGTGGTGGTTCTAGGCGTATTAAGCCCCCATCGTTTGTTGATGACCCTAAACGGAGTTGGTACGCGATGTTGGGAGAAGGAGCAGCATGCCGGAGTAGAGCAACGCCAGGCGATGTCTGGGCATCCGAGAGCGCTTCCGGGGACAATGAAATACCGTCAAAAATTCTCAAAGGGTCAGGTGAGACTGAACCTGATATCTCCTCGACCAGCCAGTCCTGCGTTGTTGGTTCAGTGCCCAACTCGGCACTTTGACGGTGGTTCCATATCTGACTTCTCTGGCCCAGGGATTGGCTCTCCCCAATGACCTGCGTCGGGGGCAGACTCGAAGTAACGTCTTCGAACAGTTGCTTTGGCATGTCAGGGTTGTACACTGCCTGTTTGCTCAGGAATCGAGTACATACCAATGGCCGCTTAGGCTTTCTTTTTGTCCCGAGACGCTTGCGTGGAATGGACCTACATGAATCCTCGGTGCTCGGGGAGGTGCTATGGCTCATCTTGTTGGGAGTCATTTCCGAACCGTAGACTTTTTCTATCGTGGCGCTCTTTGAGTGGTCCCTCCTTGATGCGATAGTGAGAGGCGGAGAGAGTTGTGCAGCTGCTGCTCGCCGAGGCCCAGGTTTAGAGTGTTTGCTATTGTTACCTGTCTCTTGAGTCGGTGCGATTTTCTGTTCCATCATGGTCTTTGCTGTCTGAGACATTGTTTGGGAGGTTGAGAATATTGTATCCGGAACCTGGTCGACAAGCTCTAACTTGGGCCTCGGGCTCGTCTTAGGATCGTGTTCTTCATTTTCCGCCAGAGAGAGCGGCATGATCCTAGCCCAGTCAGTCAATTACAGCAGCCAATTTGTTGGGATCCCACGAACTCCAGGTGAGAAATCCTTGCATATTCATATCCATCCCGTTGTTGCAGATTGAGGTTGGCGTCTTCAAACTCGCCACGGCCAAAATTCCAAATTCCGATGAAAGGGTCGACAGGTTGTTCGGTAGCGTGGAACGCCAACGTCCACTGCACAGGCTCTGTTCCTGCCGTTGTCAGCAATCGATGCACCTCTGAGGTGGACAGCGGAGCAGCACTTGTCCAACGCGGCAGTTTTCTAAGATAGTCTCCCAACTGCCACAGGTCTGACTCGGTGCCTGCGACGTGTTGCATTCCAGTTCCAGTCCTCCAAATATCAAGACCGTATCTGCCGCCTTCGCCATATCTGAAAACGAAGGTGAAATACTCTAACAAGCAGTTTTCACTCCTTCGTTTGGCTTGTAGGAAGTATATCCGGAATTTGACTAGGTTCTCGGTCTCAATAAGGGGAAAGATGTCCGCCGTCTGAGAATACGCTGCGTCAGCCCAGGCATGCAAAGAGGAACGGTCGGCTCATACCATGATGCCCAGGAAGCGATCGAGACCATAATTTCTGCATTTCCGAAAGAATACCGTGTTGTTTTTGTCTCTCAGCTGTTCTATATTATAAACTTGAATTTCAGACCCAGATGTAATGATCTCTTCGAACGGGCGGGAGGCAACACC
This sequence comes from Thermothelomyces thermophilus ATCC 42464, assembly GCF_000226095.1. Lineage (NCBI taxonomy): Eukaryota > Fungi > Ascomycota > Sordariomycetes > Sordariales > Chaetomiaceae > Thermothelomyces > Thermothelomyces thermophilus. The sequence goes on from NC_016475.1 coordinate 1,215,089, forward strand.
GTCGAGCGGCAACAGCTGGAAACACTCCGGGGGAAAAGCAAGCCTAGCAGCACTGAGAATCAGTTCAGCTTCCTCGACCAGGGTCTAGCTTACCTGGTGTACAGGATCTGGCTTGCCTACAAATGGAGACTTAGATGAAGCACTCACTAAGCTATACTTGGTGATGAACTCACAGCTGCACCGAAAATGACTTTGCAGCGCTCAATGTCGCGCTTGCTCTGGCAGCCCAGTTCAGACATTGGAAACACAGCCTGTGAAGAATGAGTTGAAAGAATAACACAGGACCCTGGGTGTGAAGATACGGATGTTAGGGTATTGCTCGATCTGGTGTCTTATCGTGGAGTGCGTCAATTTGAGTTGTCTGGGGCACAGGTTGTGCGGGTAACGAGATAAATCGAAATAGCCAAAGATGTTTGGTAATCTAAGCTGCGATTGCTAGGTCTTTGGGTCGTGTTTTGGAAAGAAATTGGCAAGCGCGGAAGCAGGGCCGGAATGATGCGCCAAAGAACCTGAGGCAGGAACGATAATTCCCCAGCCAAAGTGTGATGTGTTGAGTGTGAGATTATCATAGCGCCGAGGTTTTGCCTTAGGCAGTCGCGGATTCCTGTAACAAGTGGATGTCTGTTACTTCAAATTCAAAGTTCTTTGGGACTGAATCAGGAACAGAAGAAAAAGAATGTCAGAAAGGAGACAATTAACCAGGGCGGAACGTGTAATCCGTAAAACTAGGCGAGATGAGTGACTGAGGTAACAGATTATATCTAAAGGGGCTTTCTCACCCCTGCCGCAAGACGCCGACATTCAGGTATGGGATTTACTCGCTCAGGAATTCGGATACCGGACCTTGAGATCTCTTACTCGCTACGAGCACTCTTGCTGAACATCTGTAACGCAAGGCATATCCAAGTATATCTGTTTGGCTTGGCGGACGCGACTATTGGCATGAATTACGGATTAGTGTAGGCCAGAAAAACTCGAGACGGGCGAAAACTCGGACCCGCAGCCCCACGCTGAGAATGGCCCCCGGCACCAGTTAAGGTTTGGGGAGACTTTGGTACACAATTCCCAAGTACGGGTGCCATCCTTCGAAACAAGTTGGTTAGGAAGGCACGGAGTACTTCCTCTCGATTCTAGAAAAAAAAAGGAAAGGCTTCTAGAACGCAATACTTCAAAAATTCTTAGCGATCTCAACGGTTACTAAAAGGAAATGTTCATTGCATGTTTCGTTTGTTTTTGTGGCTGCAACCTGACAAACAAACTGTGCCGAGCCCATACCGTCCTGCTTCCTGCTGCCAAGTGTCCAGAGGCCTGTACATACGGAGTTACTTTAGGTACCTTATGTAGAAAGGTACGCTGTGGTATACATACCACATACAGGCAACAACGTAAGAGTGGATACCTCTTCGGAAGTGTTTGCGTTGGTGACGACCCTGGATCTCGTGCCAGGCTGATTTCACCGCGCCCTCTTGAAGTCATGACGGTAACAGTTCCCAAATTTCCTAGATATTGTGTATTCCGTTACAGCTACATCCTTGGCTCGCCGTTCAACAGGGACGACGGCGTCAACCTTCGACGTTAGTTATGAAGAAACAAGCGGCTTCGGCGTCTCGACTTCCACACGAGTTACTGTGGTAGTTCGTGTCTGATGCCGCTGGTGGCTGGTCCGCTCGGCGGGCCGGAACTTGCCCAAAAATGGAAGACCCGGACAGAAAATACTGCAGGAGAACTGGGCATTCTATGAAGACAATGTCGTGCCTCACTGATGTTTGTCTCTTGCGCACAAACCTTGTTAGGCATGGTAGGAAGTGAAGTATCAGTATTCGGCAAGCTGTAATGACAAGCCATAGTAGTTTTTCTTGTATTTGGTCTTCATGGCCCATTCCATGGTCGTTCACGGGTGTCCCATATTTGTCCAGATTGGCAGGGGCGATGGGTGGCACGGACGCTGAAAATCGAGCGGAGCCGTGCCAAGTTGGGTCTCGCCTCTCGTGCTGACTCCTGATCGAGCACACAGCGTCTCGTCACCTTACCTCAGCAAGGCAGGAGCCAACGGCTCAACTCTACTTTGTCTGCCCGCCATCTCATCACCTTTGGTCCCAATCCCCGCGTTCTGTTTGAGGCTACAGGCAGCGCGACGCGAAGAGGAACTCGCCGAACACCAGCATTTTCGCGATTTCCGCTGAAGACAGCACGCCCCATTTCTTCTTCAGACGCCGTTCTCCGACCTTCTCCTCCCTTGCCGTCCGCCTTCAAACATCGACTCTTCTGACATGAACAGAAGAACATGAGGCCAAGAATTTGAGTTTCTTGACCACTGGTTACAGGCGGAGGAATACTTCGGGCGACACGCGTTGAAGAACGACTCTTCCGTGTTCGGTACGCGTTGGACTGGAAGTCTCGCTGTCCCGCCGATATTACGAGTAGCACCCGACTCGACTCTTAATCCTCGTTCCGACGCGAGCTCATCGAGGCCACACGAGTTTCCATTTCCTTTGCAGCTTTCGTCTACTTGCCCCCGCTTTCAGGCGTAGCGTACGATTCGTTCGACATCCTTCCCCAGCACCGTTACACATAACACCATGGAACCCCACCGGCCAAGATCAAGCCACAAGGTCTCCATGACCTGGCACGAGGACGAGGCAACGTTAACACGAATGATGCAATTCGCGGACGAGTGTATCGAGACAAAGACGGTGACAACCACGACCACAACAAAGCGGTCCTACCCGCCACTCTTTCTCCGCGAACCACGAGACGTACTCTCGCTCGACTCCAAAGAATATCCACTTGCCGCAAAACCGACTCCGCCCGAGCTGCGAAAGTTTACCTTTGATCTTGATGACTACGAGACCCGCAGCTGGAAGAACGAGATTTCAGATCCTCAGGTGGGCGAGCTCCTCTGTCCATCTGGAGCTGGCTGAGCGTATTTTGCTGACCCAGTTGTGTTAAGGTTCGGCGGTCTCAGAGCATCGATTACACTGGCGAAATCAAGCGCGAGCCTGGTGTTGACAGTCCAATTTCTACAACGTCGCATCGTCTCAATGAACAGCTGGAGGCATACCAAGGAAGGTCGAGAAGATCAACGAGGGGCGTTTCGCCTAATCAGACACCGATGCCCACGAGAAGCTCACGGGCGGCAACGAAGCCTCCGAGCATACCACATACGGCTTCCGATAAACTGCGTCATGCCGTGTCTCGTGGCTATAGTCGGGATGCGGCGAGGGTACTCCGTCGCTCGTCAGGTTACTTGGCAACTCCTAGTACCTCTGAGCTTGCCACCGGTCGCTTAGAGCGAGCTGCGAGGCTGAGGTCCTTCCCAGCGGATGTGGCGGACTCGGGAACTAGCCAGTCCACCTCTGTTTATGATGTTGATAGCCTTGCAGACAGCGAGTCGCAAACGTTCAGCAACGTCGCTACCCCTCCCATCACGGACCCGGAGCTTCCGCCATTCGATGACGCAGACGATTCTCTCCCGCCCCATGCCAGCGACCCTCCCCCGAGGAGAAGCCTTAGCACGGTGGCTGCCCAGGACGTTAGCTTGCCTAGTCCCAGGCTTTCGCCTACGTTGGCAGCCACTCAAGTGCAGCCTACCCAAGCCGACGACGAAGCCGAGGAGGCCGAAGAGACCTCATTCTCGACACAACTCACGCGTTCAGACCGGCAACAATGGATGGACGAAAGCCAGGCGACGGATGATACCGAGGTTCCAGGAGCAATGGATCTATCTCCAGCCCCATACGGAGCCTCTCTTTCTCGGTCTAGGTCATACCGGAGACCTCACCTCGACCCAGGTTCGATGCTGGATAGCTTTGACGCCATGCCTAACGAGCTCAAAACCTGGATGATGTACCAGTTCCTGCGCAGGTGTCCCCGCAAAACCTTGCACGTTGTAGCGGATGTGGTCAACCCAGCCCTCAAGTGCGATTTTCTCAAGCAACTGCCACTCGAGCTCAGCCTCCATGTCCTCTCTTATTTGGACCACCGAGATCTTTGCCGTGCAGCACAGGTGTCTAAGCATTGGAGACACATTATCGACAGCAACGAGACCGGGTGGAAGGAGTTGTTTGACCGCGATGGCTTCCGTTTGCCACCAGGGGAACTCCAGAGAGCTATCAATGAGGGTTGGGGATGGCAGGACCCCGTCGGGTTCGAGGGATGCGAGGTTGACCTGAGCAACCAAAGCCGGCTTACATTCAGCGAGCATGAGCTCATCCGGTCGGCTGCCAAGGCGGACGTACCCGAGATCCTACCACGAACGAGGAGCGCAAAGCGGAAGCGTGGGTCAACCCAGATCAACGCCGAGAGGGCCAAACGCCGGGTCAGCGCCCAGGAGGGGAAGGCGGATAGAAACATGCCTCCGGCCAAGACCCACAAATCCGAAGGCCCAATCTCGGCTGCGAACGCTGCGGCTATTGCTGTTCCCGACCCGCAGCTTGGCCTCCCGAGTCTGCGAAACCTTCACCTTTTCAAGTCGCTTTATCGGAGACATTATATGTTCCGGCGGAGCTGGATGAGCGGGAAAGTGAAGCCAGGTCATGTTGCTTTTGCTGCTCACCCACGCCATGTCATCACCTGCCTCCAGTTTGACGACGACAAAATCATCACGGGAAGTGACGATACCTTGATACATGTCTACGACACCAAGACAGGAAAGTTACGTACGAAGCTCGAGGGCCACGAGGGCGGCGTCTGGGCGCTCCAGTACGAGGGGAATACGCTGGTGTCTGGTAGCACAGACCGTTCCGTTCGCGTGTGGGATATCCAGAAAGGTATCTGCACCCAGACGTTTTACGGACACACCAGCACGGTTCGCTGCTTGCAGATTGTGATGCCGGTTGACACCGGCAAAGTCCAGGACGGTAAGCCCGTCATGATGCCTCCTAAGCCGCTCATCATCACGGGCTCCCGGGACAGCCAGCTTCGCGTCTGGCGATTGCCAGAGGCAGGTTCTCGTCGATACATTCAGACTGGTCCGCCTGCCAGTGATGACCAATGCCCTTACTTCATTCGTATTCTATCCGGCCATGCTCACTCGGTTCGCGCCATTTCCGCATATGGCGACACACTTGTTTCCGGCAGTTACGACAGCACAGTACGCGTCTGGCGTATCAGCACTGGCGAGCAGTTGCATGTTCTGCACGGCCACGTCCAGAAGGTTTACTCGGTCGTGCTTGACCATAAGCGGAACCGGTGCATTTCGGGATCCATGGACTCGCTGGTCAAGATCTGGGATCTTAACACGGGAGCATGTCTGCACACGCTCGAAGGCCACAGCATGCTGGTCGGCTTGTTGGACCTGCGGGATGACCAGCTGGTCTCTGCCGCTGCCGACAGCACGTTACGGATTTGGGATCCTGACACGGGCAAGTGCAAGAAAGTTCTTGAAGCCCACACTGGAGCCATAACTTGTTTCCAGCACGACGGACGAAAGGTGATTTCGGGCAGTGATAAGACGGTCAAGATGTGGGACGTCGCTACGGGCGATTGTGTCCAGGACCTCCTGACCGACTTGGCTGGCGTGTGGCAGGTCAAGTTCGACGATCGCCGGTGTGTGGCTGCTGTGCAGCGCGATGGTCTCACATATGTTGAGGTGAGTTGATTGGCGGGGATGGGACAAAGGCTTTGATGACTGACATAGCTCGCAGATCCTCGACTTTGGTGCTGTCCGTGATGGCAAGCCACCCGAGGAGCTGGGCAAGCGGAAACTATTGAACGAGGCCGAGGTCCAGCGACTAATTGCAGAGGAGTCCTGAGCCACCACTGGGTGTGGGTTGCTCAGCACCAAGTTTGGCGCATTGAGCTCCAGCTAGAGGCACACACAAAGGGGACCATCACAGGCCAAATTACTGTGCGAATTTTCTTGGGCAAGCTACGTGGGCACATGATGGGAGGAACGGGAAATGACATTGAAATGAAAAGAAGCCGTAACAATTTGGCGAGTGCGCTCTGAGCATCTACATCATTCAACGTTCATGATTGTCAGCTTTGGGGACTAGGGGGTGTGAGCGAGGCAGGGCAAGGCAACATGGGTATATTCTTGGGCGGGCTGTATGTGCACAGCGTTATTCTTCCGGCATTTTTCATTTGGAGGCGCTCAGGTTGTGGCATGCATGAAATAATTGGTATTGGGATGACATGGCTAGGAAGACGGGAGCTCTGAACAAAGAAAGATCTAAGGAGACAGCCAGGTCGCCTCTTTCAGGTAGTGTTGTGTGTCTTTGCCATTCTATGTTCGTCAATATCTCCTGAGGTATTGAAGCCAGGTTTCGCGTGCCTGTTATTGCAATCTAGTGTATCAGTGGATTTATCTTAAACCGTCCATTTAGTTTCTCCGGCCTGTCACTTCGTTGAAATACCAAAGAATCGGTGTGGAACCGTCTATCGATCTTGGGTTCGGACTTCGCTCATGTTCAGCTTGATGGAGGCCCCTGCCAATCCCCTGCTAGTTAACTAATGCCAAGACCGGAGAAGCCTTGGGCCCCTGCATGTTGGCCGGGTAGCTCCTCCACCAGAATAATTACACGAGGACACCGCAACTGACCTGTCTCAACCACTCACCCATACTCCGTACTCTCCGTCCTTAACGCCCAACCCCTCCCAATGCTGCGGACTTTAATCAAAGCAATTCGACGGCGGTGACTGATCGCCATGGTACCTCCAAGGCCCACCTCGGGCGTAGTAGACCCGAGCGGCGGCATCGTGGGGTCCTTCTCGAGATTCTGGCAGGTAGGGGAGAGCACTCGGCTCAATTACCTTACATACGTAAATATGGTGACGTGCTGTCAGGCTGACTTTGTCATGGTTGCAGAGAACCTATGCCTCCGACCATATCGGTTTCGTACTTCTGCTGGTCGGGTACTTGCTGGTGCGTGCTCTAGGTTTAAGCTTGCTAGTGTTAGATCCTTCCCTTTCTGTCAGGACGACCTAACCCAGGGCCCGTGAACAGCTTCAATTCTTCGTCGAGCCCTTCCATCGCATGTTTTCGCTCAACGACCTACGCATCGCCTTTCCCCATGCCGAGGTCGAACGCGTTCCGCTCCGTAGGCCCACGACCCTGTTCCCTCCTGCCGACCCTCCCCATCTCACACGCGACTAACAACATGCTTGCTACAAATATATAGTCAATGACTTCATCTACGCTCTCTTCCTCCCCCTGGGCGTCCTCATTCTCGCCAACCTCGCCACTCACGCGCCGCCACACAAGCACCACGTCACGGTCCTCGGCCTGGCCATCTCCCTGATCCTGGCCTCCTTCCTCACCGACGTCATCAAGAACGCCGTCGGCCGCCCGCGGCCGGACCTGCTCGCGCGGTGCGTGCCGCGGCCGGACACGCCGCGCGACGTGCTCGTCACGATCGACGTGTGCACCCAGACGGACCATCACACCCTGCACGACGGCTGGCGCTCGTTCCCCTCGGGCCACAGCTCCTTCGCCTTCGCCGGGCTGGGGTACCTGAGCCTGTTCCTGGCGGGGCAGATGCGCATCTTTGCGCACGGCGGCGGCGGCGGCGGCGGCGGCGGCGCGAGCGCTGGGGACAAGGTCGAGAAGCTGGTCAGGGGCGACCTGTTACGCGCGCTTCTGTGTGGCGCCCCCCTCTTGGGGGCCACCATGATCGCTATCAGTCGGTGCCAAGACTACCGGCACGATGTGTACGATGTGTGCGTCGGTGGGTTACTGGGCTGGACGGTAGCGTATTGGAGTTATAGGCGGTATTGGCCGAGATTGGGGAGCTGGCGGTGTGAGGAGCCGTATGCAGGACCGCTGGGAGCGCAGGATGTTGTTGGGAGGAATGGGTATGGGAGGGTGAGGGACGAGGAAGAGGGTCTGGGCCAGGGCAGAAATGTAGGTATTGACTTGGGGGTCTTATCTAACTAATATGAGGTGAAGCGCTGACCTTATCTGCAGATCGATTGATCGCGTGTATGGTCCATTCATTTCGTCGGGTTTTCTTTCAGTGGTCACATCGGCTAACGACTGGAACGGGTTCTTGGCTGGGAGTTCGGTCACGGGCGTCATTGGCCTCGATCGGTTGGTACACACGGCGCTCGCAAGGAGTCTTAATTCCACCTACCCCGTCTATAGTCTCTTGACCTACTTTTCCTCCGTTGTCTCGTCTTTGGCCAAATCGTGCTTCTTCAATAGCGCCGTAATCTCTTCTCCGCTCCATAGCTTGTGGTAGATCTTGCCGTCCTTGGTCTGCCCAACCGTCGCAAATTCGACTGTATCATGGTCAGTTGTTGCCCACAGTTTTAAGCGTCTCAGGGCAACACTCACTTTTCTCGCTGCTGAGCTTGGTCGAGTCCATCGTCTTGCTCAGCACCTTGACCGCCATCCCACAAGCCTCCTCCAATGTGCAGTCCTCCTTGTAGTCTTGCTTCAACAAGCTCTGCGCACTCGCGTGGTTGGCCCCGGAGCTGGTTGCCTTCCACCCGCCGTAGTTGCCTGAAGGGTTGCTGAGGTACAGCTGGAACTGGCGCTGCGGGTCCCACCCCGCATAGATGAACGAGACGCCGAATGGACGCAGACCACCGTGTTGTGTGTAGCCTTGCTTGAGATCGCAGAGTCGGCGCACCAGCTGCTCGCAGGGAATATCTTCGTTGTACGTAAGCAGGTACCGTTGAGCGGCTTGCCGGGCGTAGTTGATGAGAATATTAGCGTCGGCGGTCATGCCAGCGACGGCGCAGATCATGTTGCTGTCCACCATGTCAGCATCTCCCCCTGTGCTGGAAACCTGCAAAACCCGGCAGTTCGTACTCGTTCAGAATGTAGAGCTTCTCGGCCGATGTGTCCTGCTCGAGCAGCTTCGAAGTAACCTTGCGTTCCGCAGCGAGAACGATGCCATCCTTGGCGAGAATGCCAATGGCCGTCCCGGCGTGGGAGATGGCCTCTAATGCGTATTCGACTTGGTACAGACGACCATCGGGCGAGAAAATGGTTGTCTGCAGGAGGGGTAAGCTTCAACATCCGCCCCAAGCTCCCATAACGGACCGCTTCGGGTGGAGCGCAGCTGCGACCAACTTACTCGGGAGTCGTATCTTCTCGACATGATGGGCAGGTGTTGAAGGGAAGTTGGCAATGAAATACGCCTGCAAGGGCAAATTAACAGGTCGACGGGCTTGTTGGGTGTTGGTTTGTCGCGTGCAATGGCAGGCGGAGAAAGCAAGGCTGATTGATGCTCTCTGGCTTCGTGGAGTGCCAGCGGCTTAGGCTGGAGCTCCAGGCAAGCGCTAACACGCGTATAGCTTGTTGCCTTGCCCTCCAGGTAAGTGGGTAAGCCGGCGCACAGGCCAACATGACCTTCTGCTTCTGCATCGCTTGCATGCCAAGCGATCTCCACTTCAAGCTTATCTAATCTGAGCTCTGCCTTTTCATTGCAGCGCATTCGCGTCGTTTCGATCGACAATCTCCTCTCTTTCCAACCTCCGCATCGCAACCCCTCAGCCAGAGAACACATCGACAAAGTCGCGCGCTGGCACCACCGGCAAATTAAAGCCAGAAAATATAGTCGGCGCGCTGTTCACGACAAGCTAACTTGAGCTCCCGTGATCCCGGGCAGGTGTTGAGATCAGTTTCCCTTTTGCACGCGACACCCAATCCCTCTTTCCCTCGGGTTGCATTGGAGCTCTTAACTCCAAAGCTCCGCTCGGCACGCGCCACCGCGCCTCTTGTTCCTGCCCACATCGGTTCCATCATCTGTCAATACACATCAAGGCAGAAGGCGCGAGGAAACGCGGACCCTGGGACACTGGGGTTTGCGGATAGCTTCAGGGAACTTGATTGCCATCGTGTCCTTGCGACTGCATTTCCTGCACAGTCCTATCATTTTAGTTTTATGCAAGCGTAAACATCCTATCAAGTGACTGCGTGCAACCTTTCACGCATGCTTTGAGCAACTTGAATCCTCAGTAGGCGCACACGACAACAAGGGAGCGCACCCGGCCAACTGACAGGCAACCCGTTGCCCATTTGTTTAGTCCCGTCATTGACGCGACAATGTCTGGTAAGCAAGCATCTTCAAGAGCTCTGCCACCCTGCGCGCGCCGCTCCCCATTCCCCCTCTGGTTGTGGATAGCAACCAGACAACGCGATGCCGCCCTCTCGTCGCAGCACACGCGGTCAGCCGCTAACCAACGATGGAGCACCAGAACCGGAACCGCGCCGATCGGTCAGGGCCACCAAAGGCCAGCACAAGGCATTGGAGCAGCTCGACCAGGCCATCGAGACACCGAAACGTCGCGGCGGAAACAAAAAGACCAAGAAGACGGCACCCGAGCCAGAAGAGCCTGAAGAAGAGATCATCCGATGCGTCTGTGGCGCTACAGAGCAAGACGAAGACTCGGGAGAGCCGTGGATCGCATGCGATCAGTGCGGCGCCTGGCAGCACAACATCTGCATGGGCATGAGCCAGTACACAGAGGATCTACCTAAGGAGTACTTCTGCGAGCTGTGCCGGCCGGAAAACCATCAGGAGCTGCTTGCCGGGATCGCCAAGGGCGAAAAGCCCTGGGAAGCTCGCCGCAAGGCATACGAGGAACAGAAGGCCGAGAAGAAGAAGAAAGGCCCCAAGAAGGGCAAGAAGCGGACGAGCGACCTCAAGGAAGATGCTTCCCAGAAATCGAAGCAGTCACCGCCTCCTCTTCCTGAGCCGAAAAAGGAACCAAAAGGAGCTGGCTTGAAGCGGAAGAATGGCGAGGTTGCGCAGGATAAGGACCCCAAGGTGCGCCATACACACCTATATTCCGTTATAAACGATCTAAAGGCTGACGTATGGTGCAGAAAATGCGCAAAGGTACCGAAGCACAGCAAGTTCCAGTCCCGGAGTACTCGCCTCCCGAAGACATTCCTGCGAATATCTCTGGCTTGCCAGACTCGCGCCAAGGCCCAGCAAAAGCTCTCTCGAAATCTTTGGTTGCCTCGCTTGCGGTCGCTGAGAAAAACGGGATTATTCCGGCCGACGGTGTCTCGAAAGCCGACCGCGCCGAGAAGTTCGCGCTTCAAATCGAACGTGCCGTCCATGACACTCACCCGACCACAAGCTCATATGCTGGCCAGATCCGGACCCTGGCCTTCAATCTCAAGAGCAACCCCGAGCTCACCGCCAGGTTGCTTGCACAGACCTTGACGCCTCCAATGCTGGCGTCGATGTCTACGGAAGAGCTGGCGTCCAAGGAGCTCCAAAAGGAGACGGCTGAGATGCTGGCTAGGGCAGAGAAGCAAGCCATCAAAATCACAGAAGACATTCCGCGCGTAAGGAGAACTCACAAAGGCGATGAGATCATTGACGATGATCACTTCATTGCCAGCGAGGACGTTCCTTCTGCCCCAGTCAGCAGGCCGAGCGCCCCCAAGCAGGAGTCCAAGGATACGCCCGAGTTCCCACCGCAGTCCAGACATCGCTCGGTTAGCGGTCCGGCCGTTGATAGCCAGCAGTCACCGAGCAGGTCCGATTTTGATCTAAACAAGGTATTTTCGAGCGTCAAGCCACCCTCACATCCCCAAGGACAGCCACGCGCATCCTTTGCTGCCGCCCCTTCAACTGGGCCCGGCGACGATCCCGATGTTGATCGCTTGCTCGACGACGGCACCCATTCACCCCCGTACTCGCCTAAGGAGGAGGACAACGATCCGGATGTTGTGTGGCGAGGAAATCTCATCATGAACACCATTGCCGAAGTTCAAGTCGCAGCTAAGCATATGGGAGGCGCCAACCTAAGCGAGACGATCAATCTCCCCTGGGATAAATTGCTGCCGCGGAACCTGACCGTGTGTGGCCGGATTGACGAACAGCAGGCCATTGTGTACCTTTGCGGCCTGCGATATAGCTTGCCCACCGACGTCGTCGTCGTCAGCCTCGAGCCGACAACTCCAGCAGCAAAGGCAGGGATGAACAAGCTCATTGACTACTTTGTCTCGAAGAAGAGGTACGGCGTGGTCGGAGACAAAGGGGTTGCCAATGTTCGCGACACATACCTTGTTCCAGTGCCCGCCGGCACCGGCAACCAACCGGAGTTCATGCTGAATTTGGCGGACAACTTCATTCCCGAAACAAGGTCGGAGCCCATGATGCTCTGCGTCATCGTCTACCGGAATGACCCCGAGACCATTCAGCGAATCCACGGGACTACGAACCCCATGGGGACGCATCAGGCTGCTCCGCGGGGCCCAGGAGCAGCTTCACAGTCCCCTGGGACACCAACGCCAACTCAGGGCGGGTTCCCTCCTACGGGACGACAATCAGTTTCCGCACCAGCCTTCTCGCCAACTTCTTCCCAAGGCGCTTTCTCGCAATACCCTTCGCCGAGAATGGCTACTCCTGTGCAGCAGCAGCCCCCACCGCACGCTCCCGCTCCACAGCAGCAACCGAAGCAGGCGTCAACGATAGAGGAGTTGCAGCGCCAAGGAGAGGCTACTGCTCGTGAAGTTCTTGGACATCTCATTACCAGCCCGACCGTAAGCTTCCTGCTTCCGCAGGCGCACTGCATGTCGCGGAAGGAGTGGGAGGTGATCAAGAAGATATACGAGAAAGATCCAAGGACTCGCGACGAGCTCCCGTATTTGAGCACGATACTCGAGAGGGAGGGCCAACAACAACAACAGCGGGAGGCATCGCAGTCTCGACCTCAATCTCAGGTTCAGCCCCCCCCGCCACATCCACAGCAACAAAACCGCGCCCAGTCTGAACAGCAGCTTCAAGGGCAACCTCAGCCCCAGCCTCAGCTTCATTCCCAGCACCCACCCCCAGTCCGGACGACCCCTATCCCGCCTCCGCCGATTCCTCCAGCTCCTGCAGCCGGGCCGCCAAAGCAGACACCGATCCCACCGCCCCCGATTCCGCCCCAAGCAACAACAAATTCTGGGCCCCCGCCGGCTTAGAGATCTGGGGATGAGCAGGATGAATCCGCTCCGCTACCGAGGCCCAGGCCGGACACCATGTCTGCTCCCTCATCATGTACTAGTGCTCCCTCTTCAACATTGCCGATACGGTCAGCTTCTCCTAGACCAAAAGAAAATCGACCCCCGAGTTCCTCACACGTGTCCCCCAATTTGTGCTGTCATGATTTACTCTTAGCCTCAGCTCGTCCCACCCAGTTCTCTGAGTTCTCTCATTGTGCTCGTTCACCTTCTCCCCCGCCGTTATCACCGAGGCCGCCCTCAATGCTCCCGGCCTTGCGACCACAGTCACAATCGAAACGACAATCATTCCGATCAACCCTTTCTTCCTTTGTGAGAAACCGTTCCATAACCTTCCCTCCAGGCCTTGTCGCACGAAACCCCGTCCTCAGGCAAATAACAGCCACCCTGCCGTGCCCGGCAGCGGTTCTGCCCCCCATGCCTCCTTCGAGGTTAAGACATCCACACTCTCGGGAGGGTGCAGCGAACGATTACAGGCCCCTCATACCTTCACGGTTGCGCCATTCCTCTAGCGTGGATGACGAGGAGGAACAGCCACCGCCGTGTGTCAAGACCGGAGACGAACAGTCGCAGGGGAATGGAAGGCCGCCGCTCCCTTTACAACACAGACCTCCAACGATGGGGGCGTTCTCTAGGCCTCTCCGGCCGTGTTCCCGACTTGGGTTTGCGCCTGGGACGGACTCGGGGCTCAAACTTCATTCTGTCTCTGGCCTGGGATCTGGATCCAGGTCCAGGTCTGGGTCTGGAACGGGGTCCGAATCAGAAACCGAGAAGCTAAGCTGTGGATGTCCCGGACCGGATGTCGGGCGGTGCGATGAGGGGTGCACTTGTAACGCAAGCTGCGCCTGTGAGGAATGCGAAATCAGCTGGGACGATGAGCTTTCTTTAGGCAGAAAAAACGATGGCGATGAATATGGCGAGAGTGACGAAGATGAAGCGGAGTCGGTGGTGGACACCCTTACGGAAGAAGAAGCGAGAAGTTTGCTTGGAGACGGGCTTGCCGGCGAGGTTTTTGATGACAATCATCCTTCACCCGAAACTGGGATGGCGGGAGTCGGAGAGCGATCCGGTCAAGGTGGCATAGTGACGGAACGTGAAAAGACCAATGGGAGCCTCGTTGACGGAGTTACTGGGCTTTGTGGGCGGGATCAAGGAACTGCGGAGAGCTCTGAGTTTGGTGTGGTAACTGCTTGGTCCCGGTTGGGTTCTGTGGACGCGGACGAGGACGAGTCGGGAGAATGTCACAAGGATGCGATTTTCAGTCTGCTGAACATTGTCAACAGGGCCCTTAAAGAAGAGGAGGCCAGTGGGTGATTGTATACGGGGTGAATCATTTCCAGATAGTTGGGACACTTCACCCGGGTTTTTTTTTTTTTTGTTTTGTTTTGTTTTGTTTTGTTTTGTTTTGTTTTGAGTTCTTACACGGTCGCGGAAAGGGACACAAAAGCGATTGGACTGTTTGACCAGCGTCAACAGCGGAGCACCCATTTCATATGAGTTCTCAGGTTTGGCTTCAGTTTGATGTTTAATTCTATAGTGGGAGCGGTTTTGCTGAGTTCGCATTCTGGCAACCGCTAGCCAGCTCAGCTTGTTTTTTCTTTGCTCTTGGTCGCCGAACCTCGGGGTTTACAGCACCCACTGCTTTGCGTAGGATTAGGTATTCGTCCATGTACCATCTTGTTAAGACAGGCAAACAGCGGAGGGATTATTAGGTGGTTAAACTCACAACTTAACCGCACTTCGGTACATGTTCAATCGCCCCAGTGACTCGTGTGGCTTTAGATTGTTTGCCACTGGGTATAGAGTATATCACCCACGAGATCGTGTCTTGTCTTCTGTTGTTTTCACATGAAGCCGCGGTGAGAGTTGGATAGAATACATCTGCTCACTATGATGCAGAGCCGTTTCTCCTTTGGCATCCACATCTGCTTGAGACACAGACCTAGGCAAAACTGTTGTACGAGACAGTCATGAAAACTCCTCATCAATTCTCTTCCACCCTGCCAGCTCCCTCTGCTCTTGCAGCTGCTCAGGTCGAGGCTCGAGAGCTTCCTTCTCGCTAGGCCCCTTCTCCAGCTGTGGCACCTGGATACTGGCCAGTCCCTCAATCATTCGCTTCGCCTTGTCTACCACGCTCCGAATTCCGGCTGTCTCGGCGCGTATCTGGTCGCCATGGGCGTGCATCATCTGGATCAACTGCTCGCGCGCGTGATGCGGGCGATACTCGTTAAGCGTGTGGTGGAAGTTGAGGAGGAGAACTTTGATGTCTTCGATCTTTCCGGCAGCCTGAATGATGGCCGTGTCAGAACTGCTGAGGTGCAGGCTTGGGGGAGGCTCTCACATGCGCCGGGTTGTGACCCATCAGTCCCACTAACTCGAGATAGTTGAGCAGAAGGGACTTGACTAATTTCTTGAGCTCGAATCCACGATCAAGGTGCTTGCTGTCCCGATCTATCTCAGATGTCGGGCCCAGTCGCTGGATGCCGGCGTCTTCGAGGCTTTGAAGGGTTTCGGTGAGCTGAGGGCTAGTTAATGCTTGGGTAATCACAATGACGCAGGGGAGTAACAAACAGTTTCAGGCTCGCTGAATAACCTCCACTTTCCGTCGGCAGGCTCGGAAGGCGGCTGGAGGTTAATAAGATGTTCTGGTATGTTGGGAATCCGGATGACCGCGTCGGCGCTCAAGCCCTGCTGATCGGCGTAATCCTCTTTGAGGCTCTCGAAACGCTCAATGTTCTCCGGCGTGAAATCTCTCCAGAAAGGTGGCGGATCCGGCCAAAGCGCCGTCACCCGATTCGGGTCGTCCTCGAGGCCGTCCATGGCTCGTTCCCCCCCGATTGATCGAGAGGTGCGACACGAACAAAGTCGGTGGGGTGCGGTTCAGGGCTCAAGTCTGGAGAATTGAGAGAGCTGCCATCCTTCGCCACTCCTGGATGGAGCCGGATCCCTAAGTTTGACGGGTCTGCAAGGCGCGGGTCGCCTTTTCCTTGCAAGATTACTTGATATCGGCGTGATGGAGGGGAACGGGGAATTGATGTGGGAACGGAACGGGAACCTTTGCGACCGTGGCTGAAGCTCTCCCTTGCAGGATTACTGTGGCTGCCAGCAGCGTGGGGCAGCTGAGCTCCCTGTGGCTGTTCTCATTATGGTACCTCAACCGACCAGGGAGCCTTCCTTCGTCTGATCATCTCGATCAGCTAAGCTCTTTTATCTTGGCTATGGTTTGCACAACAATTGAGCACTTGGAATATCTGACCAGACTATCCAGTCAGTTTCACTGAAACTCCTGTCGATTATAGCACACAGGTCCCATCAATTCTACGCCTAGGAAGGGTTACGGGTTGCACCCTCCGCTCCCAATTCAAAACCCGACCACGATCACCACCACCATGGCTGACGTCCGCGCTCTTCTTCGACAGCAGCGCGCTGCCCGCCGGATAGAGCACCCTCACGCCTCGTACTCGGACACCGGCAAGCTTATCTGTACCGTATGTAACGACCACATCAAGACCGAATCTCTCTGGGACGGACACCTGCGCAGCGCCGGCCACCGACAACGACTACAAACCCTCCATCAGGCCTCAGCAAAGAAAACAAGCAATGGCTATGCCGGCTTTGTGGGTCAAGGCTCGGAGATTCAAGGCTCGGCTGCCCCGGCCAGCAAGCGCAAGCTCGCCGACTCAGACGACGACATGGTCGGTGAAGACGAAGCATCGCGCAGGAAACGCACAAGACCCGGCTCTCCGCCTGGGGGCAAACCGTTGCATGAAGCCGAAACACCTGCCAAGAAAGACAACAATGGCAAAGCAGACAAGCCCATAACACCGCCACTCCACCGCCGAACATCAGGCGCCCCCAGCGCCGGCGTTGAGATGCAGATCCCGTCTCGCCCTGCAACACCCAGTGCCAGTGGCACACCGCTAGCCACGACGCCCAAAGCGCCACCAATCGGTCGGTCGCCGTTGATACCAGAGGAGACGACAGCGGCGCAACAAGAGAGCGTCCCTGGCGCCCAAGAAGCACAAGGCGGGGCCGCGGGGACCACGGCGGCAGCGGCAGCGGCACCCGTTGACGAAGATATGTGGGCGGCGTTTGAGGCAGACCTGATTCATGGCTCGGGAACAAAGGCCAGCACGAAGCCTCCAGCTGCCGCCGCCGCAGCTGGACTGGACGACGACGCGGTCATTTCCGCGCCGGCCATGAGCGCCGCGGAGGTAGCCGCCAAATCGGAAGAGGAAGAGCGCACAAGACGGCGAGCATTAGTGGATATCCAGATTGAAGACGAAAAGGAAGAGGCCACCCGCGCTCTTGAAAACGAGTTCGAGGTGATGGAGGAGCTGGAGGCAAGGGCGCGAAAGTTGAGGGAGCGGAGAGAGGCGCTCAGGGCGCAGAGTAACGGCGGTGCTGTGCCGACGGTAGCTGCAACCAATGGCGACTCTAAAGGCAGTCCTCCGG
Organism: Thermothelomyces thermophilus ATCC 42464; assembly: GCF_000226095.1. Taxonomy (NCBI): domain Eukaryota; kingdom Fungi; phylum Ascomycota; class Sordariomycetes; order Sordariales; family Chaetomiaceae; genus Thermothelomyces; species Thermothelomyces thermophilus. Next base: position 1,232,457 of record NC_016475.1, read on the forward strand.
GGAAGGAGAATGCCGCAATGGGAGACGAGGAAGACGAAGAGAACGAAGATGAAGAGGACGACGAGGACGACTGGGATGGTTTCAGGTTCCGCTCATAGTGGCATCCCGCACCGCTGAAGGCTTTCCGGTCATTGTTTGACTTTAGATGTGTATATTATGGTATGTACGTCCTTCTAATATGGCAGGGTGCCCTAAGTGGCCAATCATGCCGTCGTCACATAGCATCACATGTTGCTCGCTGAACTCCCGCAGAAAAACTGTACAAAACCAAAGAAACGATCCTCGTCCCCCCCCCCCCCCCCCCGCCCCCGAGAGGCGGAACTATCCATCAGTGCAGAGCAAGAAAACTCCCAGAACAGCAGCCAATTGCTCAGACACACCACTTCCCCAATTCTTATCATCAAGTCAAAGAGTTGCGGAAAAGAGCATCGATCACACCTGCTCCCCCCTTCCAACTTTCTCCCAAAACCGCCTCAGCCTCCACACTCTCCCAACCCCAGCCCGTTCCTCCCACATCCTGACCTTCTCCTGCCTCTTCCCGACCTCCCCCTTCCACACCGATCCGACCCACGCCCTCAACCCGTCCTTGACCCGTTCCCTCTCCACCGCCCTCTTCCTCGCTATCAGCGCCGGCGCCACGGGAGCCACGCCGGCGTAGCTGCCATTCCGTCTCTTTCCGTCACCGCTGCCGCCGGAGGAGGAAGAGGCCGGGGAGCGAGGAGCCAGGGGCAGGCACTCTGGCGGCAGGACGCAGCGCTCGACGAGGGTCTCAACCGAGGGCCGCTTGGCGAGCTGGCGCGCGAGGCGGATAGACGCCAGGCTGCGGGCCAGGCGGCGCGAGGCGAAGGCCGTGTGGGTCAGCACGATCGAGCGGCGGACGAGGTCGGCGCGCGAGGGCCGCGAGGGCGACGTGAGCAGGGGCGGGAGGATTGCGCGCGTGCGGCGGAGGCGGGTCTGGTGCAGGTGGGGATTAAGGGAGAGTGTTCGGAGGTGGCGGGAGGTCTGTTCAAGAGTGGGTTTCTCCTTGTTTAGTTTGCTTTCCTGGGAACGGAGGACTGGGACTGGGGGAATACGGTGGTCAAGGAACGAGGGGGATCCCGTCATGGGCAGTGCTGCGTTCTGGGTAAGGGCAAATGACTTTGAAAGACGAGGACATGTTCAAGAGCGTGAACATTGCTGAGGTGAACATTGCTAAGATGGAAAGGAAGAATTTTGGGGACGGAGGTAGGGGGAGGGGGGTGGGGGTGGGAGGGATGGGCGTATCATGGCAGGCTGGTCTTCAGGCCATGCCAGAGGGGATCGTGCTTCTCAGCAAGAGAGGAGACAGAAGGGGGGGGGGGGGGGTTGACGCACCCTGGAGGTTGCCAGCAAGTCACACACTTCGAGGTAACTCAGGATATGGAAGAGTACCTCGTTCGGAAGGTCCAAGAGCTGCAGTTGGTTTCTACGCTGAGGTACAGTTGCCACCATGCTTGCATCTTCTTCCGCAGGCTCTGTCACGGGTGAAGAGGCCATCCTCAGGGATTGAGAGGCGGGGCTCGGCATCGCGACAACGCCCGTCAGTGTGGTATCCGCGTGGGTATCGCCTTGCCACCCCTCGGTCGTGGCTACGTACGGTTGGATACTGGGCTCTGGTGAGCACAGCGTTTCCGCAGATCTTTTATTGAGCGGGCAACGGCCGTTTTCCACGCCGGTTATTGCCTCGTTTGCGGTTCCGGAATCCACGATCGAAAGCCTATCAGTCTTGGCGACGAGCTCGGTGCTAATGACTGAATCCAGATCCGTCTCGATTCCGGCTGTCCCGCAGTTCTCAGACATTCTCAGGGCTTCTTGCCGCGAGGCTTGCATAGGTGGTGACGCCATGGACGGCGGAGCCCGGTGAGGGGTCGGCGCCATCTTTCCAACACAGCTGCTGGGTTTGGACTGACCTTGTCCCTCGATGATCTGGCAACGAGCGAGGCGTGGCTTAGTTGTGTTGTCATACCACCCACCGACGGAGAACTAGGGTGAGCTGAGCCCAGGTCAAGCGGAATTGCAACACTGGTCGCTTCGCTATTCCTTGCTGCGATACCTCCCACTCAACCTTGCAAGCAATCACCAATCGCGGAAGTCAGCGTCGATTAGGGCGGGTGTCACTCCGCTGTGCCGACGGCGAGTAGAGCGCGTAAGACAGTTCCGGAGCGATTCCTCGTCGCGGCTAAACAGGATCGAGTCAACCAAAAAAAAAAACTCGGCTGAGGGTGGCCGCCGATCTGGCCGCAGATTGAAAACTCAGCGAAATAGTTAATGCCTGGAGCCCGACAGGCAGTGCAGTCGCAAGAGGCAGACACGGGAGACAATGCCGACCAGCGTCGTCAGATGCCGTATGGAATGTACGGTTACCGATAATATCTCCAAACAGGCAGTGTACCTGCTTGTGTGCTGTGGGAGGACTCTTGCAACCGCTGTTTGGAAAGCTGAGCGCAAAGCAAGCTGTCTCCGTTGAACGGGCGATGGTTTTGAGATGAGTCTAAGGACTTAAAGCAGGAAAGGAGACTTGTAACCAAGGAGTATCGGCTCCTCAGCCAATCTGTCGTGAACTCATCTGACACCGCGTATGATCGCAAGATGTTGGCACGAAGATTGGTTTGACCGGAGGGTTGGGAGGGGTGCCTTGATTTACACTCAAGTTCGCAAATTGGAGGAGATGACGATGCAAGGGGTACACACGAGACAGGAGCGCATGATTCAGCGGCAGGCGCAGCACAGCAGTTGACCCCTCGCGCGCCTGGTCTGATGTTTGGAAAGAGGTATGTACTGTACCCCACACGGTCACGATATCTCGGTTTCTCTTTCCACTGTGCACATACCTACACTCCGTACAACTCCGTATAACGTAACCGACTTCTCTTGCCAAACCCTGTCGTTTTCATGCTCGCTAGGCTCTTTATAACCATTTGCAACCTGTTCAATTGTTCCGCGCGCAACTGTGAGGATATCGGAGGACTGGTTTTAAAAGCTACCAACTATGCAACAAGTCTCTTTCGTCAAACCGGCACTGGCAATTTTGTACGGACCCGTATTTTACTCATGGAACAAATGCATTCAAGACCTCTGGTGCAAACACGCAAGGCACGTGCCGGTGCCTTACAGATGCCATGTATATAAGGTACTGTACATACATACACGTACAGACATACCTACATAGTACACAGTAGGCTGATGCTTGAAACAAGGGAGGCGCCTACCTGTGTACACTGTACGAGACTTAGCAGTTCAAACCAGAAGGCGGGGCTTTGGTGGCCCCACCGAGCTGACGAGGCTGACGCACCTGCCACCAGTTCGTTCGCTGAATGCGAGTTGACTGACTGCAGCCTAAGCACCACAGGCCCCAACCTCGGATGGGAAGGAACTTCCCAGGCCAGAACGTTTCTGCGAATCAGATAACAACGCTTCTCGCGGATGTTGCCCCACTATGTAGCATGCAAGGCGACGCCGAGAATGATGTGCACTGCTCTGCGGGCAGGGAACATGTGCATTGCGTGAACCGCTGTCAGGGGACCTGCAGCGCTTCCGTTCTGGGAGCCGTATGTACATATGCATACATATGTATGTATGTACATACTACGTATGTAGTAGGTATGTACAGTACATAGCTGCTGCCTGCCCTTGTCATGGGCATCTGCTGAGGTCGTAGACCTTTGCAGCCTTTTCTCGAATCGATTAATTAGTCACATCTTCCTATATAATCTGCCTCCTGGGAGGCTCTTCACACTCAACACCGGAGCCTACTAGCTAACACGTGCAAATCAACAATTCTAAGTATCGCAACCTAGTTCAGTTGGTGCCTGATCGGGCCAAACTCCGCTTTTCGATGGCAACAACTGGAAAGCAACCTCGGGTTGACTACCGTCACTGACGTGTGACGTCGGATCGGCGGGACAGGCCTCGAACGATGCGGCCATGGCCTCCTTATCACCCCAAGCGTTACCTGTTCGAGAGCGGAAAGGCGGAAACTGTCGACGGCAAAAACAATCCCCCTGAAGCTCAAGGAGCAGTTCACCATTCCTACCATCAAGCTCGCAACCACAGAGTTCGGTGTCTTCTCGAGGCTCGGCCCTCTCCTCCTTCCGCCGATAATCCTCACGTAATTGTCGCCACTTCAACATAAGGACATTTCTCTTGGCCGCGGAATTGTTGCATCCCCGCGGCCCGAAACAGGCAGCAGGCTCGCCGCTTACTACATTGCATTAGGTCAGTCTGTCATTGAGTCTTCGCGGTCAGAGAATCGCCGAAGTTTCTTCCCAGAGTTGTCTCGCATACCTTATCCACGCTATCACGGGGTACACTGTGGGGAGCTATTGAAGCTCTGCTCTTGTGATTGCGGCCTGTGCCGTGGCCTGCACCCGCGGCCCCCCTAGGCTGGGCGAGCCAATAGAAACGCCCATCAAACCCTCTTGAGGCTGTTCCCCAAACACAGCTCTTCCGCGCCTGCATTCCCGCAAGGGCCCCTGTAACATCCCTGTTGCTCGACTCCAGGTCGATCGCCTTGAGCTAAATCGGGCACCCCCTGTCCGCCTCAAGATCAAACGCCACGCCTGCACCAACCGTGGGCCGGTTCGGCGATACTATCGAGTCAACCAGAACTGAAAATCGAGTTGGAAACACTGAGGTTCCGTCGGTTATTCCCGATGGAAATCACAGCCGTTGAGCGGAACAAGAGCCTCTTGAGGGATGTTTCCTGCCATTTTTTCTTCAGCTATTCAAGCTAACAAAGGAAGTTCGGCAAACCCCCAACCATTCTTTCTTGCGAGCTGCTGCTGTTGACCATGATGACCACGGCCACGATCTCGACTTAGCTGTGATATCATAGGAAGTCATCACTGCAACACTTCGACTGACAGACGCTGGTCGGCCACGGGATATCATGATGTTGGTTGGAAAGAGTAGACATCGCTCTGCCGAAGGGCGGGCCGATCCCGCTTCTAATTAGACAATCGGCTTTCGTTGTTGTCAGAACAATTAAAGGATTGACGGAATCCAAACTCCCGAATCAAACGGTGGGACGTTGCACGAAACCGAGCCTCCTAAGGCCTGCTAACAACACACACGGTCACTGTAAACGGCCGGTTCTAAGTCAACCCCCAAGACATATCTCTCATCCACCCCACCTGGCCGCTTGGAAGGCCGCAGAAACCACCCTGATTCATCACGTTGCATCACCGTATCCTTACGTTTCTCCATTTTGCACCCATGTCGCAATCGACTACTCGTGGCGCAACCCCAAAGGGGGGGTTGTAGAGGTCATGCCCGATGACCGTCAAGTGCCCCCGGCACGCTCTCCGACCTCCGCATCCTAAAAAGACGAGACAACAAGTTGTATGTCAGCCAAGCCATAGCTGCATTCTCACACAGATCGAAGAAGTCACCGGGACGGCAAGATCAGATGTCAAGACACGGTCACGGAACGGGCCATGGATCGCATTTTTCTGTTACCCGAAGGCAAGGGAAGCATGCAAAGGCGCACTCCCAAGCGCTGAGCCGGATATTGTTCTGCCCCGGGGTGCCTGTGGCATAACCTTGCCGTTCATCCAGCAGCTACTTGTGATCATCACACTTGCATCCGGTCCTCCCCCTCCCCCACAAGAAGCAAGATGAGCTGTAAGTCACCGCCCCCAAAGTGGACCGTCGGATGAGCTGGCCAGCTTCAATCAGATCTAGTTGAGTCAACACAGCTTGAATACCGATTCATTCGAGCCGCAAGTGGCACAAGCACCCTGGATGCAAGGTTCACTACTGAGGGAAGGCGACTGGGGGAAGGCAAGTATGCATCCCCCCTTCGCACACCTCACACTTAATTCGGGCCTTCGCCGCTGCAACCAACCCGATGACGATACCAAAACCCGATCTACGCCTGGATGTCGACCGGCTGGTTTGGCGATCCTGACCGGCTTTACAGCCGGTGGTCACGCAGGTCGGTTGCCGAAGTAGCGGCTCCAAGGGGCAGGTGGCAATGCGTTTCCTTTGCTCCGGCTGGTTTCATGGACATACTGGCTAGTTAACCCTTGTTCTATGCATGTACACGAGATGTATCCTGAACGCTCCGCTCAAGCAGGATTCTCTGGACGCATGGAAGGTCGAATGGGATTCCAGAAGTCGCCGAGACAAGCTCTATGCTACCCTTTTCCGAACCCACGGCAACGTGCCATGCAACTAACCCCATTATGGACGGCACAGGGGGGCAAATACCACTGATAGCCGGCATATATACGGCTACTCACAAGCCGCCACGTCATGTATCCGGCTCACGAACCTCCCGCCGTTTACGCAGGCGGGTCGCTGTGGAGTTCCCTAACTACACCCGCGGAGCCACACCAAGAGCTTGTCGCGGTCTGGGCACGGCCCAGGCCCGGGAAGACAGGGGGAAAGAGTTCATGTGAGAGCAAGTTCCTGCGAGCAGACCCTGTTTAATGGCCTCAGATTCTGTTACCTTCGCCGTAGAAGCGGAGTCCGCTCACGGTTGGGAATTCTCTGGGCCTCCATTCACGCGATCAGTGGGTCGACCTATCTGTCATACGCTGAACATGGCCGCGCAGACCGTGGGGGTTCACTTGGCCGGTGGCCCTCCCTCCGAGCCAGCGGAGAGAGAGGCTCGGCGCACCGCGAAGACGGTCAGCTGACTGTACATGATCTAGGGATCTGTGATCAGTTTCGTAGGCTAGCGGCCTTGCTCTTTCCTTGGAAACGAAACAAAGCCTATTTGCACAGCACAATGGGGATCTCGGACACTTGGTCCCACTGCACCGGATTGTCGCCATCTCCCATACAAGAAAGACATGTTGCTGCGTGGCTCCTCCTTCAGTCTGCCTGCGACAAGATACTGGGATCTGGTCGCATCTCAGTCAACAGGTTAACGACAGGGGCGAAAAAAAGTCACTCGGAGCCTCGGTGGTGGCTTCTGCGACATTATGTGCAGCTTAATTCAAATAAGTTCAAGAATGACTTCTCTACCGGAAAGTAGAGTTGCATCTAATTACCGTGGGAATCTTGGGTGTGGCTGCAAGTGCTCCGCAGCAGCAAGTTCGGCACCGGTTCTGGGGATGTCACGGACGAGTTCGACGTTACCAAGAAAACTTTATGATTTGTACCCCAAATCTGGCAATCAAGTAAACCTTGGGCCACACCTCCCTTATCCCGCCCATTCACTGCTACGCAAGTAGAAGGTCGAACTGTTTCTTGTCAGTTCGTTGGCAGTCGTTCATTCCCGATATTCTAGCCAAGACAACGACCAACCCCCCACCCCTTCCCCCCCTTTTTTTTCTTCCTCCCCTCCGTTTTATCTTTCTCCGATTTATTTTCTCACCCCCTGGCCCCTCTCCGGCCCAAACTGCGGCCAGTCTGACCAGGTCAAGGCGAAAAGATGTTGCCATGTGGGCCGCCTGAAGGGGCCTGGCCGGGGCTCCAGCAGGCTTTGGCACGGGTAGATCCTCCCCAATTGATCCACAGGGCAGAAGATTCCTGGTGTTAGACAGCGGGGTAGTTGACGATGTCCAGCTGTCGACAGCGATGGTTACAAACTGGGCCGGGCACAATGGCCGTTGGGCTCTGATCTGAGCTGGCAAGCCACAATGTCGCAATAACGCGGAGCTGTTGCCGAGGTGAGGACGCGCTGAGCACGTATGCACGAGTGTCAACCCGAAAAAGGCAAGGAGGAGACAAGAAAAAGGAGAAGATTGTCGAGTCAAGATATGCATGGCAGACATGTCTGCGTACCACCCGCCACTGCTCAGACTAGCAGATCTCAGCCCAATGGGCAGGGGACTCTAGACCGAAAATGAAATAAAAGCGTAGCAACGATGTACATCCTACAAGGTTGTCGCTCTTGATATCGATGAGCGGCCGGTTCCTGATTTGGCCACCTCGGTATCCACGCAGTCCTGCGCCCAAGCCCACCATGAAGTAGCATGCATGTACGTATTAGCTAGTGGCGGGTATGTACAATGAGTTCATAGCGGTGGTGGAGAACATTGGCAATTGTGTGTCTCTTTTTTTTCCCCTGGCTAATGAGGCCCTGAACAACGTGGCTCCTATGGCAGCCCTCCACCCAGAGCTTGACCCCGACGCGGGCCCTCTTTGACGCGGTAGTTTGCCAGGCAAAGGTGGCATCGCGGCTTTGCTCCTGTGGCTAACTAAGAGGGCAAGCACATCGTCGTCGGGTCAAGGTACGTGATGGCGACAATACATCATACCCCGGGAAACAAGGGGCAGCAAAGGTACAGTTACCGGCTCGGCCCGTGTGAAAGGGATCGTCACCGTACCGTTACTACTTACCCTTCGTGACTGGTAGGCACATTAACAGTTGTCAAAGACCAAACATCCTCAGCCTCTTTGAGAATTCGAGAGGGGGGCATAAAAAGTCGAGTATAAGAGCTTCCCAATTCCTCACCACTCAAATTCTCCGGGTTCTCTGGTGCTTCACCACACGCCACAGCTTTGACATAAAGGCTATTTTCATATCATCACCATCCTGAAACACTCACCAACCGTTTCACGGCTTCGTTCAGCGGCATCTCTACAAATTGTCACCAATCTCCCTGAGATAGCGAAAGGGCCATCGGTCTCTGATATTCAAACGACATCCCCTGAGACGTCGGTACGAACCACCCTTCTTAGTGGTTGACTAGACCTGTAGCGAGGTGAGTCAAGCTCGGGTGCTTGTAAACTACCCACTGCTGGGACGATCTCGGAGTCAAGTCAGTGGTTCAGGGTTGGGTGTTGATTTAGGATGAGATTGGGATAAGGAAGAGCTTAAGACTGACCCTTGCGATTCTTCCCGTCAGGTCCTTTGGGCGAGGGCGTCAACCACTTGACGCTTCGATACTGCTCATTCGGCCGCCAACTATTACTCACGGACTGATATTCGGCAAAGAAAGTAAGCCAGGCTAGCGGGGGTTCTCCAGCCCCAAGGGAGACGGTCGATCCGTGGGATTCGGAAACCAAACCGCCTGCGAAGAAACCGACTATCATATAGCCGGACGGCTCAAGACAAAACACATCTTAAAGAGGAGGTCCAAGAACACATATAAAAGGGGAAAAAAAAGAAAAGAAAAGAAAAGAGCGTGCAGCTCAGCTCGAGATCGAGTGTGGGGGGTTACACACCCCAACTTACGCACTCATCCGTCACACCACGAAGGAGGGAGCGAAACCCAGGGCATCGAGCATCGACAACGACGACCAGCACCAGCAGCAAAGGAGGAGGAGAAGAAGAAGAAGAAGAAGAAGAAGAGCCATGTGCTACTTCGACCATCAGCTCTGGCCCTGCGGATGGTGGAAGTGGGGCAGCTTCAGGGGGCAGTGCCCCAAGGAGTACCGGACGGGCGAGACGTGCGGGCTCAAGCTGATCTACAACACGTACTTGGAGCCGCAGGTGTGCAAGCACTGCGAGCAGATCTACAAGAAGCAGCGGCGGGTGGCCAAGATGGCCGAGGACGTCAAGCGGTGGCGCTGCGAGGGCAACCGCCGCGCCACCGTCGAGAAGACGGAGCGCGAGATGATGGAGCTCAACCTCCAGATCAACCAGCTCTGGACCGAGCATGAGATCAGGAGGCACGCCATCAACTACTAAAAAAATTCGAGCGGAGCGGAGCGGAGGGTTTTTTTTCCCACAGGGTCGGCTCTTCTTCATCCTGTTTGTTTGTTTCGTCTAATTATTTGCTGATTTTTTTTTGTTTTCGGCTTTACTGGTTGTTTTTCTCATCTCATCTGTCTTCTCCTTATTCCCCGGGTTTTTCATGAGGCCCCCCCGTTTGAGACACACCACGAGGGTAAAAAGACTAAGAGGAGTGATTGAGAAAAAGGGGGGAGGGGGGCCGGGTGTTGATGCGAGGGACTGGTGGCAGCCGAAGAAAAACAAAAGAAAGCACGTGGCATCGGACGACGAGCAGAGAAGAAGGAAGAAGGCCGAACGCCTACCGGAGGGCAACCTCTCTTCGAGAAGGGTTAAGCCACCCCCCCCTTTTCCCAACCTTCAACCTCCCCCCCCCCCCCCCCCCCCCAAAACCGGGCAGTGTCCCTGTTCTGCGGCGGAGAACACCGAGAGGGTGGTATGCACTACCATGCCCTTTCCTCGGGGAAGAGTGACCTTGGTTCCGCGCGCGGGGGAGGGTTGACAATGTGCCCGCGATGAGGGGTTAAGAGAGGAAAGGGGGGTGGGGGGTTTCATGAGCGAGCGACACAGCAAGGGAGAGACAGCGGATGACGTCTTCCCCTGCCGCATTCTCCTTCGTTCATTTTCATTCCATTTCTGGAAGTGAAAGGTCGAGTTCGCCCCCGATGTCACACAACTTGGAGGGGAGGAGGCGGCCCGTCAGGGGGCTTCTGTATGTCAGACCTGCACTGCTGCTGCAAGGCGCTTGAAAGGGGCGAGGCCTAAGAGGCGAGGCGTACCTGTTCTTGTTTACCTTTCTTTTGCTTGTTTGTCTGCTGATATTTAGAGAGTTCACATCGGGTCTTTCTGATATTTCGGTTTGCTTTCCATCTCTTGATAAGCAATCCGTATCGTATGGTTTGGGAAACCTGGCAAGAATTGGCAAAGGAACACAGGACTTTCCCTCAGCAATGGGGGTTCCGATTAGGACGGCTTAGTGGAAAGAGTATTACTACTACCAGCAAGAGAATTGAATAGATTTGGGCCTCCTCGTTTCTTCCGCGAGTGCTTAGCACGAACATTCGCTAATTATATAGTAAAGTGCCATTGTCCTATGCTAGACATAGAGAAAGAATCGAGAAAAGATGTCAGGTCCGGAAAATTCCAACTATAGCCCAGTCTGGCCTGGTCTTGGTACTCCGCCTCTTCTCACCTCGTCGGCCGCTGAGAGTCAGTTCGCCGTAGCAATAATCTGCAGAAAGAACCCTTAGCAACAGTATGGTACCGGTGAGAGTGCAGAAAGGCGGAGGCAGCCTTTGACCACACCGAAAACAAACCGTCAAACGGCAGAACCGGCAGCGATCCCACTCGATCCACCTCCCTCGTAACCGGTCGGGCTGCAGGATGATGAGCATACGGGGTGGGGGCTGGCCAAGGAACAGGAAGGCGATGGGACACCATAACTCGGCAATACAGGGCGTCCAGTGGTAGGAGGACTGTCAAGTTTGCTTATCCAGCGATGCCATGCTAGGACATGCAGCCGACGAGGGGGGGAGGGACAGCAAAGACGGCCTGCTGGAACGAATAACATACGGGAAAAAAAAATTAAAAAAAAAGGGGAGGGGGGCGGATGTAACCGACGCAGCACGGCTGGCGCTATGTCCCACCCCAAAATGCTGGCTCGGGAAGGGGACGAGGCGGGAGTACAGATACATACGGATTACATACCTACGCACTAGGTGGCTGGCTCGCTTTTGGGCGGCAAAGAGATAATTTAAGAGGGACGAGAAGGCTGCAGAAGAGCGGCAGACGGCGGGGTACTGCCGCACCCTAGGTTTCGGGTTTGACCAGAAGCTGGCGGGCGTGCGTTCCGATATGGCCACTGTTTGGGCCAAGGAGTGCTCAGCCTTGACTTTGCAGAGTGGCTAACCCCCCCCGGAATGCTCTTGCGTAGTAGACAACCTTCACATCTCGCTGACAAGTTGGAAGACCGGTTCCAATGGGAGTTGAGGTCCAGGACCAGTGTCCAAATGAATCCAGGGCCGCCCCGACGAAAGTGTGGGCCAGACAAGGTATTTGGGAGTCCGGGAGTGGCGGCGGGTAGCAGTCTGGACTGCCTTGCTGGTAGCGTATTAGTGTGTTCGCTTTCAGGGCTCGCCCGGTGGCTGATGAGTGGTAGCGTTGAGTGGCGTGACCTTCTCCGCTGCGTTGTATGTATGTAATCCGTACATACGTGCTTGTCTTTGTCTGCTGCTTACTCCCCGAATCTCTCCAGAGACCCCCGTCCTTAAAACCCGAAACTTAGACCCTCGGCCGCGCTCGTGATTTGTAGCAGGCCTGTCCCCTCGCAGGATAGTTATCTGCGAGCTGCAGGCCGCTCAATGGGCCGACCATGAGTGTCGAACCACACCCAGGCTCTCTCTTGTTTTCGATCCCTTTGGTGGCGGTCGGCATAGTCAAGGGGAAGTGATCCTGCCCATCCATACAAACAAAACTTGAGCAAGTCAGATTTGCAGCGACGCGCCATGTAGAAACCCGGGTGACGGGAAAGGTGCCACACTCCGCCTCAGCGATCGGGAGTGGTGATCGAGCGCTCCTGACGCCCAGTACATGAGGTCAAGGACAAGGTGGCCTGTTGCGTTTAGGAGAACCTACCGCGATTGACACGATCAAGGACCGGAATCCTCGAGGCACGTGCCTGTGACCATACACTATCGGTGTGTGACCTTCTGCGTCGCTCTATTCCGAGGTACATAAAAGACATGCTAAAAAGCGTCTTCTTTTCTTCATTGGCGCCTGATAGACAAGAACAAGCCAGTCGGAAACAAAGGGGAAAAAAAAAAAAAATCTTGGATGGATCGGGTCAGACGGGTACAAAACAGACGGCCCCGGCCACCTTTCTTCTGTCGAAGCGGCCACCACAGGCCGTCAGGGCGTCGTGCCATGACTTTGTTAAACGGCCGGGAGCGAGTCAATATGTAACGGCGCATCAGCCGCTTCCAAGAGTATATAATCTCCAAGCGGACCGTGCTACACACACAACCACTCCAACCATCGTGGCACGACTTCCGAACATTGATGTGTCTCGGCCACCCTATAACACCAGAGGGGATACTGGGGGCCAGCAGATTCCGAGCGGGCGGACCTGGCCGTTAGCTGCAACGAGTCAGCACCTTCCCCCCGCCCCCTCTACTTTCCCCATAGCTGCACTTCTGGCTGGCAGGCATATGGGCCCATACAATGACGACTGAGGAGGATGCTGCACGCAATCAACGCTTTCGAGACCCAAAAGGCCTTTTTTTTTTCAACGCATGGCTGCTGCTGCATCGGCAAAGTTTCCGACGAGGCTATCGCTCCCGTCAACCTTGATGGGCACAGGGTCCTGCTGCATCTCGATGGTGTCATCGTCCGGAGATCCCCAATCGACGCGCGCCGCGGAGAGGAGGTCGTCTTGAGAGGAGAGCTTGGAGAGCAGTGTCTGGTACCGGACCGTGGTCGCATCCTGGCCGATATAGACGAAAGGACCGTTGGCGGGCTGGGCAGGCTTATCTTGGGGTACGATCTCGTAGATGTCAACCATGGCACTGCATAGCTGGGTTAGCATGCATAATCCTGACCGAGATTGTTGAACCGGCCGCCCGGGAGAAGGGGGAAGGGGGAGGGGAGGGGGGGAGATATCTTGACATACTCCGAGGTTCGCGCCACCACTCTCTGCAGAGCCTCAATCTCTCTTTGGGCCTCTTGTGGATCTTCCTGGCCCATCATGTGCTGCTGGTCGAAGCTGCCATAGTGCAGGTTGTTGGGATCGTCGAAGAGGTGTTGAGCTTCGTCTTCCTCCTGAACAAGAAATCGTCAGCCTGGGCAGGGCTCTCGGGATGGCACGAACCAAATTTACCTCGTCATATTCATCGCGGCGGCGGCTGCCGAGGCAAGACGAACAGTTCCCCATGGCGTCGCGAGGCTGGGAGTTGTAAAGGGGATTCGAAGCGAAAAAGAAAGTGTCGCAAAAGCAAGGAAAATGCAAAAAAAAAGAAAAGAAAAAGGTTGGAAATATTACAGCGGTTCCCGCACAGGGGAAGCTAGCGCGGTGGGATCATAAGGAAAGAATGCCGGCTTTAGAATGCGCACCTCCAAACGATGGATGGCGGGACGTTGGTGATGCTCCAGAAGGCGATTGCTGCCGCATTGTTCGGCGTTGGTCTCGGCCGGTCGCTGCTCAGATTTTCGGCCCATCCTTGTCCTCAATCACCTGCGCCGAAAGACCCCTGAGGACAAGGCCCCACCAAGCGAAAGGTGGTCCTAGCGCTGCGCACGAGCCATAATTACCTTGGAAACAAGCGAAGCAGCAGCTGGGTTATGTAATGCGTAACCCCGTATACCCTACGGATACATACGCTATGCTTCAGTACCTTATTTCTTTTCAGACTAACCCAAGTTAAGCTTACCTTGTAAACGTTGTAAAACCTTAAGGCTCATTGCAAGGATGCTGTACACTAGGAGAGCCGCGATGTTAGTAATTACTCCGTAAACCAGTTCACTTTATTAATCGCATTTTTGCAACCGCTAGTTTCCATTCGCCTTCTTTCTTTCCTTTTCAACTGTGATGTTCCACGAGGATGATTGAGTCCGCTGTTTCAACAAGTGCTCTCTGATGCTCTCATTCCAGTGTGTCATCGAACTTGCCAAGTAAGTAAGTAAAAAAAAAAAAAAAAAAAAAGGCCCGAGGTCCAATAGCAAGAGGTTGTTTTGTGGGAGCCATGCAGCGGGAAATTACCAAAGTACTGTACGAGATCTTGCATTCCAACGCTCGCACTGGCCAAGGATGGCCGTCTGCCAAAAAATTTCCCGACTGACCTCCAAAGTAGGGTCGCTGGATGGGTTGGAACCTGATTGCCAAGTAATTAACATACTGTACGCTAACGACAAACAGCGACTGAGCAGTAACCGGGCTTCACGATCAATACCACGTGTTTTCCGGATCCTTAATTACACCTTCTCACACCTGTGGGTAATTTCCAAATGATTGATACGCTACTCTCGCAGGTCGGCAAGCACCAGCCAGATGGACCAATCTCGATCCATCCCCGCGATGATCGAGGCGCCACTTCGAGTTGATCGACAGCCAAGAAGTTCATCTCAGCGACTTATCACCCGCACGGTCCATTATCACGATCAACATGGCTCTTAAGTGGACGCAGCAGGAACAGGAAGGGCACAGAATCTTTGGTTATTACCCTCCTCGCCCCCGATTTTTGAGGGATTTGTCCCCGTGGCTCCGCGCCATACCGAAATCTTTTTCACACCAGACGCCCTTGGTTTAACAAGAACGGATTAAAAGAATGAAACAACACAAAAGAATGCGCGACCCAAGTCCTCGGCAACCGGCAGGTTCAGTGCCACCACCGGCTGCGTTCCTCTTCCGCCCAGCTTGGCCCGCGGTTTCGGGAACTGATCTCCTGTCTGGGGCCTTTTGGACTCGCCAGACGGATGGGGTGACTTGTGGCTCTGACGAGACGACATGCCCCCAAGGCGGATGGTGTTGTATGTCAGCTCCTCCATTTTCCATACAGCATAGATTCCAAGGGGCACGCAACGGTACGACATTGGCTTACACATTTTTTCCTACATAGGCGGCGCTGGCGAGTCTTGCTCCCTTCAAGATGGGGCCTTCTTTTGCTGTGCTGCAGGAGCAGACAAGGCTGGCTGCGCTCGTGTGTGCGCTACTGGGGATTTCCAATGCGGCTCCATCTGTTGTGCGAAAGGGCAGACGTGCATGGCGGCCGATACTCTGTCGCCGTATTGCGTGAACGAAAGTCGCACCTCGGTGATCTCAACGTCAGCAACAACAACAACAGCAACAACAGCAACAACGACGACGACGACGACGACGACGACAACCTCCTCCTCCTCCCTCGCATCAACAACCCGGCCATCGTCCTCCAGGACATCATCGAACTCAGTCACCACGAGCGCCACGCCAGTCTCGTCCTCCGAGTCTCTTCCTTCTACCGACGGACAGACGGCAGCGCCCAGCAATACTCTCTCAACCTCAACATCGGCCCATCATCCTTCATCGACAAGTACTCCGACAGCAACAGCGGGTCCTCACAACAAGGGGGGTCTTCCGCTGTCGGCGCAGATCGCCGTCGGAGTCGTGATCCCGGTCGCCGTCATCCTCCTCGTGGGCGCTCTCTGGTTCTTTGCATTTCGCCGTCCGAACCGAGCCCACAATGGTCCGGGCCACCGCCGATGGGGCACGGGCGGGACGGCGAGCTCCGGGTTCGCGACGGGCTCTCGGGGCCCCACGCCGCCACCGACGTACGACAAGAGCGGGCTAGACGTTGTGGTTGTCGAACCGCCCTCGTCGCTCTACGAGCAGCAACAGCAGCAGTATGCCACGGCGCCGGACGCCGAGCACGGGAGGGAGCGCGCAGCGGTCGGTGAGGAATTCGAGTTGGCGGACCTGAGAGGACCGGCGGGCGGGTTAGGCAACGGCGGGGTGAGCGACGGAGCGCGGTCGAGGGCAGGAGGCACAAGGGAAGTATCGCCTCTGTCGGACGCATCCTCTGGTGGCCCAAGAGGGCAAATGCCGCCTCATCCGGGCGATGTGGTTGTGGTTTAGGTTGGGGCGTGCCATGCGACTGTGTGTATGTGCATTGTATGTCCATATCCGGATTATATAAGTACTGTACATGCACATCCAAATGCATACACGCATACACGCATACACTTGCGAGTTGCACACGGCTCTATAATTTACTCCTTCGATTGCCAGTTCGCGGCGGCTTCATCTTTGATACTGTTCAAGAATGGCCAGCACTCAGCACTGTGCTGCAGGTATCTGCACCTACATGTTCTCCAAGAACGCTAGTCCGTAATAGCCAGTTCACTCCTTGGCCTAATAAACGTCGATTCCACCTACCTCTTCTTCTTCTTAAAGCTGCCTTGTTGAGGTTAGATGCTGGTCGCCGTCCTCAACCGCTTATTAACAAACACCATAGGCGAGGCGCCAGCGAATCAAGAGATTAATCAAATTACATCCCCCTTGCAAATACATGCGGTAAGCGCCGTAGATATCTTAAGTCAAGCGGCGAACAAGTTAAGCCTGCCAAGCTGATGCCTACCTAGACACTTTGCCGAACGTAGTAGAAGCTCCGGGAGCGTTGAAAGCAGTCTGCAGTAGGTAGCTATACAAAGGAGACAGTGCCTTGTTAAAGCTATCTACAAAGGAGACAAAAACGAGTGGTATTTATAGACAAAGGGACTAGCTAATACGTTAAATAGCCTTATATAGCTATGGCAAACGCGTAGCTAATACGCTTAGAAGCTCTATAGCTTCCGACATACCCCCTAGTTAAAGGCAATAGTCGTTTAACTACGCTTTATAATGATACTATTCCTAGTATTATATCCTTTGTCGCTCTTACCTCGATAGCTCCTTTAGGGGGCCTACCTTCTATATTCGGAAGTCTAAAAGAGTCAAGTATAGTAAAGTGATTCCTTTGAAGCTATAGATCAAATATAGCTATTATAACCGTAGTAGCGATAGTATTACTAGTTTTAATCGTAGTAACAATAGGATAGCGCCTCCTATGCTCGAATCAACGGATGACTCGTTAGGTACGCCTGTCGTGAATACTGTAACTGCTAGCAGGTCGACTCCTGCTCCTGTAACCCCTCGAAAGCGTAAGCGCGCTAAAGCTTCCAAACTAGCTTCTAAACTGTAAGTGTTCTAGTCGCGTTAGGATCGTTTGAGCTAACTAAAGATAGTAATATCGAAGCTAGCGAGCTTTATAAGGTACCTTGTGGAATGTATATATAGTTAGCTCTAATAGGATGTTCTTTTGGCGAATGTTGTAATTATTCTGGCATTAGCTCTTACTACTACCATTGTACCTATGGTTCCTATAAGTGTAAGGAGATATATATTAATTGCCTATATATCTAATAGCTCTTATAATACTTATATTAACTATAATAGTAATTATACTTCTTATATTAGGTTGGTAAAGGATTTAACGAAGGCTCTATTAGATAGAGCTAAAGCTTCTATAAGTCCCTAGATCCTAAACCTTTACCCCTAACGTATAGGTAAATTGCTAATAGTTATATATAGGATCTTAAGAAGTCATATATAGTTCTTTAGAGTGACTTGAAATACGCTAGTATAGACGATATAGAGGAGTACAAGCTTGATAAGGCTAAACTCGCGCGTTTTACGAAGATTGCCTACTTTATATATAATTTCTTCTACTAGTTAGGTAAGATTAAGGAGGCTTATAATGCTTATATTAGCGTGTCTAATAATACGTTAGGCGCTATATTGTTACCTAGCTAGGATAAAGGTAAGGGTAAGGCTGTTAATCCTAGTGATAGCTAATAGTAGTAGATAGGGAGTATTAGGTAGTATTTTGTTTGGCAAATTTGACTTATTTTCTATCCCCTAGTTATACAAGCCTGTGACTAATATCTTAAAGATTAAAGAGAGCCTTCTAGCGCTTAAAGGCTTGTCGGCTAAGTCATTTAATAAGCCTATTTACTAGTATTTGACTAGTTAGTAGATATATAGCTTTAAACGTTCCTTTTACCGCTTCTTGGTATAACTATATATTATAGATATCTATATACTATAGGTAAATATTAATATATTCGTTCTTAGTTATTACTAGTCTAATAGTTTGCTAATTGTTATAGTAGATGTTCTAGGGTTCTCTGAGCTTAAGATTGATGTCTGTAAATAGCCTTTTAAGTGTTATAGCCTCTCTTACTATAAGGGAGAGCGTTAGAAGTTCTACTTTAGTGCTTAACGTTATAATAGTATCTTAATACGATGCCTTCTATATAATAGGACCTCCAAATAAGAAGAAGATATATCCCTACGACGAATACTATATATCTAGATTATCTATATATAATACGTCCTTAACGATTATAAGCGTCGGACTTCCTAGCGCTCGCTTGCCTCTATACTAGATTGATAAGTAAGAGCTCCTAAATAGATATTTTACTACTTGCTATACCTCTAATAAGTAGTCTAGTCTTAGGTTAGTTAGATATCAAAAGAGTATTAAATAGACATATACAATATCTAGATATAGTATAACTATATAGTATAGAATTAATCTAACGAGCTCCTAATACTTTTTAATCTACGTATTAGTAGCACTCCTTTCGAACTTCTTAAGTTCTTTATAGCTTAAGGGAGTTAGCTTATATATACTAGGTATATCTAGTCTATATCTTCTCGCTACCTTTCTAATATATTAGTCATAGACTAACTATATCTTACGCGTAGGTCGGTCATAAATTACCCTAATGCTAAGGAACTAACTGACATTACCCTACTTATAGACATCGTATTGAGCTTTAATTCCTTTTATTACCCGCTTGGCTACTATAGCGTTACTTTTATAGAAGAAGACTAAGAAGTCGTCAATATAAAAGATTAAGATGACTTGTTTGTCGTGGCTCAAGAAGAGGCACTTCTCTTTGCCCGATGGTTCTATACCTAGATCTAATAGCGTTTTGTAGAACTCCTTATACCATAAGAGTGGCGAGTCTCTTAAGCCGTATAGAGCTCTTCGTAACTCTACACATTTCCCCAGCTACTTAAATCCTTTTGGTAATTTGTAGATGACGGGATCGTCTTCTAGTCGTTTGGCGTTGAGGAACGCTTGCGCTACATCGAACTACTTGACTTCTAAGTCGAAGTATGTAGCGATTGCTATTATTATATAGAATGACTATACCACTAGAGTAGCTATATACGTACTTTCTACTAAGCTAATGTCTTATAGATCTCCTCGTACGTAGATCCTTGCCTTGCACTTCTCTAAGAAACCGTCTTTATCAAACTTGTACGCGAAGACCTATTTCAAGGGGATAGGTTACGCTTTTGCCTGCTTATACGGTATGATCTTCTACGTTCCCCTACTCTCTAAGTTACGTATCTCCTCGCGAGCCGTGTCTTTGAACTGTTATTCTAACAGGTAGTTATATAGGTCCTACTAGTTAGTAGGAACGTAAGTAAGATTGTTAATATACTAACGCGGCTTATTTAGGGTTGCTCTAAGGTATATAATATCCTTCTATTATATAGTAGTAGCAAATACTATATATATCGTTCTTATATTCTAGTCCTCTAGGTAAGCTTCCTATTTATTAGGTAAGTAAGTCTTATAGAACTGTTACTAGAGTTCCTTAGTTATATAGATAAAGGAATAGTAGTAATTAACCTTCTCTTTATGTCACGGATAAGCACATAGACAGCCCGGCAGGCTATAGCCAGGATGTAGGACATTCCGACAGCTAATCACTTGACAGACCAATCAGAAGATTATTACTGCCAAGACTAAGGTCTTTACTAGTAATAATAACATATCACCGTCGACAACACGGAATCACGGAGTAAAAGGAAAAATAGTACTAGTAATAACTATTAAAGAGGGACAGATAATTATATATATATAGCTAGCTAGTCACTTATTATAGTAGACTCTAAGAGTTTACTAGTAATAGTAATCTATAATCACAGTACTTATACTAAGCATTGCTAACTACTATAAGAGACAACTCTAGTGTTATTATAAACCCTTTAGCTTCACTAAATCCCTTAGACGACCTATACGCTTGTCCCGCTTAATTTACCTCCATCTAAACCCTTTTAGAAGAAGTCTGAGTTAGGTTCGTTATACGTTGCTATCACTCCCTTTGTTCTATTATAGCTCAGAACAGAGGTGATTTCGACCTTGATATCGATATAGCTACTAATGTTACAGCCGAATAGCTGCTTACCTAGCTTGGTTAACTCTAGCAGCGGATCTAGGAGTTAGACTAGAGAGATAAGGTTACTTAAGCTCGGATCAAGGAACTTAAGAACGGCGAAAAGCACTCGTAGAAGCTGGTTAACGAGGCCTATACTAAAATCAAGGCACTCGAGGGCGCTAAAGCAAGCTATATCAAGATTAAACTACCTAGCAAATATAGAGGAACTAAGGAAGATCTTGTAAGATTCCTAATAAACTTCTAATCTTACTTCTAGCTTAATAATGATAAGTTTCCGAACGATAAAGCCAAAGTCCTCTATATAGCTATAAGACTAGAGGGCAAGGTACTTAAATGGTTCGAGCCTATATAGAATAACTATCTTACTAAGGAAGATGAAGACGACCGAGACGTGTTTATATAGGCAGTCTTTTAATCCTATGACCGTTTTAAAGAGGAGCTTTGGAAGGTTTTTAGCGACAAAGATAAGAAGATTTATATATAAGAAAGACTTGCTAATCTCTAATGGACTAAGTTAGTAGCCTCTTATACTATATAGTTTAGATAAGATATACTTAAGTCTTAGCTTAACGATAAGACATTAATATTACTATTCTATAATAGCTTAAAGGAAAAGGTCAAAGATAAACTATATAAGTATGACTGGCTTAAGACCTTAGATAAATATATTATATAGGCTATTAGAATCGATAATCGACTTTATATATAAGAGTAGTAGAAACAAGGTCGGATAAATAGAACTATGGTTAAGGCTAACGATAAGAAAAAACAAGCATACGTTAGTACCTTATATAGGATATATCCTAGAGCTATAGATATAGATATAGTATAGAAGTAGGAGTAAAAGAAGATAACTAAAGACAAGTCCTATATTACCTACTATAATTATAGAAAGAAAGGGCACTATAAGCGAGAATATCGAAGCTTAAAGAAAGAGTAGAAAATAGTCCCTAGAAAGAAAATTATAGCTATTAATAAAACTACTAAGGATGTTATCGAAGTAGTAGCTATAAGCTACAAAGACAGGGATAGCGATATAGACAGTCTTAGACATAATAGCGATGGTAAAGACAAACAAGCACCGTACTCCGAACTAGTCACTATAGACCTAGAGATAGGTCTTGCTAAATAGGATATAGCAGGAGAGTATATACTACTAATTTCGATTCTCCTAGCCCTAAGGCAGTAGGGTTTTATAGTTATATAGAGGCAGGATAGATTATAGACGACCGATACCTAAGGAATCGAGAGACCCGGACCTAATGTTCTATTCCTCTAGGAACGAATCAAATAGTACTATAACGAAGTTTTCCGGCTTAACACGGAACTATGTAAACGGGATAGATGCTTAATTTGACTTGCCTAGTAGAGCAATAAGATAAGGGACGAGATAAGAGAACTCCGATATATTATAGAAACCATTAGAGGAGAATGGTCTATAATATATGATAGGCCTAATAGCTACACCAAGTATTTTGATAACTAGTAACTTAGCTATAATATATAGAACCCCGAGTACTAGTTTATACGTACGAACTGCGGAAAAGATAAGCATACGTAGGAAAGCTATTAGAAGAAACACTCCTACCTTAGCATTAGAGTATCTATAGTCTATATATAGTAGGAAGGATTCGGGAAAGAGTTCTAATACCTCCTAGGTAATGCTATATAACTATACCCTTGACACGAGGCACATATATAAGTGCCTTAGTTCTAGTACGTAGTATACAAATGCTAATACCACTTTCGCGACAAATTTAAAAATAATTACTAGCCAACCTGATAGGAAAACGGGGATAGGAGCCTCCGCCCTATAGAATAGGTCTATAATATAGGAAATAGAGCAGCCGAATTGCTCTAGAAAATCGAAGCCCACGATCTAGAAGGCATTATAGTAGTTCCAAAACGAGCCTAGCCTAGGTACTACGGAACAGGACGAGATATATAGAACTTGTGCTAGAGTAACGATTGCCTTTACTATACGGACAAAAAGAAATCGCAAATTTAGGAACTTCAGATAAAGCTATAGTATATATAATGGAAAGTAGAACGGACCCGATAGTAGGAAGCTATAAGCATTTAATAGCTTATAAAAATAAGTACAATTGACAAAGCTACTATTAGCCAAACAACCAAAGAAGTTAGCACTGACCTAGGAAACGGGTCAGAGCCCTTCGAGGGGCCCGAAAACCATTAACGCCTGCATAGTGGCAAGTAATAGCGTAATATAGGAGGAACTGGCACAAGAGACTACTATATCGAGACCTCCTAGCAGAAATATAGGAAATCGCTGTAATCTTTAGACAACGGCGGTAAGATAAGCGACTATAGATAATAGTATAATGGAGATAGCACGAAATGCTTGTACTAGTAGATAGTAGAGTAGAGATGAACCTGATTTCGCCGATGCTTGTAAATTAGCTACGGATACCCTAGAGAATAAAGCAGAAGTATAGCATAGTTAAAGGGCCATTTCTGATATGATAGGTATATAAAGAGACCGAACTAATTAACATTACTATAGTAAAGAAGACTATAGTAGTTATATTTAGCATTATAGATATAGGTAATAATAAAGATATAATATTAAGATTACTATAGTATAAAGATTATAACCTAGACATTAGCTAGAAGAATAGTAGCTACCTACGACCCTAAATAGAGTCGTATTTAACTAGTAAGATAGGGAGCATACAAGGATTATAAGCAGATAATACTTAGGGGAAGGCATATCCTACAGATCTACTATAAGAGATAGATAGTAGTAAGCAGACTACTACAGACTCTAGAAGAAGCAACATAACAATACCAACATTACGATAGAAAGAACAAGCTAAATCGCTAATAGCTATTCCCTCTATTAACGAATGCGAAGCACTATAACTAGAGTAGTAGGTTAAGACAGGAGAAATCGCTAGCATCGCCATAGACGGAACCAAGTTCGTATACTATCAGAAAGCCGAGAGACAAGATAAGACTAGGGAAGTACCGAAGGAATACAAAGGACACCTAGCATTCGAACCGAAGTATCTAGAAGGATTACTAGAGTATAGCTTATAGGATTACGAGATCAAGTTTAAGGAAGGAGTATAATTGAAGTTCTTTAAGATTTACTATATAAGCTAGACATAGAACGAAGAACTTAAGCGATATTTAGAGGAAAACCTTTAAAAAGAATATATCTGCCTATTGACATTGCTAGTAAGCTACCTAATCCTATTTATACCTAAGAAAGACGAAAAGCTATAGTTATACGTTAACTATTAGTAACTTAATAAATAGACTGTAAAAAATCAATACCTGTTACTACTAATCTTATAGCTCCGAGATTGGTTAGTAGGAGCCTAATATTTTATATGTCTTGACTTGCTATTAGCCTATAACTATATATAGATTAAAGAAGGCGACAAGTGGAAAATGGCCTTTAGAATACCCTATAGCTATTACGAGTACCTCGTTATGCCATTTAGATTTATAAACGTGCTAGTAACGTTCTAAGCCCTAATCGATCAAGCTATCCGACCCTTTCTTGACAAATTTATAGTATATTATCTTAACGATATACTTATCTTCTCTAAGATAATAGACAAACACTAGAAGTATATAAAAGTAGTACTAGACGCGTTATACACATATAAGCTATTAATTAATAAGGAAAAGAGTAAATTCTACGTTAGGAAAACGGTGTTTTTAGGATACGAAATATCCCTAGGACAAATCTAGATAGAACCTTCAAAGGTTAAAGCCATCAAGGATTAGCTACGACTGACGTTAATCACAGAAGTACGAAGTTTCATCGGATTTGCGAACTTCTACTAGATATTTATTAGGAACTTTAGAGCGATTATACGACCTTTACACAAACTTACCAAAAAGAACGCTAAATTCTAATGGGAAGAATAGTATAAGCAAGCATTTACGTAGATCCGTGACGCTATTACTAAAGATCTAGTACTGGTACTACTAGATCCTAAGAAGCCATTTGAGGTAGAAACGGATGCTTTAGACTACACTATTAGAGGACAATTAGGACAACGAGACGAACAAGGAAAGCTATATCTTATAGCCTTCTTTTCAAAGAAGCTTAATGGACTATATCTTGATTATCTAATCTATAATAAAGAACTACTTATAATTGTTAAAGCTTTTAAGGAATAGTAACTATACCTTAGTAATACGATCGAACTAGTATAAGTATATATAGATTATAAGAATTTACGATACTTTATAATGATAAAGGAGCTTAATAGACGACAAATACGATAGGTAGAATTCCTTATAGAATTTAATTTTAAGATCTGCTATAAGAAGGGCAAAGAGAACGTATAAGCAGATGCCTTAAGCTAATAAACAGATCGTATAGAAGGACAAATAGAAACAACGCCACCATTATTTAAGGAACGAATAGATAGAACGCTACATCACGAAACGTAGATACCTATAGAAGATAATCTACTTAACTCGTTCCTAGAATGTTACATAATCTTTCAAGAAGAAAGGATTAATAAGGCATAGTATTAAGCAACACCTAGACTAGTAGTACCTGACGAAGTAAAAGAAAAAGATAGGAAACTCTAGTACCGAGGCAAAGTATATATCTACGATGGGGATTAATAGCTACAAATGATTTGAGAACTCTATAAATCGAAACTCGGAGGATATAAAGGAGTTATAAAGACTATCGCACAAGTCAAGAAATACTATGACTTTCTATAGTTAACGGTATAAGTTAAGGAAGTCGTATAGAACTACGACGTCTATAGTCGAAGCAAAGCAGTATAGTATAAGCTATATGGGCTACTTTAGCTACTACTAATAGCTAATAAACTATAGAGTTTAATTACAATAGACTTTATTACGAAACTGCTAGAATCTAAGGATATAGCTATAAGGGTAATCTATAATAGTATTCTCACTATAGTAGACCGCCTGACTAAATAGGTATACTTCTTTCCCTATAAGGAGTCCTAGATAGCAGAACAGTTAGTAGACGTGATCTACTAGCAAGTCATATTAGTATACACTTGGCCGCAAGAATAGATTACCGATAGAGATACCAAGTTCGCATTGAAGTTCTGGCAAGCGTTAATATAACAATTAGGCATTAATAGTAAACTATTAACGGCACATTACCTATAAACCGACGGACAAACGGAGCGACTAAACCAAGTTGTCAAGTAATACCTCTATTCTTACATTAACTACCAGCAAGACGACTAGGTCATACTATTACTAATAGTATAACTTGCCTACAATATAATGCTAATAGAAACGACCAAAGTTATACCGTTCTTCGCAAACTATGGATATAAAGCAGACCTTAGGCAAGGACTAGAGGTTATAGTGCCAAGAGTAGCGGTCAAAGCAGAACAAATGTACACATTATATAAGAAGCTTAAAAAGGAACTCGAGTTTATCAGAACTAGAATAAAGAATTACTACGACAAATATAGGCTCGAAGGACCTTACCTAGAGAGGGGAGACAAAGTCTACCTAATTATACGAAACTTATAAACCAAATGACCAAGCACGAAGCTAGACTTTAAGAAGGTCAGACCCTTTGTTATCAAAGAACGAATCTCGACATCTAACTATCGACTATCGTTACCGTCATCTATATAATTACAGATAGATGTTTTTTATATTTCACTTCTCGAACTAGTACTAAAGAATGCTAAGACTGCTATAAACATCGAAGTAGAGGACAAAGAAGAAGAATAGGACGTTAAAGAAATTCTAGATTTATATATTATTAATAGGGAACTGTAATACCTAGTCAAATGGCTTGATTTTAGACTAGAGAATAACTTATAGGAACTAGTTAAGAATTTAAACTGCCCTAAGAAACTAGAACAGTTCTACTAGTAGAACCTAGATTAACTAAAGGAAAACCTAGGACAGAACTAAAGACAGTACCCTAGTTAATAGTATCGACGGTATCATTAATCTATAACAAGGGCATAGTAGGCGCCTCTTACTACTCTTACTGCTTAACCTCCTCTAATTTGTCCAAGGTCGATAGACTATACACTACTATATTAGCACCTTTCTCTACCAAAAACTCCTTTTACTAACAAAGATGCTAGAGCTATATTAGCTTTTTAGATAACTCGTGCTAGGCTTCTTCTAGACGGCGTTAAGATTTATCTAACTCAAGTTCGACACGACGTTTAGCATCTTTAATATAATGCTGCTCTTAGAGAATATAATCTACTAGAACAAACATTAGGAATCATATTTAAAAAAAAAAGGGAGACGTGCTTATAAGAAGAAAGCAGTATACTAGAGCTATTGCAAGAACGACCTCGATAAACGCAGGCTTCGTAACGCTTTATACACGCGATCATTTTACAGACAAGGCCTTACGACACGTACCAAGAGCAAGGCATAACAATAAAACCGTTCTTAGCGATGTTCTAAGCAAGAGAAGTACGGTAACGTATAGAATACGACTTCCGTTTCTCTATCGGCATTTTGTCAATATAGTAACTATAATGTAGAAACAGAAAGAATATAGTACTCACAAGCGAAGGGTTGTTAGTACTATTTGAAACGGCCTAGGAGGGCTTTCGGGTCGAAAGCCTTAAAGGAGGGGCATCATGTCACGGATAAGCATATAGACGGCCCGGCAGGCTGCAGCCAGGATGCAGGACATTCCGATAGCTAATCACTTGACGGACCAGAAGATTATCACTGCCAAGACTAAGGTCTTCACTAGTAATAATAACATGTCACCGTCAACAACATGGAATTACGGAGTAAAAGGAGAAATAGTACTAGTAATAACTATTAAAGAGAGATAGATAATTATATATATATAGCTAGCTAGTCACTTGTTATAGTAGACTCTAGGAGTTTACTAGTAATAGTAACCTACAATTACAGTACTTATACCAAGTATTGCTAACTACTGTAAGAGATAACTCTAGTGTTGTTATAAACCCTTTGGCTTCATTAAATTCCTTAGATAACCTGTACGCTTGTCTTGCTTAATTTACCTCCGTCTAAACCCTTTTAGAAGAAGTCTGAGTTAGGTTCGTCACACTTTATTTTATAGCCGTTTACTTAACTAGATAGGGTCTTTAGGCTCGCGAGCCCTCCTCCTACCTCTATCTCTCCTAGTAGGAGGTTGCTAAATAGCTTTTCCTTTGCTTCTACCTTCTAGAGGATGCGTTAGCTGATCCGGACTTCGCTTAACGCTTTGCTCTTCTAGCCTAGCCGGGTACGATATATTAGTAGTACCGTTCCTAGCTTCTAGCTCTTCTGTCTACTCGTTATATACGTTAGATTCTTCTATAGAAGGTATCCCTCCGTTAGATTCGACGGTTCCCTTGCTCTCCCTAGCGTCTAGTTGGCTAGCTAGCGACTAGGAAGGCCCTAATTTAAACCCTCCTACTTCTTAGTAGATATCCCCTTTACTAGCCGGCGTAGGGCAAGTTACCAAGGGCTTAGGCGTATATTTAGGGGTTAAAAGTCCTCTAAAGCTCTCTATCCATTTGGTGAGTTCGTCTATTACTTACGTCTCTGCTATAAGAGTCTCTAGAACTGATTACTCGCTTGTAGGCTACGTATTAGAGAGCTCCCTTACCCCTAAGTCTTAACCTTATTAGAGAGGTTAGTCTATCGTTAGACTCTCTTACGATAGAGGTAGCTAAACTACTATAATAGAGTCTTCTATTAGTTATCGGGTCTATTATAACGCTTCCTAGAGAAAGTTAATATCCTAAGAATCTTCGCCAAGATCGAACTAATTAACTTCCTAGCTCGCTACTACTAGCGATGACTCTATCAGCTGCTCTTTGCCTAGATGGTAGAAAGTCTTCTTATTAAAGTGAACGTTACAAGTTATAATGACCCTATCGAGCTCGGGTATCTAAACGCGATAGCTATTGGATATACGATATCTTACGAGATACCTTATTAGCCTATATAGTAGTACCTTAAAGTCCTTTGTATATTACTTAGCTTCCCTATCCTTATAGAGGATATATGCCTAGTATCTATATATAAAGATGCTACTCTAGTCTAGGCATAAGTCGCTAGTTAATATAATTATTAAGCTAGGTTTGTACTAGCGAAAGTACTATTTAAACTAGCTATAGAGTACCTCATTAGGAGTTCTAAACGAGTAAGTATGGCTTAGGCTTATTATATATATATATACCGCCGCTTGTACGCTTTCTAACTAGAGCTTTGTAAAGAGATTCGTACTATTAAGTATCTTAATTAAGCGTAAGATTAGTTCTTACCTTACTTGTTCCGCTAGTCTATTAGGCTTGTAGGTATACGAAGGTAAGAGTTTAAGATTAATACCGCTTTCTATAGCCTAAGTCTAGTAGTATATCGGTATACGCCTTATTAAACCGATCGTAGTAGTATCGTTGTCCTACTTAATCTTATAGATAGCGAGCCTATATTAGCGTCTTACCTAGCTCTCGAAATTCTAAATAACTCTTATAATCTAGTCTAGCGACTTCGTTATTAAGAGGAAAGGGAAGAGCTTCCTACTATACTCGTTAATAATTATAAGTAGCTATCGCGATCTATTAATCGCTTTAAGATATTCGAATAGATCCTAGGCTACTTGTTAGAACGGGTATATAGACTTCTGCTTAGGTAGTGTTTTCCTAGAGATAACCTTGCTTATATAAGTACGAGCGTAGCTCTCGTACTTAATACGTGCTATCCCCTTAATATAGACGTTTCTAGCGTTGTTAATAAGCGCTTTTAACGCTTCTAGTCCGAGGTAGCTAGCTCTTAAGTACTAAAGATTCTCGGTGTTCTCTTTTATAGTAGGTGACGCTCGTATCTAAGACCTTCTATCGTATATAGCAAACACGTTCTATAAGGATATATAAACGTTTACAATACCCGCTTTACTAGTTAAGATATAGTTTAGAAAGCTCGAGTAATAGGAAAGTGGCTTATATTCGAGGAAGGTAAGATTATACTTATATTCTAACTTATAAAGAATGACGTTATTTTCTAGTGTTCCAAAACGTAGTAAGTAATCTAAGCTATAGTACTAAGCGCTTGCCTCAAGCAATAGAGCTTCCGAGATAATGTTAATATAGAATCCTTTGACGATAGCGATATCCTTAAGCGTTAGGCTCTTAGTACGTAGTCTACGTAGTCTATCTAGAACGTTCTCAATTACCTAAGTGCCCCTCTTACTAATAGGAAAGGTCGTCATACCTGCTTTAACGAACTTAGGATTATTTACCTTAACGAACGTCCTAGGTAAGAGGAACTTCTTGTCGTTAACTAAGTAGGTTACGCTATATAAGTCTAATAGAGTGCTTTCTAGGAGAAGATAGCGCTATAGAGCGACTATATTAAACGTCCTATAGTAAGTCGAGAGCTTACTAAGTAGTTAAGGGCTAATAATTAATATATTAAGGGAACTAGGGTATCCTGCCCCTAATTACCTAGAATAGGATAGCTCCCCCTACTTGGCGATAAGTTAATTTTTTAATCTAGTCTACTTCGGCTTGTCAAGCTCCTAGTAAATCCTCTTATACTCCTTATTAGAAAGGTACGAGCGTTACTCGTTATTATAGATGGCTTACTTAAGTATATAGTAGTTTATTAGATCCTATAGATATCTTAGACGCTTATAGGGACATCTCGTATTATACCGCTAACCGTTACAAGAGTCTCTATACGAGTCTCTGCCTCTCTCCTTACTACTCTTCTAAACTGCTAGAAGTGTTAGCGTATAAGTTGTTAAGAAGATTCTATACTTCCGAGAGACTCTGGATTACGCGTCGTTATTAATTAGGATCTTAGCCATTATAATAAGGGTACTAAGCTTCGGAAGTAGCTATCTTATACTATTAGTAAGCTCGATTTCTATCCTCTTATTTGCTACCTAGGTTAGTAAGATACGTATAGCAATAGTATTAAGAAAGGTATAAAGTCCTTATATACCTTATACCTCTAGGATATTATATTAGATAGCTTACTAGAAGGCAATATTAAAGTTACAAATCTAGCGCTATAGATTAACTCCCGAACGCTTAGCTATATTAAGACTAGTTATATATTATACTATAACCATCGTATAAAGCGTTACAATAGATAGCGTAAGTATAGAGTAAAGCGCCTAGATAATCCCCTTAATGAGGTTAATATCCTTCTTCTTATACACTTTTATAACTTTATAGAGCTTAGGATCTATAGTATACACTAGTGTGACAAACCTAACTCAGACTTCTTCTGAAAGGGTTCAGACGAAGGTAGATTAAGCGGGACAAGCAGGCAGGTCGTCTAAGGGATTCGGTAAAGCCAAAGAGTTCACAACAACACTAGAGTTATCTCTCACAGTAGTTAACAACGATGCTTAGTATAAGTACTGTAATTATAAGGGTTGCTATCACTGGTGAACTCCTAGAGTCTACTATAACGAGTGACTATTTACATGTATATATACTTCTGTTGGTCACTTATAATCCCCTTCTATCCTGTCCTTGGATCGCCTTCGGTAGCTAGCTATTTTCTGCTATCTTTCCTTTTTGGCAATTGTTCGCCCGTAGTAGCCTGTTCTCCCTAGCGATCCTATATTAGCCTCGCTTTATGCCCTTCTTAATTAGTGGCTCATTTAGCCTGCTACACCCTACCGGGTCGTGGTATATGGTTAGCTTATGACACGATACCCCCTCTTTAGGGCTTTCGACCTAAAAGCTTCTTATAACTTGTTTTAAGTACTACTAATACCCCCCTTTTCCTAGTAGGTAATGTCTTCCTTCTGCTAACTTCCTTTTGCTATAGCTAATCGTATTCCTAGGAATCGTCACGATCTCAAACGCAAACGATACGTCATTACAATCAAGATTAAGTAAGAGGGTTATAAAGTTGCTATACCTTATAAGCGTTATTGGAATATAAAGCTATAAAAGCGTCATATAATAATAAAGGGTTTAAATAAGTGTTAAAACTGTATTTGTATAAGCAAGAAGTATAGTAGTCTAAACATTACAGATGCCCGTAGGTTCCTTGTTATTTTCCTTCGTAGTCTTAGGTTACTAACTGTCTTAGTCCTTTCGAATTTGTCAGAGTAGAAGAAGGTTTTAAGGGAGATTGCTAAGACTAAGGTATTACTTACTTAGACGTTAAGCCATTTAAGTCAATTACGTCGTTTATAACAATCCCTGCGCGATTGTGGTACCGAAGTTTTTCGTCATAGCGTAGCTTGTCTAGAGGAGGAGGAAGAGCTAGATACTCCTTTGCCGATATCGGAGACACAGACCCTCGCAGGTCAGGCTCAGGCGTTAGGTGCTTTTAATATGCTTGATTAGGAGTTAATCGGGTTAGATCCTAGTCCCAATTCTAGTAGGTTCCCCTCTTTTTCTATCGGGGAATAGGCTTTAGAGCTGGTTTTTATAGCTAGTTAGGATTCTGCCGGTAGAATTACTTTAGTTTCTTAGGGCAATTTAGGTTCTTAATAGGTTCTTAAAAGTTGTCTTCTAGTCCGAAATCAAGCTATTTAACTAGGTACTATAGTTCTCTATTAATAATATATAAATCTAGAATCTCTTTAACGTCCTATTCTTCCTCTTTATCCTTTACTTCGATATACGTAGCAACCTTAGCGTTCTTTAGTACTAGTTTAAGAAGCGAAATATAAAAAACATCTATCTGTAGTCATATAGATGATGGTAACGATAGTTAGTAGTTAGATGTCGAAATTTGTTCTTTAATAACAAAGGGTCTGACCCTCTTAAAGTCTAGCTTTATACTTAGTCGTTTGGTTTATAAGTTTCGTACGATTAGGTAGACTTTATCTCCCCTCTTCAGGCAAGGTCCCTCGAGCCTATATTTATTATAGTAGTTCTTTATTCTGGTCTTGACAAACTCGAGTTCCTTTTTAAGCTTTTTATATAGTATGTACATTTATTCTGCTTTGACTACTGCTCTCGGCACTATAACCTCTAGTCCTTGCCTAAGGTCTGCTTTATATCTGTAGTTCACAAAGAACGGTATAACTTTGGTCGTTTCCGTTAGCGTTATATTATAAGCAAGTTATACTATTAGTAATAGTATGACCTAGTTATCTTGCTAGTAATTGATGTAAGAATGGAGATACTGCTTGATAACTTGGTTTAGTCGCTCTATTTGTCTGTCAATCTGCGGGTAATATGCCGTTAATAGCTTGCTATTAATGCCTAATCATTATATTAACACTTACTAGAACTTCGACACGAACTTAGTGTCTCTATCAGTAATCTATTCTTATAGCTAAGCATATACTAATATAACTTGCCGATAGATTACGTCTACTAACTGTTCTGCTATCTAGGACTCCTTATAAGGAAAGAAGTATACCTACTTAGTCAGGCGATCTACTATAGTAAGAATACTATCGTAGGTCACTCCTATAGCTATGTCCTTAGATTCTAGTAGCTTCGTAATGAAGTCTATCGTGACTAAACTCTATAGTTTATCAGCTATTAGCAGTGACTAAAGTAGCCTATATGGCTTATATTATACCGTTTTGCTTTGGTTGTAGATATCGTAGTTCCGTACGACTTCCTTAACTCGTACTATTAACTATAGAAAGTTGTAGTGTTTCCTAACTTGTGCGACAGTCTTCGTGACTCCTTTGTGTCCTCCGAGTCTCGACTCGTAGAGTTCTCAAATCATTTGCAGCTATTGATCCCCGTCGTAGATATATACTTTGCCTCGGTACTAGAGTTTCCTATCTCTTTCTTCTATTCTATTAGGTACTAGTGGTCTAGGTATTACTTAATATTATACCTCGTTAATCCTTTCTTCCTAAAAGATTGCGTAATACTCTAGGAATAAGTTAAGTAGATTATCTTCTATAGGTATCTACGTTTCGTAATGTAGCGTTCTATCTATCTGTTCCTTAAACAATGGTAGTGTTATTTCCGTTCGTCCTTCTATATAATCCGTTCATCGGCTTAAGATATCCGCTCGTATATTCTCTTTACCCTTCTTATAGCAGATCTTGAAGTTAAATTCCGCAAGGAATTCTACCTATTGTATTTGTCGTCTGTTAAGCTCCTTTATCGTCGTAAAGTATTACAAG
Source organism: Thermothelomyces thermophilus ATCC 42464 (assembly GCF_000226095.1). Lineage (NCBI taxonomy): Eukaryota > Fungi > Ascomycota > Sordariomycetes > Sordariales > Chaetomiaceae > Thermothelomyces > Thermothelomyces thermophilus. Next base: position 1,265,918 of record NC_016475.1, read on the forward strand.
TTCTTATGATCTATATATACTTATACCGGTTTAATCGTATTGCTAAGGTATAGTTACCATTCCTTAAAAGCTTCGATAATTGTAAGTAGTTCCTTGTCGTAGATTAGATAATTAAGACATAGTCTATCGAGCTTCTTTAAAAAGAAGGCTATAGGATATAGCTTTCCTTATCTATCTCGTTATCCTAATTGTCCTCTAATAGTGTAGTCTAAAGCGTCTATTTCTACCTTAAATAGCTTCTTAGGATCTAGTAGTACTAGTATTAAATCTTTGGTAATAGCGTCACGGATCTATATAAATGCTTGCTTATGCTATTCTTTCCATTGGAATTTAGCGTTCTTCCTAGTAAGTTCGTACAAAGGTCGTACGATTGCCCTAAAGTTCCTAATAAACATCCGGTAGAAGTTTACAAATCCGATAAAGCTTTGTACTTCTATAACTGACGTTAGTCGTAGCTAATTCTTGATAGCTTTAACCTTTAAAGGTTCTATCTAGATTTGTCTTAGAGATATCTTATATCCTAAAAACACCATTTTCCTAATATAGAATTCGCTCTTTTCCTTGTTAACTAATAGTTTATATACATATAGCGTGTCTAATACTACTTTTATATACTTCCGGTGTTTGTCTATTATCTTAGAGAAGATAAGTATATTATCGAGATAATATACTATAAATTTGTCAAGAAAGGGTTAGATTGCTTGATTAACTAGGGCTTGGAACGTTGCTAGCGTGTTTATAAGTCCGAATGGTATAACGAGGTACTTGTAGTAGCTATAGGGTATCCTAAAGGCCGTTTTCTACTTATTACCTTCTTTAATCTATATATAGTTATAGGCTAATAGCAAGTCAAGACGCGTAAAATATTAGGCTCCTACTAACTAATCTTAGAGCCGTAAGATTAGCAGTAACAGGTATCGGTTTTTCACGGTCTATTTATTAAGTTGCCAATAGTTAATATATAACTATAGCTTTCTGTCTTTCTTAGGCATAAATAGGATTAGGTAGCCTACTAGCGATATCAATAGGCAGATATATCCTCTTCAAAGGTTCTCTTCCAAATATCACTTAAGTTCTTCGTTCTAAGTCTAGCTTATATAATAGATCTTAAAGAACTTTAGTCATACTCCTTCCTTAAGCTTAATCTTATAATCTTATAGGCCGTATTCTAGTAGTCCTTCCAGATGCTTTGGTTCGAATGCTAGGTATCCTTTATATTCTTTCGGTACTCCCCTAGTCTTATCTCGTCTCTCGGTTTTCTAATAGTATACGAACTTGGTTCCATCTATAGCAATGCTAGCGATTTCTCCTGTCTCAACCTACTACTCCTATTACAATGCTCCGCATTCGTCGACGGAGAGAATAGCTATCGGCAGTTTAGCTCGTTCCTCCTGTCGCGATATTAATATCGTTATGCTACCTCTTCTAGAGTCTGTAGTAGTCTGTCTACCATTGTCTGTCTCTTACAGTAGATCTATAGGATATGCCTTCCCTTGAGTATTATCTGCTTACGATCCTTATATACTCCCTATCTTACTAGTTAAATACGACTCTATTTAGGGTTATAGGTAGCTACTATTCTTCTAGCTAATATCTAGGTTTTAATCTTTATACTATAGTAACCCTAATATTATATCTTTATCATTGCCTATATCTACGATACTAAATATAACTACTATAGTCTTTCTTACCATAGTAATATTGATCGGTTCAGTCTCTCTATATACCTATTACGTTAGAAATAGCCCTTTGACTATACTATACTTTCGCTTCATTCTCTAGGGTATCTATAGCTAATTTACAAGCATCGGCGAAATTAGGTTTATCTCTGCTCTATTATCCACTAGTATAAGCATTTCGTGCTATTTCCATTATACTATTATCTATAGTCGCTTGTCTTGCCACCGTCATCTAAAGATTACAGCGATTTCCTATATTTCTACTAGGAGGTCTCAATATAGTAGTCTCTTACGCTAGTTCCTCCTATATTACGCTACTACTCGCCACTATACAGGCGTTAATAGTTTTCAGGTCTCTTAAAGGGCCCTAACCCGTTTCCTAGGTCAGTGCTAACCTCTCTAGTTATTTAGCTAATAGCAGCTTCGTCGATCGTACTCATTTCTATAAGCTATTAAGTGCTTATAGCTTCCTACTATTAGGTCCGTTCTGCTTTTTGTTATATATACTATAGCTTTATCTAAAGCTCCTAAATTCGCGATTTCTTTTTGTCTATATAATAGAGGTAATCGTTACTTCTAGTATAAGTCTTATATATCTCGTCCTATTCTGTAGTGCCTAGGCTAGGCTTGTCTTAGAACTATCGTAATACCTTCTAGATCATAGGCTTTGATTTTCTAGAGTAATTCGGCCGCTCTGTTTCCTGTATCGTAGACCTATTCCACAGGGCGTAAGCTTCCGTCCTCGTTTCCTTGTCAGGTCGGCTAGTGATTATTTTCGAATTTGTCATGGAAGTGGTATTGGCATTTGTATACTATACACTAGAACTAGGGCACTTGCGTATATGCCTTATATCGAGGGTATAGTCGTATAGCGTTGCCTAGGAGGTATTAGAATTCTTTCCTAAATCCTTCCTATCATATATAGACTATAGGTACCCTAATGCTAAGATAGGAATGTTTCTTCTAATAGCTTTTCTATATACGTTTATCTTTTCTATAGTTTATACGTATAAACTAGTATTCTAGGTTCTATATGTCGCTACTAAGTTACTAGTCATTAAGGTGCTTAGCGTAGCTATTAGGCCTATTATATACCATAGGGTATCCTCCTTTAATAGTTTCTACGATATATTAGAGTTCCCTTGTCTCGTCCCTTATCTTATTACTCTACTGGATAAGTCAAATCAAGCGTCTATCCCGTTCGTATAGTTCTATATTAAGCCAGAAAACTTCATTATAGTACTATTCGATTCGTTCCTAAAGGAATAGAACATTAGGTCTAGGTCTTTCGATTCCTTAGGTATCGGTTATCTATAATCTATCCTACCTCTATATAACCGTAAAACCCTACTACCTCAAGGCTAGGAGAATCGAAATTGGCGGTACGTATTCTCCTGCCATGTCCTATTTAGCAAGACCTATCTCTAGGTCTATAGTGACTAGTTCGGAATACGGTGCTTATTTGTCTTTACCATTATTGTCGTGTCTAAGATTGTCTGTGTTACTACCTTTGTCTTTATAGCTCGTAGCTACTACTTCGATAATATCTTTAGTAGTTTCGTTGATAGCTATAATTTCCTTTCTAGGGACTGTCTTCTACTCTTTCTTTAGGCTTTAATATTCTTACTTATAGTACCCTTTCTTTCTATAGTTATAGTAAGTAATATTAGACTTGTCTTTAGTTATCTTCTTCTAGTCCTGCTTTTATGCTATATCTATATCTATAGCTTTAGGGTATATTCTATATAAGGTACTAACGTATACTTGCTTTTTCTTGTCATTAGCTTTAACTATAGTTCTATTTATTTGACCTCGTTTCTACTACTCTTATATATAGAGTCGATTATTAATTTTAATAGCCTATATAATATATTTATCTAGAGTCTTAGGCGGATTATATTTATATAGCTTGTCTTTGACTTTTTCCTTTAAGCTATTATAAAATAGTTATATTAATACTTTATTATTAAGCTAAGACTTAAGTATATCCTATCTAAACTATATAACGTAAAAGACTACTAACTTAGTCTATTAGAGATTAGTAAGTCTTTCTTATATATAAATCTTCTCGTCTTTATTACTAAAAACCTTCTAAAGCTCTTCTTTAAAATAGTTATAGGATTAAAAGACTACTTATATAAATATATCTCGGTTATCTTCGTCTTTCTTAATAAGATAGTCGTTCTATATAGGCTCGAACTATCTAAGTGCCTTACCCTCTAGTCTTATAGCTATATAGAGGACTTTAGCTTTATTATCTAGAAACTTATCGTTATTAAGCCGGAAGTAGGATTAGAGGTTCGTTAGAAATCCTATAAGATCTTCTTTAGTTCCTCTATATTTGCTAGGTAGTTCGATCTTAATATAGCTCGCTTTAGCGCCCTCCAGTGCCTTGATTTTGGTATAGGCCTCGTTAACTAGTTTCTACAAATGCTTTTCGCTATTCTCGAGTTCCTTAATTCGAGCTTAAGTAGCCTTATCTCTCTAGTCTAACTCCTAGATTCGCTAATAGAGTTAACTAAGCTAGGTAAGTAGCTGTTTGACTATAACGTCAGTAGCTATATCGATATTAAGGTCAAAGTTACCTCCGTTCTAAACTATAATAGAACAAAGGGAGTGATAGCAACGTATGACGAACCTAACTTAGACTTCTTCTAAAAGGGTTTAGACAAAGGTAAATTAAGCAAGATAAGTAGGCAGGTTGTCTAAGGGATTTAGTAAAGCCAAAGGGTTTATAATAATACTAGAGTTATCTCTTATAGTAGTTAATAACAATACTTGGTATAAGTACTATGATTATAAAGGTTACTATTATTAGTAAACTCCTAGAGTTTACTATAACAAGTGACTATTTATATATATATATACTTCTATCGGTCGTTTATAGTCCCCTTTTATCCTGTCCTTAGATCGCCTTCGGTAGCTAGCTATCCTCTGCTATCTTTCCTTTTTGGCAATTGTTTGCCCGTGGTAGCCCGCGCTCCCTAGCGATCCTATATCAGCCTCGCTTCGTGCCCTTCTTGATTGGTGGCTCATTCAGCCTGCTGTACCTTACCGGGTCGCGGTATATGGTTAGCTTGTGACAACTAGCTAGCGTTATAGCTATCCTATCTGCTTACTAACATCTATAGCGTACACGATATCTTTATAAAAGGAGTCTTATAGTTATACGAATTCGGCTATAATAGCTACATTAGAAGGCATTAAATCTATAAATATCGAGGGTAATAATCCTTCTTAGAGCTACTCCTAGGAAGCTAAGATAAGGTTATCTCTAGCTTACTTATAGGTTAGGTACTATAGAACTTCTAGATCTAGCTTATAGTCGCTATTAAGGTTAACAAATCCCTATATACTAGCAAATTTAGCCTATAACTATAGTTTAATATATTACAAGTTCTAGGAACTAGGCCCTATAAGGTATATAGAAGTCTCAATTAGGATCTTAGATATAATAGATAGATACGTCATCAAAAGCGTATTAAAGTAGGGTAAGAGAGTTTATAATAGAAGAAGCTTCTACTAATATTAAAGATACGTCGGTAGAGGAGTAGTTAAGGCGCCGGGCTTATAACTACCGAACGTAGTAGAAGCTCTCGGAGCGTTAAAAGCAGTCTGTAGTAGGTGGCTGTACGAAGGAGATAGTGCCTTATTAAAGCTATCTATAAAGGAGATAAAAACGAGTGGTATTTATAGACAAAGGGACTAGCCAATGCGTTAAACAGCCTCATATAGCTGTGGCAAACGTGTAGCTAATACGCTTGGAAGCTCTATAGCTTCCGACACACTTCGAATCGAGGAAGAACACTTTGCGGGATTGAGTCACGCTACGCCGTAATTATTGCTCACTTTCCCCCTACCAACCGCACCTTCCCTCACGCTATAAGAAGACTAAGCTGGAAAGTATCAGCAATCCGGCCATCCTCTCTCTCCTTAGCTGTTTTTCGCTTCGCAATTGCCAAGTCCCGAGGGACAGTCCACTATCACCATCTACACAATACACCTACCATTCAGTCACCCCGGTCCTCTCCTGCTGCCCCTGCGCTTTTGGACAAGAGTTTGTGCATTTAGCCACCGGATTAAATCGGCCCCTCGGCACCTTTACTATTGCCTCATCGTCGTGGGAGAGCGTTCTGCGACACCGACGACGACATGGCGGCTACAGATTCGGGGGTTCACGATCTCCTGATTGTCACCGACGCCACGGCGTCCAGGGGCGGCTTTCTCGCGTCTCTGAACAAGTCGTTACAGGACATAATTAATAATTACGCATCTCGGCCATGACCGCATGCTTCTCCCGGACTGGCGTCGTCGCGTACAGGGACTACGACAAGCACGACAAATTTACCGAGTGGTCCGGCTGGCACAGCCGTGATGCTCACCAATCCGAGACTTCCCAGGAGGCTCTCCTCTCCTTTGTCAGGGACCTGAGAATGCACGGAGGCGCAGACTGGGCCGAGGCCATCAAGACCGGCCTTGCTCTCGCCTACGAGCACATGCGTCTCGAGGCCAAGACCGTCATCCTCTTATACTGCGACGCGCCTCCGCACACCGAGGTCGACGGCGGTTCGTGGCAGAGAAGGAGGGCGCCGAGCTGGATAAGGCCACGATTGCTTCTCAAGTCTACTTCGGCTACGTTGGCAGCATCGATAAGTTTGCGTCCGAGAATGAGGAGAACGTGTTTTCCTATCTGCCAACCTTCAGGGCCAGGACGGTTTGCAACGACCGGCTCAACCCCGCCCGCGACCAGCTGATCAGCAGGTTCGGTCTTCGGGTATCCAGAATGGAAGATGCTGAGAAGAAGGAGCGCTTGAACAGGTTGCTAGAAGCGTCGTACGATTTTGCCGCAGACATTGCCGAGATGATCAAGGCGGTACCAGACGAGTCCCGGTACCTGTGCGTCTGCCTCGAACAGACTGTGCGCTTCTCCCAGTCCGAGAATGCGGCGGACGATGCCAACGACGACTCAATGGAGTCCTCGCGCGACGAGCTGCTCGAGATCGGCCGGTCGTGCGACACCCCGCATTCTGCGCCGTCTCGGCCGCATCCTCACCCAAATGACCTACGTGAACTCGGAGGAGGACCTCCCCGCCCATGTCAAAAAGGCTCCGGAAAACAAGGTTCCCAGGATACCCATGGCCATGGCCCAGCAGGAACATGGGCGTAACTTCTGGAGCTTGCTTCTGCATCTGGTGCTCCCCGGAACCATGCTTGCCGCCCGTCCTGCCGCATTGCTGGCAGCCTTCAGCGTGCGCATGGGAATCCAGCCCCTCCAGGAGGTCGCATACAAGGAGCTCGTGGCTTGGCGGGACAACTGGAACACGTTGGATATTCCGGAGACATGGAACGTGAATTGTCTGAGTCTGCTTCTGGAGGCCGACCAGAAATACTGGTTGGCGGTGGCCGAGGGACATCCAGGCGCGGGCAGCAAGGCCCTCCTGACAGAGGAGGATCGCGAGCTGTTTGACGTCCTTGTCAGCTACAAGCTGCTGGAGATGAACTTAGATATGGAGCTCATGGCAGAAGTCGGCTGGTCCCCGGAGAAGAACAAGGCGCCCCTGGGACCGGTGGTGACCTGCCAGGTCTGCCAGTTTCCCCGGTCGGTGACGATGATGGCACCGTGCGCGGAGCCACACGTCTGGGACAGCAAGTCAAGGAAGCTTTTATAAAAGGAGGTGTCTCTTTTCTGCGGCCGACACCGACACCACTCTGGGAACCTGGGTTGAGTGTCCCATGAAGACCTGTCGAGCGCAATACGTGGTGTACAACCCGCCAAGACTCCATGTCCGCCCAAAGTGCCATTACTGCCGGCAAGAAGGTATAACCTCCAAGTCCGACCCCAATTACGAGACCATCACAACGGCCCCTTGCGTTGAGTGCACCAAGTGCAAGAGCCGCGTCATATGGGCCGCCGCCTATCGCCCGTCCTCTTTCGACCCTTCCACATACCAGTGCCCGGCCTGCCCGGCTGGGACGCCGTCGACCATCATTACCGCCGAAGCCACGCCGCTCATCCTCGCCAGCGAAAACGGGACGGCCTGGCTCCTCCGCAACGACGGCGCCACCATCCGGGTGCCCTTCTCCAACCGCTCCCTATACCACATAATCTCCACCGCCGCAGGATCGTTGGAATCTTTCCCTCCAACGTCTCCTCCCAGCATCCATTCCCGTAGCACTCACCATCCGCGGTAAGCCGGTCCACAACGCGGCCGCACTGGTTGCCACTCTCCGCCAGTGGATCGCCGCCCGCCGCATCCAGGCCCGCGCTTGCTCCCTCTGCTTCGCGTCCGCAGCCCACCGCGACCTGCGACTCGCCTGCGGCGGGCGCCGACGGTCCGGTCATCAAGATGCGCCTCGCCCCCGGCTGCGGCGTGGCGACGGAGAAGGTGGGCGGATGCGACCACGTCAAGTGCGTGTGTGGGAAGCACCAGCCGACACGTTGGGGGAGATCTATCAACACATGACTCAGGTCCATCAGACCTGATTTTCTTTTGTTGGGGGCGAAGATGTCTATAATTACGACTACGAGGACGACGAGGGCTCCGCGGACGACGACGAGGAGTCTTGACCCGGCCGGGCGCGGGTCATGACCCAGGGGACATAGCAGGAGAAGGCAGGAGCCAGGTACGCTGTCTGTAGAGTGTGGAAGGGGACTAGTTTCACCGTGAATGGTCTGTTATTGTGTTTATGATATCTGTACAGCGCAGGGAATGTCAGAAGATTTCCATATAATATGACGCGACCAAGAACTTTATTCAGACGATGTGGGCTTGGTAAGGAGGCGCCATCAAAAGTCTCGTCGATGAACACTCTTTGGCACCAGGAGGAATTTGTTCTTGTTAGGATTACTATGTAAGAGCCAGAGCCAAAGCTAAGATCCATACTGAGCCGTTGTAAGCCCCTGCAAATTACGTACGTCACTGGCTTCACTTCTATTCCGGAATATAATCCGTATGCGGTCCAGGCCCTAGCCTACTGGAACACGAGATCCCCAAGCCGCGTGCTTACAAGATGCGGCAGCCTTATACAGGTACCCTCCTCCCAGACATTCCGAAGACTAACAGTGAACGGAAACGAGTAATTAGGGTCTGATAATCAGACGTTCGACCATCGCCGTGGTATCGTACGCCATCTATAACATGTGTTGGAGCCGACCATAATAAGAAATACAAACAGAAAGAAGAACAAGAAGGAAGTAATTAATACAACACCAAAGCCGCAGTGTGATATTCCGCCACATCGGCGATAACAAGGTGCCGTCAGGCATCGCCGAACGCGGTGCCCGAATAGATGGTCCCCCGGTCGCCGGCAACGCCATTTGCATGCCCGACCTCGAAAACGCCGTCCGCCTGCGATGCGTCAAAGCCGCTGCCGAACTGTGAGGGCGACGCGGCGGCCGCCGCGGCAGCCTGATCGCGCTCACGACGCTCCAGGTTGACAATGATGTCCATGGCGCCGTCGAGCGTCTCCTTCTCGGCCCGGAGGTCCCGCCGCTTCTGCTCGATCTCGGGGCCCTCGGACATGAGCCGCTGCAGCACCTCCTGCGTGGTGGCGCGGCCGGTCAGGCCGAGCTTCTCGTGCAGGTACGTGTCGATGACGGAGGCGACGCGCGGCAGCAGGCCCGACATGACGTGGATCGAGACGTAGTCGACGAACCGGTTCGCCGCCGTCAGGTAGTAGCCGCGGATGTAGGCGGCCACGGCGAGCTCGGGCTCGAACGGGTCCGGCCCCAGGTTCTTGAGCTCCTTGGCCATCTTTAGTTCCTCCTGCTTCCGCTCCTCGTCCGTCATGTCCTCCATCTTAGGGACGGCACGCAGCTCCTCGCCGTTGAAGGCGGCGATGCGGAAGTGGTTGCGGTGGCGCACCAGGATCTTCATCTCGGCCGCCTGGTGCCGCTTGAGCGTCTCCTCGTCCTTGGTGCACAGCCGCTGCGACTCGAGGTTGTAGATGAAGAGCAGCTGCGCGCGCAGCTCGGCCTTGTGCGCCTCGATGAAGGCGCGCATGTGCTCGAGCGACTCCTTGTACACGGCCCGGTTCTTGAGGTGCGCGAACGCGGCGTCCAGGATGGCGAACACCTCGGCCTGCAGGAACGCGAACGTGCTGTTGATGAACCACTCGAGGTGGGGGGCCCACGTCTTGGCCGCCTCGATGTACAGCGGCTCGTAGACGGTGGCCGAGATGAGGCCGGGCTGCCCCGGGATCGCCGCGCGCCTGATAAGGTTGCGGATGTCCATCAGGCTCTTCGACCGGGCGCCTCGAGACGGCGTCGTGGGGGTGCCGCTCCGCACGTGGCTGGGGGTCGTCGACGAGGCGAAAAAAGGGCTGTCCTGCGGTTCGGTCTTGACGACGCCGTTGGTATTCTGGGCGCGCGGGCGCTTGGGAGTGGCGCCGGCCCCGGCCGGGTCCGTCGACGGAGCGGAGCGTTTCCTCGCGGTCGGAGACGAGGAAGGGCTGTCGCTGTCCAAGTCGATGTAGATCGGCCTTGAAGAAGCCTTGGCGTTGTCCCTAACATTGAATTTGGGCTTCAGGTTGATGATGAACTTCTTGAACGGCTCGCCGAAGCGGGCGTCCCAGGTGCTCATGAAGTCCTGGTTCGTAACCCGTTCCTTGACCCGGTTGGTAAACTCTGCGAGGCTCTTGACGATCTCGAGCTCAGGATTTGGTGGAGGATCGGGGTATTTCTTGAGCTGGTTGTCAATATCGTGGAGACGACTCTCAACCTTGTGTTTCACTTCCGGGAGGCTGCAAGATAATTAGGTCAGCGGGGAAGGGCAATCCCTTTTTTTGTTGTTGGGTCGATCAACTTACATCTTGGCAAACTCCTCTCCCAGTTTCCTGGAGAGGAATGCCTTGAGCTTCTCCACACCGCACTTCTCCTTGAAGTCGTCGAATTCTTCGGGCCAATGGCCTGTAGCGTCTGCGGTACGATTGAAGAAGGCCTCCTCCATCTTGTTTTGCTCCTCCAGGTCGCTACCCTGGCGGGAAGTGATGAAGTATCCAAAACCGGTTTGGTGGGCTTCGCCGTTGAGCATGGCGAGCCATCTCGAGGCGGCACCGTGCTCGCTCGACAGCAGGTCGGCCTTGGTCATAACGCCGATACACCGGTTGTGGGCCCGTTGGGCCTTGATGATTTTCAGCGCGAAGGAGTTTTCTGGATCCTGATTCATGGGAACCGCGCACAGGATGATGGCGCTCTGGCGGGAGATGTACTCGCGGGTCAGGTTCTGCACTACACGCTCCAGGAAGCTGTCCTCAGCACGCCTCGCTGTCATGAAGACACCAGGCAGGTCGTAAAAATTGAGATCCGCGAGATCGGGGCCTTTGACCTCTAGGGCGACGGTATTAGGCGAGAACTGGGCCTCGGCCCTTTCCTCTTTCTTCCTGACTTGTTCCAGATGCTGTTCCCGGGTGCTATCAGGGACCTCACCCCTTGACTTTGGGATGAAGAACTGGTAGTGAGTCGACGGGTTCAGTATGGCCACTTGTGCACAGCGGAGAACAGTCTCGATTTCCTCCGAGTCGAGCTGGTCTCGCACCGTTTTGAACTCGCGCCGCGCCTGGCGGCTGGGGTCGAGTTTCACCCAGGGAGGGAACTTGTTTGTCGAAGTGACATCCCGCTCCGTAAGGGGATGGTTGGGCGGACAAAACTCGTAGTCATTTTTCAGGAAAACACGGCAGGACCATTCGTCCGCGCGAGAGACACGAATGTGGATGGGGCAGCGTGTGCAGGTTCCGGTGCTCCGGGGCAGACTGAGACCGGCAATGGCGGACATCAGACTTGATTTCCCGGAGGATTGGTCGCCCACGAGAACCAGCTCCGGGAGGTTGGCGACGTGCTGGATGCCGCGGGCTTGCAGCTCGCCGAGGGCATCGTTGATGTCTTTTAGTTTCTGGCCAATGCCGCGAAGTGCTCGGTTGGCTCCGACAAAGGAGCCTTGAATACTCTGTGAACCCATGATAATGTCGTGCTCAGCTTTAGGGTTGTGTCGAACTTGCATCATGATCAAGTCGTCGCCCTCGTCTTCCTCGAACTGGGGCGGGCCGGAAGCGGTCGGGGGTCGAATTCGGGTGTCGATGCTTGCTGGACCTGGTCAGTCGGTTCCATCTTCCACTGATTAAGTCGAGGAAAGGAACTCACGCGCTGCCGAACGAATGAGACGGAGCCTCTGATCTCGCTCGCTAGGCGTTTCAGATTGGACATCCGGAATCGAGTCCGGCGTTGTGATGGACCGGACTCTGCCGCTCTCCTGCTTGATGCGAGGCATCGTTTGAAAAACTTGCCTGTTCCGACTGGCCGGTTTAAAAGAAACTAATCGCCAGATGGCATCGGCTGCAACAATCTAGACTAAGAAACCGGTTACAAGGACAACAAGGAGAATCCACAATCAAAGGAGAAAGACCATATAGCTGTGGAGGCGACTGAATTACAAGTTGCGGGTGGAAAGAGAATGACTTTCAAATTGGTCGAAGAGAGGGTGAAGGAGAGAAGTGAGGGAACTGAAGGGAGCGCAAAGAGCCCAGATGAGGAATGGATGATGTTGTTGAACGATTCAATGGCCAGGAGTGGGCTCTCGAGCATTTCTCGGCCTACACTATCGCCAAGGATGGCTTCTGTTAGTATCGAAGGAGAAAATGAGAGACCATAGTAACAAATGCGATCTTGGCCAGGAGAAGTTTCAGAGATTGAAGCGTGTTTGAAAGGGGCTGGAAAATGTGGGGCTAACCGACCGCGATTGGAGCTTCGTCGCGCGGCGCAGCGCGACGCGTTCTCTTTTAACTAATTAATTGACTTCGCAATTCACGCAAGCACTGGTAAATTTGCGGGGGAACTGTGACGTGACCCTGGTCAAAACGCCACAGTGTGCATGCCCTATGCAGTCATTCTACAAGTGCTTTTGGGTCTTGAAATGGGTCTTGGAAATTGTCTAATATTCAACGGGTTTTTGGATTTAAAAATGACTGTACGGATACTGCTAAAGTAAACCACACACATCGGCATCTTCAAGCTGATTTGGCAGTAGAGCAAGTCTCATTGTCTCTCCGCTTATATCAGAGACAGCGTATCAACCTTAGTGCTAATGCCAACAGCTCAGCAAGTGTTCTCCTTTCTGATGTACTGTGTGTCAATATCCCAGCCCAGTGCAGATGTGCCATCACTGTTTTGTCAACAAATTGAGATTTGGGATGCCGGGTTGGGTAGTTGAGTATGTTCTCTTCCGTTTCCCCTTAGCATCACTCTTTATGGTGTAATACCTACCAGGTAATTCCAAAGTACCTATTTCAGCCTTACCGGGTCCATGTTCGATACAGACCCCATCGACCGCCGCGCCGACGTCGATCATTGAACGAGCCAAACAAAGCCAATCTCGTCTTGCTAGGACGCTCTGTGACCGATTCGCAAACAATTCACTAGGGTTTTGACAGATATGAACGATACTGACGGTCCAACAAAATTTGCTCGAGCCGAGGAATGTCCCCAGTCTGATTACCTGGAGAACAGCTCCAGAAAGAGTCACACGGAGCTTCCATGGCTTTGGTTGAACGAAGCAATTGTGGCGAGTCACTATTTACAGCATTACTATGCAACAAGGAATCTGCCCCGGGCACAGCTTCCATGTTCGATGTGCGGCAGAAAATGTACCATTTTGAAAGGGTTCACCGAGAGAGAAGCGAGAAAGAGAGGCTGACCTACATTCCCAAAATACTTATGTCTTCAATAACGCCTTGGGGTCCAGGCGGTACTTGAATAATAATGGATGTTTGGCGGCACGTCTGTAACGTGGACGAATTTGGCGCAGCAGCACTGTGTACGGATTACTCAGTCCTTCGCATGTCAACACCCGGCTACCTTTCGAGGACGGATTGACTTGTTTATCTAATTACACGAAGGGAGCTCGTGTTGGTTCGAGGGGCAACGCACGGGCCAAGTAAATGCTTCCCCGGCCTTACCCCTGCCAGTGCCGCTGACACCGCTTCACATGGCTAACCACTTTCAGGGTGGTCGAGGCCCTACCTATCCACATCTGGCATCCATCACTGCGAGCTGCTACGCCCCTCCTTCGCCAAAAAGGAGTCTCTGCTGCTCCACGCTCTCAAACGCAACACCGAGTCCCGTCTAACCGAGCCATTCACCATGTCTCTGCAGATTCCGCTCCGCGAAAAGCCCAGTGGCGCTGGCGGCGCCACCAAAGCCGTGATTCTGGTCAGTTGTTTTTGGCGGGGAACTGGGGTGGGGGGGGAGCGAGGGCGGGCAATTGCTGCCTCACCGAGTTACTGAGCCTGAGTTCGGCGTTGCTGACAGGAACTTATGCAGGTCGGAGGCGCCTCTCGCGGCACCCGCTTTCGTCCGCTCTCCCTCGACGTCCCCAAGGTAATGCGCGCCGCCCGGTCCAGTTGACTTTCGCACCGGCGATGCTAACGTTGTCGCTTTCGGCCAGCCCCTCTTCGACGTCGCCGGCCACCCCATCATCTGGCACTGCCTCACCGCCATCAACAAGGTCCCCTCGATCCACGAGGTCTATCTGATTGGTTACTACGAAGAATCCGTGTTCCGCGACTTCATCAAGGATGCCTCGACCGAGTTCACCAACCTCTCCATCAAGTACCTCCGGGAATATCAGGCCCTGGGCACCGCCGGCGGCCTGTACCACTTCCGCGATGCCATCCTCAAGGGCCGCCCCGAACACATCTTTGTGCTGAATTCGGATGTCTGCTGCAGCTTCCCGCTAAACGAGATGCTCCAGCTGGCGGATGAAAAGGATGCCGAGGCCGTCATCCTGGGGACGCGCGTGAGCGAGGAGGCCGCCACCAACTTTGGCTGCATCGTGTCCGACTCGCACACGCGGCGGGTGCTGCACTACGTTGAGAAGCCCGAGAGTTACATCTCCAACCTGATCAACTGTGGCGTCTACCTCTTCTCGGCCGACGCGCTGTTCCCCTCGATCCGCAGCGCCATCAAGCGGCGCAACGACAGGCCCCGTCTCGCCTCGTACCGCTCCTCCGAGAACCTGGCGAGTTCCTTCTTGATCGACGAGGAAGAGAGTCAGAAGAGCGAGGTCATCCGCCTCGAGCAGGACATCCTCAGCGACATGGCCGACAACAAGCAGTTCTTTGTCTACGAGACCAAGGACTTCTGGCGCCAGATCAAGACCGCCGGCTCCGCCATCCCGGCCAACGCGCTCTACCTGCAAAAGGCCCTGCAGAACGGGTCCAAGGAGCTCGCCCAGCCCTCGGCCAACATCATCCCCCCCGTCTACATCCACCCTTCGGCCCAGGTGCACCCCACGGCCAAGCTGGGGCCCAACGTTTCGGTCGGCCCTCAAGCCATCATCGGCGCGGGCGCCCGCGTCAAGGAGTCCATCGTGCTGGAGGATGCCGAGATCAGGCACGACGCGTGCGTGCTCTACTCCATCATCGGATGGAGCAGCCGCGTCGGCGCCTGGGCCCGCGTCGAGGGCACGCCGACCCCGGTGACGAGCCATAACACCAGCATCATCAAGAACGGCGTCAAGGTGCAGGCCATCACCATCCTGGGCAAGGAGTGCGTAGTCGGAGACGAGGTCCGCGTGCAGAACTGCGTGTGCCTGCCGTTCAAGGAGCTTAAGAGGGTGAGTGCGAAGCATATAATCTTAAGCTGCCAGGTGAACTGCTTGCTAACCTTTCGCACCCAGGACGTTGCCAATGAGGTTATCATGTGAGCGGGTCGTGAGATGTGGAGGATACCCAAGATTCAAAAAGGGGGGAACGAGGAGGTGGATCTTTTCCCTAATGCAGGTAGCGTGTGGATGGATAGCATTCACGGTCAACCAAAACAATAATTAATATTAGATGGATGGAGCACTTTGGTTTGGATGAGGGATCCATCATTGGCATTCATCGTCAAGCTTGATGAAGTCAGCTTTCTGAAAACGAGCAAAGCAATAGAACGTTTGCTGGTTGGATCACGAGACGACAAGACGCCATCATGTCTTCAATTGGAGGTAGATATGAGGAACATTGCAAAAAAAAAGTTCAAATTCAAGGCCGAGAAAATGTAGGCCGAGGATGCGCGAAGCAGCTTACAACCTATCTGTACATTTGATGAGACCCAGCCAGCCGTTTCCATGTCCTTCTCGATATAATTATCCCTTGCTCCCCTGAGACAAGAGTGAGAAGAGGGAGAGAGAAGGGTCAGGAAACCAAAGGTCCCAGGAAACGAGCTAATTACCTGCCGGGAAAAGAAAAGATAAAAAGAAAAGCAGACAAGACCAACACAAATGCCCCGGCTCTTGAGCGCCGTCTCTCATCATCCAGGCGTCTGGCTCATGCCCATGCCCACGGGCCTAATTACTTCTCAGCCGCCTTATTCGTCATCGCGCATTCTGCTCCGCCCCTTTCTCCCTAAATCTTTATCTCCGACCGCTCTCCACTCAATATTCGTCATCGTCCTGCTCCTGACCCCTTCTCTTCCTGGTTGCCCGCCTCACGCCCACGGTACCGTCCGGGAGGAGCCCGGGCACGGCGTCGTACCATCTCATCCACCTCTCCACGCCGTTCCACAGCCGCATGATTCCCGACAGCTCACGGCCGTCGACCAGCCCCCTGATGGCCTGCACGCGGCAGCGCAGCTCCACACAGAGGCAGTCCAGCGCCGCGCTCTCCTGCGGGCCCGCCAACTGCAGCAGCCTCAGACTGGGGAACAGCGGCTTCCCCTTGGCTTCTTCTCCCCCTCCCTCTCTGCCATCCTCCTCGTCCGCTTTCTTGTCCTTCCCCGCCGCCTGCTGCTTCTTCTCCACCTCCTTGTTCTTCTCCTCCCCCTCGTTCTGGTTCTTGTCGTTGTTCGTGTCCATGCTAGCCTCGGCAGCGGATCCCTCCTCCAAGGCCTGCTGCTGCTGCTCCTGCTCCTCCTGCTCCTCCTGCGCCATCTTTCCCTCTCCCTCCTTCTCCCCCTCGTGGCCGGCCAGCGCCGCCATCACCGCCTCGTCCTCCTAGGTTGCCGGCGGCGGCGGCGGCAGGCCAACCAGGGCGCAGTACAGGCGGTACATGTCGAGCGGGCTCAGCGTCTCGACGTAGTTGGGGTGCATCTTCCACACGGGCGGGCCCCACTGGCCGAAGGGCATCTCGAGCACCCGGTGGGACTCGGCGATCAGGGCCAGGCGGGCCACGTTGGGCGCCCGCCTGGCCAGCGCGGGGAGCAGCGCGGTCGTGTAGTAGGTCATGGGCCACTCGGTGCGCATGTAGATGTCTGTTTTTGTGTGATGCGTGTGTGTGTGACTCCGGTTAGCCAGTTAATAATACTCCACTTCGCGTTGACTTCTTGTATACATGTATATAATGATATACACGTAAGAGCATTTATGTGTGTGTGTGTGTGCATTCATGTGTGTGCGTGTGTGTGTGAAAAGGGAAAACTGTTATGCTTGGGAAGTGGACTTACGCAGGTTGCGGATGGAGAGGGCATTCATGCCGATAGAGAGGAGCCTGGCGAGAATATGATGTTAGTTTTTTGGGTTTCGAAGGACAGTGTGATTCTCTGGAGAGGGAAAGGGGGCACTATGGCTGATTGGGAGAAAGCCCATCAACGTCCCAAACCACATATTCTCCAGCTTTGGACCAGTGTAGGTTCGTACCAGTTGTATCCGGGGTTCCGAGTAAAGTCATAATTATTTCCCATGTGCGCGTCGCAGTGCTCGAGCAGACAAAAGGTGTTGACGCTGTAAAAGTAATGGGCGGCCTCCGCGTAGATCTGCTTGCTCACAAACAGAAGAGCGAGGTCAAGTTTGGGCTTTCGGTGCCTACGTTTGGGGAAAACATGTTAGCCAGTGTCGCCAGTGTCTCTCTTCTCATGTCGTACTGCATTGATTGGGTTATCAGCAGTAGATTCGCGCCATCACACCATACTCCTGGGGGTTCTCGCGGCCTTCTCATGCCATCAGGAACGGCCCTCTGAGGTCAGTCCCTTTAGGACCAGCAGCAACCGCAGCGGCGGCGGCAGTAGTATCTCAACCGTCGCAGAGTCGTGCCGACGAGTCGGGTTACAAGACCGTCACCATTTGATTCCCCTGACTCAACAGCATCGGACTTGACCGACAGCAGCAATGCTACTGTCAAGCCTGGACTGCTCCTGTGCCGTACACTCATGAAGGAATTGACTTACCAGATTCCAGTGACATCGATGGCGCGACTGATGTGAAGGATCAAGGAGTATATGCGAAGGCGAAGTTCTGCGGGCAGACTTGTGAAGAAGGGGAAAACCCGGGGCCGCGGCGCGCATGCTCGGGAGGGCTGGATGCGCTCACGAGCGCGGAAACGTTTGGTTGACGCGGACTTTGGCATCTTATTTTCTCTTATCACGGGTTTCACGTGGTGAAAGAGAAAGCTGATTATGACTTTGACCTGTGTTAGTGTAAGTCGGGAGTGTTACTAGGAATCAATCGCTCTAACCTGGTTAAATCAAGTCTTGCTGGCCGGGCTGGTTGACAAAAAGACAAGAAAAGGTCGGTTATCGAACTTCTCTGTCTCTGTGATTTTTCCTGGGACCTCAGAGTCAGCGTCGTTGTGTAAATAGGAGCCTCCAAGTTGCGATCCCAAAACAATGACCATAATATATTATAATGACGTACTTGAGAGGAAGGGACAAAATATTGCCAAGACTTGTACGAGTTGAAAAGTCGCGAGTGAAAACTTACCAGAGCAAGCTATGAGGAATTGTTAAAGGAACTTGAGAGTTTGAACGCGAAGCAGAGGATGCTGAGGAGGATGGGTTGTGAACTGGCTCAGGGGGGTGTTGTATACAAAGGGGCGTCTAACTAGCGGAACCAGCGTCCATGAACCTACGCGGAACGCGGTGTTAGTAAGGGGGTAGGTCGCGTCTGGTTCAGATGAAAAGACCCAAGTCGTGTTATCGGCCCCAGACCGCGAGTGAACGAGGGTTTGGTATATTATCACTTGGGGACCGACTTCACTGTAAGCGCAAGAGAAGCTCTCTAGCAGTCTAGACAACATAGTACTATGCACGGAGCGAGAGAATAAAGTAATGGAATTAATCAGTGTCATCTACATTTATTGTTATTCTCATTGTTCGACGGAAGCATGCACCGGTATCAAGCTGTTCCCGGGAAAACACGAACTACGATTTGAAACTACAATGAGACTCAAGCATCCAGCCCGTCGCAGGGACTATCCTTTGCAACCTTGAAATACTCTATGCTTTAGTTCGGCATAAGTGGACGAAACCATTGAAAGAAACTCTTGTAATAGTTCCTTCTATAGAGTCGGGTGCTTGTTCCGTAGGGATACGAAAGAAGCCTCGCTTAGCAAGGCACTCGGGTACTTTGGTGGTGTTAAATAATTATGTGCTAATTTCTATAGCAACGTGTCCCGATTTCCTTTTCTTTCGCCTCAACCGGAAAATGGCGCCAATTTAGGAATCTGTTTACAGGCAAGACAATGAGTGTATCAAGAGTCTCTTCAAGCCCTGCGTTCCAGTAGGCGCCTTGCCACTAATTAACGACAAGGGCTAGCACAAAACTCACCCCTATCAGTGCGGGTTTCTGTTTCAACCCATACAGCAATGCTGTGGTTCACCTCTCCTGGTCACTTGGCAGGGGCCAACCCGCAGAAGAGAGGTGAAATAATGGCAAGTGCTGGGCTGCTATGGATCGCTTGCTGGTAATAAGCTATACGATGGGCGGGGGGCGGGGATGACCACGGCAGCCGAGGTATTGAGGAGACAGAGAATATAATACGCTGTGTGTCATATAGGGGGGCGCTTGAACATGGCTTGAGTTCAGCAATTTGTGCTGGTCCGATAAGTTTGACGACTTGTAATTAAGGCGAGCGGTGCCTTGAGTCGCATGTGGGTTGCAGGTGGGTTCCCCGCAGTTGCCCAAGTCAAAATACATTGATATTACCGAGACCATACAGAGAAGAGCTACTGACTTTCTATTGTTCGGGAGACCGCGCTCTACTGGTAGCAACAGCTTCCAATGTCGTCTCGTCTTTCTGGGTTTCAGTTTGCGTTGTTCTCCTGGGCATCGTTTGCCCTTGCCCGCTCTGGCCGGTCTCGGGCGCCTCTTGCTGTTATTTTGTTCCATTCCCCCAAGTCTAACCGGATTGCAAGCACGCAGGGTCGGAGGTTCAAGTGTCAATGTTCTTGTACTGATTGATACAATATGCACTCTAATTACTTGAACATTAACATCGCATCCACAAACCAAGATGATTTCTCGCCCTCTGCTCCCATCAACACTAACCGGCCAACCGGATTCCGAGACAGACAGATCTCCCGAGTTCTTGGGCACAGGCAACACTGCGATTGGGCACTGCCAAAAATCAGGATTGGTGCATTTCGTTTCTCCGACGAGCTCGATGCGGCGTCCGATAGGATCGCTCCGGGGCGCCATTCCTTCGCCGGTCCCGCTCTTCGCTCGGCAGGGCGGGGGAGAAGGACCAGTCTTATACGGAGGGAGCAGAGGTGCCCCGAGATCAGGTTAAAATTTCTTCTGTAAGAACAAGTCCTTCCTCGTTCGACCGTGGAATATGCACGTCGAACCTCCCCAATGATAATAACTCTGCCTGAGTAAGGTAGCAAATTCTCCGCGACGCTGGTTAATTAATTAATATTATTATTTGATCCCACGAGCCGAGTTAACATCAGAAACTGACAAGTCCACTCATTTTTTCCATTCTGATATCATCCCGATAATAGTTCTAGATTCGTTAATAGAGCAAACCCCACGTCGTCATGTTCTCCAGGCACGACAACAGGCTCGTCTACTCGTACGACGCCGAGAAGCTCTGGATCGAGCCGTGGGGCCCCGATTCGCTGCGCATCCGCGCGACCCAGCTCAGCGCGATGCCGCCCGAGGACTGGGCCCTCCTGCCGCCTCCCGAACCAGCCACCAGCCCGGAGATCACCATCTCCCCGGACTCGGCTACGCTCACCAACGGCAAGATCAGGGCCACCGTCAGCGCGCGGGGCAAGCTCACCGTGTCTGACGCCCGCACGGGCACCGTCCTGCTCGAGGAGTATTCGCGCAACCGGCTGGACGTGCGGGACCCCAAGTGCAGCGCGCTCAACGTGGCCGCGCGCGAGTTCAAGGCGGTGCCGCGGGGCGGGGACGCGCACCACATCACGGCGCGGTTCGAGAGCCTGGACCGGCAAGAGCGCCTCTTCGGCATGGGCCAGTACCAGCAACCGCTCTTCAACCTCAAGGGCGCCGACCTCGAGCTGGCCCACCGCAACTCGCAGGCCAGCGTGCCCTTCCTGCTCTCGTCGCGCGGCTACGGCCTGCTGTGGAACAACCCGGCCGTCGGCCGCGCCGTCCTCGGCACCAACCTCATGACCTTCGAGGCCTACTCGGCCCGCGCCCTCGACTACTGGGTCGTGGCCGGCGACCGCCCGGCCGACATCGTCCGCGCCTACGCCGCCGCCACCGGCAGGGTGCCCATGATGCCCGAGTTCGGCCTCGGCTTCTGGCAGTGCAAGCTGCGCTACCAGACCCAGGAGGAGCTGCTCGGGGTCGCGCGCGAGTACCGCCGGCGCGGGCTGCCGCTCGACGTCATCGTCGTCGACTTCTTCCACTGGCCCCTGCAGGGCGAGTGGAAGTTCGACCCGGCCTACTGGCCCGACCCGGACGCCATGGTGCGGGAGCTCAAGGAGTTGGGCGTGGAGCTGATGGTGTCGGTCTGGCCGACGGTCGACAAGCGGTCCGAGAACTGGGACGAGATGGTCGAGCGCGGCCTGCTGGTCCGCGTCGACCGGGGCATGCGCACCACGATGGACTTCCAGGGCGACACGGTCCACTTCGACGCGACCAACCCGGCGGCGCGCGAGTTCGTGTGGGCCAAGGTGCGCCAGAACTACTACGCCAAGGGGATCCGGCTCTTCTGGCTCGACGAGGCCGAGCCCGAGTACTCGGCCTACGACTTCGACAACTACCGCTACCACAGCGGCTCCGTCCTGAGCACCGGCAACATCTACCCGGCCGAGTACGCGCGCGCCTTCTACGAGGGCCTCGCGCGCGAGGGCCACGCCGACGACGCCGTCAGCCTCGTCCGCTGCGCCTGGGCCGGCAGCCAGCGGTACGGCGCGCTGGTCTGGAGCGGCGACGTCGCCTCGTCCTGGTCCAGCTTCCGCAGCCAGCTGGCCGCGGGCCTGCACATGGCCGTCGCCGGCCTGCCCTGGTGGACCACCGACATCGGCGGCTTCCACGGCGGCGACCCGCGCGAGCCGGCCTTCCGCGAGCTCTTCGTCCGCTGGTTCCAGTGGGGCGCCTTCTGCCCCGTCTTCCGCCTGCACGGCGACCGCGAGCCCCGCCAGCCCCAGCACGGCACCACCGGCGGCGCCGCCTGCCTCAGCGGCGGCCCGAACGAGGTCTGGTCCTACGGGCCCGAGGTGTACGAGATCTGCAAGAAGTACATGGCCCTCCGCGAGCACATGCGCCCTTACGTCCGCCGGCTGATGCGGCAGGCCCACGAGGACGGCACGCCGGTCATGCGCCCCCTCTTCCTCGAGTTCCCGGACGATCCCCGCTGTTGGAACACGGGCGAGGAGTACATGTTCGGGGACAAGTACCTGGTTTGCCCGGTCATGCAGCCGGGCGTCGCTAAGCTCGCCGTGTACCTGCCTGCCGGCGCCAAGTGGTCGGCGCTCGAAGGCGGCGGCGGCGGCGAGGAGATTGAGGGCGGCCAGGTAATTGAGGCAGACTGCCCCATCGACTACATGCCGGTGTTTGTGAGAGTAGCTGCGTAAATTATAATTATTTAATTATGCTAACAATACGCATGCCTTTTGGGCAAGCTTATACCCTAATTACCATCCTGGCCGTGGTTCCCTAACGGGAGCCGGTTCTCCGTTTTGGTTCCGATAGAAATGGATATATTAACACCCTGTAATAGGTAGATGCTTAGGTAGACAGGTTGGGCGGTTTGACCACAAATTGCCATGGTCGCTGGTTTTCATCTCCACCTGATTACCTACAGATGCATTATCCGTGGAGTAGTATCACAGTCTCGACATTGAGCTGGCGGTGCTCTTTGAAGGTTCGTCGATCAAGCTCCCATCGAATTCGAGCACGCCTGGCGCTGAAGTGCTGAAAGCCTAAAACTTCTTCCCCGTCATCGCGTCTTTCTTCTTGCTCAGGGCAGCCTCATCCTCCTGCTGTAGTTCCTTGTCGATAATGGCGCCTTTACTTGGTGCATTGCCGTGCATTGTCGCCTGTCTGCCTGGTCAGTGACTTGCCCGGATGAGGAAATGGTCGACAGCATACGTCTGTCCGGTGGATAATTAGACGTACGGCGAAAGTCGGATCCTTCTTCAAGTTTTCGGCTTGTTTTCTCTAGATCTGTATGTCGCATAAACCTCGTGTCAGCATGACAGGTTCCATTCTTGATGTGCGAATCTCAAAGAGGTTAAAAATACTGACTTCTTCTATATAGAGCCGGTTAAGCTCGCCAGCTTAGCTCTCTGGTTCATCTCTAGTTAGTACACACCTGTCGGAAGCTATGGAGCTTCTAAGCGTATTAGCCACGTGTTTACCACAGCTGTATAAGGCTATTCAACGCATTAGCCGGTCCCTTTGTCTATAAATACCACTCGTTTTCATCTCCTTTGTAGATAGCTTCAACAAGGCACTATCTCCTTCGTATAGCCACCTACTACAGACTGCTTTCAACGCTCCCGGAGCTTTCACTACGTTCGGCAGTTATAAGCCTGGCGCCTTGACTGCTCCTCTGTTGATGTATCTTTAATATTAGTAGAAGCTTCTTCTATTACGAACTCTCTTACCCTGCTTTAATATGCTTTCGACGATGTATCTATCTATTATGTCTGAGATCCTAGTTAAGACTTTTATATACCTTATAGGGCCTAGTTCCTGGAACTTGTAGTATATTAAACTATAGTTATAGGCTAAATTTGCTGGTATATAGGGATTTGTTGACCTTAATGGCGACTATAAGCTAGATCTAGAAGTTCTATAGTACTTAACCTATAAGTAAGCTAGAGATAACCTTATCCTAGCTTCCTAAGAGTAGCTCTAAGAAGGATTATCGCCCTTAATATCTATAGATTTAATACTTTCTAATATAGCCGTTATAGCCGAATTTGTACGACTATAAGATTCCTTTTATAAAGACATCGTATATACTATAGACGTTAGTAAGCAGATAGGATAACTATAACGCTAGCTAGTATATATTATAGATCCTAAGCTTTATAAAGCTATAAAAGTGTATAAGAAGAAGGACATTAACCTTATTAGGGGGATTATCTAGGTACTTCGCTCTATACTTACGTTATCCGTCGTAACGCTTTATACGATGGTTATAATATAATATATAACTAGTCTTGATATAGCTAAGTGTTTAGGAGTTAATCTATAGTACTAGATTTATAACTTTAATATTACCTTCTAGTGAGCTATCTAATACAACATCTTAGAGGTATAGGGTATACGAGGACTTTATGCCTTTCTTGACGCTATTACTATATATATCCTACTAACCTAGGTAGCAAATAAGAGGATAGAAATCGAGCTTACTAATAGTATAGGATAGCTACTTCCAGAGCTTAGTACCCTTATTATAATAGCTAAGATCCTAATTAATAACGACGCGTAACCTAGAGTCTCTCGGAAGTATAGAATCTTCTTAATAACTTATACACTAACACTTCTAGTAGCTTAGAAGAGCGGTAAGGAAAGAGGCGGAGACTTATATAAAGACTCTTATAATAGTTAGTAACGTAATACAAGATATCTCTACAAGCGTCTAAGATATCTATAGGATCTAATAGACTATTACGCGCTTAAGCAAGCTATCTATAGTAACAAGTAACGCTTGTACCTTTTTAATAAGGAGTTGTCACGGATAAGCACATAGGCGGCCTGGCAGGCTGCAGCCAGGACACGGGACATTCCGACAGCCAATCACTCGATAGACTAATCAGAAGATTATCACCGCCAAGACTAAGGTCTTCACTAGTGATAATAACATGTCACCGTCGACAACGTAAAATCACGAAGTAAAAGGAGAAGTAGTACTAATGATAACTATTGAAGAAGGATAAACAATTATATATATATAGCTAGCTAGTTACTCGTTATAGTAGACTCTAGGAGTTCGCTAGTAGTAACAATTACAATTACAGTACTTATACTAAGCATTGCTAATTACTATAAGAGACAACTCTAGTATTGTTATAAACCCTTTAGCTTTACCAAATCCCTTAGACAACCTGCCTACTCGTCACGCTTAACCTACCTCTGTCTAGACCCTTTTAGAAGAAGTCTAAGTTAGGTTTGTTACACGTTATTACCACTCCCTTTGTTCTATCATAGTTTAGAACGGAGGTAACTTTGACCTCGATATCGACATGGCTACTAACGTCACGGCCGAACAGCTGCTTACTTAGCTTGGTCAACTCTAGCAGCGGATCTAGGAGTTAGACTAGAGAGACAAGGCTGCTTAAGCTCGAATTAAGGAACTTAAGAACCGCGAAAAGTACTTGTAGAAGTTGGTTAACGAGGCCTACGCCAAAATCGAGGCACTCGAGGGCGCTAAAGCGAAGCGTATTAAGATCGAACTACCTGGTAAATATAGAGGAACTAAGGAGGATCTTGTAGGATTCCTGACAAACCTCTGATCTTACTTCTAGCTTAATAATGACAAGTTTCCGGACGATAAAGCTAAAGTCCTCTATATAGCTACAAGACTAGAGGGCAAGGTACTTAGATAGTTCGAGCCTATATAGAATAACTATCTTACTAAGGAAGATAAAGATGACTAAGATATGTTTATATAGGCAGTCTTTTAATCTTATGACCATTTCGAAGAAGAGCTTCGGAAAGTTTTTAGCGACAAAGACAAGAAGATTTATATATAAGAAAGACTTACTAATCTCCGATAGACTAAGTTAGTAGCCTCCTATACTATATAATTTAGATAGGATATACTTAAGTCTTAGCTTAATAACAAGGTGTTAATGTAATTGTTCTATAATAGCTTAAAGGAAAAGGTTAAGGACAAGCTATATAAGTATAATTAGCCTAAGACTCTAGATAAATATATTATATAGGCTATTAGGATCGACAACCGACTCTATACACAAGAGTAGTAGAAACGAGGTCAAATAAATAGAACTATAGTTAAGGCTAATGACAAGAAAAAGCGAGTATACGTTAGTACCTCGTACGGGACGTACCCTAGAGCTATAGATATAGACGTAGTGTAGAAGCAGGACTAGAAGAAGACGACCAAAGATAAGTCTAATGTTACCTACTATAACTATAGAAAGAAAAGGCACTATAAGCGAGAATGCCAGAGCCCGAAAAAAGAATAGAAACCAGCCTTTAGAAAGGAAATTATAGCTATCGACGAAACTACTAAGGACGTTATCGAAGTAGTAGCTACGAGCTACGAAGACAAAGATAGTAATATAGATAGTCTCGGATACGACGGCAACAGTAAAGACAAATAAGCACCGTACTCCGAACTGGTTACTATAGACCTAGAGATAGGTCTCGCCGAATAGGACACGGTAGGAGAGTATATACCGCCAATTTCGATTCTCCTAGCCTTGAGGCAGTAGGGTTTTATAGTCACGTAGAGGTAGGATAGATTATAGACAACCGACACTTAAGGAATCGAAAGACCTGGACCTAATGCTCTATTCCTCTAGGAACGAATCGAATAGTACCGTAACGAAGTTTTCCGACTTAACACAGAACTACGTAAATAGGATAGGCACTTAACTTGACTTGCCTAGTAGAGTGATAAGATAAAGGGCGAAATGAGGGAACTCTAACGTATTATAGAAGCTATTAAAGGAGAATAGCCTGTGATATATAATAGGCCTGATAGCTACGCCGAGTACCTTGACGATTAGTAACTTAGTAACAACGTGCGGAACCTAGAATACTAGTTTATACGAGCGAACCGTAGGAAAGACGAGCGTATGTAGGAAAGCTACTAGAAGAAACACTCTTATCTTAGCATTAGAGTACCTATAGCCTATATATAGTGGGAAGGATTTAGGAAAGAATTCTAATACCTCCTAGGCGATACTATGCGACTATACCCTCGATACAAGGCATATACGCAAGTGCCCTAGTTCTAGTGTATAGTATATAAATGCTAATATCACTTCCGCGACAAATTCGAAAATAATCACTGGCCGACCCGATAGGAAAACGGGGACAGAGGCTTATACCCTATAGAATGGGTCTATAATATAGAAAACAGAGCAGCCGAATTGCTCTGGAAAATCGAAGCCTACGATCTAGAAAGCATTACGGTAGTTCCAAAACAAGCCTAGCCTAGGCACTACGGAACCGGACAAGATATATAGGACTTGTGCTAGAGCAACGATTGCCTTTATTATACAGACGAAAAGAAATTGCAAATTCGGGAGCTTTGGATAAAGCTATAGCACGTACGATGGAAAGCAGAACGGACCTAATGGTAGGAAGCCGCAAGCATCTAATGGCTTATAGAAATGAGCACGATCGATAAAGCCGCTATTAGCTAAATAACCGGAGAGGTTAGCACTGACCTAGGAAACGGGTCAGGGCCCTTCAAGGGGCCCGGAAACCATTAACGCCTATATAGCGGCAAGTGGTAGTGTAGTATAGGAGGGACTAACGTAAGAGACCACTATACCAAGACCTCCCGGCAGAAACATAGGAAATCGCTATAATCTTTAGACGACGGCGGTAAGACAAGCGATTATAGATAATAGCATAATAGAAATAGCACGAAATGCTCGTACTAGTAGATAGTAAAATAGAGATAAACCTAATTTTGCTAACACTTATAAATTAGCTATAGATACCCTAGAGAATGAAGCAGAAGCATAGCATAGTCAAAGGGCCATTTCCGACATAATAGGTACGTAGAGAGACCGAACTAATCGACATTACTATGGCAGGGAAGACTATAGTAGTCATATTTAGTATTATAGATATAGGTAACAACAAAGACATAATATTAAGGTTACTATAGTATAAAGATTATAACCTAGACATTAGCTAGAAGAATAGTAGCTACCTATGACCCTAAACGGAGTTGTATTCGACTAGCGAGATAGGGAGTACGTAAAGATCACAAGCAGACGATGCTCAAGGGAAGGCATATCCTACGGATCCACTATAAGAGACAGACAGTAGCAGGCAGACTACTACAGACTCTAGAAGAGGCGGCATAACGACATCGATATCGCGATAGGAGGAACGAGCTAAACTGCTAATAGCTGTTCTCTCCGTTAACGAATGCGGAGTATTGTAATTAAAGTAGTAGGTTAAGATAGGAGAAATTGCTAGTATTGCTATAGATAGAACCAAGTTTGTATACTATTAGAAAACCGAGAAACGGGATAAGACTAGAGAAGTACCGAAGGAATACAAAGGACACCCGGCATTCGAACCGAAGTATCTAGAAGGACTACTAGAACACGGCCCATAGGATCACAAGATCAAGCTTAAGGAAGGAGCACGACTAAAGTTCTTTAAGATTTACTATACAAGCCAGACATAGAACGAAGAACTTAAGCGATATTTAGAGGAGAACCTTCGAAGAGGATATATCTGCCTGTCGATATCGCTAGCAGGCTACCTAATCTTGTTTGTGCCTAAGAAAGACAGAAAGCTACGGTTATACGTCGACTATCGGTAACTTAACAAATAGACTATGAAAAATCGATACCTGTTACCGCTAATCTCACGGCTCTAAGATTAGTTAGCAGGAGCCTAATATTTTACGTATC
Source organism: Thermothelomyces thermophilus ATCC 42464 (assembly GCF_000226095.1). NCBI lineage: Eukaryota > Fungi > Ascomycota > Sordariomycetes > Sordariales > Chaetomiaceae > Thermothelomyces > Thermothelomyces thermophilus. Next base: position 1,294,340 of record NC_016475.1, read on the forward strand.
TTGATTTGCTATCGGCCTATGACTATATATAGATCAAAGAAGGCGATAAGTGGAAAACGGCCTTTAGGACACCCTATAGCTACTACAAGTACCTTGTCATGCTATTCGGACTTATAAACGCGCTAGCAACGTTTTAAGCCCTAATTGATCAAGCTATCTGACCCTTTCTTAATAAATTTATAGTATATTATCTCGATAATATACTTATCTTCTCTAAGACAATAGACAAACACCGGAAGCACGTAAAAGTAGTATTAGACGCGCTATATACGTATAAACTATTAGTTAACAAGGAAAAGAGCGAATTCCACGTTAGGAAAACGGTGTTTCTAGGATATAAAATATCCCTAGGATAAATCCGAATGGAACCTTCAAAGGTTAAAGCTATCAAGAATTGGCCATAACTAACGTCAGTTACGGAAGTACGAAGTTTCATCGGATTTGCGAACTTCTACCAGATGTTCATTAGGAACTTTAGAGCAATTATACGACCTTTATACAAACTCACCAGGAAGAACGCTAAATTCCAATAGGAAGAGTAACACGAGCAAGCATTTACATAGATCTGTAACGCCATTACTAAAGATCTAGTACTAGTACTACCAGACCCTAAGAAGCCATTCGAGGTGGAAACGGACGCTTCAGACTACGCCATCGGAGGACAATTAGGATAACGAGACGAACAAGGGAAGCTACATTCTATAGCCTTCTTTTTAAAGAAGCTCGACAGACTACATCTTAATTATCTAATCTACAATAAGGAACTACTTATAATTATTAAAGCTTTTAAGGAATGGCGACTATACCTCAGTGGTACGATTAAACTAGTATAAGTATATATAGATTATAAGAACCTATGATACTTCACGATAACGAAGGAACTTAATAGACGACAAATACAATAGGCAGAATTCCTCGTAGAATTCAACTTCGAGATCCGCTACAACAAGGGCAAAGAAAACGTATAAGCAGATATTTTAAGTTAACGAACGGATTATACGAAAGGACGAACGGGAACAACACTACCGTTGTTCAAGGAACAAACAGACAGAACGCTATATTACGAAACGTAGATACCTGTAGAAGATGATCTACTTGACTCGTTCCTAGAATGCTACGCAATCTTTTAAGAAGAAAGAATCAACGAGGCATAGTATTAAGTAGCACCCGGACTAGTAGTACCTGACGGAGTAGAAGAGAAAGATAAGAAACTCTAGTACCGAGGCAAAGCGTATATCCACGACAAAGACCAACAGCTACGAATGATTTGAGAACTCTACGAGTCAAAACTCGGAGGATACAAGGGAGTTACGAAGACTGTCATATAAGTTAAGAGATACTACGACTTTCTATAGTTAATGGCACGAGTTAAGGAAGTTATATAGACCTACGATATCTATAATTGAAGCAAAACGGTACGATATAAGCTATATAGGCTACTTTAGCTACTATTAATAGCTGACAAACTATAGAGTTTAGTTATAATGGACTTTATTATGAAGCTATTAGAATCTAAGGATATAGCTATAGGAGTAATCTACGATAGTATTCTTACTATAATGGATTGCCTAACTAAATAGGCATATTTCTTTCCCTATAAGGAGTCCTAGATAGCTAAATAGCTAGCAGACGTAATCTATTGGCAAGTTATATTAGTATATGCTTGGCCGTAAGAATAGATTACCGACAGAGACACCAAGTTCGTATCAAAGTTCTAGTAAGTGTTAATACGACAATTAGGCGTCAATAGCAAGCTGTTAACGGCATATTACCCGCAGACTAACGGACAAACGGAACGACTAAACCAAGTTATTAAGCAGTACCTCCGCTCTTACGTTAACTACTAGCAAGACGACTAGGTCATGCTATTACCAATAGTATAACTTGCCTATAATACGACGCCGATAGAAACGACTAAAGTCATACCATTCTTCGCAAACTATAGATATAAAGCAGACCTTAGGCAAGGACTAGAGGTTATAGTACCGAGAGTAGTAGTTAAAGCGGAACAAATGTACGCACTATATAAAAAGCTTAAAAAGGAACTCGAGTTTATCAAGACCAGAATAAAGAACTACTATAACAAATATAGGCTCGAGGGACCTCGCCTAGAGAGGGGAGACAAAGTCTACCTAATTGCACGAAACTTACGAACCAAGTAACTAAGCACGAAGCTAGACTTTAAAAAGGTCAGACCCTTCGTTATCAAAGAACGAATTTCGACATCTAACTACCGACTATCGTTACCGTCATCTATGCGACTATAGACGGATGTTTTTTATATTTTACTTCTCGAACTAGTACCGAAAAACGCTAAGGTTATTATATACATCGAAGTAGAAGACGAGGAAAAAGAATAGGATGTCAAAGAAATTCTAGATTTATGTATTATTAACGGAGAACTATAGTATCTAGTTAAATGGCTTGATTTTAGACTAGAGGATAACTTATAGGAACTAGTTAAGAATTTGAACTACCCTAAGAAATTGGAACAGTTCTACTAGCAGAACCCGGATCGACTAAAAGAAAACCCGGGATAGAACCAAAGATAGCGCCCTAGTCGATAGTATCGACGGTATTATTAATCTATAATGAGGGTATAGCAGGCGTCTCTTGCCGCTTAACCTCCTCTAACTCGTCTAAGGTCGACAGACTACGTGCCACCATATTGGTACCTTTCTCTACCAAAAACTCCTTCTGCTAACGAAGATACCGGAGCTATATAAGCTTTTTAAATAACTCATGCTAGGCTTCTTCTAGACGGTATTAGGATTTATCTAGCTCAAGTTTAGTATAACGTTTAGCATCCTTAATATAATGCTACTCCTAAAGAATATAATCCACTAGAACAAATATTAGGAATCATAGTAAAAAAAAAAAAAAAAAAAAAAGGGGAGACAAGCTTACAAGAAGAAAGCGGGATGCTAGAGCCATCGTAAGAACAACCTCGATAAATACAGGCCTTGTAACGCTTTATACGTACAATCATTTTACAGACGAGGCCTTGCGACACGCACCAAGAGCAAGGCATAACAACAAAACCGTTCTTAGCGATGTTCTAAGCAAGGGAAGCACGGTAACGTGTAGAATGCGACTTCCGTTTCTCTATCGGCATTTTGTCAGCATGGCGACTACGACGTAGAAATAGGAAGAATGTAATACTTATAAGCGAAGGGTTGTTAGCGCTATTTGAAACGGCCTAAGAGGGCTTTCAGGTCGAAAGCCTTGAAGGAGGGGCATCGTGTCACGGATAAGCATATAGGCAGCCTAGCAGGCTGTAGCCAGGACGCGGGACATTCTAATAGCTAATCACTCGATAGACTAATCAGAAGATTATCACCGCCAAGACTAAGGTCTTCACTGGTGATAATAACATGTCACCGTCGATAACGCAGAATCACGAAGTGAAAGGAGAAGTGGTATTGGTGATAACTATTAAAGAAGGATAGATAATTGTATATATATAGCTAGCTAGTCACTCGTTATAGTGGACTCTAGGAGTTTGCTAGTGGTAACAATTACAATTACAGTACTTATACCGAGCATTGCTGATTACTATGAGAGATAACTCTAGTGTTGTTGTGAACCCTTTGGCTTTACCGAATCCCTTAGACGACCTGCCTGCTCGTTACGCTCAACCTACCTCCGTCTGGACCCTTTTAGAAGAAGTCTGAGTTAGGTTCGTCATAGGAGTATAAGAGGATTTGCTAGGAGCTTGATAAGCTAAAGTAGGCTAGACTAAAAAATTAACTTATCGCTAAGTAAGGGGAGCTATTCTATTCTAGGTAGTTAGGGGTAAAATACCTTAGTTCCCTTAATATATTAATTATTAGCCCTTAATTATTTAGCAAGCTTTTAACTTACTATAGAGCATTTAATATAGTTACTCTATAGCGCTATCCTCTCTTAAAAAGCACTCTACTAGACTTATATAACGCGACCTACTTGGTTAACGACATTCCTCTTACCTAGGACGTTCGTCAAGGTAGATAATCTTAAGTTTGTTAAAGCAGGTATAACGACCTTTCCTATTAATAGGAGGGGCACTTAGGTAATCGAGAACGTTTTAGATAGATTATATAGACTATATACTAAGAGCCTAATGCTTAAAGATATTACTATTACTAAAGAATTCTATATTAATATTATCTTAGAAGCTCTATTACTTAAGGTAGGCGCTTGGTATTATAGCTTAGATTACTTACTATATTTCGGAACACTAGAAAATAACGTTATTCTTTATAAGTTAGAATATAAGTATAATCTTACCTTCCTCAAATATAAGCTACTTTCCTACTATTCGAGCTTCCTAAACTACGTCTTAACTAGTAAAGCGGGTATCGTAAACATTTAGATATCCTTATAGAACGTATTTACTATATATAGTAGAAGGTCTTAGACACGAGCGTTATTTACCGTAAGAGAGGATACCAAGGATCTTTGGCACTTAAAAGCTAGCTACCTCGGACTAGAAGCATTAAAAGCGCTTATCAATAACGCTAGAAACGTCCATATCAAGGGGACAGCACGTATTAAGTACAAGAGCTACGCTCGTACTTACGTAAGTAAGGTCATCTCTAGGAAAATACTGCCTAAGTAGAAGTCTACGCGCCTGTTCTGGCAAGTAGCCTAGGATCTGTTCGACTATCCCAAAGCGATTAATAGATCGCGATGGCTGCTTATAATTATTAATAAGTATAATAAGAAGCTCTTCCCTTTCCTTTTGACAACGAAGTCGCTAGACTAGATTATAGAAGTTATCTAGAATTTCGAGAGCTAGGTAAGACGCTAATACGGGCTTGCTATTTATAAGATCAAGTAGGATAACGATATTACTATGATTAGTTTAATAGGGTATATACCGATACGCTACTAGACTTAGGCTATAGAAAGTGGTATTAATCTTAAACTCTTACCTTTATATACCTACGAGCCTAATAGACTAGCGGAGTAAGTAGGGCAAAAACTGATCTTACGCTTAATTAAGATGCTTAATAGCGTAAATCTCCCTACGAAGCTCTGGTTAGAAAGCGTATAAGCGGTAGCGTATATATATACGATAAGCCCGAGCCGTACCTACTTGTTTAGAACTCCTAACGAGGTACTTTATAGCTAGTTTAAATGGTACTTTTACTAATATAAACCTGGCTTAATAATTATATTAACTAGCGACTTACGCCTAAACTAGAGTAGTATCTTTACGTATAGATATTAGGTATATATCCTCTATAAGGATAGGGAAGCTAAGTAGCGTATAAAAGACTTTAAAGTGCTACTATATAGGCTAATAAGGTATCTCGTAGAATATCATATATTTAATATCCATCGCGTTTAGATACCTAAGCTCGATAGGGTTATTATAACTTATAACGTTCGCTTTGATAAAAAGACTTTCTACCGTCTAGGCGAAGAGTAGCCGACAGAGTCGTCACTAGTAGTAGCGAGCTAGGAAGTCAATTAGTTCGATCTTAGCGAAGATTCCTAGGATACTAACTTTCTCTAGGAAGCGTTATAATAGACCCAATAACTAGTAGAAGACTCTATTATAGTAGCTTAGCTACCTCTATCGTGAGAGAGTCTAGCGATAGACCAACCTCTCTAATAGGGTCAAGACTCGGGGGTAAGGGAGCTTCCTAATATATAGCCTATAAGTAAGTAATCAGTTCTACAGACTCTTATAGTAGAGATATAAGTAATAAATAAACTTACTAAATAGATAGAGAGCTTTAGAGGACTCTTGACCCCTAAATATATGCCTAAGCCCTCGGTAACTTGCCCCGTACTAGCTAGTAAAGGGGATGTCTACTAAGAAGTAGGAGGGTTTAAATTAGGGCCTTCCTAGTTACTAGCTAGCTAACCAGACGCTAGGGAGAGTAAGGGAGCCGTCGAATCTAATAGAGGGATGCCTTCCGTAGAAGAATCTAGTACGTACGACGAGTAGACGGAAGAGCTAGGAGCTAGGGACGGTACTACCAATATATCGTACCTGGCTAGGCTAGAGGAGTAGAGCGTTAAGCGAAGTCCGGATTAGCTAACATATCCTCTAGAAGGTAGAAGCGAAGGAGAAGCTATTTAATAACCTCCTACTAGGAGAGGTAGAGGTAGGAGGAGGGCTCGCGAGCCTAGGGACCCTATCTAGTTAAGCGAATAGCTATAAAATAAAGAGAGGGTTAATTACTACTACTCCTTTATCCATATAACTAAGGAACTCTAGCGATAGTTCTATAAGACTTACCTACCTAATTAATAGGAAGCTTACCTAGAGGACTAGAGTATAAGAACAATATATATAATATTCGCTACTATTATATAATAGAAGGATATTATATACCTTAGAGTAGCCCTAAATAAGCCGTGTTAGTATATCGACGATCTTACTTATATTCCTACTAACTAGTAGGACCTATATAACTACCCGTTAGAATAATAGTTTAAAAACACGGCTCGCGAGGAGATATATAACTTAGAGAGCAAAGGAACGTAGAAGATCGTATTACGCGAGCAGGCGAAAGCGCGACCTATCCCCTTAAAATAGGTCTTTACGTATAAGTTTAATAAGGACGGTTTCTTAGAGAAGTGTAAGGCAAGGATCTACGTATAAGGAGATCTATAAGATATTAGCTTAGTGGAAAGTACGTACGTAGCTACTCTAGCGGTATAGTTATTCCGTATAATAATGGCGATCGCTATATACTTTGACTTGGAAGTTAAGTAGTTCGATATAGCGTAAGCGTTCCTTAACGCCGAACAACCAGAAGACGATCCTGTCGTCTACGAATTGCTAGAAGAATTTAAATAGCCAGGGAAATGCGTAGAGTTACGAAGAGCTCTGTATAGCTTGAGAGACTCGCTACTCTTATAGTATAAGGAGTTCTATAAAATGCTATTAGATCTAGGTATAGAACCATTAGGCAAAGAGAAGTGCCTCTTCTTGAGCTACGACAAACGAGTTATCCTGATCTTCTATATTAATAACTTCTTGGTCTTCTTCTATAAAAGTAACGCCGTAGTAGCCGAGCAGGTAATAGAAGGAATTAAAGCTCGATATGACGTCTATAAGTAGGGTGACGTCGGTTGGTTTCTTAGTATTAGGGTAATTCGTGACCGACCTACGCGTAAGATATAGTTAGTCTATAACTAATATATTAGAAAGGTGGTAGGAAGATATAGACTAGACGTGCCTAGCGTGTACGAGCTAACTCCCTTAAGCTATAAAGAACTTAAGAAGTTTAAAGGGAGTGTTACTAGTATATAGATTAAAAAGTATTAGGAGCTCGTTAGATTAATCCTATACTATGTAGTTATACTATATCTAGACATCGTATATACCTATTTAGTACTCTCTCGATACCTAACTAACCTAGGACTAGACTACTTATTAGAGGTATAGCGAGTAGTAAGATATCCATTTAGGAGCTCTTACCTATTAATCTAGTATAGAGGCAAGCGAGTACTAGGAAGTCTGACGCTTGTAATCGCTAAGGATATATTATATATAAATGATCTAGATATATAGTATTTGTCGTAGGGATATATCTTCTTCTTGTTTAGAGGTTCTATTATATAAAAGGCGTCGTACTAGGATACTATTATAATGTCGAGTACTAAAGTAGAACTTCTAACGCTTTCCCTTATGGCAAGAGAAGCTATAGCACTTAAAAGGCTATTTACAGACATCGATCTTAAGCTCGGGGAACCCTGAAATATCTATTATGATAATTAGCAAACTATTAGACTAGTAATAGCTAAGAACAAACGTATTAATACTTACCTATAGTATATAGATATCTATGATATATAATTACACTAGAAAGCGGCGAAAGGAACGTTTAAAGCTATATATCTACTAACTAGTTAAATACTAGTAAATAGGCTTACTAAATGACTTAGCCGATGAGCCTTTAAGCGCTAGAGGGCTCTCTTTAATCCTTAAAATATTAATTATAGGCTTATATAACTAGGGGGTAGAAAATAAGTCAAATTTACTAAATAAAATACCGCCTAATACTCCCTATCTACTACTATTAGCTATTACTAGAATTAATAGCCTTGCCCTTACCTTTATCTTAGCCAGGTAATAATGTAGCGCCTAATGTATCATTAGATATACTAATACGAGCATTACAAGCCTCCTTAATCTTGCCTAACTAGTAGAAGATATCGTATATAGAGTAGGCAATCTTCGTAAAACGCGCGAGTTTAGCCTTATTAAGCTCGTACTCCTTTATATTATCTATACTAGCGCGTTTTAGATTACTCCAAAGAACTATACGTAACTTCTTAAGATCCTATACGTAACTATTAGCGATTCGTCTACACATTAGGGGTAGAGGTTTAGGATCTAGGGATTTATAGAAGCCTTAGCTCTATCTAGTAAAGCCTTCGTCAAATCCTTTACCAACCTGACATAAGAAGTAAGACTACTATCATAATTAGTATAAGTATCGTAAGAGCTATCAGACGTATAGGCAATTAGTATATATCTCCTTACACTTATAGGAACCATAGGTACAATAGTAGTAGCAAGAGCCAGCGCCGGTGTGACAAACCTAACTCAGACTTTTTCTAAAAGGGTTCAGACAAAGGTAGATTAAGCAGGACAAGCAGGCAGGTCGTCTAAGGGATTCGGTAAAGCCAAAGGGTTTACAATAACACTAGAGTTATCTCTTATAGTAATTAGCAATACTTAGTATAAGTACTATAATTATAGGTTGCTATTACTAGTAAACTCTCAGAGTCTACCTAACGAGTGACTAGCTAGCTATATATATATAATTGTCTATCCCTCTTTAATAGTTATTACTAGTACTATTTCTCCTTTTACCCTATAATTCCGTGTTATTAATGGTAACATGTTATTATCACTAATAAAGACCTTAGTCTTGGCGGTAATAATCTTCTAATTGGTCTGTTAAGTGATTAGCTGTCGGAATGTCCCGCGTCCTGGCTATAGCCTGTTAGGCCGTCTATATGCTTATCTGTAACACGATGCCCCTCCTTTAAGGCTTTTAACCTGAAAGCCCTTTTAGGCCGTTTCAAATAGTGTTAATACCCTTCACTTGTGAGTACTACATTCTTCCTATTTCTACGTTATAGTCGCCATGTTAACAAAATGCCGATAGAGAAACGAAAGTCGTATTCTATACGTTATCGTGCTTCCCTTACTTAGAACATTGCTAAGAACGGTTTTATCGTTATGCCTTACTCTTAGTACGCGTCGCAAGGCCTTGTCTATAAAATGATCGCGTATATAAAGCGTTATAAGGCCTATATTCGTTAAGGTCGTTCTTATAATAGGTCTAGCATCCTGTTTTCTTTCTATAAGCTTATCTCCTTTTTTTATTTAATATTATAATTCTTAATATTTATTCTAGTAGATTATATTCCTTAGGAGTAGCGTCATATTAAGGATACTAAATGTCGTGCTAAACTTAAGCTAGATAAATCCTAACGCTGTCTAGAAGAAGCCTAGCGCGAGTTGTCTAAAAAGCTTATATAGCTCCGGCGTCTTCGTCAATAGAAGGAGTTCTTAGTAAAGAAAGGTACCGATATAGTAGTATATAGTTTGTCGACCTTAGATAAGTTAGAGGCGATTAAGTAGTAAGAGCGGTAAGAGGCGCCTACTATACTCTTATTAGAGATTAATAATACCATCGATACTATCGACTAGGGCGTCGTCTTTAGTTCTGTCCTAGATTTTCCTTTAGTCAATCTAGGTTCTACTAGTAGAACTATTCTAGTTTCTTAAGGCAGTTTAAATTCTTAACTAGTTTCTATAAGTTATCTTCTAATCTAAAATCAAGCTATTTAACTAGATACTATAGTTCCCTATTAATAGTATATAAATCTAGAATTTCTTTGATGTCCTATTCTTCTTCCTCGTCTTTTGCTTCGATATATATAGCAACCTTAGCGTTTTTCGGTGCTAGTTCAAGAAGTAAAATATAAAAAACATCTATCTGTAGTTATATAGATAATGGTAACAATAGTCGGTAGTTAGATGTTAAAATTCGTTCTTTGATAACGAAGGGTCTGACCTTCTTAAAGTCTAGCTTCGTGCTTGGTCGTTTGGTTCGCAGGTTTCGTATAATTAGGTAGACTTTGTCTCCCCTCTCTAGGTAAGGTCCCTCGAGCCTATATTTATTATAATAATTCTTTATTCTAGTTCTAATAAACTCAAGTTCCTTTTTAAGCTTCTTATATAATACGTACATTTGTTCTACTTTGACTGCTACTCTTGGCACTATGACCTCTAGTCCTTACCTAAAGTCTACTTTATATCTATAGTTTGCGAAGAACGGTATAACTTTGGTCGTTTCTATTAGCGTTATATTATAAGCGAGTTATACTATTAGCAATAGTATAACCTAGTCATCTTACTAGTAGTTAACATAAGAACGGAGATACTGCTCGATAACTTGGTTTAGTCGCTCTATTTATCTGTTAGTCTATAGGTAATATGCTATTAATAGCTTACTATTAATGCCTAATCGTTATATTAACGCTTACTAGAACTTCGACACGAACTTAGTATCTCTATCGATAATCTATTCTTATGGCTAAGTATATACTAATGTAACTTGCCGATAGATCATATCTGCTAGCTATTTAGCTATCTAGGATTCCTTATAGGGAAAGAAGTATACCTATTTAGTTAGGCGATCTACTATAGTAAGAATACTATCGTAGATTACTCCTATAGCTGTGTCTTTAGATTCTAGTAGCTTTATAATAAAGTCTATCGTAACTAAGCTCTATAGTTTGTCAGCTATTAGCAATAGCTAAAGTAGCCTATACGGCTTATATCGTGCCATTTTGCTTTAATTGCAAATGTCGTAATTCCGTACGACTTCCTTAACTTATACTATTAACTATAGAAAGTCGTAATATTTCCTAACTTATACGACAGTCTTTATAACTCCTTTATATCCTCCGAGTTTTGACTTATAGAGTTCTCAAATCATCTATAGCTATTAATCCTAGTCGTAGATATATACTTTACCTCGGTACTAGAGTTTTCTATCTCTTTCTTCTACTCTATTAGGTACTAGTAGTCCAGGTGCTACTTAATACTATACCTCGTTAATCCTTTCTCCTTGAAAGATTACGTAGTATTCTAGGAACAAGTCAAGTAGATTATCTTCCACGGGTGTCTATGTTTCGTGATATAGCATTCTATCTATTTATTCCTTAAATAATAGTAGTATTGTTTCCGTTTATCCTTCCGTATGATCCGTTCATCGGCTTAAAATGTCTGCTTATACGTTCTCTTTGCCCTTCTTATAGCAGATCTCAAAGTTAAATTCCGCGAGAAATTCTACCTATCGTATTTGTTATCCATTAAGCTCCTTTGTCATCGTAAAGTATCGCAAATTCTTATAATCTATATATACTTATACTGGTTTAATCGTGCTACTAAGGTATAGTTGCTATTCCTTAAAAGCTTCGACAATTATAAGTAGTTCCTTATTATAGATTAGATAATTAAGATATAGTCTATCGAGCTTCTTTAAAAAGAAGGCTATAGGATATAGCTTCCCTTGTCTATCTCGTTATCCTAATTGTCCTCTAATGGTATAGTCTAAAGCGTCCGTTTCTATCTTAAATGGCTTCTTAGGGTCTAGTAATACTAGTACCAGATCTTTAGTAATGGTGTCACGGATCCATATAAATGCTTACTTATACTATTCTTCCTATTAGAATTTAGCGTTCTTCCTAGTAAGTTCGTATAAAGGTCGTACGATCGCTCTAAAGTTCCTAATAAACATTTGGTAGAAGTTTGCAAATCCGATAAAACTTTGTATTTCTATAACTAACGTTAATTATAGCTACTCCTTAATAGCTTTAACCTTTAAAGGTTCTATCCGGATTTGTCCTAGGGATATTTCGTATCCTAGAAATACTGTTTTCCTAATGTAGAATTTACTCTTTTCCTTGTTAACTAATAGTTTATATATATATAGCGCGTCTAGCACTACTTTTACGTACTTCTAGTGTTTATCTACCGTCTTAGAGAAGATAAGTATATCGTTAAGATAATATACTATAAATTTATTAAGAAAGGGTCGGATAGCTTGATTAATTAGGGCTTAGAGTGTTACTAGTGTATTCGTAAGTCCAAATAGCATGACAAGGTACTCGTAATGGCCATAGGGTATCCTAAAGGCCGTTTTCCACTTATCGCCTTCTTTGATCTATATATAGTTATAGGCTAATAGCAAGTCAAGATATATAAAATATTAGGCTCCTACTAACTAATCTTAGAGCTATAAGATTAGCAGTAATAGGTATCAGTTTTTTATAGTCTGTTCGTTAAGTTACTAATAGTTAACGTATAACCGTAGCTTTCCGTCTTTCTTAGGTATAAACAGGATTAGGTAGTCTACTAGCAATGTCAATAGGCAGATATATCCTCTTCGAAGGTTCTCCTCCAAATATCGCTTAAGTTCTTCATTCTATGTCCAGCTCGTATAGTAAATCTTAAAGAACTTTAGTCATACTCCTTCCTCAAGCTTGATCTCGTAATCCTATAGGCCGTGTTCTAGTAATCCTTCTAGATACTTCGGTTCGAATGCTAGGTGTCCTTTATATTCTTTTAGTACTTCCCTAGTCTTGTCTTGTCTCTCGGTTTTCTAATAGTATACGAACTTGGTTCTATCTATAGCGATGCTAGCGATTTCTCCTATCTCAACCTACTGCTCTAATTATAGTGCTCTACATTCGTTAATAAAGAGAATAGCTATTAATGGTTTGGCTCGTTCCTCCTATTACGATATTAATGTTGTTATACCGCCTTTTCTAGAGTCTATAGTAGTCTGCCTACTACTATCTATCTCTTATAGTAGATCTATAGAATATGTCTTCCTTTAAGCATTGTCTGCTCGCGATCCTTATATACTCCCTATCTTGCTAGTCAAATATAACTCTATTTAGGGTTATAGGTAGCTACCATTTTTTTAGCTAATATCTAGGTTATAATCTTTATACTATAGTAACTTTAACATTATATCTTTGTCGTTACCTATATCTATAATACTAAATATAACTACTATAGTCTTCCCTACTATAGTAATATTAATTAGTTTAGTCTCCCTATATACCCATTATATCGGAAATAGCCCTTTAACTATACTATACTTCCGCTTTATTCTCTAGGGTATTCGTAGCTAATTCATAAATATCGGCGAAATTAGGTTTATCTCTACTTTATTATCTATTAGTATAAGCATTTCGTGCTATTTCTATTATATTATTATCCATAGTCGCTTATCTTGCCACCATCATCTAAAGATTATAGCGATTTCCTATATTTCTACTAGGAGGTCTCGATATAGTGGTCTCTTATGCTAGTTCCTCCTATACTATGCTACTACTCGCCGCTATACAGGCATTAATGGTTTCTAGGCCCCTCGAAAGGCCCTAACCTATTTCCTAGGTTAGTACTAACCTCTTCGGTTATTTGGCTAATAGTAGCTTTATTAATTATACTCATTTCTATAAGCCATTAAGTACTTACGGCTTCCTATTACTAAGTCTATTCTACTTTTTGTCATATATACTATAGTTTTATCTAAAGCTCCCGAATTCGCAATTTCTTTTCGTCCGCGTAATAGAGGCAATCGTTACTCTAGCACGAGTCCTATATATCCTGTCCTATTCCGTAGTACCTAGGCCAGGCTCATTTTAGAACTACGATAATGCCTTCTAGACTTCGAGCTTCGATTTTCCAGAGCAATTCGGCCGCTCTATTTCCCATATTATAGACCTATTCCACAGGGTATAAGCTTCCATCCCCATTTTCCTGTCGGGTCAGCTAGTGATTATTTTTAAATTTGTCACGGAAGTGATATCGGCATTTGTATACTATATACTAGAACTAGGGCACTTGCGTATATACCTCGTATCAAGGGTACAATCGCGTAATGTCACCTAGGAGGTATTAGAATTCTTTCCTAAATCCTTCCTACTATATATAGACCATAGGCACTCTAATGCTAAGGTAGGAGTGTTTCTTCTAGTAGCTTTCCTATATACGCTTATCTTTTTCGCGGTTCGTATATATAAACTAGTATTCTAGGTTCTATATATTATTACTAAGTTACTAGTCGTCAAGGTACTCGGCGTAGCTATTAGGCCTATTATATGTCATAGGCTATTCTCCTTTAATAGTTTCTACAATATATTAGAGTTCCCTTATTTCGTCCCTTATCTTATCGCTCTACTAGGCAAGTCGAGTTAAGCGTCTATCCTATTCGTATAGTTCTATGTTAAGTTAGAAAACTTCATTATAGTACTATTCGATTTGTTCCTAGAGAAATAGAACATTAGGTCTAGGTCTTTCGATTCCTTAGGTATTAGTAATCTACGATCTATCCTACCTCTATATAACTATAAAACCCTATTACCTTAAGGCTAGGAGAATTGAAATTGGTAATACGTATTCTCCTACCGTGTCCTATTCGGCAAGACCTATCTCTAGGTCTATAGTGACTAGTTTAGAGTATAGTGCTTGTTTATCTTTACTATTACCATTATATCTAAGACTATTTGTATTACTACCCCTATCTTTGTAGCTCGTAGCTACTACTTTAATAATGTCCTTAGTAGTTTCGTTAATAACTGTAATTTTTTTTCTAGGGACTATCTTCTATTCTTTCTTTAGGCTTTGACATTCTTACTTATGGTGCCCTTTCTTTCCATAATTATAGTAAGTAATATTAGACTTGTCTTTAGTTATCTTCTTCTAGTCCTGCTTCTACGTTATATCTATATCTATAGCTCCGGGGTATATCCTATATAAGGTACTAATATATACTTACTTTTTCTTGTCGTTAGCCTTAACTATAGTTCTATTTATTCGGCCTTATTTTCACTACTCTTATATATAGAGTTGATTATCAATTCTAATAGCCTATATAATATATTTGTCTAAGGTCTTAGGCTAATCATACTTATATAGCTTATCTTTAACCTTTTCCTTTAAGCCATTATAGAATAATTATATTAATACCTCATCATTAAGCTAAGACTTAAGTATATCCTATCTAAACTATATAGTATAGAAGGCTATTAACTTAGTCTATTAGAGATTAGCAAGTCTTTCTTATATATAAATCTTCTTATCTTTATCGCTAAAAACCTTTTAAAGCTCTTCTTTAAAATAGTTATAGGATTAAAAGACTGCTTATATAAATATATCTCGATCGTCTTTATCTTCCTTAATAAGATAATTATTCTATATAGGCTTAAACTATCTAAGTGCCTTACCCTTTAGTCTTATAGCTATATAAAGGACTTTGGCTTTATTATCTAGAAACTTATCATTATTAAGCTAGAAGTAGGATCAGAGGTTTGTTAGGAATCCTATAAAATCCTCCTCAGTTCCTCTATATTTATTAGGTAGTTCGATCTTAATATAGCTCGCTTTAGCGCCCTTAAGTACCTTGATTTTAGTATAGGTCTTGTTAACTAATTTCTACAAGTGCTTTTCGCCGTTCTTAAGTTCCTTAATTCGAGCTTAAGTAGCTTTATCTCTCTAGTCTAACTCCTAGATCCACTGCTAGAGTTAACCAAGCTAAGCAAGTAGCTATTCGGCCATAACGTTAGTAGCTATATCGATATCAAGGTCAAAGTCACCTCCGTTCTAAACTATAATAGAACAAAGGGAGTAATAGCAACGTATGACGAACCTAACTTAGACTTCTTCTAAAAGGGTTTAGACGAAGGTAGATTAAGCGGGACAAGTAGGCAGGTCGTCTAAGGGATTTGGTAAAGCTAAAGGGTTTATAATAACATTAGAGTTATCTCTTATAGTAATTAGCAATACTTAGTATAAGTACTATAATTATAGGTTACTATTACTAGTAAACTCTTAGAGTCTACCTAGTAAGTAACTAGCTAGCTATATATATATAATTGTCTATCCCTCTTTAATAGTTATTACTAGTATTATTTCTCCTTTTACCCTATAATTCCGTGTTATTAATGGTAATATGTTATTATCACTAGTAAAGACCTTAGTCTTAGTAGTAATAATCTTCTAATTAGTCTATCAAGTAATTAGCTATCGGAATGTCCTATATCCTAGCTATAGCCTGTCAGGCCGTCTATATGCTTATCCGTAACAGCCGGAATAATTACAACATTCGCTAAAAGAACGTCCTACCAGAGCCAACCATATATACATTCCATAGGGCACCTTGCAAAGCTTGCTAGCTTCGATGTTGCTATCTTTAGTTAGCTCGAACGATCCTAACGCGATTAGAACACTTACGGTTTAGAAGCTGGTTTAGAAGCTTTAGCGCGCTTACGCTTTCGAGGGGTTATAGGAGTAGGAGTCAACCTACTAGCAGTTACAGTGTTCGCGACAGGCGTACCTAACGAGTCATCTGTTAATTCGAGCGTAGGAGGTATCATCCTATTATTACTACGATTGAAACTAGTAATACTATCGCTACTACGGTTATAATAGCTATATTTGATCTATAGCTTTAAAGGAATCGCTCTACCATACTCGACTCTTTTAGACTTCCGAATACGGAAGGCGGGCCCCCTAAAGGAGCTATCAAGGTAAGAGCGACAAAAAACATAACACTAGGAACAGTATTACTACAAAGCGTAGTTAAACGACTATTGCCTTTAACTAGGGGGTGTGTCGGAAGCTATAGAGCTTCTAAGCGTATTAGCTACGCGTTTGCTATAGCTATATAAGGCTATTTAACGTATTGGCTAGTCCCTTTGTCTATAAATATTACTCGTTTTTGTCTCCTTTGTAGATAGCTTTAATAAGGCATTGTCTCCTTTGTATAGCCACCTATTGTAGACTGCTTTTAACGCTCCCGGAGCTTCTACTACGTTTGGCAATACCACAAGCAGCACCGTGACGACGGCATAGGCGACATACTGGGTAGGAACCCTTCTACATTCTCGCCTGTGTGCCTTCGAAATTTGCTAGCTTCGCCGTGTGCGTGAGTTTGCTGATCTCTGGACTCGTAAAGGCTCGGGAAGCCGATGTTAGAGTTGAACGCGTTCGACATCTTGGGACTTCAGGATCGACCAGATATCAGGAATGGAAATGTGGAAGAGTTTATCGTTTGGTGAGGGAGAATTATAGATTACCTTTGTTCTTATAACGCTCACTGTACCCTCTCCGAGTTATGTTATCGTGCGGTTGTGTGTTGGCCTTCGTCGAGGGGTTGCTAGTGGGAATGGCCTACAGCCGACGTCACCACGGTGGGACTCCAGACCACTTGCTCGTCATGAAACGAATGTTTACTGTAGAGATTATATAGGTAATATAATAATAGCACTAGAAGATCATTCTTTTTCCGGTACCTTGCAGATGAGACATTTTTCGAGAACGCAATGCTCGCGGCGCTGACTCCATTGCCTTGACTCTGGTGGCACTAACACCTAACCTTAGTGGAAAGGCAAGTGACTAGAAGGACAGTAAAGTTTAAATACCTAGACTGTGGTATACGCTTTACGCACCTCGTATCGAGGCCCACAGCAGGCATGAAACTTCGCTTGTGGCAATACACTAGGTAATAGGCTTGATACATATAGTGCCAGGGTACCTAAATCCAATCATCACCGTGCCATCGGAGCCACCGTTACTATCGTAGCCATCGTAGTATTGTAGCATCGTATCGTAGCCTGCCCCGATAGCGATCTATGGCCATATACGAAGCAGCGACTTACAGCTTTAGCCACGCCTCAGTGGGGAATGCAGGTAATTACGAGTAATATATATAGGGGAAGAGCACAGTGGGAGGCCAGGAGTTGGTATTTTTTGGCTGGTGAGATAAATATTGGAGGATTAGCCCAGTATATAATAGAAGCGAAGCTTCTCCCTTCGCGTTTCAATGTGTAATTAATTATATCTACATATTTCAGAGGCTTACTCAATTGAAGCTTCGCTCTAATAAGCTAACAAGGTAGGGACAAGACCCGAGAGAGGGCAATGAATGCTCTGAGGGAAGGAACGCTCTAAGGGAAGAAGATATCGAAACCAAAACGGAGAACCGGCTCCCGTTAGGGAACCACGGCCAGGATGGTAGGCTATAAGGGCGCCCAAACCCCGCCACAGAAGAAGACCAAAGACCAATGAGCTTGAGTTCGAGCCGAGAGCATGTAATTAGTACGAGCCTCCTACGCGTTATTAGATGGAACTTCGACAACTCGGTACAATTCTAATTCCTTATGCTAGCCAGCGAGTTTCATCGATCACTAAAAGGAAGGAACCCCGGGTGTGCCTCTGTTCAAAGACACTATCACGGCCTTGACAAAATCTTGCCCTCTTCATCTAACGTCTCAACTATGTCGAGGTAATCTATAAATTAAGCAAAGAAACTGTTAAATAGTCACATATGTAATCGCATAGAGAGTAAAACGATGTTGGTATGTATCATTCTGTGTACTACTGCCTATGGCGCTCTAACGGGCTCTGCCCAAGCGACCGGTATGCACAAAGAGCCACGCCGAGCGGGCTGGGTTCTAGGTGTTGGAGTGACCTAAGGAGGATCTCAGAACCATAGGATGCTTACGCCTGTTCCATCATAGAGAGGAGCCACTTCTCGTGAGCACGAGGGTCCAGACTGCGGAGCCACTCGCCGGCCTTGGTGGCAGTGAGTATCTGCAGGGCCTGGTACTCCTCCCTATCGGTCATGACCTTTTGAAGAGCATCTTCCCACGGGCCAATGTCCTGATCAGGCACCACGTAGTCGCCGTTGGCATGGCGCTCACCAGTGACTTCCTTGACAGGGATGCAGTAGGGAAGGCCGATCTTCGCTTCGGGAAGGCCACCAGCGTTGGACGCAATGACGGGGATGCCCCGCAACTGAGCCTCAGTGACAACAATTCCCCAGGCCTCGTACCACAGGGATGGGGCAAGGAGAACCTTGACACGGTCCCAGATCTCGTCGGTGTTCCGGGTAGTCGGCTCGATTCTAGTGAGTTCGACTAGTTAGCATGTTCTAAGCACGGAAAGGGAAGCCGTCCATTCAAGGACCGATAAAACACACTTCACATTGGGAAGAGCCTGCAGCTGCTGGACATGAGCGGTTCTGGAGCCCCAGCTCTTCCAGGTGACAAACTTCATGTGGGGAAACTTCTGAGCGAGCGCGATCAGAATCGACAGGCCTTTGTGCGGGCAGGGATTGACCATGCCAATTTCTTCTTTGTCGATGTTGTTGCGAATGCGAGGCATGCCCCCAGACGTCTGATCCAAGTAGGTCATGCAGGGATGAACGAGGAATGTGGTCTTCAGGCGGCCGTACTTCCAGGCGTAATCTTGGACCGCCTTAGAAACGGACCAGATCCCATCCAGCTCTCGCAACATCTTGTTCTCGACCACCGGCGACAAGCAATGGCCGTCGACACCGGCGACAAACGGACCAAAGGGCAGCTGCTCTGCCGTGTGGATGATGTTGATGCGCTTGAACGTGTCGCGAATCTCATGCGACTCGGTAATCTTCATGGTAATCGGGTCGTTGAAGATGACATGGGTCGGCTGGAAACTGGCGATGTGCTCCGAAAAAAGGTTGATAAGGGTGGCCATGCGGCTTGTGAGCTCGTCACGCTGGCGCAAGCTATCGTCAGTTTCCATCATCTTCGCGGAGACAAAACGAAGCAATAAAACCGCGAGTGGTTGTAGCGTACCTCCAAGTAGGCACGAGTGTCCTCCTAAAACTCACGGACCGGATAGGCTGCGTTGAACTCGGTGCGCGAAATGACCACGTTGTGAACCTTGTACTCATCGGTGAACGTCTTGACATACAGCTCATGGACCTTGCCGGCCGGGTCGACGACGGGCAGCGGCTTGTGGGTAATGTTGGGGCTAATCCCTTTGAGCTCGGCACGTCTAGCGTACTGGTCAATTTCGTCCTCAACAGCATAGCAGATCTGGGCAGTCGCGTGGCCCTGCATGCTCAGGCTGCGGAGAAGGCTGACGTTTGCCTTGTAACCACCCGACGAGGGAGTCAGACCCTGCGCGGTTTGAACGAGGAAGACCCGCATCATCGTGGGGCGCGCCCTGGTGTAAGTGGTCATCGTGAACGAACGACAGGGTAGATGACGACAGTAGGTGAGTGCCAGGTGCTATTAGGGCTTGAGGGATTCCTTGTCTCGTGCTGATTGAAAGCGGCGGCAAATGAACGAAAGACGGGGATTCTTCACCTGAATCTCGTCCGAGCGAGATAATTACCAAGATCGAAAGCTGCTCTCGGTATTGGTCGTTTACCTTGTGGAAGAATTGTTTCCCGTTGAAGTCCGCCGAGATTGTGAGTAAAGCTCCCTGGGTCTGAAAGGAACGTGTGGAATGGGAAGAAGTTTGCGGAAGGAATTGAGGTTGGGAAGATAGCTAAACCTCGAGGGTTTGAACCCAGCCGGAGGGCGCCAGCAATCAGATAAATTGGAAAGAACGAGGATATTGGAACACGCTCTAAAGCAGCCGAGCATTCATCAACACCAGAGTGAACCAATCAGCAGCGAGGCCTTGGTACAAGCTCTTTCCACATCTGGGTTGTATCCTCCAACGGAACGGGACGCGGATTTGAGGCCGATGCAAAACGAACTCCACGCAACGCGTGGTGCTTTTAGCTGTGTGGGTAAACAGGATCGAACCTTCTGTTTGTTGTCGCTCTAATTACCTAACTAAGCGCGCTGTTCGTCGCATCATGATAATTACGCAAAGCTGCTGTTAATTAGACAATAATTAAGTGAAGACCTTTCCATCTTTTGTTTGCCTGGTTCCTGATCTACTTAAGAAGCCTGCAAGGTAGGTAATGAATCATAAATATGTGCCATACCACAGCATTTCAAAGACAGAAAATTGGTTGAAGCACTAAACCACTCAAACGGATGTTTTGGAGAACAAGCTGTAAAATGGAAAACCCGAGTTTGATATGGGAGTGGAAGTCAAGCGTGAACAATAAGACATAATTTATTAATTTAACTATCAATGCATCTATTGTAGCACCTTTCACAGCAATCTGCAATCTCCCATCCACTCGATGCTGGCACCTCTCCCCTGGTCTCGCATCAGCACCTGTGCGATTTTGACGTCTGTTACAACAACCCTTGGTATACAGCCTCTAGTTCCGGGTCTGATCCGTCATCGTAATTGCCATCCTCGTCCTCGGATGTGCAATATTCCTCTGCGTTCTTGCATTCGTCGTCGCTCGTATCATCGTCGCCATCACTCTCTGGGTCACTCTGCGGAGATTCTAAAGTCAGCAACTTCCATGGTATAATGAGAAAATAACGGTAACGTACTACTCGGCGTTTCTTGTTCCGGTGGCCCGCTTGCTCGGGCTTGTTCTGCAGCTCCTCCAGGTCGTAGACGGAGTCAGAGAGGACTGTGTTCCGAGGAGCGGTGACGATACCAAATTCATAGCACATGCCCCATCTGCCGCTGGTGCCAAAGAAGCCAATAATTCTGTGGTCCTTGGGCGGCACTGTAGCTCCTGTTAGCATCTTTCCAAGCCATAGACATGGATCAGCCAGCATACCCAGCATTCTCACACTGGAGACGTCCCCGCTGCAGTTAAGCGCCCCCATCGCTTTGCCGTTGGAAAGCCACATCCGCAAGCCGCGCAGTGCCCACGAACCCCCTTCCGTCACCGCAACCTTGGAGATTTCCACGTCCCGGGGAATGGCAAGCTTCCTGGCTTGGTGGCCGCCCATGCCGGGGTCCTGTCCATCAGGACCTCGGGGGCCACAAGGGATCTTGGTGCCGTCCTCGTAGTACACCTCAGCGCCGTCCAGGGCGCAGCCCACGCGGATATCGATCTTCGTCGCAGCCACAAGCTTGCCCTTGCTGTCCCGCTTTTTCAGCATTACGCCCCATGCCCAGCTGTCCTCATCGCCCCAATCGGTATCAGGGCGCGAGGACACGGACTGTTTCATAAGGCGGATATTGGTTCCGGGAACCCGGATGACAGTCCGCGTCCTGAAGAGTTCCCAAACGTTAGCGATCGAGCACTGCTTGCCGTTCATGGCAGTGACCTCCAGAGCGAGGGGGCGTTTTGTGCCGAATTGCTTCACGAGATCCATGCGCGAGTAGCTGAGGGAGTTGAGAGGGTTGGCAATGGAGAGTGTGTCATCTTTCTCTTTCTTTCCCCCCTTTGGCGAGAAGACCACTTGCACAATGCCCGCGTCGCATCGCACCTCCACGCCCGCGGCATCGAGCTCTCCGTCCTCGCTCTCCACAATGCTAACCGTTGGCGCCTCCTTCAACAGCTCCACGTCCCCAGGCATCCAGAAATGCCTCAGCGCGCGGAACCTCAGCGCGTCGCTCAGTGCCCACCGGCACCCGTGCTCCGCCTCTGGCGCGACCGTCACCAGCCTGCCCGCCGCCTCCCGGACGCCTCCGAGGAACGCTTTGGGCCAGTCGGGCGAGTACCCGCGCTGCATGATGCCCTCGGTGTGCGGCGCGCCGAAGGCGTGCCCGACCTCGTGCAGAAACGCGCCCTGCCCGACGGCGCACGCCTGCCACATGGTGTTGCACTCGCCGTTGTCGTTGCCGACCGTGTCGCCCGGCGGCGTCGCGTCCAGCAGGCACGCCGGTACCTCCTCCAAGAAGCGCGGCCAGGCGTACGTCAGGTGGCTGCCGAATATGCCCAGCGATAAGCCGGCCGGGTTGTGGCTGCCGAGGGCGGCGTGCGCGAGGATGTACGGTTTGCTTGTGCTACTGTTCGTGCTGCTGCTGGTGCTGTTGCCGGTCAGGTCGTAGTGGCTGTCGAGGATAAGGCCGGCGACGATGGGGCGATTATGGGTAGTGAAGGGCGGCCCATGGGCAAGAAGAGCATCGGAGAAGATTCTGTGAAGCTCGTTCGCTTGACGAGCATGCGGATTCTGCTGCGCGAGCTGGGCGTCGCGAAGTTCGGCGACCGTTCTCTCGGTGCGGATTAGATGAACCTTGGGGACCATAGACGCGGTCGGCACGTATAGGGAGCGTTGGCTCAGGGTGTCGGTGTTCCACTCTTCCTCGAGCCGGAAGGACCGGCGACCGAGGCCTTTGGCGCGGAGGTCCTCGGCTGTGAGGGCTTGCCACATGTACGCAGTCATGCGAAACTTGGAGATGGCGGCGTCCAGGCTGGAGTGGGCGCTGGAAAGACTTCCCAGTTTTGCCGGTGGGCAGTCGATCAGCAACGGGGAATCTTTGGCAATCAGGATAGCCAGGTGCAGGGGCGGCGTCTGGAGAAGAGGGACGTAGCGAATGGAGAGCTGCTGACAGGTGAGCAAAAAGAGCAGATGACCCCGGACGAGGACTCATAAACCCCCGTACCTCAAGGCGACATGGGGCATCCTCGCCGGAAGTGATGATGATCTTGTTGATACCGGGCGACAGGAGGACGAGGGCCTTGAAGTGGCCACGACACATTGGCCACCGCTGTTCGGGAAACAGCGTTTGATCCGAGTCGTCATTGGTCTCGACGCGGATATAACCCTCGTCTTGTTCGAGAGCCAGGCTTGTGCTGCACCTGCCGGACACGAGAATGCATCGCTGGTACACCTCAGTCACCTCAGCGCCATCGCCGGCAGGGAAGTTGTCTACTTGTAGCATTGTGGGCAGTCGTACTCATGCAAGATTAAAGAACTGGTTGGAATCCTATCCTCCGACAGCGAGCTGAGGATTATGTGGGAGAAGTTCGCCTCTTTTAAATAAATTCCTCGAGTTCCCTTAAAAGGAGTCAACAATAGATTCAAGGGGCTGCGTGGTTAACAGTTTGCAGTGTGATTTGCTTGCGAGCCTGTTAGCAGGAACCCGACTCACTTAGGGTAGCGGGACCCCCACTAACTATTGGTTCCTGGTCTCCTGAGACAGCAGGCAGCCAGCGGATCCCCAGGCCATTGTGGGGTGCTGTTGCCTGGCCAAAGAGCCGTTTCCAATGGGCGAGACTTCGAATCACAATGTTCCTCGGGTCAATGTTCCTGCATCGACACGTGCAGGAACCCACAAGAGACTAGGGATGCCCCAGCTTTGGAGGAGATTACCACCAAGGCGAGCCTCATCATGAGTTTCCGCCGAAGATTCCGCAAAACGCCAAGGTTGCGTTCTATCGCTGCTGACATTATCAAGCGCAACGGATTTTATTAAGAATACGCTGGTTTCAATCTACTAAACTGGATACCGCAGTCAACCTTGCGATGCCTTGCCTCAAGTTCAATTGACACAGTCGGCCAAATCTGCAGTGTAGAGTGTCCGCATTAGAACAAGAAAATGATGATTCGCTGCTTCAGCACTGTACTCGTAGCACTCACTTTTGGTAGAAGGAAGGGGGGGGAGAGATATAATCGCAATTCCGCGCCTCCGATTCCGCGCTCGCGACTGGCGTTTAGAATGGCGCTGGCGCTGTGAATACCGTCAGGAACAATGACTGGCGCGTTTTCCCGTTTTACCAGAGTAAAGATTCTGATGGCTCTTTTCGCCGGCATTTGGCCGGAAAGCCTTGTGGACACGGAGTTCACGTATCTGCTTTTAACACCTTGAGGGAACCACGAGTCAACTCGGCAGAGCCTTCATCGTATGACCAAGATGGGTATTGGTGGGCTGGCGAGATTGCAATCCTGCTGACCAGATAAGCAAAGGTCCACCCAGCAGACCCCTCGCGATTCCCAACGACCAAGCCACCGCGGCCGAATGGCGACGATATCGCAAGTCTCGCGGTCTCGGGCTCTGAACGAGGGCTGGTTGACAGTTGCTGATTCATTGTTTCAACGGTGAACGAATCTGCCATCCAGGAGTTGGATTGAGAGAAGATGTTGAAAAATTGGCTAGCTGAAGACACGGAGAAGGTTGCCCTGGTCCAGCCGTTCAGAGTTGGTTCGATTGTTGAATTATTCTTTTTCATTTCTTGGAGGGCGCGTATCGCGTGGTGTGGATTTGGTTTGAAACGGTCTCTGGACACGGCAGGCCGAATGCAGACAACTCCGTTAATTTGATACAACATGTTTCTACGGGGGAGAGATCGAATGGCGGCCGAGGCCAACGGACCAAAGCACTCATCTATCAGGTGTGGACGAGGTCAGAATAAGCTCACGGTCAGAGTGGGTTCAAAGAACGAAATAGCATACAGTGTACGGAGTACGGACGTACTGCGTACTGCGTAGTGCATCGAGTGCGTAATTACGTATTAGGACAGTCAACATTACAATGTCCACCGCGAGATCAGCAGCCTGCCTTTGACATGTGCGGAAATAGTTAGTTAGTGGACTGCAAGCCTAGTCAGAAGCAAGGGCCTCGCCCTTCCAAATGGTGTACGGAGTACGGAGTACTTGGCGAAATGATCAATCAGCCCCATCCGGAAGTGGATCGATTGCGCCTCAACAGGGTTCATCTGATGGTTATTTGCGGAACGCTGCGCAGTTGACGGGAACATAGTGTAACACAGACCGAGAGCCAACGTTTATCCACGTATTCAGGACTTTGCCGTGGAACCGTTAGTGAAGTGCTTGGTCACAGGTGTGAGTGAGTGTTGGCAAACCACTTGAAGGGTGAGGATTCTATTTAACGCCGTAAAACAGGGCACCAGAGCGAGACGGCTTTCTTGGCCGTGGCGCTGCAGGCAGATCCACTACACTACAAACAACCCCCCGAAGTCCCGGTCTTCAGGGCGGCGCCTACAGGGGTGTGCCATGCTTCTTGCATGTTTGGTTTCTGCGTACTTCGTAACACAGCATACACTACAGCACACCGATGTGGTGTACTCCGTACCGAACTTGCTTACACCAGTGACTACCCCATCGCTTCTCAAGTCCTTACGCCACATGAATCCATTGATGACTATTGTCAATGGGGCGGGTGAGCTTACCGATCACAGGCCCTCTCAGCTTCCTTCCACAAGCTTGTCGGGCTCAGCTGCCGCCCAATAGTAACCGTTCGTCAGAGATATCCTGGCTCTCCTCACCAGGCCAAGACCCAGCCGCACCCCGCCTCACTGTTGCTATTCGGGGCATTGGGAGGCTTTGATTCCAGAACCCCGGCACGCCCGGCCACGCCCCACCCTCGATTGGTGCTACGACGGGACTCGTGTTGTGTAACGAAGGGAACGCTAAATCTAAAACCATGCGAGATCCCTAGCCATCAACGGACTCCGATGTGATCTGCTGCTCTCCCTCTTTCTGCCTCTCCAACCCTGGGGCGGTAACACTCGTTTTCTTGTTTATTTTTTTTTTCTTAAATCTTTCTTTTTGCGCTTGCCCTGGGGGGCAGCGAGACTGATCGAGACGCGCAGCATGCTTCCGGTCATTTTCGCCGCGTCGATCTTGGCGCTGGCAGCGACCGCCGCGACTGCCTCGTCAGGGCGTACCGTTACACGTGGAGATGGCATCGTCCGGTCCCCCCTCCGGCCGGTCGCGGGTCCGGGTCCGAAACTTCGGGTCCGACAGAACGAAGTGGAGGTGCTCAACCAGAGGACCGGGACCCGATACGGGATGGAGATCGAAATCGGAACCCCACCACAGAAAGTGATGCTCATTGTCGACACCGGTTCGCCCAACACGTGGGTGAACCCGCAATGTGAGACATCCAACACGCCGTCCGACTGCGCCAAATACCCGCAGTTCGACTACACTGAGAGCAGCTCGATCAACATCACCGATTATGTCGACGTCCTTCGGTACGGCTCGGGCAGCGCGACAGTCCAATACGTCTACGAGACGGTGTCGATAGGATGTGAGTGCGAATGGGGCCTCCGCTGTCCGGGTCGCGAGTTTCATGTGCATACGCCGTGTCTAACACAACGTGGTTGCCCCGCACAGCCGCAACGCTCAAGGACCAGATCATCGGCATCGCCCTCGAGTCGGAAGACATCCCGCTTGGCATCCTAGGCCTATCACCGCCGGTCCGAGGCGTCAACCAATACCCCTACATTCTCGACACCATGGTGGACCAAGGCCTCATCAAGAGCCGCGCCTTTAGCCTCGACCTGCGCGGTGTCGACAACCCCACCGGCGCCGTCATCTTCGGCGGCATCGACACGGGCAAATACATCGGCACGCTCGCCAAGCTCCCCATCATCGCGCCGTCGAGCGCCCCCGGCGGCGCAGATCGCTACTACATCACCATGACGGGTGTCGGCCTGACGCTCCCGGACGGGACCATGGTGCGGTCGGAAGAGCTCGACGTGCCCGTGTTTCTCGACTCGGGAAGCACGCTGTCGCGCCTGCCGACGGTCATACACCAGGCTCTCGCGGCGAGCTTCACCGAGGCCATGCTCGACCAGGAGAGCGGCCTGTTCATCCTGCCGTGCGAGTACACGGACATGGCCGGCTCGATCGACTTCTACTTCGCCGGCAAGACGATCCGGGTGCCCCTGCGCGAGTTCATCTGGCGCAGCGGCGACTACTGCATCCTGGGCGTGGCGCCCGAGGACGACGAGCCCATCCTGGGCGACACCTTCCTCCGCGCAGCCTACGTCGTCTACGACCAGGACAACCGCAACGTGCACCTGGCTCAGGCCGCCGACTGCGGCACCAACCTCGTCGCCATCGGCTCCGGCGAG
This sequence comes from Thermothelomyces thermophilus ATCC 42464, assembly GCF_000226095.1. Taxonomy (NCBI): domain Eukaryota; kingdom Fungi; phylum Ascomycota; class Sordariomycetes; order Sordariales; family Chaetomiaceae; genus Thermothelomyces; species Thermothelomyces thermophilus. The sequence goes on from NC_016475.1 coordinate 1,321,846, forward strand.
GACGCCGTCCCCAGCTCCACCGGCCGCTGCACCGAGCTGCCCACGCCCACGGGCGATCCCACGCGCACGCGCGCGGGCAGCTCCAACCTGGACATGACGGCCACCCGGCCGCCCGCCAACACTTTCACCGGCCGGCTGCCGACGGGGATCGCCGGCGGGCCCGGCCCGGCCAGGGACGGCAGCACCACCACCGTCACCGGCGGCGGATTGCAGCCGATGTTGCCCACGGGGTCGCCCAAGGGATCAGAGGGTACGGAACAAAATGCCGCCGGCAGGGGCGTTGATTCTGGGCTGGGAGCAGCGGTGGCCGCCGTGCTGGGGGTGGTCAGTCTGCTGGTTTTGATGCTCTAGTTGGGTTATTGGCCCGAATTTTTTTGTGTCCTATTTTCTTCTTCTCCCCCTCTCATTCTTGATGCCTGTATTAATCAGCTAGTGAGAGAGCATCCTTTTGCATCGGGAGATATATAATTATATATATGCCGGGCGTGAATCATGAGGTTGGCTTCTATGGATTCAGATCGGAAGGGATATTATGATTACTTTAGTAAGAAACATGACCCGCTGCGAAGCCGAAATCTCCGCCAATGCATACAACTCGGCCTGGAGCCGTTTTCCACGCCGCACCAGGAATGCTTTTGTGCTCGTGGGGCACTCTTTCAAACAGTCAGCGGCTCAAGCGAAGCGCCTGTGGTGCTAAGAAGAGACAAGGCTCTTCTGGTTTGACTGTCAGTGGTGAGCAGAATTTAAATGCTCTTGCCATGCTGGAATTTAGCAGCCCGGTACTAGTACAAGTCTTGGAGATGGCATGCGACTAGCATTGCAATGCTAACTTTTGCACCACTCAGAAATTTGATTGACGGCAGAGTAGCGGCAACCCAGGAGTAAGCAGTCTATTGGTCTAAGGTGTCTGGCGCTAGTTGTTTCTTCCTAAGTCCAATATTTGCTGAACTCACTTGAAACATGTAACATAATCTCTGCATAACCGCAATATTATTCCGCGGAAGAGAGGCGCCAAACTTCTTCGCTATCCAACTACACAAAAACCAGCGGGAGTCGGGTTCCAATACAGCGTAGGCGAGGAAGCTAAGCGGCAAAAACGAGGCATGTTCAAAGTCAACAATGTAGAGACGAGGACGGCCATCGGGGTCGGTAGTGAACATGAAGTTCTCGTCATTGAAATCGGTATAGCAAAAAACGAGTTCTTTCTCAAGAGCGATCTTTGGCGGGTGAGGGTTATTACGGTATCCGCGTTCTGCAACCTGCAAGGCGCCTTTAGCAAAGGTATAACCAATGTCCATTGTGGCAGCCATACCCTATTTAAGTGGTCTTGTAAATCCTGAATGGTAGGGTACACAACTGGGGCTGTGTGGTCTTTGAAGAGCAAGTGTTTGATGCGGCGTTCACCGCGCGTGTATGGGCCTGGAGTTGCGCCGGTTGGGACAGGCATACAGCTTAGCAAACGGACTCCCTCAGCAATTATATCGTAGTAGCGAGACTTGTTATGGTCCCAAGTACGAGGGTCGAATTTTGTCGCAAACTGCTGGACCGGGGTTGCTGCGACAAGTTGCATGATAATGAAGGTTAAACCGCCTCTGCTGAATATCTTAAAGACCTCGGGAACGTGGATATTACAGCTGGGGTTCCTCTGGCGTTCTTGGCGCAGCCAGTTGAACGCGAGCATCTGCATGTCTCCCTCGGCCTGCTTCTCGGGGCCACCAAACTTGACGAAAACCATAGGGCGGTTAGGCGGGTAAGCAATGAATGGGGCAAAGAGCGTCTGCGCCCGCTGGAAGAGATCCTCTTCGGAGATAGTCTGGGCGAATTGTCTCGCGGCCGCATTTGCGTCGGGGGGGCCGCCAGAGGGCGGTGGTGCCGCGCCGTTGCTCGGTTGCATGATTTAGTATCTGGGGTGCAAAGAAAGAAAACTGACGCTTGAGATGAGGAGTACGAAGAACGGAAATAGGAGGGGGGTTGTGTAAAGAAGGCGATTAGCCGCCCAACATATAGACCCCGCAACAGGTTGATCAAGGAGTGGGCCTGCGGGATGAGTGGCTTGGCATGGAGGAGGTGACCTAGTGTAATCCGTACTATGTACGGCGGCACAGCCTGCAAAATCTCAGGATGCCTCCGCTCGACCATTCTCTCCCGAGGAAAATGGCGATGCTCGAAGACCAAGACTCAAAGCCGGAGAGCCAGCTTTGCTATGGAAGCGCCGTGGAAGCACAGCTGAGGTAATATTATCCTGCCACTAGCGACAGAATGGTCGAATTCGCGAGCACACTGCCTTTGGGGCCAAAGGGATTCCTTCCCCGTGTCAATTGCCGTGCATCCCCTAGACCCGCTATCGCCGCTACCCTAGTGTATAAGGGTTAACCCCAGGTTTTTTTCGCAAAGGATTCCCGGTTTCTGGGAATCAACCAACCGTTTTCTCGCACGCCTGATTGTGGGGAAAGCAAGAAGGAACTCCGCCAAAGCGACGTTGGTAGTTACGGAAGTCTGACCTCACTCGTGTTCTAAACCTAAAACTTCGTTCGAGCCGAGCCGAGCCGAAAATGCCCCTAGAGCCACCCCCACTGAAATGATAGAAGTATTCAAACGCCTGACCTACATGTAGTAGGGTATTTGTACCTATCTCCAATCCTGGTCAATCAATACTACTTCAGATCATCGATAACAATCCCGCCATTCTCCCCCGGCACGTAGTGACTATGATTACTGGGGGGATACTGTGACGGCGCAACTGGCATCCGGAAGCGGCCTTGATCACCTCGCCCACCCTCAAAGGTGTACAACAAACAGCCAACCTGACACGAGCCACCGACACCGCCGTTATTGCCTATGGATAAGAAGCGTCAGTGGCGTATCTTTATTCGAATCTCGAAGAACATATAGCAGAAACGAATGAAACAGGAAAGAGGAAAGCCCAACTCACACTTGGTATAATCCTCCCTCACAAGCAAGTAAGCCGTGATCAGGCTCTGCGACATGCCCAGCGGGAAACGGAAGCTCTGCCTCTCGACCGTGGTGACACACCCGGCAACCCACTCGACGCGGTAGTCGTAATTGACGCCGTAGCGGTCCGTGCGGCGGAGCGGGATCGGCGCGTCGCCCGGCCCGATGGTGATGTCGAGGCTGCTAAACTCGACCGAGAACGTGTCCTGGTAATCCGACTGGATGTCGGCGTGGCCCGGAAAGTCGGCCTCGTTGAAGCAGTCGATACGACCTCGCGTCAGCGGCGTCAGGTTGGGGGTGGGCGACGGGTCTGCGGGAGCAGTGCTGGTGGGTTTGAGGTTGGCCCACGACGAGTAACTCGAGAGGTAGTCGGCGGGGTAATCCGACTGCGTGGCCCAGCCGGCCGTGAGCGTGACAGCAGCGTTGTCAGGACCCCTGTCGCCGCCGACGTCGCTCAAACCGCTGCATGTGTCATCCGTACCATTGGCCGCCCAATTGGGCTCCGGGCTCTCCCACTCTCGGCCGGGCGCCAGCACCGCCGTGCCGTCGGAGTCGACGGTGAAGTAGCCGATGACCTCGAACTTGCCTTTGACCCTGTTCGGCGGGTTTCCAGCCAAGGGCAGATGCGGGTAAACGTTGTTGAGTGCCTTTTGGATGTACCTGGCTAGGGCATACAGGGTTAGACTGTCTGCGTTTCGGACAACGTGGAAACTGCTGAGGTAGACGCGTGCCAGCGCCTTCACGTTTGTGACACCGTACGCGTGAACCCAGGTCCAACCAATCCCCTCGTCGTCGTCGCGGAACTTGTAGCCCATCATCAGGTCCGTGATGTGGACTACGCCGGTTGGCACCCCTTGCGGCGACGCACCTGTGGCCCAGTCAACATGCATCAGCTCGTGGTACCAGGTCCTGCCCTGATTGGGGTAGTACTTGGTCACATCAGCGTATATATCAGCCGGCCACTCGTCTTTGTTGGCGTACTGCATCGCGCTGTCGAGCGTCGGTGAAGCGAAATACAGCGGGCAGAAGTTGATGCTCTGCCGCCCGTTGAAAGTCGGGTCTTCCCCGGGGAGCATCGTGTAGGCGGCCGTGTTGCTGGGCTTACCGCATGGACATAGGTTGCTTGGATCGTCACACCGGACCGGCAGCCGCCAGTCGAACGGGGTGGTGATGTAGCCCGGCTGGATCGTGGCATGAGTCCTGAAGATCGTCTCAAAGGCGGATTTCTTGGACCCGCTGTCAGCCGGCGGACCCAGGTACTCCAGCGCAGCCGCCGAGTTGAGGTCGAGGCCATTCTTCGTCTCGGAGAGTATCAGGTTCATGATCTTCCACGACTGCTGCCAGCCCGAGTAGATGGCCCGCCGCTGTGCGCCATTGCAGCCCCTGAAGCTCTCCAGCCTCGTCGCCAGGTCGGTGAAGTTGTAGTCGGCGAACAGCGACGTGTCATAGTTGCTGAGCGCTAGCGCGTCATTGAACTCGCTCTCCTTCTGGGCGACCGACAAGCCGGGGCTGTGCTCGTCCTGGCCGAGGACAAACTGCGCCAGGTCCACGGCCCACTCGACCGAGCCGGCGGAGCCGTAACTGGCGTACCGGCTGATGCGCGACGCCTTGGTGGCGTGGCTCATGTACGACACCCACGTGCCGCCGCCGTAGGTCATGATGTCCGAGTCGCTGCTGCTGTCGTACCACGTCCTGACGGCGCCGCGGCGCGCCAGCCCGCTGGTGGCGGCGCCCCCCGACACCAGGGAGTCGAGCTCGGCCTGCGCGATGTAGCCGGCGGTGCCCGTGCAGGGCCCTTGCTCGGCCGTCGATTCCGGCCCCGTGAAGAGACAGTGGGGCCCGGTGCAACCCGGGTCTGCCAGGCCAAAGCTCCGTCCGTAGCCGGCGATGCCCACAGCGATCTTGCTCGCGGGGACGTCGGCCTTGGTGATCATGGCGAGCGCATACTCGGTCTCGGTCAGGTTGATGTGCGAGCGGAGGCAGTTGCCCAGGGGACAGCCCGGGTTGGCCCAAGTGTTGTTGTAGTCCCACTGGCCGTGGAGATCGTACGTCATGTAGACAATGTAGTCGAGGACCTCGGCCATTTCCGCGATGGGGAAGCCCTTGAGGTACCAGTACGAGGCGGGCGCTGCAATGGACAGGGAGACGCCCGTCGGCAAGAGGGCCCGGACCGTCTTGAGGAAGGCGAGGTAGTTCGGGCCGTCGTTGGGACTGCCGATTGGGACTCCCGGGATGTCTGCACCCGGGTACTCCCAGTCAAAGTCGACCCCGTCCAGGTTGTACCGTTTGACCGTGTCGACAACGCTCTGCGCAAATCTCAGCCGATTTGCCTCGGTCACGCCCTCCCGGAAGATGGGATACGAGTCCACACTAACACGCGTTAGAACGGCCTGTTTGGAGAGAAAGTCAAAGACGGTTGTGTCGGGATGGTTGACTTACTTTGTGGAAAACGACCAACCGCCGAACGACAGGATGCGTTTGAAGCTCCTCATGGCGGCAAATCTTTCCCACTGGGTCTGGTACTGCGAGAGGTCGACCTGATAGTCGGCAGTGATGTCACCAAACGCGTAGTGCATGTGAGTATAACCCGACGGAATGGCATACGCATCCATGGTTAGGCAGGCCCTGTCCACGCCAAAGGCCTCGAAGTAGCCAATGCGCATAGAGCCGCCGGGCGAGCCATTGTTCACAATGTCAGTGCCGCAATTCGAGATGCAGCCGTTTTGGCCTGGCGCCGACGTTCCCGGGGCTCCGGTGCTGCCCATCAAAGTCAGCTGCTTTGTTCCGTTTCATAAGCCGGGGTGCTAGGAGCAACCCCAGGGCATCTCGAGAGCGAGGCGATGTGTTGGGAACCACCGAAAATCGTGACAGCAATGCCATGCAGCCCCGTCCTGAATGTGTAAAAGAGGAAATAAAGAGCACGAGTTTGGCATACCTAGACTCGCTGGGCGTGCAGAAGTCGGGCGTGATGCCGCACTGGCCCCATTTGTTGCACTGTTATTTGGCAGCTGATTAGCAAAGGAAGCCGGACGAGCACCCATCAAGGGGAGCCACATACGCATGCGTTGAGAGGGCACGGGTTGAGAGAGCTGATCTGGTCCCACGAACTCGGCCGCGCTGTGCCGGGGACCTGCGGACCGCAGAAGGTGTCCTCGACGGGCGCAGGCATGGGCGGGTCGCCGGTGCTGATGCATATGGGGCCCTCCTTCAGGCCGGCACAGCCTTCCCAACCCCAAGTCTTCAAGTTCCAGTGCTCGATGTTGTCGACGGTGATGTAGTTCTTGTCGGCGATGGCCCAGCAGTCGTCGCCCGGGACCACAAGGTGCGTGGCACAGGTGCCGTCCTCATTGGGCTTGGGAGTGAGGTCGGGGACCGAGCCCGCCGAACAGCAGACGGGTTGCCTGGGCTGAAGTGTCGAACACAACGTAGGGCTCGGGTTGTACTCGGTGAACTGAGCGCCAGTGATGCCGCAGCGGGCGGCCAAGGTGTCACATCCGTCGCCCGGCTGGACGAGAATGTACGAGCACGTCTGACCCATCTTGTCTGTCGACGGTCGAGCCGTGGGATCACTGGGATGCGAGGCCTAGGGTCCGCTACTTCGCCTGGCACCATCCGAACGCCGCTGTTATGTACACAGCCAGGAGGCATCACGGTGGCTACTGCGCCCACTGCTGCCTGCCACCTCTTTGGCGTTCCAGTCATGCCTCTTCGCGTCCATCTCCGGTCCGGACGTCAGAGTTGCATCCGCTAGTATAGTAAAGGCCTGAAGATGCAAGAAGCCCTGGAGATATCACCAACAAGTGGAGTGTTCGCGCACTCAACTCCTGGTTGACCTGCCACTCGCTCGCTTGGCTCCCATTGAACGGGATGAATCCGCGAGTGGACCAGAATGTTGTCCAAGGGACATGCTATCAATGGATTTGAGTTGATGAGCCTGGATCCCGCGTTATTGCTCTGCACCTGGCTAGCGTGGCAAATGGCGATGCTGCAAGACTAGGTAGTCGTCTGCGGCTCACCTCACTAAGTCGGCTGCAGCCCCGGCTTGCCGCTCCCTTGCCATAACATCCGAATGCACCCAGCAAAGGATCGTGACATCGCCGTTCGCTAGTGCGGGCAGGCTGGTCCGATCTCGTGCAAATGACCGAGTCTTTTCCGTAGCGTAGGGTTCCGGAATGGAATTTTCTATGTTCCATTTTCGGCCACCTGCAGGAAATATCAGAGCAGTGAAATGAAAAATGAAAGTGCAGGGGGAGTTGATGATATAATAGACACCATAGGAGTTCTCTCCCATACAAGTTTGTATGTGTAAGGGACCTTAGCTATAGGAGGCTCGCATTGCTGTCCGATATATAGCCCTAACCCGGGAAGCTTCGCCTGCCTGAATGAGCTAGCGCTGACACTGCCAAGGAATTTCGACTTCCAGTGATAATACGCTTATGATATTGCACATATCAGCCAAGGCCTTAAAATTCCGGAACCCTACCGTAGCGCCTCAGGTAACATGAAGCCGCCGGGGGCCGGTATCTGTTCCGGTAATCGGTCAGGAACACAGCCAAATTCGACAATCCTAAATTTAGCATAATCTTGGAAGGCGGCATTAACTACCTTACATACTACTACCTACCACGAGGGGATGTGAAGTGTAACGTTATGCGGGCATGATGCGGACAGACGCCTGCGGGGAAAAGCCCACCTGCTTGCGCGAATTTAAACTGTGGGCTGTGGGCGGCACCTGCCAAAACCGGAGCGGCCCGCGCCCCGAGGCGATGGAAGGCGCGCGCCGTCGAACAGTGTAGAGACGTCGTGTCGGTTCAATGAAAAAGTCTTCGGTACCTTCCAGGTAGAAACAGAAGATGACTGAGAAAAGAGGCTCCTGATTGATCGGAGCAAACAGGTAGCGTTCAATTGAATTGGAGTCGTCCTATACTGGGCCCCAGACCCAGACCAAACAGGGTGGTAAGAATGTTGGAGAAGAAGAGGTTCCAGCTCCAGAGATTTCACAGGCCCAGTTTAATACTGGGTCCACGCCGGGGTCGTACTTTCCGTAACAAGCCAGTCATTCCACCCAGTCAGTCACAGGTTCCTAACTTCCTACCTCTTTCTCTTCACTCTTTGGTACCTACCCAAGCTGGTGGGTGTGGGATCGAGGAGTTGTGGGCCGGATTCGACGGATTTGGTTGGTTGCATTGCCGGCGAGCCGCGACTGGAAAAGGGGGGATGTTCCGAGCTAACAAACAAACCAGCATTGAATTATAAAAATATTGTAAAATTCGGATTCTTTCGGTGAACAACCATTAGCTAGTGTTTACAGGACAACCCTTGAATGATTGTTAGCTCGGAACATCGAGCCCAGCTATTCCTACACCTCCCTGTCGGGTCTTATTCCTACACCGCGCTAGCTATCTCTAGAGTTTCCGCGGAGCAGAGTGCTTAGCTAACATACTTTGCTGCGATTCACCTGCAAATCTGTTAGTGCCCGGCTCTTCCACACCAAAACCACCAAAACTGACATCGTCGACATGACATGCGCGCGCAATGCAAAACGCTAGCCAAATGGACAGATGCAGGATATGTATTTTAAAGTGCATATTATAGCCTAATTGACCACTTTCAAATCCACTGTCTTTTCTCTATGCATTTGGTAGCTTTTTCGCTCAAAATAATTATTTCCCTAAGCTACGTATATATATCCCTAACCCTCGAATATCGCAACTAAGAAAACTAACACAGGACATAAGACATATATGTAATATGTAAAAAGCCCTCCAAAACTACGATTAGAATTGATATATCTTAAAGTGTGTATTATAGCCGAAAGAAATGTTTAAAGCCACTGTCTTCCTTCTATGTATTTGGTGCATTTTGGTATTTTGAATTGCTTCCGCATGTTATCTGATGTTAGCTAACTTTAGCTTTGGTGTGGAGCTAGACACTAACAGATATGCAGGTAAGATTACTGCGTGCATGTTAGCCAAGCACTGAAATGCAAAGATGGCTAGCGCGGTGTAGGAACAAGACGCGACAGGAGGGTGTAGGAATAGCCAGGCTCCGGAACATCCCCCCGCCTCAATCTCACCTAACTTGCTAGGCATGTACCTAACCAAATCCCTTAAAATCGACCCATAACTCCCCGATCTCTCTCCTTCACCCTCGCTTTAGGGCTATTAAGCACATTAAAGCATTAGAGCACTACTATAGAAATCAACACTTAGTAGAAGTTATACTTAGGGAGCTAGGAGGGTGATTTTAGAAGTAGAATAGTACTATTATCGATCTTTTTCAAGGATATCGCTATATTTCCCACCTAAAGTACCGAGCTAATGAACATTCAGTAGGTCGACTATATAGTAGGCCTGGCTAACTAAGCCTAGTAAGCACCCGCAAGTTACGAGCCCTAATATTTTCTACATAAGTAAGGTACTTACTAGGCCTTCTAAAACGGCCGATTCGGTCCCCCCCTTGGGGGGGACCGGGTTTAGCGACCTGTCCGAAATCTCTCAAAATTTAGCGATCTATCCGAAAAGTATACCTTGTTTTCTTAGCTCTACCCACCAAAATAAAGGTACCTCGCTTATCGAGACCGCCGAGGGTTTTCGCGCTAGATACATTAGAAAATGCTTATAGGTAGCTGCTAAGCTAAGATAGCTTGCCTAAATTTATAAATTCACGTAAGTATTCATTTCTCCGATTTATCCTTGGCAAGTACTATACTATGGAAAACTATTAAAATACTCTTTCCTAATATAAAGCCTTTTTATATTCTAGGAAAATCTAGCTATAGTATTAGAAGGGTATTACGAATAGGTAACTTATTTTTCTTCAATTGTTTAGGATGTATTAGGATAGATATAAGGCAATTAATTAATATGTAACCCTTTCGTAGTGCTTAAAAGGCAAGTATACCTAATTTTGTATGGGGCCGGCTAAGAAATAGAGGTATACGATTTTTTCGGACAGGTCGCTGAACCCAGTCCCCCGCCTTGGCGGGGAACTGGATCGGCCGTTTTAGGAGGCCCAGTAAGTAGTGTACAGACGACCCTACCAAAAGAAATTGCCTACCGCCTTTCGGCGCCCAGTGGTTCTGCCCGGCAGAAAACCGCCTGTAACCCACTAGACTAAATCGGGCGGTAAGCAATTTCTTTTGGTAGGGTCATCCGTACCTACCACCTATGTACCTTACTTTATCATTTATGGGACCGATTACAAATAAGGTACCACGCAGGGTTCCAATTCCTATACGACGAAAGTAGACCCATCACTCGGCCCATAAAAGAGCGACACGGTCACACGGCCGTCCGGTCTTACGTCTCCGGGCCCCCTCCTTGGACCTATCTTCCACCCGCCATCCGCTCGGAGAGCTGCGCCGGCCGTGTTCTTGGGATATGCTTATCGAAACAGCGATTGTCGTCGTGGCAGTGGCCGCACTCCTCAGACTGGTCGTGAAGCCCCAACCCGAGCCCCAATTTCAGCCTGCCATGGCGACCTCAGTCGCTCCAGACGGAAAATCGTGCGACTACGCACCAGAGGAAGGAGGGTATTTCGACCCGCCTCTCCAGAGGGTGTCATATGGCACCAAACCCGGCGCTAGAGTGTTTGGCTGGCCCGCCAAGGGCGGCGTATACACCATGCGAGCTGCTACCGTCGACCTTGAGTTCTTGGGCTACGGCCGGTTTGAACCTGTGCCGCGTCCCGATCCAAAAGACCCCAACACGGCCGCAGACGAAGAGGCGCACTGCAATAAGAGTAGGAAAACCTGCGCCCCTCCCCCGCCCCCTTGCGAGAATCCTACTATAAGAGACTCGTGACGCTAATGTAGTGAATCTGATATTCTAGTGCGTCAGCTGGGTGCCCGATGGTGGGAGAGCGAGCATGCATGGGCTAGGAGTTTCAGGGAGGTACACGCAGTACCCCTAGAGGAGAAATTTATCGCTACCGGATGGCCGGCTGGAGGCGGTGTATGGGTCCTCAGCGGGGATGTCGAAGCGGCTAGCGAGAAGAACGCCGGCATGCTATTCAACGCCTACACTATGGAGGAGCGCTGCAACGTGATCGAGAAGCTAGGCGGTACCTTCTACGCCAACCCCAAGGATTGCCCAGATTTGGACTTGGCGTAGGCGCAGTAGTATTCAGTGGTGACGATGAACAACCGCAGGGCTACGAACGGTAGGGGCTAATTACAAACTGCGAGATAACTGGATAGGACGAGTTTAGAGGGCGATAAGACCTTGAACGGGTGCAGCAGCTTATGTGTTTCTGATCCTCTTGCTGCAGAAGTGAGCAGCAGATGGGAGCGGTGCAAATGACCTTGTCTCGGTGACCTTTGATACAGCGCCATGTTGACATGCTTTAGTCTCCCGGTCAGCACAGTCCTTTTCGAGGCTGGGAATCAAGGCGGTTCAGGAGCATCCATCAACACGTTTTTGTTGTCTGACCTTAGTAAGGGGAGCCTCGGATCGATATCCGAGCTCATAGAAGGCTGTCTTAGGCTCCCACTACCTGGGCGGGCCACGAGCACGCCGTCACCCCTACAGCCTGTGACGACGAGCAGGGCGCTCCAACAGTCACGCCCAGCGCTGTGCCACTCTGACACCTTGTCATAATCAGTATGACCACCAGCATGGTCCCGGCGACGATGAGCAACACGGCACGGAGAAGCGGCGCGGCGGGCGGGGCGGGGGTGGCACGTTCAGGTGGTCTGGTACGGGTCTCTGCTGCTCGTGGTTTGATGAGAATTGTAAAGGCGCTGCGGCCGGAGCAAGCAGGATCTCGGAGACATCTCTCTTGACTCTTACTTTCGACCCCGCGGCTTTCGGAAGCGGGACGCTTGGTTTCCACGTAAAGTTTTGTTGGCGCCTCAGATATATCCACAACGAACTGCCTACGAAGAACGCAAAAGAAGCCTTTCTCTTCAATGCTTAGTTAACTAAGTATTCTAGCTTAGCTAGGGACTGCGTTGAATATTCGCACACACTCTCACCATCCAACAGCCAGCATCCCCGTAGTGCGTACTATAGTTAAACCAGTGTTCTGAAATCGGAATCCTGTGACGAGAAGGGGGGCAAGAACAGGGATTGACGAACAGGTTCGAGCCCTGTCCCCGCCTTCAAAATTAGTCGCCGAGGTGAACCAGTCGTGGGGTGAGAACGCGAACGTGTTGCGTGGACGCAAACGCGGTGCAGGGACGAAAAGGGCAGCACGAACAGCTTTGTCAAATGCATCTAAGATCAAGAAGTGCTGTCAATTCAGGATGTACAGTCGGATGTACTAACTCCGTTTCTACCGCTATATCAGAATACGAGGGCTGAGAACCTGCCTATGGTCAAAGCCCTGAGGGGTCTTGAAGTTAAGTTATAGGAGGTTGAGGGAATTGGGCTTGGATCTCGCGGTGGTAGTCTAGCAGCGGTAGAGCAGCTTAGAGGTAGCTTACGGTAGCAGGGTAGCTGAGCAAGGAAGCTGTTGGAATTAGCAGGTGGTCAGGAAGGGCAGTTCTGGGGTACCTAGCGGCTTGGCACTAGGATTCTTAGGATTAGGAAAAGGCCTTCAACTTGATTTGGAAAAAGGGGACACAGACATAATTATCAATTGAGTTATTGCCTATCGTTTAGTGCCTAATTACTATGGTATGGTAAATTCATAGCTATTAGCTTTCTAATAGAAGCTGTAAAGTCGATATATTGAAAACTCGAATTGCCTAAGGTACCTGCACCGGTGTTATCGCTAACTAGGTGACGTTCTAACGTTACGTTCGTTCCTACTAGCCCCGCCCTCTGCCCCTCCCCTAAACGGGTTTAAGCCTGTCCCTACCCCTAAACGCGTTAGAGCCCGTCCCTCCCATGTCATAGTTTCTGCCTACAACGGCTACATCGGCGCCGACTCGGCCCGGCATACGGGTTGAGGAAGCTAAGCTTCGCCAACTCCCACGCAAGACGATCCAGCTCATCTTTGTCGCGTCGTAATGTAGGCAGCGAGAAGCGCACGCGCTTTTGTACGGGCTGCTCTACCTCGAAATGGCGGCTCTGCGTATAGGGCGGCCGCCTAGCGATTCTAGCGTTCTGCTTATAGATCCTCCGCTCCAGGTCCCCCGTGTACTAGTAGGAAGCGGCATCAACGTGCTAGTCGGAGTAGCGGCTTCGAGGTTTAGGCTCCTTACAATACGGACACAGGGTTGGTAGACGATAGCCACGTTCTAAGCCTGGCTAGGCCGCTATATAAAGCCACTCGGGATAGTAGTACATAGTGATACTACACTTATTTAAAGATAGCGTTAAAGTTAGGTACGAGCCTTATATAGTGACTATTGAGATATTCCCTTTTCTTTTTCTAGGTGGGCAAGATGTCCTAAGAGTCTATGTTCTTAAGAGTACCTAGGCCGCGTTCGTGTATCCTAATTTACGTCGCTACTTCGCGTTCCTGCTTCACGTTTATGGTAGCCCTAGCCGCATATATAAGCGCCTTTCTTTACCGTTTCTTTGTCCTCCTACCTAGTATAGCTAGGCTAAACGTGCAGATTCTACCATCCTTCTTGCATTATCGGCCTATTAACGAATGGAAATCTTGTCACTTGGATAACAGAAAACATGCCCTCCCTCGCTAAATAGTATAAACCTCTTTGACTTAATAACGAGATTAAGCCGCTTCTTCATCGATATAGCATTCTGTATGACAGGAAGAAAGCTAACAAGGAGAGCCTACTTGCGTTATTGTAGGCAAACGGGGTCCCCCTAGACCGAGTATAGCAGAGTACAATAGCACCAGACCTTAGCATAGTCGAAGTTCTTGGTCTTAAGCAGATTGCTTAGGATTATCCCCCTCTCGGCTCCGATAAGAGCTCTAGCGGCGGCTTAGATGAGGACTCCGGTGACGAGTCTAGTGACGGCTCCAGTGACGGCTCCGGTGACGGCATGAACGAGGACTCTGGCGACGGCTTTGGTGACGGCCCTAGTCCCGGCTTAGGTTCAGACTCGACTTCTACGACGACGAGGTTAGTCTAACGTCTGGTCGACCTTTCAGACTACAAAGGCTATACGGAGAAGGCAAGGGAGGCTGGTATCTCTGATCTAGCCAACAAACTTACAGACCTCGAGCGACGGCTCCTACTTAAATATCCTATAGCCTTGGCATGTTTGCCTATAATCAAGAGGGGCCTCGGCCAGGCGAACCTCAAACAGAAAGTAACCGGTCTCATAGATTAGTTTACATCGGTGGCCAAGAGTTAGAACATCCCTATCGGTCCTGCCCTCGTCTTCTTCGACTCCTACCTATCCTTGCCGAACCTGGACTTCGTAGACTATCTCCTCGACAAGGATAGTTGCCAAGAAGGTTGGTACGTATAGGCCAGCAACTTAGGCGCTAGAAAGGGAGCTGCCAAGCGCCTTGACAGTCTCTGGTCCCTCGCCTTAGACGCGCCCGAGGTAGCTCGGGTGGCTATGACTATAACTATAGCCTCGTCCGATCCGACCTCTGACTAAGATTTCTTTATAGACGTCATCGATCCCTATGATAATATGCCGACTAGGGGGAAGGTTATCGGACTCTATATGACGAAAAAGAATACCCTCGGAGTCCGACTCGCTAGTCTGTTAGAGCAGTATCTAGATCTAGGGCGTGGCCTCTGGGTCGAGTGTAAAGGCGGAAAGGAGCTAGAGGTATACAAAGATTATATAAAAGCGTTCCTAAAGGGAAAGCTGTCGTCGTCGCCTAAAGATTTACTCGCCGGATGTTAAACTATTGCAGACTTCTACCTTGATAGTGTGTTTAGAATGAAGTAGGGGAGGACGTACTACTGCTATAGATATAGTTGTCTAAAGAATACGAATATTTGCTATATGTTGATGTTCTTGAAGACCTCCTTGTCAAAGGTATTTAAAGGGGCCGCCGCTACTAGGATGCTCTAGATGTATATAGACAGAACGGGCTAGTCTAGCTACAAGGGTACAGGCGAGGCTTAGCCTAAGGTAATCAGCTTGAGGGCGAAGCGGTTTGTCCTAGTTTAATAGCTACTGTTATCTTGACGCCATTTGGCGACCCTAGTTCTAGCCGGGTTTGCTTACGAATTGAGCTAGACACTCGAACTTCTGTTATTAGGGGTCCCTGTTAGTTTGTTCTATTATATAGTAGAAAGGTAGCCGGGGGTTGTCTTTTTCAGGTGCTGTTATTGTCTGTTTCGGCTCATTTTCCTATATTGCTTTGTCGTTTTGCTTTTGTTTACGTGCTTTTATTTGTTTTTAACTATTGTTCTTGTTTACCTAAGTAATATTATCTATATAATTAGTTTAGCAGTAGATATCTTACCATAGCTTGTGTTTACGTCCTGCCCAGCCCAGACCTTTTATAGTTAACTACTTTCCTAAGCCTTATGTCACTTTTTCTACTCTTTATATACGATTATAGTCCCTTATAACGTCAAACCTACTAACAATGCTGAACAATAGCATCTCACTATTCCGCGCCCGACTTAGGTTTTAGGCAGAACATTGATCTAATATAGAGTGAACAATGGGAGACGCTAGGTAAGGGGCAGACCGATCTGCTACATTGCAATTGCCTTAGCAGGAGAAGCGATGGCTATCGGGTAGTGGTGTGATTTGTGATACGTGACGGTACCTTTCAAGTAGTATACGATACCCAGGCAGCCCAAGGAATATACTCGATTTATATACATTACACCTCCTACCATTCCTAAACCCCTAAACCATAAGGAAGTATACTCTCCATATAGTGACTAGATCTTTAACCTATTATACTTCTTAGGTTTACTCCGTCGTCACAGGCTCGTCTAATCTGCAATATCTCGTGTAAACTTCCCTAAATACACGTCAACACCCTATCATCCTACTATGCTAAACGGTAGGCCTCCGTACTACACGGTCTTAGGGCCCGAAACTCCTACACGATCCATTCCCCTACCGATCCCGTACTCTTATAGAACTCCTGCAGCAGATTAGGACATCGCTCGAAATGCTTAACAGGTTCTTAACTATTATACTAAGGTCCGTACCCTTCCTACTCGACCAAGTACCTCACCTGAAAGTTAAGAATGCGCTTGACATTAAATACTCTTCCTAAGGCTTCTTAGTCATAGAAGCTACCCCTGCAGAGTGCGGCTTAGAAGTTTTAAGCCGACTTCGGCGAGGCATTACGTGGCGGGTTGTCGGTTTATAAGTCTATTATAACCGGGAGCTAGCGTAATACGAATCTACCGGCCGCTTAGGTGCCGTTTCGCCAATTGCCGGGGTCGAAGTGCTTATCCTATAGCGCTTCTATGGTGGCTAGGTGACATCTCCTAGACTGTGCTCTCTGATGCTGTCCTCGATAGGTCTGTAGTTGTCTCCTATATTAGTACCGCTACGTGGACGACGGCCTAAGCTATGCTAAAGGCTAACGCGGTCCTGGCTGGCGGATAGCTATACAGATGGCCTGACATTAGCTAGTATACGATCGTCATTACTTATGGCTTCTAACGATCTCGATATGCTTGCCCTACTCTCTTATACTTGCGACATCACGAAAGGACTTCCTATACCCTGCTCTACTCTATTACCTAGTAGCTAAGAATTACCTTGCTTCTAGTCGTTAGTTTGATTACTATCGTAATGGTGATCACGGTGCTAAGAGAGGGCGCTGCTACCGGACTTGTGCTGTTTTTCCACCCTATATTTGGAAGCAGTACTAGATAAACTCTAGTACTGGGCATCTGCTAGCTTAGGTTCGCTAATGCTCTGATGGTCTGGTACTACCGATGGGCTCGCCTGCTGCTCCTGAATATATAGCAACCTGACAAGATCATTCTTGGTCGGCTCTCCGGTCTCGTCTGGAACTGGCAGATGGCGGTAGGCTGAGCTGCTCGTCTGGTCGCCGTTGCTATGGTGATCATAGGATGCAGAGCGGTAGCTGCCATCTGATTTCTGTTGTGTCTCCCTCTCTTGTCTAGAGGTAGCCCTATACGGATCCTAGACATCATGGCGAAAGTGTCACTTATCCCGCTCGTCGTGTAAGAGGCATTTCGAAATGTCGTCCTTCGACATCGTTTCGCATGGCTCTGCGAACGGCCGGGGATCGTGTTGACATCCGTGATCAGGGCGTGCGGCCTTGTGTTTAACAAGAAAAGCGGCATTTGTCGCTAGAGCGGTGTTATTACGTGTGGTGTGATTAGGAGTAGATGCCTATCCTAGCTAGTATGTAGCCGAGGCCCTATTGGCTAATTGGGACAGCTTCGTAGAGGGAGCCGTAGGTGAGATAGACAAGGGCGCTAGCAGGCATCCTAGGCCGCTTTTCTGCTGTTCGTGGCTTGACTTATCATCGCTCGACTCATTGTCGCTTGGCTTATCGTTATAGGACTTAGCATCGTAAGACTCGTCGTTATAAATCTTACCATCGCTTGACTTATCGTCACTTAAAATTACAATCACGTCCTTTGGTGGTATCTTGGTACCACCGACATCACCATAGTGTAGTCGACCGGCACGTAAAGACTGTGACTGGCGGCTGCCGCCACTAGTAGCATGAGCGGTGGCAACATTGTTTCCTGCTTAAGTATGTTAGCAACCTATAGTCTAGTCATGACGAGGATTCAAAGCCATACCTGTGCCGGCACCACTCTTGAATTTGAACTCGTGTGTGTTGGAGACGGATGAGGAGGGGAGTTTTGGAATTAGAAGATTGAGGCGTGGACGGTCAGAACCTGCCACTATAAAGGGGATAAGAGTCTCTTAACAATCTGTTGCTATAGTGTTGCTTAGTGCTTCTATGCTGCCAAATTATAGAATAGTTTATAAGGCCGTAACGGGAAACTAGGTTCGGAAGAAGTATAGGGTAAACTAAGGACATCTTTATGCTACTGAGAACTGGGATAATAAGCGAAATATATATACCTCCGTAGAGACTGGACTTAGCAACTAAGTACAAGACAAGTTAAACCTAGTAGAACTCAGCCTCCCACTTCCTATATACTTTGCCAATTATAACAAATACTAAGTAACGTGCTAAGCTATAAAGGGCCTCGTTATACCCCTAGCCTCAGGCACCCGGCCGGCTCGGCTGCTATAATGGCTACATGAACTAGACTCCTTCTTCTTCGTCATCTATATAGCCGGAATCACCAATCGCGAGGCAGAGGGCCCCTTACCGAGCTGCTGTACACGTAAACGCTAGCTCGCGCCGTCGGCCTTCCCGAGGGCCGTGTCTGCCTCGCTGTCAATGCGACGATAACAAGGATTGCCCCTCATACGGCGTTGCTTCACGCTAGAAAAGGCAGCTTCCGCAGGATGTTATTAGAGCCACGAATTATAACCTAGACCTGATACTATAATCTACCACATCTCTTTAGGAATTACTCAACAGGGCGGCTCGGACCAGGCAGTATATGCCTTGTCCCCTCCTTATATAACGATCCGTGACCTCCTCTTTCTACACGACCAGGCTCCTTATCCCTGTTGTCACATTCCTAGCGCCACCAGCAGTAAGAAATAGGGGGCACCGAGCTACTTGATACGTGTGGTAGTCCCGTCCCTTTGCCGTCTCACTCTAGCTAAAGCGAAGATAACGAATCACCTGTCGTAAGCAGATTCCTAGGCCTGTCGTTAACGCCTTCATCCTATGGTGTGACTCCGAGCCGCCCACAGAACTGTAGAGACCACACCATGCCGAGTCCGCTTCGTCCCCTCCCCTGTTTGGGCAAGCGCTGCAACCTCCCTTTGAGGGCTCTTCCTAGTTAGATTGCCTCTAACCAACCCCTCATCGTCGTGTCGACTCAGCTATCGCGAGCCGCCCGTAGCGCCGAAGAGGTCACGTCACGTCGAGTCCGCCTCGTCCCCTCCCCTGACTAGGCCCGCACTGCGACCTTCTCTAGGGGACTCTTTCCTGTTAGATCGCCCCTGACCGAGGCCTTATCGTCGTGTTGATTCACCCCCCGCGAGCCGCCTACAGAGCTGGAGAGGCCACGTTATGTCGAGTCCGCCTTGTCACCTCCCTAGTTGAGCCCGCTACGACCTTCCCTCAAGGACCCTTGCCAATCGGATCACCTAGCTCAGCCGAGCGCTCATGGTCGTCGACGCCAGCCCCCGCCCACCTGAACCTGTCTGCGGCCGCCGGAGTCGCGGTATGTGATCCGATCCAATCCGAGACACCAAGCTGTCTTTCTTGCAACCAACGACCTACATCCCTTGCCGCAGGCTGCTCGGAATCGTCGTACGGTCCATTCGCCATGCCTCGTGTATAGCGGCGTCGCAGTGTAACTTGGGAAGTTGTAGGTTAGCTGAGAGTACATGAGATCTCAGGCCAAATGGACCAGTCGGAGAGTCTTAACCCTCCATTTCACTAAGCCCCTAGGTATTTCTTCTCAACCTACCGGTCTGTCCATGCCTCTCGGAGGGAGTGGATGGCTGCGTCGGTGTCTGTGAAGAATGTATGTGCAGGTTAGGAACCGAAAAACGGGCTTATTGCGATGGGGCTGGTTAGGTTGATCGTGCCGACGAGGGGTGGCCGAGAGTCCACTTGAAGTCGTAGCAAGCACTCCCCTTGTCGCCCGTTTTGTCTGCTACCGCCATGGAGGCGCACCAGCTCCCAGCCTAACGCCTTTGTCATAGGCTCTCTCGACGAGACCGACGCAAGGTCTACCTATACTCCTTCCGCAGGAGCTCTAACTATATGTAGGATTAGTCGGTCGTAGGTTAAGGAACTCGGTTAGCCTTATGGCGAATCTTACTAAGATTGGCAGAAATACGTCGCTAACTATATGATATATGTTAGCAAGGCTATCGTCAGGCCGAATAGTTGCCAGTTCGCTTAAATAGCCCCTTAGGTAGGTATTCCGGGAAGTCTGTAAGTGGTACGTTCTAGAGTAGCACATTAGTTAGATATAGTTTAGACCCCCTACCGACCGCTTGGCTCGGGAATATACATCCTAGCAAGCTATGGTCTACCTTGCCACTGCTCTATAGCCGTGCTGATACAGGACTGTGCCTAGTGTTAGGTCGGTTCCTACGCTTATCGCTAGCGTACGACGTGGAGACCGGCAATCCGCCTTTGGATGATATCGGCGCTACAAGTCATTGTAAACCTTCAGAGTAGCGTGTATACTCGTTACTAGGTCTGCTCCTGGCTTACGTAGGTCTGTTATATGGTCGAGGCTTTCCTTCTATGACGAGCATTAGGGTCGGCTAGGTCAGACTGTATAGGCTACGGTCGCGTCCAGTTCGATATTGACCAGCTCGCTCAGATTGACAAGCGCCGGAGCCGGTACTCGTAGCACGAGCACTCTAGGTCGCCGAGTCTATGTCTCTACGTTCTCGCCCCTTGTATAGTAACCCTACTTTTGGTATACTATAGAAAGCGGGCCGATAAGACCAGCAGGTCGCCCGCAGTGTAGCCGTCAAATTAGGCTGGTTAAGGATAGTAGCCTATGGTATCCTTCGATATATATATAAATATAAAAGCGCCTATTATTAAAGACGTATAAAGGAGGGTACAAACACGTTTAGTTAGCTAAGAGCAGGGTTTACAACATGTTAGTAAAACTTGTAATCATACAAGGCAATATTAGATTTATACCATAGTGAAAGTCAGAAAACGGAACTAAAAGATAGAGTGGTGAAAACTAAGCGCAAACGTGTTCACTACCGTTTTAGTCACCAGAAAGCGTCTTAGCACGTAACCTGGACTCTGCTAAGTTAGCAACCTAACCCAAAATAAAAGTTAAAATCTAGTTCCAGATTCACGTTCTCGGCCTCCCTATAATAGCGACATCTTCTTGTCTTCATTGTTGTTCGCCGAACGCAGTGATAAGCTTCCGGGAGCGTTGAAAGTAGGTAGCTATACAAAGGAAAGAGTGCCTTGTTGAAGCTATCTACAAAGGAGACAAAACGAGTGGTATTTATAGATAAAGGGACTGGCTAATGCGTTAAACAGCCTTATACAGCTGTGGCAAACGCGTGGCTAATACGTTTAGAAGCTCCACAGCTTCCGACATACCCCCTAGTTAAACACGGTAGTCGTTTAACTACGCTTTGTAGTAATACTATTCCTAGTGTTATATCCTTTGTCGCTCTTACCTCGATAGCTCCTTTAGGGGCCTGCCTTCCGCATTTAGAAGTCTAAAAGAGTCGAGTATAATAAAGCGATTCCTTTAAAGCTATGGATCAAATATAGCTATTGTAACCGTAATAGTAATAGTATCATTAGTTTTAATTGTAATAATAATAATAGGATAATGCCTTTTATACTCGAATTAACAGATGACTTGTTAGGTGCGCCTATTACGAACACTGTAACTGCTAGTAGGTCGACTCCTGGTCCTATAACGCCTCGAAAGCGTAAGTACGCTAAAGCTTCTAGACTGTAAGTGTTTCTATTATCTCTGTTCGATTGATTTTATTGCCGGTTTTGCAGTTTTCTAGCGATTCTAGCGATTTAAGCAAGTTTATATAGTTTAGCTTCTTCTAGTTAATTTAATAGCGACTCTATTATAGTTTCTAGCGCTCTACTAGTCGTATCTAGATCGTTTAAGCTGACTAAATATAGCGATATCGAAGCTAGTAAGCTTTGTAAGGTGCCCTATAGAATGTATATACGGTTAGCTCTAATAGGACGTTCTTTTAGCGAATGTTACAATTATTCTAGTGCTAGCTCTTACTATTACTATTATACCTATAGTTTCTATAAGTATAAGAAGATATACGCTAATTACCTATACGTCTAATAGCTTTTGTAATACTTATACCAATTATAATGGTAGTCTTACTTCTTATATTAGGTTAGTAAAGGATTTAATAAAGGCTCTACTAGATAGAGCTAAGGCTTTTATAAGTCCTTAGATCCTAAACCTCTACCCCTAATATATAGGCAAATTGCTAATAGATATACGTAGGATCTTAAGAAGTTATATATAGTCTCCTAAAGTGACCTGAAACGTACTAGTATAGATAATACGGAGGAGTATAAGCTCGATAGGACTAAACTTGCGCGTTTTACGAAGATCGCCTGCTCTATATATAATATCTTCTACTAGTTAGGCAAGATCAAGGAGGCTCGTAATATCTATATTAGCGCGTCTGATGACATGTTAGGCGCTACGTTATTGCCTAGCTAGGATAAAGGCAAGGGCAAGACTATTAATCCTAATAACGGCTAATAATAGTAGATAAGGAGTATTAGGCAGTATTTTATTTAGCGAATTTGACCTATTTTCCACCCCCTAGTTATATAAGCTTGTAACTAACATCTTAAGGATTAAGGAGAGCCCTCTAGCGCTTAAAGGCTTGTTAGCTAAGTTATTTAGTAAGCCTATCTACTAGTATCCAACTAGTTAGTAAATATATAGCTTTAAATGTTCCTTTTACTACTTCCTAGTGTAACTATATATTATAGATATCTATATACTATAGGTAAGTATTAATACGTTCATTCTTAGCTATTACTAATCTGATCGTTTACTAATTATCGTAATAAATGTTCTAGGGTTCCCTAAGCTTAAGATCGATATCTATAAATAGCCTTTTGAATACTATAGCTTCTCTTACCATAAGGGAGAGCGTTAAAAGTTCTACTTTAGTGCTTAACGTTATAATAATATCCTAGTATAACGCCTTCTATATAATAGAACCTCTAAATAGGAAAAAGATATATTCTTATAATAAATACCACGTATCTAGATTATCTATATACAAAGTATCCCTAGCGATTACAAGCGTCGAACTATCTAGCGCTTACTTGCTCTTATATTAGATTGATAGGCAAGAGCTCCTAAACAGATATCTTATTACTTACCATACCTCTGACAAGTAGTCTAGTCCTAGGTTAGTTAGGTATCAAGAGAATACTAAATAGGTATATATAACGTCTAGACGTAGTATAACTATATAATATAGAATTAATCTAACGAGCTCCTAATACTCTTTAATCTATATACTAGTAGCACTCCCTTCGAACTTTTTAAGTTCTTTATAGCTTAAGGGAGTTAGCTTATATATACTAGGCATATCTAGCCTATATCTTCTTGTTACCTTTCTAATATATTAGTTATAGACTAACTATATCTTATATATAGGTCGGTCTCGAATTACCCTAATACTAAGGAACTAACTAACATCGCCCTACTTATAGACGTTATATTAAGCTTTGATTCCTTCCATTATACGCTCGGCCGCTATAGCGTTACTTTTATAGAAGAAGACCAAGAAGTCGTTAATATAGAAGATTAGAATAACTTGTTTGTTATAACTTAAGAAGAAGCACTTCTCTTTACCTAATAGTTCTATACCTAGATCTGATAGCGTTTTATAAAACTCCTTATACTATAAGAGTAGCAAGTCTCTTAAGCCGTATAGAGCTCTTTGTAACTCTACATATTTCTCTAGCTACTTGAATCCTTCTAGTAATTCGTAGACGATAGAATTATCTTCAGGTCTTTTAGCGTTAAGGAACGCTTATACTATATCGAACTACTTAATTTCTAAGTCAAAGTATATAATGATTGCTATTATTATACGGAACGACTACGCTACTAGAGTAGCTACGTATATACTTTCTACTAAGCTAATATCTTATAGATCTCCTTATATATAGATCCTTGCCTTACACTTCTCTAAGAAACCGTCCTTGTTAAACTTATATAAAGACCTATTTTAATAGGATAGGTCGCGCTTTTACTTACTCGTACGGTACGATCTTCTACATTCCCCTGCTCTCTGAGTTATATATCTCCTTATAAGCTACGTCTTTAAACTGTTGTCCTAACAGGTAGTTATATAGGTCTCGCTAGTTAGTAAAAACATAAGTAAGATCATTAATATACCAACATGGCCTATTTAGGGCTACTCTAAGGTATATAGCATCCTTTTATTATATAATAGTAGTAAATACTATATATATCATTCTTATACTCTAGTCCTCTAGGTAAGCTTCCTATTAATTAGGTAGGTAAGTCTTATAGAACTATTACTAGAGTTCCTTAGTTATATAGATAAAGGAGTAGTAATAATT